>NW_027269262.1:64220000-64955000 GCF_023055355.1 Agelaius tricolor | reverse complement strand
TTAATGTTCGAACTGCAATTGTATAAATAACACTTCAAATTCGTTGTTCACTTTTTGTTAAGTCCATTTAGCAGTTCCTAGTTGAAAGTTCAAAAACAATTATCACAGTTCTTAAATAATAATACAATAAAGAATAGATTTTAAAAATGTTTGAAATACAGAAAGGATTACTATGTACCACTATGGAATACAAAGCAAAAATAATACAGACCCTTTAATAACCATCACTAAATTTACTTGACCTACCTTATCTGTAGCAAAATGCTAAGTCCCCCGAGAGGCCTTTGACTAATTTTCCTAGTAAATTCTTCAACGACACATAAACAATCAAGGTTTCTTTCACAATTCACTCATTTTACAAATACTATATCATTCTCAACCTTTAGAGATTACATTAAAACTCCCCTAAAGCTTAGCATATTGAGTAAAGAAGCATTTGTATTTTAAAACAGGACCATCTGCATTTCATTAACAGCTTAACCACCATCTTGTCTACAGATAAATACAGCATTATTAAATATGTTTTTGAGAAAGTAGTTATTATTCTGAGTTCTTAAGTTGCATCAAATTATATTCTTATAATATTCCAAAGCTGTAATTTAAAGAGTTTAAAAAAATAAAGGGAAAGAACATAAGCATCTTTCTGAGGAAAGTTATTGATGCAGCTTATAATAATGAGGCATAGTTTGTACCTACTTTGCAAAATTTCATTACAGGAAAGAATTGCTCCAATTTTATACAAAAAAAACCCCAACCCATTCAAAATGACAAAATGTGTTTGGATAGAAATTTAAAAAATTCAAGGACGTTTGAACGTTAGCTGTCATTATGGTCCAGTTCACTGTTTATTTCTTTGGTATGCATCTCCTGACCTGTATATAAAATTCATAGTTTCAGAAGTGACATGTGCAAGCCTTGGACAACTGGGGAAAAGGCATATTTCCTGACCTTGTAACCATAGCAACCACTTGCTGATTGGTAGCAGGCAGCCTTTCCATCCTTTACCACTGAAGGCAAGTATGTGAGATTGCTGGCTTTGTTTGTGGCTTGTGCTTTATTTACATGCAAACACGAATGTCAGCCTTAAAATCCCCCTTCCTTTTTTGTTCATTTGTATATTTTTGTTGAACATTATGGTAGGAAAACAGGAAATGAAAGATTCTTATTTCATAGCTTTGCAATCAATTTGCTGCAAATATTAAAGCAATAAGTGATTCCACTTTAAAACATGCACATACACTTCGAACAAAGTTGGAAAGATGAACAAAATTTTGCCATTTGTGCTATTAACGTGTGCTTCAGCAATCAATAATATTTTTTGTAGTTGATTCCAGTTTGCAGGAGAAAAATCCCTTTTTTCAAATACACTTCAGTAGGAACCTTTTAATAAAATAGCATTTTCTTCCTTTTCTACATTTTCCTTTCCTTTATTATTTTAATATTTTGGAGTACACTGAGCAAAATGTAAATTATAAAATACGTAAATGTGGAGGCTGCTCATTCCATGATTAAGGTTCCAAATTTTCCCTTCAGCATCACATTAAACAGGTTGGAGGCTCTCAGTCCAGCTGAATCCTTTGTTGATAGCGGTCACAAACACACCTCCCCGAAGCCTCCACTACAGCTACATTCTCCTATTAAAAAAAAAAAAAAAAAGAAAGAAGGAAAAGACTCAGTACAATTCAGCTTGATATATAAGCTGTTCAAGGGTGGTATAGACTAAGCATGCATGGACACATTTTCTTCTCATCCTGAAAGAGGCTGCATGTCCAGGTCAGGACTGTTGTTAGTGGCAGGGAGGTAAAAGGGAAGTCCACTTAGCCAATGTCTTGCTTAGTCTGTAATAAACTGTGCAGTAATGAAAGAATGCACTTTGTGATAGTCCTCTTCTATGGCTATCATCTGAGATGAAATAATTACTTTTTTTTCTATATGAATAGTATGAAAGATGCTTTTAATTTAATGGGTAAGTATTTTAGTGTAATTTTTCTGCACTTGACTAGCATATTTACAGGAGTCTTTTGACCACATTATTATTTTGTGATGGGTTTACATAATTTTAAAATCTTTGTACCATCAGCATTATTCCTGCATCTATTATTTCTTATTAATTGCTTCAGGAATCATTATTATTAATTACCAAAAATTAGAAGTGATAATAATACAGTGAGAACACGCTTAAGAACATTGTTACAGAGACACTAAAAGGTAAAAATACATTACCTCCTATAAAAATATTCTATAGAATATCCTAGACTTTGCAGGACTTTAAAAGGCTTTTTATTTATCTGACATTACTATCCATACAAATGAATCAGATACTAAGAAATTATATATAATTCACTCTATATACATATATGCATATATCTATAAAAAGACATTTACATGCATAGCGTATGCAGTCCATTTGACTACAAATGGACCAAAAGTGTTTAAAAATACATGTTATGGGCTTGTTTACAAAATACTAAGTAATGAAATCATCAAATCATATTTCTAAGTAGTGCTAATGCATCTTCTGGTTTCATGAATATATTTAGGGTTTATTTCTGCCAACATGTGTAAATTTACTGACAGAAGTAGTCAAATTTAAGTCAACTTATATTTTGGCAAATTGAATTATTAATTTGCATATATTTTCTGGAAATCAGGTCTTTAAATTTGTAATAACAAATTTAAACTTTCACTTTGCAATCAGATCTAATGCAAAAAGATTCATTTCAAGCCTACAAGGCTCTCTCTGGGACCTATTTAAAAATCCTTCTATTTAAAGCTCATCCTTACTTATTTTTTTCACATGTAAAGGTCATTTTCTAGTGCACTTAAAAATATTACTCAAAGAAGTAATCCTCAAGAAAAACATTATTTAATGTTTTAAATAATTAAAGTATTTCAATATTGTTTTATAAATTAATATAAAGATTTACTCTGACCTGGCACAGGCATGCACACTGATGAAAGAGATCTCTTCCAACTAGTCCAATTGCAATTCCCCCACAGAATGTGAAAGAGAAAAAAAAGTCTGTTAAATTTTCAGTTCTTTCTTAATATAAACATTAAAAATCACAAGATTTTGAAAAGAAAAGCAGCTTAGATTAGTAAAAGATTTTTCATTTTTTACATAATGGTTTTACTCAGCAGTAATTTGCTTTACTAGAATGCTGTTAAGTTCTCTCTCAGCTCTGATATACTGTATAAAACATTTCTTAACTCATTAATGTCAAATATAAATTAGTTTTATATTGGAATTTTAACAAAGCAGACTCCACAGGCAACATAAAAAGCTAGACTATTGTCAGAAATGGTGTAAAGCCGAATGCAAATTTAACCCAGGTATCATTTATCATAAAAGACACACAGACATAAAAAAAAGACACATTGCACTTTCTTGGATGTCCTGAAAATATTGCTGAATACTATGCAACACGATTAGTAACTGGAATTCTGAAAACAAACAAACAAATAAACAGAAATGACAAAGGCAACTGTTTTAATTGAGCCAATGAAAGGTGATTGCATCCATGTTATTAAAATATTTTTCTTTGATATAAAAACTCTGGACTTTGACTAATATGCAGCATTGGAGTGTCCTGAATATGATTTTTCCACTTGTATATCCCTTGAATATCTGAGCAAGCATGTTGTATTGTATTAATATCATAATTCAAAGGGAAATTTATTAAGCCTTCCCCCTCCCAGTATTCCCATTATAGCTAAAAGTTGCAAATTCTATATGGCAGAGCCTAGACAGTAATATCAAATTTTAATAACAATTTCTCTTCTTCAGTCAATGCTATACTGAAGAAAAGCATAAATTGCTGTGACTGACCGTTAGTTGTTAGAGAAGCAATCTGACTTCTCCACACCCTTATTTCAGTGTATCTGCTCTGTCCCTCAGCTGTATTAATGATAGCATGAAAGGTCACATGATAAACGAGTGACAAAAATATCAAAACATATTAGCCTGTAGCTTTGTTATCAGTGTATGGCAGATATGACAGAAAATTGTATTTTTCCCCTGAATAATTTTGTGTTACATTTTGCTGGCTAGGCAGAGTGAATTAGGAAGAAATTTCTGCCTCTGACTGTTTGTCTCTTTTTCTGACATACTTGAAGTAATAATATACATTAATAATAGGGAATAGGCACAGGGAAGAGGTAAAAATCCAGGGACAGACTGTCTGTTTCAATTCTACAAGGTGCTATCCTTGTTTCTTTTGCAATACAAATTTTGTTGAAAAATATGCACAGCATTGAATCTTATTAATGCGACTGATAATGATCTGCTGTATATTATGGGTATAGCAACAGGAAGATGCAGGAAAAAGAGAAATAGAAAAATAACTTTAAAGTAATGAGGTTATGTTTCCACCCAGTTGTACTTCTCACCAGTACAAATGCACATACTCACTAATTAAATAAAGGCAAGCACCAACAATGCTTATTGTAGCAGAGACCTAGTAATTATGAATTAGAGACAGATATTACTCCTGCTGGTTTAAAGGCTGGCAGCAGTTGCAGTCCCTGGGGAGATGAGGTTAGCAATCTTTGAAAGAGAAAATAGAAATTGGTGGCAGCTTAATATCTTATGGCCTATCAGTCTCCATGGTCAGGCCATATCCAAGTTCCCTTTGCTGCTGGCAAACAGCATCAGTGGCAACTCAGTCCTTAAGCTCCCAGAAGATCAAAAGCTATTGAATAGAACTGTTCTGAAAGACACAAAGAGAAGATCACAAGCCCAACATGAAAAGTTATATAATTAAAACCTTAATAAACTGATAGCATATACATATAGATGGAGTATTAGTGATGTACTGCAACACGTGTTAAGTGTGAATAAAAATGAGGGTGCACTCTTTACAATGACCAAGCAGCAGTGGAATGAAAGAAAGTCTTTTAGTCTTTACCAAAATTTCAAACTGATTTTTATCAAATTTCTCCAATGATTTGCTGACTTTTTATTTTCATTATTATTCATTTATGTGCAGTTCCATATTTCTAATTATCTTGTGAGAAAAGAACTGCAGAAATATGTCTGAAACAAAAAAAGTTCTTGCAGTATTTATGATCTGATTCACAGAAGACAGTACCAGAAATCTCATGAGAACAATGTTCTCACATGAGATTTCCAACCAATTTTACAGACCAACACAATCTGAATAGTTTGAATCTATTCCCCAACTCCAAACATTTGAGATATGTATCTTATCACAAATGCCTTGTTGTATTGTGCAGGAGCTGTGAAGTGAAATAAAGGAGTAGGCTATATCCTTCAGGAACTTCAGTGGGTAAGGTGGTAGTAAAGCCTGGAATTTTATTGAAATTGTCCACTTTATAGGTCAGACTTTTTGTGTGTATATAGATATATGTGTATATATATATAACTCCGTAAGGAAATTCTGCTATTATTTACATACAAAAATAAACATCTATTAGTCAAGGCAGGGTACAAATAGATAGGAAGAACCAACCTTTACCCCAAAGAATTTACAGCTTAAATAATTCTTATTTGTGCTTTCAGTGTCATACCTGGCAATACATTCGAGAGTGACTATGCATAGAAAAATACCCCTCACTGCCTGCCCCCAAATACCTCTCCATCCTGGAATACCTGATATTTTTTCAGGTAGAATTCAATCTCCTTTTCTCTTTCTTTTGACATATCTCACACTGTTAGTCAATATTCATAATAAGCCCCAATACCATTGTTCCAAGATTCAGTTCATGTTTTATACTTTAAGTTAGTCACAAGTCAGGGTTCGGCTTGGGATGTCTCAATAAGCCTGTATTCAACTTCACTGTGTTCTCTTACTTTTTATCTCACTTCTTTCCCCCTGAGGTACAGTTGGTTCAATTTATTTAAATAAGCAAATATTTTATTTCTTTACCAGACTCGTTTCACTCTTCTGCATCTCCTGAGTTTCTCTCTCTCTCTTTTTTTCCACACACAAATGTATATTGTTGATTTATATTAATTACTTCTGCTCAAAACCATCCAAAATTGATACTGGTACCCTCTTTTTCAAAGTTTATGATTTTTCACTAAATCTTTAAAGACTTCTGTACACAAGAAAGCTGAAATTTAATATAAGCATTTTATTTTTATTTTCTTTTTTTCTTTTTTCTTTCTTTTTTTTTTTTTTAATTAATCCTTTTTATGTTTAGTATTTAGAACCAAGGCCTTTCAGTATTTCCCAAAGCTTCTAAATAAAGTACAGTGAGTACACTAAACATACCACTACATTAACCTCCATTCCTGGCTTCAAAGAATGGTGTTCAAATGGTTCTGTATCTAAAACTAGATACTTCTACTAGAAAATTACTAGACAATTTGCAAGACAAAATTAGAGAAAAAATCTCACCATTCTCAGAAAGCACCTGATTCTGCCTTCCTAGGATACCTTTTTATACTGCAGAAATACCATTAAATATTCAGGAGCTGAAGCCATGATCATGGTGTAGCTATAAGAGACTGAAGAGGAATAGAGTCATCTATGTCTGGTTTTTTCCTTAAGTGGAGATACACACTTTCAGGTCATTATCATTTCATCCCTACAGCAATTTATATATTACATGAGACAAATTACCCCTTAAAATTTCTATTTCTCTCCACTGACTACAGAGAGATCCTAGGAGGAGCAGCCAAGATGCAGAGTTTAGCACTAGATGAGAAAAATTCTTAAACTACATATTCTCTGTCACTATATTATTCGTGTTTGTTATGGTGAGAATAAGCCACTAAAAAAATTAATATTCTCACTAGAATAATATTTTTCCCTCAACAGTATGAAAAAAATTTTGCCATGTTTCAGCTTCCCCAAATAAAATTTATATTTGAATTGTTTCCATCATGTAAGTTCAGCCAAATTTTTCAGTACTTAGCAGGCCTTTTTGTTTGTACATCTTGTTAGTCAAAAATTTTGAATGAACTCAAACAATATACACCAGTATTCCTTAGATATATTAAATTGACAGACCCATATATTTGCATATTTATAAAAAAGTACCGTGAACTTGATATCTCTGCCTTTTTACTGACTGTGTTTTTTCTTAGCAAAATGTCATACTCATTGTGACAGGAGTAAATTATGCTGGTTGTGTGACCACATGACCACATAGTATATCTGAAAATTAATTGATCCTCAAGGACTTTAAATAAGGTCTAAAAATTTCTACTCTCCCAAATACCATTTGACCTCACTGTCCAGGTCATTTCAATACTGACCTATATCATCACCTTTTACTAAGAGAATTGCTGATTCTCTTTCAAATCCCATTTTTAACCTATTTCTTTGAATGCCCTCTTGGAAGAAATATTTTCTTTGAGTACATGGAGTTCACCATCAAACGCCCTAATATCATAAAATCATAGAATCATAGAGAGTTTCAGTTGGAAGGTGACTTAAAGGGTGATCTAGTCCTATCTCCAATTGATACATAGATATATAGATAGACAGATAGATATTGCATCTTATGAAGACTCCTGATTTTTTTAAGAACTGCTTTTCTGAAGAAATATTTCTATGTTATAATTCTGTGTTTGATGTCCACAGTGTAGCTCCACTGTCAACCTTTTCAACTCTTAGGGTTCAATCCTGAGTATGGCTACATAGCCATAATGACAAATAAATCTTTCATTAGAGTGAATCACCAGAGCTAGATTGCAGCAAATTTTAAACAGAATCCATACAGTTGTTTTACTCCAACTCTTTTGAAGATCAAGTTCCCCCCTAGATAGTTTTCATGTATTTTAGTCTCTTGCCCCACAGGGTCAGGATACAAGTCAAGTGATTTGATGGCTTGAGTGATTACTCATGCCAGTTTAATATAGATCTGTTCAAAAGACCTTACGGAACTATTTGGCAAGTTTATGAAGGCCTTTCAGTCAAATTTCTATTTCTATTTAAATAAATGGCAGATCTAATGTCCCATGGAAGTCCTTAGGATTTCACAAAGGAAAGATGCACAAACTCACTTATTTTCAAAAATGTTTTGATTTGTACAAGCTGTTGCCACACAATTCCAAACTTTGCATCATTCTGTCCCACATTATTGCCTTTCCTCCAGTCTCCTAATATTTACATTGTGAAAGAAATTGTATGTGCTGATTATATACTAGCCAACCCTCAGTCCGTCATATTTTCTTTTCTTTTCACATGTCCAAACCCAAGATCAAATCTCTTTAGAATATGGTAGTTCTACCTTCATGTTTTATATCTGAATTTTGTATGCTAGCAAAACATTTAGTTAATAGAGATATTGACTTTATACATTTCAGTTAAATCTAAATTATTTTAATAATTATCCTATCCTTTTTCAGTCTGATTTGGTGGTGTGAAATTCTCCCAACATCTCATTTGAACGACATACTTTTGTTCTTGTCATTTTATGCTACAAAATTCCTCATAGATATTTATAATTTAAATAGTTTAGCCTATGAAGGTTTTATTTTTAGTTTTATTTTCATTATCTTTTCTAGTGCTTTCCTGAGGAAAAGAGCATCACTCTTCCCATTCTCTTTGTAAGATGGTCCATTTGTAAAAATGACTATTCCCTGGTTTTGTCTTTCATTCCGCAAAGTGATACATACTATAAGAGATACTCTAAATGAAATAGGAGTTCTTTAACAATATCTAAGTTATTCAATAATTATTCAATGCTTTAGTTCTATTAAGATAGAGAAGAAAGCAATATCTTATGCATGTTAACAGTTCTTAACATATGAGGAATATTTTAAAACTCCAATATAGCTCAGTTAGAAACCAGACTTTGAAATTTAGTCAAGATATTTACCCAAGGAAAATCTATCCAAGTAAAGCTAGCTTATAAGCTCTAAAAATAATTATTTCTCTTCTCTGACTTAAATTCTTCATGTTAACATGATGCAAAAGTGATAACTGAATTCAATGGGGCTCACAGGAGTTTCAATATAGGATCAGGACTATCTTTATTAAAATTGGTATGGTAGCTGTCAGAACACCAAAGTGGCTACGTTTTGCTCAAGTTTTTGTGTGATATTTTACATAGCTTAATGAATTATTCTCTGTCTCAGTGGACACAGTTTGCTGGCACTTGCCTGAATCAATGAAAAAAGCAAATAAAGTTTTGGAGACAATCATCAAAAATCATCTCATTGCAAGATCACTATCAAGTTCCAGATCTAGCTTACTGTTGTATACTATGCAAAAAGAAAAGAAAACACTACTACAGTCCAAGGTTCTCAAAATTTGTGAAATTTGTGGCTCTGCCAGTTATAAGTGGTCACTCACATATGGGCATGCCTGTTTTTCACACACCCCTCATCTTATATGTGGCATTTAAAAAGATGCCCTAGATCTTTCCATTGTACCAGGTCTTGTTCCAGGAAAGTTTCTGCCTGTTCTACCATGTGCAAGAGTGTCTTCCAATCTTTTTAGAGTTCCTCCTCTGTTTGTAATCATGCATATATCTTAGAAGTGTTATTGAACAGTGAGACTATGGACAGTTTGATGTGTGGTACTATTTGTTAACTCCGTTTCCTTCTCCCTGCTCCATATCAAGTGTGTATGATCTCCATGAGTACTTAAAAGCATCAGTTCAAGATGGGTCAAGCTGAGGTGGATTTTGTCAGCACTTCTTCAAACTGTCCTGTTATCTGCAAATCAATGAGCATTCTGAAACAGGAATCTGAGGTCCAGACTAGGTTTTTTTGCACCCCAGGCTAACCTAATAGGGAGTAAATGTATTTTAGCCCCTAGTAATACATGTCAAAATAATTAGTATCTCATTTATCCCTATGTGTTTGAGGGAAGACTTTGAACAAGCAGAATATGAAACCTAAGGACATGTCCACTGGGACCTGGCCACAGAGTAGAAACAGATTAGATCGAGCTTTCTCTCCTCCTCTTGCACAATTTTCTAGTCAACTCCTCTGAAACTTCTGTGATAGTTCAGATGGCCTTTTTTTGGTGACCAAGTCTGGAGCAACATGAGAACAAGCAAGAGAAAAATATGTAAGGCAGTATTTCACCTCAGTGTGTAATGTTGGTAAAGGGCTATATCAATAAGCCATTCTCTCCTGGAATCCAAACCCATCATTAAATGTTGTGAAGATACCTTGGAATAGATTCCTAGGCTGGGTTTTAAATAGGGCTTTTTTTATAAAAAGGCCTCACCTTTGAGGAAAGGTTATAGGAGTTGCAGCAAGGCACAGCATTTGCATATTACACATCTCACAGATAAAGCAACAGAAGTATCTAAAAATTTTGAGTACTAGTTTGCTAGATCTAAATGCAAGTTATTAAAGTAGAAGTCTTAATGGTCTCACCACATCTGTGGGCAATATCCATCCACATACCTTGCTTCAGAAGGGAAAGATTCTTTTTGAGGTCATTGAAAAAGAAAATCTAGGAATCCTGGATATGTGGCTGTTATTTATTTAGACAATGTAACTGGTCTGAGCACCCATGATCATATTCTGAAGCACTCTAGAGCAGGCAGGAAGTGAGTTATCCATTGCTAATGGCACATGCCTGTGAATTAGGCATTAAATTGGTAAAATTAAGAATCATGGTATGTAAATCCATGAATGATGCATGCAGTAGTCTTTGCTGCCTGTCGTTACCACTCCAACAATTATTTCTCATCTCAAGTGCCTCTGAAAGCTATAGAAGCTGAGAATGGTCAGATTCCAATGCCAGAAAATAGGTATCAAATAAGAGATTATCAAAGGCAAGCTTCATATCAGAAAATTCTTTAAGTTCTATTGGTCATCCAAGGACTTGAGGAGAATATTTTCCACTGGATAAAAATCAACTTGTCTCAGAGTTATCATGACCTAAGAAAACATAATGAGCACTAAGAGTAGGATGTTCTATGCTGTCATGAAGCGACTGCAGATTGAAAAACAGCTATGTGGCAAAAGCAGAAATTATACAGAGGGGTTAAAGACATTTATAACAGTAAAAATACAGCACTGGTGGGCAGTGAGCAAGAAAAGGAAGGGAGGTATTAAGGTATTATTAGCGACAACCAACAAGGGTGCTGCTAGACCAATGATGAAATGATATGCTAGAATGAAGCAAAGAAGTACTTGGAGGATATAGAAATCCCAGCTCTGCACCTTTGCAAAGGGTACTGCAGAAGGCAGAAGTGATCTAAAGCATACAAATCAGGAAATAACATTTTAAGGATTTTGGCTTATTCAGACCAGATCCGGTATGACTATTCAAGACAGCATTGGATAGAGCAAAAGGTCTCACAAGCCTATTAGCAATGTCTCCAGACATGCAGTTTTCTAACAATGTTACACATTCAGGAATAAAGCTTGTTTTCTGGGAAGAAAAGTTTATTAAATCAAGTTCTGACCTTTTGAAGCTTACAGAGGCACAGTTCTCCACTTAAACATACACACAAGCAACATCTCTCACGCATGCCTCTATCATCTTCAGTCCCAAATTATACAATGCCAAATTCTTAAACAGACAGCTGTCACCAAGTAGGACTGTTAAAAGTCAAGACTAGAACTATTATGTACACAGTAAGTGTACCTGTAAGTACATTTTGTATTGTCAAGTTATTGCACAAACTTTACCTGGGTACTCAATTTATTCACATTTTCCTATGTGATTCTCGAGTGAGCTGTAACCATAAAGGTCAGATTATAGACCTCGAACACTTCAGCTAATGGAAATAACTTTTATGAGGAAATACATTGTTTGTTGTATTTTATAAGGTGCAACCCACAGAGGGAAAACACTATCTCTGTCACTGCATTATGCAATAACTTCTGAATGGGCCCAAGACTTTTGGTAGCGGGATATCCAAGCCAGGCAGGGAAGCCTGTTTAGGAGACCTACAGGCACCAAGCCTGGGATTCTGAGTTAAAAGCATCAAGTCATCACTTATGGCAGAATGAGAAATGGAAATTACTACTGAGGCACTTCAAGATCCATACACTTCTGTGCAGCATCCAGCTACCTGAAAACTATTAAGTGAGATACTTGCACAAATATTCTTTAAAGCAGTACAGAATTTTGCCCACTTAATCTAAAGTGTTGTTCAGCACACACCTTAGATTTGTCATCATAAGGGCTTCAGTTCCTTTTTCTCTTAGGGTGCATTCAGCCTTATGGAAATTAAGTCTCCAAACCAAATGGAAAGGCACCTTTTCTCATAAGTTTAAGAAATAAACTTAAGGAAACATTTCAGTTCAGTTACCCAGGCAAGTAGACTTGAATGCTAAAGGATTTCTACTACCCTTCAAATTTTTATAAGAACCTCAGATACAAGAAATTTGGAAGTTATATAGCCTATGTTTGTGGTACATTACACTAGAAATCTAGACCAAGAAACTAATTTTTATGTGTGTTAGGATTTTTTGATGTGTTGACGCTGTTGCATAGGTTTCTAATTTGAGTGTCAGCCTGAGAGCTGACACTAAAGTAATAAGAATGTCATCAGAGCAAAATACTTTATACCTTGAACTATTGCTTGCAAATTTGGTTAGACCATAGATTTTACACAACTGAAAGTAATAAAACATTAGAATAAGTTTCTTTGGAGTTCTTTGCAGTCACCAGTAGCATTTCTTAGTTTTAAATAATCTTAACATTTTATATAAAACATTATATATAATTTAATTTCTTGGTAGTTATTAAAAAAATAAACTTCATTAAGAAACCAGGCTCATCTAACCTAAACAAATAATTCCTACCTTCTTACTTGTGAATAGCATAAAATTATTTCAAAGATCAGCATGTTTTGACCATTGTCTGTCTTCTCCTAACTGAGAATCTATATGACCATTACTGATCATTTGCATCCCTGATTAAATGATAATAACAGCAATAAAAACTTTAGCTTTTCCAGGTGTAGTCATTTCATGTAATTCCAGCATCTAAGTTTTCTGTACAATTAATGGAAAAGAAAGACTCATTCAGAAAGTGACCTAAAGAGTAGAGTAATAGAATCTTGTACTGGTCTTCTGGAGATGGCTCTCTGCCTCAGCATTTTATAGCACTTTAGATGACTTCATAGCATTGACATCCAAGTTGAAAGTCTACAGTAAATATTGTCAACATGTCTATTTGAACATGTCCACATGCACAAATTAAGATTGAAATTGCTCCTTTCCATCAGTGAATGAGAATCAGCATAAGGTTGGTGATGTTCCAGAGATTTTCTTTATTTCTTTAAAGCAGTTCTTCTAGTCCAACACTCCAATTCAGAATCAGTTTCACACTGTGCTGCATGATATGCTAAACTGTTTCTTTATTTCCATATTGTTTTGCAGAAAAAAATGACTGACTGCAAATATATCACATTTTATATGGTGTTGTATTCCCTGTGGTTTTCAATGTACTAAGTCACTCAAAGTGTCTAATAACACCCTTGTCTAAATAAGTCACTTGAATCCAGCTGCTAAAATCAAAAGTAGAATTTGGTCCTAGATCCCTAAATGATGGTTTCTTTACTTTCTTGACTTTAACATCATGTGACAAGCTGAATTACTACATCTAGTACTTATTTTGTAAGTCATCACGATATTTACACATTCCTTCCTTACACATGATTATCCTAAAATTGGTGTGTTGAATACTGCTTAAGAGTCCTACCCTCTTGCTATACAGTATGGTCTATGAGATTTACAGTCACTCAGGTCTAGCTGAAAAACAAGGAAAAAAATATTGAGCATGAAATACACTATTAAGGAAGCCAATTGTTCTGTACACACTACTGTCTCTGTACAGACTCGTACATTAATTAAATGCAAGAGTTCACAGGTAACTTTATAAAAAAGACCTTAAGAGACAAGTCTATTTACAATTCATTAAAACTGTTTCTTGAGCTTTTTTTAATATACTGGAGAAATCAAAATAAGCCATGGGAGAGCAGGGAAGATGAAAATGACAGATTATCAACACTTCATAATCAGCCTCAGCAAGTTCCATAGCACATAGGTGCTCCCACTACAAAATTTATTTGAAGACCACATCCTCAAAAAGAAAAATCTTTTAAAAGATGAAGGTTGGCTATTTCTGATCGGTGCCTTGTTCATATTACTGTAATTTTTCCACCATAATCTTAGGAGAGTGTGAGAAGATATCAATACATAATAGTGATTATTTATACCAGTAAATGCACAAGTAGCAAACATTATCATCTATGAGAAACCTAGACTAAACAGGAGAAATTTCGTTTTGTTCAAGTACATCAAAAAGGGGTTTGCAACACATAAAACTATTCTAAAAAACAATTTTCTCTGAGTTTCTTCATAATTTAGTATCTTTTTTAGTATCAAATGCTACCTTACTCCTCAGCTAAACACACACGTAATTCCATTCCAAATATATTCATGTTCTGTAGCTTTTTAGGAGCTTAACACCATCTGAAGGCCAAGACACCAAAAAACTAGAGGATGCAAAATTGGCCTGGAAAACTTTCTTGGCAATGGATGAAATTTGATAAAGATACTAAGGTCCAGCTACAGGCTCAGTTTACTGAGAAAACCCCAAAAGGAATGAGGGTCCACAGTCCATCCAGAGATTGCAAATATGCTGAAACACATACCCTTGCTGCCATAATGTATCATGGGAGCAGGCATTGTGATTTCATTATCTCTACAACTCAAGGAAAATAAAGTATATGATCAAAACTGGTTTGAATAGTGCTAGGAATGAGAATCCACTTTGGCTTTATATTCTGACCCAGCACTGCAAACACCCTATTCCAGCTTTCTTAAAATGCAACATTGCATGCAGAAAGAGACACCTTCTCAGTGAGTCAACCTCCAGCCTCCACAGAACCAGCAGTTGTAGAGATCAACAAAGAAATTTGTTGAGTTTATTGGAAATAATTGTGTAATTAGATGAGTACTACTCACCTAAGCTGCCCAAAAATGAAAGTAGTTTTGTGCATAGTTTGTAGATGGCTGAGTTGGGATTCACTGGGGATTTATCTCAGGTGATATACAAGAGGTCAGATTAGATGATCTATTGAACCTTCTGGACTTAAATGCTATGAAACAATGAGAATTTTTATTATATCCAGCCTTGTATGACTCTCTCTTATCTGCAATGCTATAAATTATTAAATATAATAAAAAATTCTAGTCATTTCATTGTTACTTTTTTTAAAGAAAACAAATCAACTCTGATTTAATATTATTGAATAAACTGCCTCTTTACGGTAAAATTAGTATAGAAAGAATTGATCAAAATTGTTATAATTAAAAGTATGGTTGAAAAAAGATTTTATTTAAATGTTTTAAAATTAGTTTTATATGACTTAAACTCACTTTTGCTTTCAAAGGTAAAAATTTACATTTATTCACTCAAAAATTACATGTTGACATTTTGTTACTGAAGATGTACTATAGCCAGCCTACATTCTGAATGAAGCTTTTCTGTTTACCAAGGTTTCTTAAATGCACTAAATAATTATAATATTTTAACAACTTTTTGAACATTCTTCTTTTGCAATAATAAAAAACATCCTAACAGGAGTGATGAAATAAGCCTATAATATTGCTTCACCTGATTACTCCTGACTACTGTCTATTTCAATGGTATACAGCCAGTTACACAGTAAAAATAATTTATACTGAAAATTTATATGTCTAGATTTATATCTGGAAATCAACTTGAGAGTAGATAACTGTATTTTTATTTTGCTTTGGCTTTTTATTGGGAGGAATTTAAAGGGAGACCTTCAGGAACATATTTCAATGTATTTGGGTGTGAATTCAGTTTATCATTGCCAACGATGACTTGCATGTGTTTTTAAAGAAAATAATTTGGAGAGTTGTACTAGTATATTCATATGGCTTAACCTCAGAAAGAACCATTAAAATTATCTAGTCTGATATGAGATATATGTTGATCATTCTGTTTTCGCCCAAACTGTATTTGTGATCAACAACCAAGGTTAAATTGCAACTTCAGTTTTGCTACAGTAATATTTTCAAATAAACTTCACATATTTTTAATTCTTGGTTGTTTTACTTCAGTATACAGATATTTGCTCCTTCTTATGCATTCACTCTAGATTATCGTTTATAAACACACTTTCAAGTCTTTTTAAAGTATTATGACATCCTATCCCTGTTCTTTTTTTTTTTCAGAAATAAAGTAAATTTAATGCTTTATTTATTCCTTCAAAACATTTTCTCCTACTCAAACAACATATTAAGATTCTTTCCTCTACCCTAATAATTTTAAATTGCAGACATTTCCCTGAGATAATGTATTTTATATCTCTCTTATCATGATTGTATACGTAAGGAAATATCTTGCCTACTCCCCTGCTGCCCTACTTTTACATTCCAGGGATCACATGAGGCCATGTCTGATGTTCATGAGAGTGATGCACATTCCTGTTGAACTGTAGTTCATGGAATTCACTCTCTGTGATGATGAAGATGATCGGTAAAAGCAAAATGGGTCATAACTCTTCTGCTGGCAAGGAAAGAAATGGGGGAAAAAAATGGAAGTTACTGGTAAGTTTCTAGATTTTTAATAAGATTTTTGCTGTCTTGTTTTACCCATTTAGTAAACGGGCAGTGAGTGAATTTTCCCCATATCATTCAATCTTAATGATCGATTGTCTCCAGTTTAGTTTCTCCTTTTCTGCTCTAATTATCTGTTGCAGCCCATGTACACATATGAATAACACAAAATCAACAGAGACAACAATTATTGCCCACGCTTTAGTAATCAAAGTCCAATACTAATCTCTGTCATCTGTAAAAGGAAAATGCATAAATTCAGAGCCTTTCATTATTTTATCCTTGTAAATTTTTTTTTCCAGGTAAACATGGTTCACTATAACATTAGCTTTTAAGAAACTGATTTTGAAGATATAATGCAACTCAATTTGAAATAAAAATAAAATCTACTTTTACAGTATTGGTAAAATATGTCCCTAAACCCTCATTTTTTGCCTTCAATGTTATATTGTCCCTATGTGGTTTAATATTCTAGTGAACAGTAGCAGGTACTTTGATGTCTCCAATTACTGAACCATTAAAAAAAGAGAAAAAGTTCATAGCTCCTACTAGACTGAACTTGAATTAAGGCTGAGTTGTACATATAATTTCACTGAAGGACATTTTTTCCTATTTCAGTATAAGTTTTCTTCCCTTTTAGTATAACAATGAATGACAGTTGCTATTAATATAGCTAGGATATATTGGGGAAAAGTTTTACCAAGTTAAGTTATTCTGTCACCAGAAGAAACTGTGTAAAAGTAAAGAGATCATCACAAAACAAGACTGAAGAGTGAACTTCATGTTGTGCTCCTGATTGCTTGTGGCTGTGTAATGTTATACAGGAGTGTGGTTATGTTGGACACTCATTTCCTGAAATCTTGTGAGTAAATAATAAACATTTTGGTATTAGAAAGTTGCTTGAAAGATTCCTATGAACAGATGTAATTCATTATAGAAATACAAATACACTTGCTTTAGATTTGATGGAATAAACCATGCTCATTACAATGTCTTTGTATCCCACATACATTCATTAGAACACAAGAAGTTGCAGAAGAATTTAAAGGAGGGACAACTCTATGAAGTACTGATCACAAAGTGAAATTTCTCAAATGTACTTTTTTATTTAGACTAGAACGGTGAATGGCATCTTTCTTCTAGCTGGTTTTGGCTGGGATAGAATTCATGATAGTCATGGCAGCTAGTATGGGGCTTTAATTTGGACTGTGCTTCAGCAGTGTTGATGATTCAGGGATGGTTTCACTACAGCTGAGCAGTGCTTACACAGCATCAAAGCCTTTTGTGCTTCTCACCCCACCCCACCAGCACACAGGCACACACAGGCACACAAGGAGTTGGGAGAGGACACAGCCGAGGGATATCCCACACCCTATGGTGTCATGCTCAGCATAGAAAGCTGAGGGAAGAAGGAGGAAAGAAAGGACACTGAGAGTGATGCTGTGTGACTTACCAAGTTACTGCTAGGCATGTTGGAGCCCTGTCTTCCTAGAGATGGTTGTACACCTACCGCCCCATGGGAAGCGGTGAATGAATTCCTCAGGGTTTTTTGCTTGTGTTGGGGACATTTTCTTTACCTATTAAAGTATAAACAACCCATGTGTTATATCACTTACTCTTCTGATTTTGTCCCTGATCCTCTGGGTGAGGTAGTGAATGAGTGGCTATGTTGTGCTTAGTTGCTGGCTGGAGTTAAGCCATTATGGTCCTGCTTGTTGATTATGCCCACATTCTCAAGTAGAACTGTGAACTTGAATAAGAACTTCTTTCAACAGAGGGCAGATAAACACTTTGCAACTTTAAGAATGGTCTAGTGGCAGAAATGAACAGTGTCCCCTTTTGGTTAGTCAAAACTCCCTTTATATGCAAACAGTTCAAATTTTTTCTCTGATAAAATGAAAACTTTCACAGATATGCACTTAATACACAGGGCTATGTTTTTTTGGTTTTTATACATAATAGGTAAAAAGGCACTGATTCTGCTGACTTTTCATCTTCATTCTCACAAAATGGTGATTTGAACCTTGCCTGAAATCTATTAGGATTAATGTGGGTAAAGAATAAGAACAGAGCCACATGAAGTCTATGAAATTTGAATCCCAAGGGTGGCCACCTCTTTTCATTCAAGCAGGAAAATAATAATTAAAAGCATCTGATGCATAACACAAGATTTGTTAATTAATTAAGTGAAAGTTGTTTTTTTGTACTTTGCTATACTAGAAAACACAGTACATGGCAATATACAACAGAATGTACACTAATACTGGCATGAAGTTGCAGGCTCACACTGTTGGTACAAATTCTGGCATGTTTTATGGACCTGATCTGTACACAAAAGGCATGTATAACGAGTAATATTTACATGTTATAAAGTGTGTGAAAATTCTGAACATGCTGATAATTAGAAACAGTATTTGAGGTTTCTAGTAGTTGATTGTCTGATGTGAGCACTGAAAGACACAATGATATCTAGCTACAGATCTAGTTCACTGAACACAAAAGCAGACAAATAAGAGAAATATTTTCTCAGAATGTTTTTTTTAATTTCTTTAATTGGATTTTGGAAAAGAGCTTTAAAGAGTGCTATCATCCTCTGAGCACTCAAACATTGCTTATGTAAGGCAACAATCCTCCCATTTTGTGGTCAGCATGCCTCGCCATCAGTAAGGTACTAGGCACAGATATGTAAACAGATATAAACGTTTTGGTGTACACAGGAGTAATCATGAGGCATTTGATAAAAACAAAAAAAACCAGCCAAACAAGAAAATACAAACAACAAAAAGAAGAATTGCTCTCTGTACCATGTGTACAAGTCAGTACATACTCAGCTGCATGTATGTGATCTCTGAGGTTTGCCTTTTAGGACTGTACTCTAGTCAATCCTTTGTTGTAATTCAAGAGAAAATGCCAATGTCTCTGTATAGTTTGTATGATCTGGAGGACAAAGCTAAGCTAATTGTACTTATTTGCATGAACATAAGGTGTTCAGCAATGGACAAGTCTTATGTTTTTAGTGCTGAAGTAAGAAATTGCAAATGCTAGCCACAGGTCTTTGACATGTCCAAGGCAATGGCACAATACATTAAAGTTAGGTAGTTTGTCCTCATTGTTACTGGATTTGATAATCCTCGCTCATAACAAGGCAATACTCCCAAGTGGAAAATCTTCATGGAGATTTGTTTTCCTTTACGTTGTATAATGACCTGATACAAATGAAACAGCAACATTTACTTTAGGATTATAGGGCAGTGTGAACTTTATATTTTATAAATCAAATGAAATTTGTCATCGGACTTTAGTTGCTTACAAATTTTACAAACCCTTAAATGTAATACAAAAAATAAATGAAGGCAGAGAACCATCTTCTATGTCCCACTGTTAAGTGTAGAAATATCTTATTCTGTCAATGTGATTTCATAGCAGGATGAAAAATGTCAAAAGTGGGGATGACAAATCAGTCTAGTGAGGAAAAATGACTCTCAGACAAGAGATGTCATTTGTCATGATTGCCATTTGACTGCACTTTCTCCTGTCTTCTCTTTCAGATGAATGTTACTTTGCCATTAATTTAAAATTATCTTAAATCAAAGATGGGTTGAACATGAAAAGCAAAGGTACTCGTCTTTTGAAGTTTTGCAATATGCAGAAACCCATTCAAATGTAAACTTACTGAAAACTGACATGGACGTTTTAAAAAAGGTTATCATCATGAATTGTTAACTTACAAAATATTATAGTTCTGTAGTTCAAAAGTCCATTTTTCCTAAATACAGGCAACAGCATGGCTTTTGTTCGAAACTGACACAGCTGAGCACAGCACTCTGAGCCACTGCATAATACGGGTGGTAATTAAGCCACAGCTTCAAGGTTGCATGGGCACAAGACAATTCAGCCTAATGAAGTATCGATTGGCTGCAGTCGAGGTAAAACAAGTTGACATTCATTTAGAGGTAGCAATGCGAATATACCACAAAGCCACCAAAGAAGCAAGGGGAAAAAAAACAATGAAACTGAATTTTAATCTTGCAAACACAATTAAGATTCTTATTTACAGCATGTTGCTATCACTTAAACTAAAGCTAATTGCATACTTACTGCCCTGACATCAGATTCTTAAATCAGCAGAAATTATATTCATAGGCTGTTGGCAAAAAGCACATGAAGTTCAGTGTTTCAATTAGAACCTGTCCTAACACTTCAAAAACCCAACTACAAAAAAATTACTTAGATTCCACTTAAGTTTCCACTTTATTCACACAGCTGAGTTTATTTTAAATGCTGTGATAAACTCCTCTGTAGCGCAGGTTACTTAATTACTAAGGACAATAGTTTTACCTCTTAATTGAATAATTGCAAGTAGATTATTTCTATTGTAATATTATGCAAATATTCAAGATAGTTTTCAAGATTAATTTTATTTCTTTTTCTGTCTTTATTTTAAAAATGAGCCTTGACCATATTTGTCTCGTGCACACATATATACATTATTATGGTATGCATAAAATGCATATAGCAGTGTATAAATGTACATCTTTAAACTTACTTTAGTAATAATTTTGTTCTTAACCACTAAAGTTAATTTTCTAAGAAGTGAGGTGTTCTTAAAAGCCACAGGATGAGTATAAAAATTTTGAAATTTGTATCAGAAAAATCTCCAGTAAAACAAGAAATTACTTTTTACTCCTATCACAAAATCTTCAGGAGATTTAGAATGTGGATACAAATATCAAAGTGTTAAATTTTTTTCTGTGTGATATTGTATTAAAATTCCTGAAGTTTTACTTCTGTACTTTGAGATTGAAATTAATAAATAATTTTAAAAATCCAATAAAATATGTTTAAGAGAACACTATTAATTAAGTAGAGAACTCAAAAAGTAAAAATACTTGAATCCTTTCCAAATTGTATTACTGGTTACAAAGGTTTCTCTGGAATTTCTTTGAATTTGGATTTTTGACTTCTAGTTTAAATATTTCATCAGCATCCTTTTTTGTGAATTGTTAGCATAGAACAAAATTTGGCCAAAGCCTGTAACTGCACACTATCATTTATGACTAAATCCTTACATTTTGCAAACAAATACTCAGAAATTGCAACAAATGTATTACATTACATCATTCTAACAAAATCCACCTTATAAAGCAGAAATATGAATCTATTATGAGTTTTTTGCCTTCCAAAAGTGCAAACAATTTACAGCTTGTACCAATCACTTTCATTTTCTCATGAAAAATGACTGAGAAAGTGCTAATGTGTCTAATTGCATTATAGACCCCTCCGGCAGACAGACATTTCTTTAAAAAGTAACTCATTAAATCACTGATTGCCAGATGTTGGGATTCACAGCAATTGCCCTACTTATGTACTGAATTAAGGCAGTCTAAGCACTGAAATAAACATAAACTATTTTAGTAATTAAAGTATTACTCAAAAATTCAGAAAATTGAAATCTGACTACATTTACTGTATGTGAATGTTTACAGGCAAAATATTTTCATCATCACACTTGTAAACTGATTCTCAATTTATATTGAGATTTTTAGAATTTAAAATAACAAACAGAAAATGGAAGGCTACTTAAAAAAATCATTTCCCCCAGCATACCAGTGTTAAATACTTACAAAACATTTGTATTATTGTATGGACTCTGTGATCATGGTCTACCCTATCAACTGTCATCATCTTATGCAGAAATCACATAAAAGAAACTTCATATGTCATTGTTGTAGATATACTACAGGACATTCCAAACTAAAAAGGTGACAATTTTAGTTTCGCTTGGTGCAAAAGTCTGTGGTCTCTTGAAGCCAGGTCAGCACACTGCATAACATGAGAAGAAATACTACTCCAGAGCTGATATACTACTTGCCTATAAAATTTCCCCCTTCTGCCGGGTTCAAGTCACTAACCACATCCCCCATTATCTGTGAGGTCTACGGTCTAGATGGAAGTGGCAGATAGAATTTCTAGCCACTGGTACTTTTGTTAAAAGTAAATATTTATCTTGGCAAGGACTCTTCTGGGCTCACATCTCAATTGTGAAGTAATAATGAGAAGAATTCAACCCAATATCAGTGCAATGGGGATTCCTGAGGCAGATGTTCAGTCCAGCAGACTTCAATCCCTTTCCCCAAATGACTGCAAAAAGAATCTCTGTCCACTGGAGATAAGCATTTTGGAATTAATGGCCATTTACAAATGCTTTCCTTTTGGCAGACAACCTCTCAGACCACTAGTGAAGAAGCTGTGCCCCAGTAAATGGATTAGGGGGAAGCACAGATTACTTTTGAGAGAACTGATCAGCCTAGTTGCTGTAAGTGGTCTGGATAGACTGTACATTCTTCCTCGAGATATGAGGCATATGCAGGTAGTATCTGAGGCCTACAACTGTTCTTCTGAAGAATTTATTTCTTCTTCAGAAGACAAGTTCTCTCTCCACATTGAAAACCGAAATTCTCTAATGCACTTTCAAAACTTGCTGTGAATAGTGTGTGCAATTGTATTACTATTAAACAGAATTTATTTTAAGTATTCAAGTCAATGCTAGAAACTTCATTTTGGTCAACAGTTCACATTTGCATGCCTTCAAAATTATTAAAAAGTAACTCAAAATAATAACAAAAAATGGTATTGTCATTGTGTACTTCAAAAGTAAAAAAATCATAAAAGACTGAAGATGCTATCAAAGTGAAAAGAAAAGTTTATTACAATAGTTCAGCTGTTTATTTTTGTTTCATATTACAACTGTTCATGTCAAAATTATAATAATATTTATTTACTATTTAAATATATTTATTTTCAAAGACAAGTGAAATCAGTTAATTTTGAAGACAATTTAAACGTTCCAGAGTGGGAAAAAAACTTCTCATATTATGCTTGCACTGGTGCTATCTTTTGTTGCAATGTTTTCTTATTCACAAAAAGAAGTGAAGATGAAAAGATGTAGCAGCAAATGTTTCAGATAATTTTCTGAATTTCATCAAAATAATTAGGAAAATTTCACAGGAAATTTATAGTTTCTCTCCACATAATTATCTAATCACAAAATCTTTATGCTTTTTTCTAATTTCTGATTTGAAGCCCAGGATATGACAATTTGACATAAAAGTACCACAGTATCATTAAAAAAATACAGTTATTTAAAAAAACATAAAGTCATTTAGGAAAAGATATTTTATTATTTAGCTCTGTATATATACAGAATTTGTGGTCAATTAGGTTTGCCCCATCTGAAAATGGAATATAAACACTCAAAAATTGTTAATTGTAATTATAATGTTGTTATATATTTTTAAATTATTTTTTCTAAATCAATACTACTCAGTAATAAAACTACCTCCTAAAATATTTTAATACATATAATACTTTTAAAAATATATATATTTGTATGTTTCATCAGGAGCTGACATGATAGGACAAGGATTTAAGGGAACAAAGTGAAAGAGGGCAAATTCGGGTTAGATATCAGATAGAAATTCTTTACTGGGTGGGTGGTGAGGTGCAGGAACAGGTTCCCAGAGAGGCTGTGGATGCCCCAGTGTTCAACGAAAGGTTGGAAAAGGCCTTGAGCAACCTGGCCCAGTGGAAGGCGTCCCTGTCCATGGCAGGGGGTTGGGACTGGACAAGGTCTTTAAGGTCCCTTCCAACCTTTTAACATTCTATGATTCCATCATTCTGTGATAAGATTATTCTATTCTAGCTCATCTTTGAAAGGTTCTAAGCCTGTTATGTACACTTTTATCTTTTAAGTGTCTTAGAGAGGTAAAGTGAATGGGCAGGTTAGGACTGGAGCCAGGAGTAAACTTTCAACCTGCATGGTTCTAAGCATATGGTTTATGCATTTGACCACACTAAATACTTTTACACTCATATTTTCTAGTCACTACCAAGAGAAAAGAAAGATAGACAAGAGAAATAACCATTAAAAAATGCAGGTTGTGAAAGACTGGGAGTTTTATCTATGCTTTATTCAAGTTCCATAAGCTAAACTCTAGTGAAGACATTCAGTTTTGTCAATACAAAAGAAAAACTCCAAATTTCAAGGTGTCTGTCTGTCTAGTACCATAGTTATAATCCAGGGATGGTGCCTTTTTACTTATTTTTAAATATTTGTTATAGCCTGCATTGCAAAAATCAGAAGGATATCTGCAAGAAAGTGCTTTAAGTAAAGGTTACAAGTGATATAGTGTCTCAAAGATCTAATAATAAGATAAATGTATTTTACCAGGAGGTCATCAATTCAGATTCCACAAAAAAATCAGCAATGCTTTGACTTTTAAAAAATGTCATTCCAGTTCGTATTAGAGTAATGACTAATTTAGGAGGATGAAAGTCACTGTTTAAATCAGTCTGTCACTATACTTAACAACTCTGAACCTAAAGTTGTAGAGGATCAAACAGGCCCACACCAGACTTTTTACTCCACACGAGACTTTTTTTTACACCAAAGCAGATAAACATGAGATCCATGTTGTAAGACATATGCATGTGTTTAAAACTAAAAATTCATGGACTTCAAAAAAGAAAAATTCTTTCACAAACATATTACATTTGTTTACATTCCTACACTACTCAAGAACTAAGGCAGAAGTACATGCCTCAGAAAACAATAGAACTGTGAAGAACTTTCCTATTACAGATTCCAAGTCTCTGCTATGGCACTAAATATGCTATGTTTTCATTTGCATGAATTCAGAAAGTTTTATCTGAAAACTGATTCGTTTTCTGATCTCTTCACTTAACAGAATGTTCCAGATCTCCATTCCTCATATGAATAGAGAGTGTGTTCTAATTTTTAACAAAAATTTAATTATGATAAAATATATATGTATTTATAACCATTTGCTCTCTATGCACAAAACTGTACTTTAAATTTTTCATTCCATGGGCCCAGCTTCATTCATACAGAGTTAGCATTGCCACAATCTCATCACAATGTCAAGTGGAGACTATGGAGATTACATTATGATGTCAAAATGCAATTGCAAGGAATTTTTATTACTATCTATGGTCACCACATTTACAATATCGAATCATGATGAAAAGTGTTTCAATGTTTCTCTAGAGATGAAATTATAATGTCAAGCTGATGACACAATGAGGTCAGTACAAATCTTCATAGACCCAATTGCAATGTTCATTTCAATGGGAAATATATGGAGACTGTCATATAAAGACTATAGAAAAAGAAAGTGGACAGAAAATACTGGAACTTGAGCAAGCTTTAAAAACTATGAAGTTGGAAATGGCTTTGAAAAATATCCTCTCAAAAATTTTCCCTACTCTTTCTCCATCACAAGTTTTCTTCTTTTTTTTTCTCCCTGGTATCATCACTGATCCAGGCTTTTCTGGATTTTGTGTCCATGATTCCAAGATATTTTGGCTGTTCCTAACTTTTTTCCAGTCCTTGTTTTACATATCTCCCATTGAGTTTGCCCCTCTTCAGCCCCTAAACTGTATTACAATTTCTCATCTGCTATTATTGAAATCTCAGTGTAGTTGAGATTTTTTCCTAAGAATTTTTGATCCCTTTCCTGACCACATTAAGGCCAGTAACTGCAAACTGCTCCTCACGCAGGGTTTGAAGCCTGCTTCTCACTACTGATGCCAAATTTTGTTACTTTTAGCAGTCTTGATGGTTTTTTTGTTGTCTCTATCACAAAATAATTACTGCCTGTTCCACTCATCTCCTGAATTACTGTCTGATTTTGTATCATCTTTTCCACATTTTCAAGTTCAAACTTTTTTGTACTTTTTTTTAGCACATGAATTTATCTCAAATAGCTTTATTAAATCGAATTATTTCCTTCATCTCTCTTTTCACAATTCACATATTACAAACAGCATTCATGCCTCCTGTGTATGCAGACCAGAGTTCGGTGTAAATTTCTTTTATAAACTCTTTCTGATAATTACCCAGGGGTAAAGTAATATTTAACAGGAAATGTGAAATTTTGCTTGGCAGCAGACAGTGTTATATGTCTGAAATATGCTACCTCCATTTGGATAAACTTCAGTTTGTAAGCTAGGGTCCGAATCCTCTTTCTATATTTGTACAGATTGATGCTAAGCAAATAATAACTACCATATTAAAAACTATTTCCAATACACAAAGAATATAAAATCTTACATTCAAAACGTTTGCATACCTTTATCTTAGTCAATTTCTATCTCTAAATCCTTGGGAGGTTTTTCCTTTATTTGAATTATCATGGTAATAGTTATGTTCCACTAATAGAAACTATATTACATGAAGGTAAAAACAAGTGTCCTATCATCATTTATATTGTGTTTTGAAAATGCATTTGCCAGGAACAAACCACAATACTCTAAAAAATTGAAGGACCATAAAATCCACTGATATCTAATCTGATTGATGACACCAGTACCAATACAGAGGTAGACCAGTACAGACTGTACTCTGGAGATATCTTTAGGGCATATTCATTCTTTTTACACATTTTAATCCTTCTCTTATTTGAGTGTCCTCTTCTAAATTAAAAGGTATTTAAAATCATAATATTGTTACAGTTTTCTAAATCAAGAGTGTACAAAGACTTAACATTTTTCCACTTGTTTAAAGATGGTATTCATCAGGACAGCATGAATAACAATATTATCTGCACTGAAGCAGATTATTCTCACTTCTTCTTAAATAATAAATTATATTGATGTGATTTATCCAGAACAAGTACCATAAATATTTTAACCTAATGCTAATACCAATCAACTGGAATGTTTAATGCAAATGCAAAAGAATATATTTATCATAATTTCCTTATTTTAGAATTTATCGCCTTCATTTTTCCAGCACCAGAATTTGCATGACCTTTTTCTCAGAAAGACAATGATAGAATAGCATTGTAGGTTCTTTTTCTACCAAGCCCACAGTGTACCCATTGGCTTTAAGTCAGTAAAATTTTCCCCTCTTTGATGTTTAATCTCCTTTTCCCTGTTTTAAAAAATTGAATAATTTTACTGAGCTAATGTAAGTTTTAAATTTCTCTGTTACCATTCCACATTAGATATATTAAATTTGTAAGTTGTATGTTTTAAAAGCACTTTGAATCTGCTTTTGTTTTCAATATCTTTTTCAAAGTAGGAAAAAAAAAAGCCATACTTGATTAGTAATACAGCAATAGATACAATCCCTCATGTACTCTTTTAGGAAAAAATGGAAAAGGAGAAAAAAGGGGAAAAGCAGAAGCCCCAATACTATTAAAAAGGAAGTGAAGCACATGTTGTTTCAGTAATGGACAGCTGACATGGACAAGTTTTTTTCACAAACTTGATGCATAAGTAAAGATAGACAAAGACAAGAAGTATTGGGCATAAATAAAGAAGGCATATAAGTCAAAAGTGATTGTCATCTTATTTAAAAAGGAAGATAGGTTTTATTAGTATTAGTATTAGTATTACTTAGTGTTTTTGGAAAGAGTTACCAAATAACCTAGATATATGTCCAAATATTTTAGATACATATAGATACAAGAAATTCAGATACTGTACAGAAAAGTGAGGACTAAAAAATAGCTAAACAAGACTTCAAACTCTAGCCTTCCATGACTTCACAGACTGTGAATATTCCAACCACCTTTTCTCATGTACTGCACACTGAGAAGTAGAGAGTGATGGAGGACACATGGAATTTTGCATCCACTGCTTTAATACAATGATATTTTGCTTTTATCCATTCATCAGTGTAGCAAATTACCACTTCTCTCTTCATCAAAACAGCATGGAAATTGGTGTGAGGTCTGGTAGAGTCATCTTTGCACAGAAGTTCTGATCTATGACAAAAAGAGTGAGGCACATATATTATCATATATGTGCCTATATATCACCTGATATATATCACATAATATCATAATTGTGAAAAGGGAGAATTTCTGTTTCAAGCATCTCATAAAAGAAAAAAATATATTCTGCATTGTATATTAGACTCAAATGTAAAACTTAAAGTCATTGTATTAACATTTGTTCTAATGTTGCTCAAGATTATTACGATGTCCAGATTCTTGTATACATGATTAACGTAACAGGGATGTTTGAGGAAATGGTAAAAGTACAAACGAGGAAAACTACTGTCCATTGTGGATATTAAAAATATGGGTTATATGTACTGATTTGCTTATATGGGCCTTATATGGGCTACCTTTGGCAAACACTCTGGTTATCAATGTTTGTTAACACAAAGATGACTGTGTACATGGTGTCCACGTGGCTTGAATATACAAAATTGTCTAGGGTGTATCTGCCCAAAACTGACAGATCATATTAAAGAGAATCATGAACATCAGCCAGATGAAACAACAATCAGAGACTGCAGAATCATAAAATATCTTGAGATGCAAGAGACCCACAATGAAACATCAAAGTCCAAATTCTGGCCCTGCACAAGACAACCCCAGCAATCACATCATGTGCCTGAGAGCATCATCCAAACATTTCTAGAACTCTGTCAGGCTTGGTGCTGTAACCAATTTCCTGGGGAGCCTGCTCCAGCCCAGGCACCCTTTGGGTGAAGAAACTTTTACTATCCAACCTAAAACTAATATCCAATATCCAACCTAAACCTCCCCGGACACAGGTTCAGGCCATTGGGTGCTGTCATTGGTCACCAGAGGGAAGAGATCAGTGTCTGTACATCCTCTTCCCCCCTCAGGGAAATTGTAGACTGTGCCCAGGTCCCTGTCAGTCTCCTCCAGGCTGAACAGACCAAATGATCTCACCTGCTCATCATATGGCTTCCCCTCAAGGCCTTTCACCATCTTAGTAGTCCTGAATGATGCTGGGAGCAAAGGACTCAACCTGAAAGGAAGTATAAACTAAGATTAAAAACTTGTGCCAATGGAGCCAGGCAGTGGAGGTGAGAGCAGAAGGTAAAATCCTGCCAGAAGTGATCCTGCACCCTCTGCCACAGGTGCTTCCAGCAACCATGTGGAGCTCACTCACAGCCACCATAGGTACACCCTGGGGATTGTACCCTGAGTGAATGGGAGTTTCTTCCTGGGGGGTCTCATCTATGGGGGGAGGAATGACAGCACAAACTCAAGCACAGGATGGGGCTCTTGCACAAGCAGGCTTTGGCAGGTGGGCTCCCTAATGTTGAGATGAAAGGGATCTGCACCCTCCAAAACTTATGGCAATGGGTGCATGTTTCTGAGTGTGTGTGCATGTGTGCGTGTGTTCATCCACAATTAGAAGTTCTAGGGATTAGTTATAGAAGTGTGTTTCAAAGTATCCAGGTCTTTCAATTTATTAAATTTTTCTAAGTATCTAAGTGACAGGGATTATTTGTTATTGTACCAGTATTGTCTCTCAATACATACTTCATTGATGCCTAGTTAATCATATGTGGTTAATAAATTAATAAGTCACTTCAATTTTGATTTGATTTAAACTACAATTTTTCCCTGCAGCAGCAAGTCTCCACTTTCTTCTGAAAAAAAAATCATAAATGAATCAACTGCAAGGTTTTCTGTGATTTCTAGACTTTTAAACACTCCTGTGACAAAAATTGGGGGAAAAGAAAATGAAAAGAAAGAAGAAGATACTGATATTTTTCCTATTATTTTTCCCTGATTATGAGGTATTCTGGTTAATTCAGAAAAAGAAGACCATAAAATACAGCAGCACTGAATGTTTACAATCTCTCTAAGGTTAGCAATGTTCGGTGAATCCGTATGAAGTACCAACTAACTTTGTAATTCTCTTATACATTTGTTAATGCATAGTGAAAAGGCTTTGCTTATCGAAGCAGCAACAATATGCCTACAAGCAATAGCTAATAATGCACCTTGGGGTATATACCAATGCTAAGAATATAGTATTCATTTTTAGACACTTTCAGGAAAGTAGAAATTTTAGACAAACCAATACTGTTTTCTGTAACAAGATACTTTGTCCTAAAGTGTGCAGAAATTATCAAATAACCCCCATCTAGAAGATTCTTAGAAGATTGCAACAAAAATGTAAATACCATTAGTGTTTATCTACAAAATACTGTTTCAATGAAACCTATTCACATTTACTTCTATTTAGAGAAGGCTGTGGTCCACAGATCTCTTGCTTCTAAACATTACTGAAGACCTCATGACAGCAGTCTTTTACCTTTCAATGAAGTAAAAATTGAAAAAAAAAACAGAACTACAAATGAATATTTACAAAACACAGAAGGAAAATTCAAATAAAAATTTCCATCCACAAATATAAGCTTATCCTGGCTTTCACCAACAGTTGATAAAAATGGTTTGTGTTACTTTGGGAGACCCATTCTTTGTGTCCATTCACAGTAAATATACTAATACTTTTCCCTAAAGACTTGGATTTCCCCATAGTTTGACAGGGTGTCAGTCAGAACACATGTAGATACAATGGTCAATGTTATAAAATTCTTAACAAGGGTAGATAGGCAGAAATTCAAAATACAATGTAGGTCAGATCTTTCCACTTATTTCAGCTATGATTTGAAGAAGGGAATTAAATTCCCATATCTCACTGACTTTCACTGGGATTTGGGAACCAGAAACTTCTTTAAAAACCTTAGCTTTTATTGAAAATTCTCACAGTCACTTTGAGAACCATCCTCTTGTGTGTCAGGTGCACTTTAACTGGATTTGAAGGCAGTTACTCCTCCCCTCACTGGACTCACAGATACTCCTTTGTAAGCTGTAATGTGGGCTCTTCAATACATTTAGTTCTATGAATAATTAATGTGTCTCCTGCTCTCACCACTTGATTTCCAGTTATTTGCGTTGCATGCAGTATGCTGAGCCCATTTCATAGCTCCTAGACTAAAATGCAGGTTTCCAATCACATAAAGTGTAATGGGATATGAAAAATAAGAGTTTAAATAATAATTAAGAAAAGAGCTTAAACATGTCTCACATTTCTTAAAAAGACTAAAACTAAAATCTCCAAGAAAGAAAACATAAGTGTTGTTTATGGGAGAAGAAATAGAAGATTCTATGCAAAAATTCACTGAGCATCAGAGAGGATTTTTTTTTTATATTTTATTTTGTTTGAGCTGAGGACTCCCTCAACTGTGCATTGGCTTTGGGTTTTTGTTTCTTTTTTAGTTCTGTTAAAAAAATGAAAAAACATTTGAAATATCATCTGTTGGTTGGTTTTCATTCATTTGCTAAACATAACTTGGAGAGAGTTTACAAAAGCAAGCTTGTCATTCAAGCTAGTCACCACACTTCATGGATGACTGAATAAAAATGAGTTTTTCAAGAAGTAACCAAAAGTACTGCCTCAGTGAATCCGTATGTACTTACATACTGGACATAGAAGAAAAAAATCAGTTATATGTCCTTCTAAGACAAAGTAGATCAATCTCATTGGCTTCTATAAGATATAAAATGAATTTGAACAGACTGGATAATTTCCAGAAGCAGTTATATCAAAGCAGATATAATAAAAAAAGAGTAGCTGCAAGAAAACAGGCTAGATTGAAAATGGAATGCAAATATCTCTAGGCCATTCTGGATGCAAGGAGGAGAGCCCAGGAACTTTTTATTATTGAGCTATTGCATTAAAATAGTAGTTAAAACTCTTAACAAATGTCAAAATATAAGTTTTCATTTACTGATTTTAGGAATATGTCTTCACCATTATGGAACCAGCCATTTATGGAAAATTCTTTTCTGTGAGTGATGTGATGAAAAGTTGTAGTTTGATTTCTTCATTACAGTTTAACTGATGAACTCCAAGTAATTTAAAATAATTTGTACAAAGAAGAGGAGAAAAATCTACTTCTGTTACTAAAGCAATGTAAATCTGGAGTAGTTTCTGTGGTTTCACTGAGTTTTAATTCACGTCTTAATTTTTTGTTTAATTTTTATGCACTTTTTTATCAGAGAATTAAAATTAAATAATAACTAATTAACATATATTTAATGTATTGATCCTACCACTAAACCAAAAATATTTACTTACTAAATGCAGAATCCATCAAAACAGAATTAGAAAATTATATCAGAAAAAAGTCCATTACATTTTTATTATTTGCAGGACAAATAATTTTTTTAATTCTTTATCATGGTATTCTTACTTACTTTTTTTTCTTTAGGAGGGAAATTTTAAGACTCATTTCTTTTTTTGATTCTTAAGCATCATTCAGTTTGCTTTCTCCAAAAGCTGAGCAGTAAAAAAGCCTTGATCAGGGATTACAATCTTTTCCTTTCAACTGAAAGCCTGAGAAGCTTGACCTTTTTGCTGTTCACTCATTTAAATTTCCAGGTTCATACCTCAGAGATATATGGCGAGTTTGTAGTTTTGCAGGTGGGTGGAAATGATATGTCCATCTCAAGAGCAGAAAGAAGGGTAGAAAAAACAGTGGGTGTACAATAACTTTTCTTCTCTACAAGACCTGACCTCTTTGATTCTCTCCTTTTTGCAGCATTTCAATCTGTTTGGGCAAGACAGTGCAAAGCAGCAATAACCCTCAGAGTGTTTGTAAAAGGTTGAAACAAGGCTCCAGCCCATCCTCCTGTCTCGAGAAGTGACCCACAGCACCAAGTTGCTGCAGTAAAGATATAGTCATGTTCTCCTAGAACACGTTCACAAGCTCGAGAGACATGCAGCATAGAAAATCTCAACGTGTTCTCTCTCTCTGGGATAAATTATAGGTCTATCAAGTAGCCAAACAATGAAACAGCATCCATAATATATATACCAGGAAGTTTTCAGCTGCTTGAATATAGTCCACCTTTATGTGATGTGTTGATTACAAAAAATTTGATATACAAAAAATATATAAATGGCTTCCAGACAATTATATGATTACACTTAGTATGAAATATAGTAAAAGCATTTCATATACATATAGAGTAAAATTCAGAATGTACAATAGATTTTTAACCACAAGTGTAAAGTTGTAGACAAGTATGTCCTTTTTGTGAAAACTTATTATATGCTTCCTAGTCTACTCTCAGTTCTATAAATATATGTATCAATAATAAATGTATGTATAAATAAAATTGCTTGACACAAATGATACTTAGCTTCTTTTTCTTTTGGATGCTTGTAAATATAGGATGAAACCCATATTCTCTAAGCCAAAGAAGGTTTTGGAGATAAGACAAAATACTCTCCAGATTCATTATGAAGCATAATATAATCCTAACACAGCACTGCAGATGTCAACTGAGCTTCTCATGAGAGCAGAGGGTGCAGAAGTCATAATGTATTTTGTTTAAAACCTCCTGTGAAAGTAATGAGGATTTTTGTTTGGAATGTTCTTGTTAAAGCACAAGGTTGAGCCTGATTCTGTATAACATATAGTGAAAAATCAGCAGAGTTGCTGGGAGCAGTGGTTACTGCTGCACCCCAGAACGGGCACTGACACCTTTGTTGGGCTCACCCACAGCAGCTGCGCAGGTGCAAGGGCTGGCAGCTGGAGGCTGTGGGGTGATGCACCTGGGAGGAGCCTGGGGACTTCCCTGTGCTAGCCAGGAAGGATTCCCACCAGCTCTGGCACAGAAATGAGCACCTTGGTGTGTGCCAGAGCTTTGAAGGAGCCCAGAGTCCCCTCAGCAGAGGTGAGCAGGGGTGGGATGAGGGGTGCATGCACACACCCCCGAGGGACTGCCCTGCCTCAGCCTCCCTTCCTTGCTTCACTGCTCACCACAGGAGCTTTCATCAACTGTATGCAACCCTTGGAGAATACAAGGGCAATTAACTCTGGAGAAGGGGAGAATGTATGAATTTGACACATTGTTTGTACTCCTGCTTTCCCCAATACCCAAGTTAGTGATCAAAAGTTTGCTTTTATTGGCAATAAATTGTATACAATTCTCTGACTCAGAAATGTTTTGCCTGGGACAGGTTTGTTGCTGGTGTACAAGGTCTACCACACTCATTTTCCAAGCGTTTTCTCCAGTGCTGGTGTGCAATAGCTCTTTGAGGCACACATTTCTTTGAAAAGGGCCCTAGAGGTGCAAGTTATTTCACTTAATGAACAACCAAAGAAATAGAATGTTTTAAGATTTATTGTCTTTCAATGATATTATTTCCTCTCTCATTAGTATTTTCCTCGTTAACTTGTCTAAGAAATTAATACCAGCCTGAATGGTACCAGACTAAAAGAAAAAATATTCTATCTTTATTTTTCCATTCATCTAGAGTTATACTCATCTACAGTTATATCACATTAGCAATGCAGAGATGTATTGCCATGTTGAAAACACTAATTAATTTTTCCTTTAAAAAAAAATTGAGCTTTTTTCTGTAATATTAGTTTATACCATTTTTTATCCTGTAAAGGGAGATATGTTTTAATTTATTATTAAATTCTTCACTTTAAAAGTAAAACAAAGGATTTTCTGTAATTTTTTACCTTAATGTATTAAGTTTTATATACTCAGTCATTATTCAGAAAGAAAGTTTACACAAAAAGCAGGACATACAATCAGTCCAATACAAATAGTGAAAACTTCATTATCTCCCTAGCACTGCATAGGAATCTTAAGAAAATGTAATTGATTCAAATCTTTAGCTTTTGTACTGTCATTGTCAATACATACTCCAAGTAGAAAGAAGGGGTAACAATTTCTCAGAAAGTCAGGAGGACACAGCTAGAAGTTTTTCCAGCTGATCTGCCTGAATGCTTCTTCCTAATACAGAAGTAAAACGAAGTAAAATACTTGAATTATAAACTTGGTTGGGCTCAGACAAAGAGCCCAAAACTTATACACTCCATTTGGGTTTAAATAGCTGACCATGTCCTGTTAAAATATGTGCTGTCATCTCTCTTGTCTTCTCCTAGAAATGAAAGAGCCTCAAGTGATCAACTGTAAGTTTTCATTCCTTCAGCATCTTTGTATACAGTCCAGAAAATTCCCCATGAGAAAACTGGCATTATACAGAGCTGCAAGAAATAAACTGGAGGAATTGGTTACAACTCTGTCAAATCTTGATTAAAGACTATTTCTCTTCTGTTTAGTCTTTGAAAGTTTTATTATAATACTGGCAGAGATCTCCAGTCTAGAGTGTTGGATCTTCTGCTGGCATTGGTATCAAGCCTCATTTATGAAGGCTTCCCACTGGGAAAAAGAAAATTCATGTAATAAATTAATGCTGTTCTTGTGGGACTGTATTCTGACACCAGTGGATGATGTGAAAACCAAGATGATGTTAAAACCATGTATTGATGCAAGTCACAGACAAGACTGCAAAACAGAGACATTGAAACCTATAAAAATTGAATTCCAAATTCTTAAAAATTCACATTCTCTATTCTCAGTCAATTCCACTGAATTCTTCAAGTATGTATTTCATATATATGGAAGTGCTTTTTAGCATTAAACCTCTGTAAATCTAATGATTTTCCATTTTACATAAGTATTTGCATTAGGTTTTTAAGAGAAACAAGTGCAAAAATATTTTTAAAGCAAAAAAAAAAAGGAAAATTATATTATTAAAATTTAAATAGAAATGTGTAAATTGAGGAATAAAATCAGTTTTGCAGTTATTTCCACATCAGGTGAGTTCCTACCACTTTTTACTTCAAGTTGTATTTTACACAACCTTTATTCCATTATCAAGCATAAAGAATATTTATGATAAATTATTTGACCAAGTGTTTCTTTTAACTTTTATTCTATTCATAATAGGAAAGAACTTGTACCACTATATTGAAATAGTCCAGGAAGGGAGAAGGAAAGGGTAGGAGATTATCAGATTTTAAAAAAAAACAATAAAGAAAAGGAAGCTTTATCCCCTTCCTCTCATTTTTACATTCTTTAGCTATACACTTGAATATGTTTATATTTTTTCTGACATTTTTCTCAATAGGGCTAACTTATGTACTGTGTTATCCACCCTTTATTACAGAATTTTACATGGTATAGTATCTATAATCTCTGATGTCTGGTTTATTCAATCTAATACCCAGTAGCTTTATTTTTATACTTTCTTTTTTTGGATATTTGATATATTTTAAAGCTCATTTGTTAGGGCATGCAAAGGTGCTTTGGGTTTGGTGGAAGTTTGTTTTTTGCTTGTATGTTTTGGTTGTTTTTTTTTTTCTAATTCCCTAGAGCATCAGTTCTTGATTATTTTCTTCACTTATCTTTTAAAATGCCTTTGTTCTTCTTGTGTGTTTCTGTCTCTTTGCTTGTGACATTCCTTCTAACTATAAGTTTCCCTTAATTGGCAGGTTTGCATTTGAGTTTCCTACGTGGAATGACCCCTTGTTCCTTGTTCTGCAGTGTCAGGAAACAGAAATGTCATTGCTGATTAGGGGCCTGAACCCTCTGCTCCTCCTTCTCATACAGTAGGCAATCTTGTTCTGTACACACTCTAGCTGCAGGGTCAGCCTTAGGGGAACTCTAAACAAGTGTCCACATGGGATACCAAAGTGGAAGGGGCACTGATAGGGGCAAGTATTCTTTGAGCTCATTTGTCTACCACAGAAAGTCTCTTCTGTCCCTTTAAGTGTAAAATGTCCACTGGCATTGCCCAAGTGTGTACATTTTAACCAGATAGAAGCATTTTTGTGCCTCTGGCTTACTACACATGTACATCAGTGATGTTAATAACGTTTCTGCTTAACAATGTGACACTGAGATGTACTTCTAATGGTTGTCTTTCCTCTGAACTGAGATACAAAAGCTTTCATTTTTGGTTCTGAAACCCTCTGTTAAACCAACTTTGACCTCATCCCAGGGCACGATTACCTAGTCTTGCTTGGGGCACCTGAAGCTCTAAAGATGGCCTTGTGTGGCTGTGGTTGAAAATCTCTCTGCTTAGTGCACAGAGTGCATCCTGTCTTACAACTGAGTGGAAACCTCTGCTTTTTCCACTTTTGCTCCTCACCTAGGGAAGTGGAACAAACCAGAAGAGGGAGGAAGAGAAACTACACAGAAAAGAACAGAAGGTAGTGGCTTCAAGTGGCAGGGAACATGCATAAGACCAAAACTTCTCCCTAAACCAAAGGATTCTGCAAAACAGAGAAACTAAAAAGAGGGGAGTGGGAATAACACTTTACTTCCTACCATATTCGTAGCCTGAAGGAAGTCTATGGATGATCTACAAAGATGAGGAAATGGAAATGAAATATAAAGGACTAACTATGGATCCCTTTTACAGCAACTGAGAAAACTGATATTGCTTGGAGTATTTCAGGGATAAAGGAAGAGCTCTACTCCCTAGTGCAGGAGAGCAGTTCTATAGTCACAAGGATAACTTCTTATCTGCAGCAACTTCATATCCAAACCAAATCTATTATTCCATCACATGGGTTCATAAGTTCACATTAATTTAATTTTCATTTCACTTATGAATATGAAGAGTATGAATTCAACTTCTATTCAGCTTATCTAAATGGCTTGCAAATAAAATACTTTTACACATTAGAAAAAGTATTTTTAAAAAAGTTGAACATCTGTGTACTTATTCTGTCAGACAAGTATATAGGTTTAGTATTAAGCAAGGTTATTGCTAATATAGATTTTCATTCAACATCCTAAATAAATATCTACATTTTTATGAATTAATAGAGAAAAGAGAAAAACAGAAAGACTATTTTTTATTTTTCAAAAATATGATTTAGAGGTGTCAGTGAGCCACATTTCTACAAAATCCTTCAGTAAGAGTAAGTAAAACCTTTTACTAGTTTCATAAAGCTGTTTTTGGAAGAGATGCAAAATTCAGCTCCTCCTGACTGGCTTGTCATTAAAAATCCCATAGCACTTTTCACAAAAGAAGGGCTATTAACTATAACATTCTGGCCAAAGTCCAAATCACTTTGTGGCTACCAAATCCCCAGCTGAAATAGTTGGTCTACATTTTCCTCAAAACCTTGCTGTGTACACCATCAGCTTTTTTCTAATAGGCAATGCCATTTTGATAGGGCTTATATGAACATTTAATATGATTATTTTGGATCAATACAGTGGTCCTTTAAAATAAAAGTTAACATAATAGCAAATCTATAAATTCTCAACAGCATTAAAAAATCAGATATTTTAAAAGAGATTATTTGGTTATTGGCATGTCCTTATTTTTATAATTTTTTTTGTCTCAGGAATTTTCAAGTATGTGCTTATACATAATGTATATACCTGATACATATATATATATATATATATATATATATATATATATATATATATGTGTGTGTGTGTGTGTGTGTGTGTGTGTATATATATTTATCTGGAATCCTTGGGCAGGTAATTAAAAAGTATCCAGTCCAAGAATTTTGAGTTTCTCCCTTTTATTGGACAATTTTTTTAGATAATTCAGTGGAAGAAAAAAATAAATTGTGTTTAGTATGACTTGTTTAGATGAGATGCTGTGAGAACATTTGGTTTTCCAAACTGTTATCCTTACTACTGAAATGCAGAACATCTGTTCTGTCCTGGGTCAGCTGTGAGGGCTGGAGCAGTGGTTTCCTCTGCTCTGCACAGGCTGAAGGTGTGTACTAAATCTGAGACTGTTTGGGACTAGCCTGAGTGCTGTCTCAGACCAAGACAGGTCCATAGAAAATCCAGCCCATGATGTTTTCCACATGTTTTCAGCCTCAAAAACAGCCTCTCACCTTCCTGAACACTAAATGTGTCTAGAAATTATCGGAACACATCTCATGCTGCTTACTTCCTAGCAATACAACTAAATGCAGTACAATTTCACCAAGATAAAGCAAAATAAGTAGGTTTAAACATTGACATTTTGGTAAGTAGCAGGCAGTGAGGAATCCTAGTCAACTGAGACTGCTTCTGAGTTGCAGTAGGAGTTCATATTAGGCTTGACACCCTTCAATATTTATCAATTCTCTGAAAAGCAAAGATAAAATCAGAGCTGATAAAACTTATGGGATGACACAAAGATTGGCACACCGGTAAATAATGAAGACAGGCAGTCATGGGAAGTGATCTGTAACACTTGATGACTGGACCAATTCAAATCATGTACAGCCAAAGTTATAGATATGATTTTGCAGGAATAAGGACCTACAATTAGAAGAGTTTAAGGCAGTCATTCCAGTTTTGTGCTTAGTGTACATCCTGGTAAAGGTGGGCATATACATTTTCCATGTGAGAAGAAAATCCTGCTTTTCCCTTTTGTCCTCACAACTCTTTTGACTGTCATGACCTCGTTCTAAGAATTGATTGGCTTCTGATCCTTTTATTTGTTTTCCTCTTATTTGCAGTCAGGATTATGAGTTTACTGTTGTTAGGGAAAAAAGAAAAATTTCCATCATAAGACTTCAGCATGCTCGAGTTCCATTTCTAGAGTATCATAAAGTGTCCTCAGAAACCATTGACAAGCATTTACCATAGACAAGTAATTCAATATGAGCCTCCAGTTCAATGCAATAATGAAAAGAGACAGTCTGATCTGTTGGTATGGAAAGGGAGAATATTGAGTAGGATTAGAGAGGCAATTTTATTTTTGTTGTTCCAGTATACATTTTCAAAAGAGTACTGAAAAATTTAGAAGGGTTCAGATAAAAATTATTCAATGTCTGGAGAAAAAAGCTCAAGCATGAGAGACTTAAATAACTTTGGATAGAACACCAAAAAAAAAGTGTCCAGGGAGAAAGACAAAGACTAGGCTTCTAAAGAACCTGTAATCTGGTAAAGAAAGGCTAAGGATGAATATTTTTGAGGCTGAAGAAGGACAAAGTCAAATTAAAAAAAAAAAAAAAGAGTAGTTATCATTGAGGATGAGGGAAGTACCTCATTCTGTATTTAGGTGAAGACAGGATGGTTTGCTGGAAAATATACTTCAGTAGAACTCAGATTACTGGATTCAATGCAGCAGCAATCAGGAGCTAAAAATCTGTTGCTTACTTTACACAGGGGATCAGACTGGAGGTCTCATCAACCCTTTTTTCGACCCTAAATTGAACAGAATTTTTTTATCAAAATCAGTTAATGGCCCTGACAATTCTGTCTCACTTTTCATCATTTCAAATCTCACTAGACTTGAGACTTCACTAGGGCAAGAAGCTAAGCATTCGTGAGAAATCCCCGACTCAGAGAGATCCCACTGTATGTGATTTTAAAATAACAGGAAGCATAAAGCAATACCAGATGTGAAATTTCCAAGATGAGTGTGAAAGTCAGTGTCAGTGCAAGCATGAAGCCTGAAAAGACTTGGGGGGAGAAGGAGGAAAGATGTGGAAGAGGAAGGAGAGAGACCTCCAAGGATTAGATTGGATAAATATGAGATTAGTATCCAAACTTCTTGGTACTTCTCCAAAATAAACTTCTAACCTTTAAGGCTTCATCCACCCATCATAATTGTAGCTGATCTTGAAGACTCAAGCTGCCAAATTCATGGCTATTAAGGGGGCAGAGGAGGAGACTATAAAAAACTCCAAAACAAAACAAAACAAAACAAAACCCCAAAGCTTTTAAAATATAATTTATGCTAATTACATTTGTGAAATAATTTTTTCTACATGTCCTAACATGGAATATCTCTATAGTCTCCATCTGTTTATCATCTAAGATGTGTTAGCAAGATGTGACTGCTCATCGTTCTGCTCTCTCACAGCATGTTACAGTCACTGTAATAACATGTACAATAGAAATAAACTACTTGATCCCTCATTAGAAAATAAATTATACTGCCCTCATACATTTACTTTACTTGTAAAACATTAGAATAGAGCTCATGAAAACATTTACCCACAAGAAAATCACATAGTTAAATATGATCCAATACATACATTGCTACCTAAGGCTCCTTGGAATAATTTCTCCAGCCTGTAGATAGGAGGTTTTTAAATACATCTCTGGCATTTTTCCAGTAGTGTTATTAAGCTCTTGGAATTTCCCCTTTTCTGTGGTTCCTTTATGTGTTTCTTGTCATTCCAGTATCTCCAAGTTCCTCAATTTTCACCCTATAAACAGGCACAGGCACAATGCTGATCAACTATTATATAATGGAATTTATAATGTATATTAAGTTATAATTCTTGGGTTTTTTTAAATTTCTCTGCTTAACTTCAGTTTTATTTCATAGTATTATGTTGCATAAGATTTCTGGCAATTCGTGTTTTTTTTCAGATCTCTTCCAACGTTTTAGCACACAACCTTTAGAACAGCATGGTCACTATAATTCTGGATCTCAGAATTATAAACACATTTTAATCTCAGGAATTAGACCTTTCTTAAAGGATTTGTGGGGAAAAAAACAAACAGTCTGCCAAAATTCTGGTGCTCCACTGCTATGTGACAACACAAGTACTTCTTGAGTTACATGATAGAAATATATGTTCATTTGGAAGTGGCAGTGATAACCTCATGAGGCAGCATATTAATTTTATTGAAATATGATTATTATCATTCATCTTTATCCAAAAAACTTCTAATCAAGCATTATAAATCAAAAAAAAAATCCAAAGGATAGTCTGTTCCTTAGGATCTAAGTCTTGCCACAGTCACAAGGACTTCATATTAAGATCTTTTCTTCCCCACAGCATTTTAAAGCTGTGTTTCCCTTCACTTCAGGGAGAAAGCAAAAAGAAAAGAAAACAAAAAAAAACAAAATAAAAAACCCTAAACAAATAAAATAAGACATCAAACCTAAAGCCTTTAATATTTATTGAATAAATGCATCTTACTGTAAATAAGTCACATTGCTATGAATATGAATGAAGACTGACCAAAGATGGATGTCAAGAATTTGCTTATTGACTTCAAGGTTATTTCCTGTTTCTATTTCTTTGTGTTTTAAAATAAAGTCCTCAACGTGAATCATTCATTCACTCAGTAGCCCAAAATAAAGGAAAATCAGAGGAGAAGTGTAAGTGTTGTCCACTGATTTTAATGAGGCGTTAACTTTAAAGTGTTAATTTTGAAGCTTAATTACACCTACAGTAAATACAAATACAGGTAACTACTTCACTGCCAGAGGATGAATATCTTCAGCTAAATCTACCCACCATGTGTAAATTTTCAGTCAGGAATTAACCATTCAGTTGAATGGAATGCAACTATGAAAAACTGGGGCCATAACATATACATGAACCAGAATAAGTGACCCTTGTGCTCTTTTTTCAAAAAACTCATCTAAATAGATACAAATTGAAAATACAATGCATTTCTACCAAATTAAGTTTAAAACCCCCTTTTTTTTCATTCTACCACTATGCAGATATTTATAGTAACAAGCAATTTAAACTCTCTGCCAACAATTTAAAAATGTTATAAGGATTAGAAAGCAGTTTAAAGAAAATCCAAGAAACCCTTTTTAATAAAGTTAATTTGTGCCAGCCTCAAAATAAAGATGAAAAATTTGACACTTCCAAAAATCTTTTTCATATAAGTCTTTTCCAGAGATTTTCAATTTCAGTAAGATTTAGATAAGACCTGTCAAGTCTTAAATCACTCCCCAAATATTTCATTTAAATCATGCATTCAGTATTAAGTAGTAGTAGTGCTGTTAAGAGAAGTCAGTAAATTACAGAGTAAAAGAATGAGTGATCTCATAACCCAGAGTAAAAATGTAATCTAGACTGACAATAATAACAGAAATTTGTTTTTTTACAAATTTTAAATTACTTTTACTACTGTTCCATCAGATAACATCTCACATACATGGGTGTTTTTTCACAAGAACTTTCAAGAATTTCCACGAAATTTTTTCACTACTAGAAACTGAAGTGGTTAAATAGACAGAATACAGTTTCACAGCACAGAAAATATTTTTGATTAGGAGCATGGGCACTAATGCAGCAGGACTTTGTTACTGGGAAAGAAAGCATCAAATATTTGTATTGAATTTTTTAGTGACTTCAGAAACTGATATCTACTGTATATGGCTCATATATTCACTTTTGATACCTACTGAATATTTTTACCTATTGAATTTATTAAGACATGCTGGGAATGGTTTTTGAATGAACTGCAAAATGAAAATTTTCTGAATGTTATGTTCAAATAACAGTATTAATACTGCCAATAATGCCTGAGAGCTTTAATTATAGGTACTGGCCTCAAGCTTGTTTTCTGACTTTTGTGAGGTGGGAGATAAGATATAGACAGGAACATAATAGAATTGTTATGTACATATCAATCTAGTAGTGGCAAATTTTGAGATGAGAATAGTAGTGCAGGAGGACAAAGGATTCACAGCTTCAGTTGTGATTCTGGTTTCTGAATTCCACTTTTGAAGACACTCTTTGGATTTCCACAGTTTTATCAGACTTTTGCTGCAAAAACTGTGTGTGTGACCAAAATCCCCTAGTTGCTTCTGTTAATTGTAGATCCTATTGTGCTCTACTAAAAGGCTTAAGAGTCACTTTACTATACATAACCAAAAACTCCTTGCTTTATGATCGTCTCTATCATCATGCAGATGATGATGATGGAGAACTTACTGAACTTATTGAAACAATATGAGAAGGAGAGTACTGGTTTGAGATTCTTTTGCAATAATATTAATGATTAGCTGAAAACAATGCAGAAGAAAAATAATTCTGATTAATAAAATGTTTGTCTAATTGGATTTTTTCTTTGCATTAGACAAAATAATGAAGACTACAACCAGGAGTCCCTGCCATTATTCCTGCTGGATAATAGTTAATTTTGAAAGTAAACCATGAAAATAATACCCACATCCAAAGACTCAAACCCCACATCCCCCAAAACCCAACAGCAAACCCTCTCTTTTGCCATGCAATCAATGAATCAATCAAAAATAATCTTCAGTCTTCAATTTTCCTGTTGTTCTTACAGCATTGTTCCACCTCCTGATATGACATTACCTGATCTTTACTTCAAAGCAAAAGAAGCAGTAGAGGGAAACTTGCATTAGATTTCCTGGAAAATTCAGTTCTTCTTCTCCTCCACTCTCTAAAATCTGAGCAAAATTTTGGTCAACTTTTCACATCTCGTCGCATCCCTTTCTTCTCATTCTTTTTGTGACAATACTATTTTAGCTGATTATATCGCTCCTGAACAAACAGTGAAGTGAGAAACAAATATGGCCCGTTTATCTTCCACACCAAGTTTATTTCTCTCTTTTCTCTCTACTACACTCCTCCTCAATTTTTTCGACTGCAATATCTTTTTCTTATTTTACTATAAGAAAAATTACTTATTTTATTATTTAGTGGGCAAATATTTCATCATGACTGAGTATAACACTTACATGCCAACATGAAGTTTGACCTGACAGAAACTTTACACTTAACTTTTGAAGAATTTCTTAGGTAAATATATGAACCCATGATTTTTGAGTTTTTGCACCTCAGCTTCCTAATTCTAAAATGGTTCCTGCAGAAGCTGAGATAGAGTGGAGATGGCACTACTGTAGAGGGATCCAAATCTTTGGCAAAGAAAAGGAAGTTGTAGCATGGCATCTGTAGGAACCTGGGCTTGTTGGGAGCCAAGAAAGATCATCTCAGGGCCTGGCTGAAAATGTTTTTATTACCGATATACTACAGGCTATATGACTGCCTTCTTTGCTTCACTCTGAAATACACAGAGATCATTTATGCACAGATTGTTCTTCAAATATCTGTTTTCTCTATGCAGCTTTCCATGAGCTCTTTCTCTTACCTTCTCTTGGCTGACTCAATAGCTTGATTTTGAAATCCTTATTTAAAAACTGAGCAATTGAGGTTGCTGGTCATTCCTATCTAACTGGCAATTCTGATTTGGACAAACATTAAGCATATATCCAGACTCAAATGATTTGGAAAATTTAAGTTAAGAAAATGCTGTGGTTCAATAGTATTGATTGCCATCCTAACTTTGGTACTTGCTGCTGATTCGTAGCTCTGCCTTGCCATCTTCCTTCAGATATGTAAAATGTCCTCTGTAATCTTGACAGATAGGCTCAATTACGATGGTAAGATAACTCTATTATTAAGAAGAACTCTAATATAATAAATCAAACTATAAATAACCTTAAAAGACTTTTCCACACAGAGCTGTACTTAACATATGCTTTATTAAGTAGAGTTTATAAATTATACATTTCCTCTTATTCTCAGCATCTCAGTTTCCCCTTATGAGGCCCATTTCAAACAATAGTATAATGTCAACCTAATCAAAAAAGTCTCATGAAATATATAAAATTATATATTTCATAGATATGGGATTGAATTTCACTTTAGAAGTTTAAGTTTTAATTATCTCCCAAATTTTGAGTTATTCAAGAGCAAGCTGCATAGCAAACCATACTATTGTTTACTGAGTTTATTCCACCATGCAATTAAAAATGTGATGATTGTCTACTAGTTTTCTTAAGAGACAAGATTCTCCTTCAGAAAATATTATTGTGAACAAAAAAAGTCTGTAAAAGAAGAATCTAATTTCAAATTTTGCTCTTAAGAGTTAAATTGAGATTTGATTTTCTGAATTCTTGAAATTGAATTAACTCCTTTGGTTTTGTCTTATATTACAGATTAGGTTTTAACTATCAAAGTTTATATTCTAAATTTATATTCTGTCCCTTTATCAGATTATTAAAGCATCTTACATATCTGCTAAAGAGAAGACAAAAGGGTCTCTGTTTTTCTCTTTCCATCCCTCCTGATAGCAGGAATTTATTGGCATATTTTTTGGCTTTGGTACCGCTAGGTGAGAGAAGTAGGTTTCACTGATTTGTTCTGAAGGTACTGAAATTTATGACCACTTAGATCTAGTCCAGATGTGGTTCCACAGCTGTGGGCAGCTGCCAAAAACCTTTAGCAGCTGTGCAAATGCTTATGACCACGTAGGGAGAAGCAGTCTCTCAGGAAATTTCAGTCAATCTCACAGAGCATGGAAGCTTTGAATTTAACAAATATTCATTGGAAAGCAACTTAGTGCTGTGATCTCAGGCACTCTTAGTTCAAATACCTTTCTAAAGTTTTTTTTGAATCAACTTTTGGAAGACTAAACTTATAAGATCATTATTCATGATAGTTTTCATTGAATCAACTCCATACATGGTATCTATTATGCTCAAAAACATTAAAAACACATACCGTACCTGTCCAGTCTAGCCATAAATTGAAGTGGTCCTTCTCTTTTAGCCTCATTTTTACAGATGAAGACTCAGCATGTCTAAAAAAAATCAGCATGATTTTGCTGCCAAAATCGTAAGAACACACATTGATATTAATAACTAATCTTTATGTTTTTTAACTTTTTTTTTTGCAGTTTAATGGTAAACTTGAAGCAAATATTTAACACATGATGGGGAGTTTCTTCATTGCTTGTGAAAATCAGATATTTCAGACTAGTAGCTGGGATATTGGAGAGAAAAAATAAGAGTTTGAAGGACTGCACCATAGGTTGCTATAGAGGTGATAATTTAACATTACAGTTACTTCCTTATAATAAACAAAATATAATTTGAAAATGTTGTTGAGATACACTAATATATTTTAAAATGAGAACCAGAATGTTCTGCAATTTACACTGCAATTAAAAACAGTATATCTGAAAATCAAGAAAATGTTATAAAGACAAGCACAAATATATAATGGTCTCCTAACATTTTGGCTTTGCCTCTCTGGGAATATTAATAGGGGATTCTCCTCTGTTGCCTGGGAGAAAAAAGCACCGGGCTGGAGGTCAGTTTTCTCCATTCTGACTGAGATTCCTTGGCTTGATTTCTCACCTCCATTTCTGGCAAGTGCCTGGCCTTTCGCCTTCAGTTACAGTCACAGAGTTTTTATTTGCATACTTGGGCTTAAGGGAGAGAAAGGCTACGGTCGTGCACCAACCATCTATTCACACCAAAGAGCTGCCCTGATAAGCAGTCCTTGCAAGTCCTGTAAACAGAACACAGGTCTATTCTCATGTCAACAACTACTGCCAGCTCATGCATACCAACACAGATGCACCTGAGCCACGGAAATCTTACTAATATTTCTAGAAAAAGTTTAGTTCTTTGTCAAGAAACATGAGTTTTAAACTGCTCATAGTAGGTTATCTAGTTTGTTTATTAATCAAGCTAAGTCCTGATTGCTTTATTGAGAATAGGCTTGGGACCTTTAGGATTTTGTTAGGAGTGATGCAATGAGAACACTTCTATACTAGTTCCAACGTATTCAAGTCCAGTGAAGTCCAGTTAGATTTTGCTGCTTTTGATCCACAAAAAAATCCAAATAAATACTGTCATACTAAGATCTTGGGCAGCTTAGATCTCTACTCACAGCTCTTCTCTTCACTCTTGTGGTTGTTCATAGTGACAGAACTCTTTGCCCTTGGGTGGAACATAGTGGCAAGAAAACAAAAATAAGTGTTTGCAAGCATCTGTTTCTTCTGCAGCATGGAGTTCCACTGTCTGTCTGAGTGGCATGCAGTCTGCAGAAATGACTGTGCAGGGGATGGGAGAGATTACTAAGGTAATTAATTGGATGCAATTTCTTCATGATGTAGCCTTGTCTATATGACTTTTCAGCCCAATTCAATGTATTTCTAGAGCCTAGCCAGCATTATAGGAAGGAAGACACTGAGATGGTTCTCTTAGAGTCAGCCATATTACTTCTGGCAGTGTTCACAATACTGATAGGGACATTGTCAGCTCAGTAACAATGGATTAGAGCTGCCCAAATAACAGGTGGGCCTGGCATACTCCTTGTCCAAGATGAGCTTGCCATAATCTTGTACTGCACTGAACAGAATCTGTGAAGTTGGATTGAACCTGAATTCCCACAGGGTGACTGGTCGGGTTCTCTGATCCATCCTGTCAATTACCTTTTACCAGCCAAGGGACATGCATAAAAAAGAGAAAGACATTGGTAGAAGCACCAGAGGCAAGATCATGACTTGCTCAGCCTACCTCGCATGTCCTCTTAGAGGTGACACAGTGATGATATTTACTCTTCTTGTGAATGGATATCTGACAGTCATAAAGATTGCTGAGAGAAGGATAGCCATGAAAGCAAGTGAGTACTGTAACTGGTTTTAGGAGGGAACAAAAACTACAACTGCTCAGGATGCATTGAGGCTGGGGCTAGAATGAGGGAGAAACAAGACTGGAAAGAGAAAAAAGGAATGGAGAAGAACACAGGGTAGAAAATACTAGGTTGAAAGGGCACTCTGGAGAACATTTTTTCTAAACTGTTGAAGGTAGGGTGTTGGGTTAGATTAGATTGTCAAGACCCCTGAGAAGCCAAGTCCTGAATAATCCACCACTTCCCTGGGTAATATTGTTTAGAAGTTAGGATTAATTTCATGGTATTAATGATAACTGAAATGTGAAAGAAAATACTGAAGTATTTTCACAATAATTTCACAAAATCTGCTAAATTGTATACAGCATCTTTATGAGCAGAATGAGTGAGCTGCAGCAAGTGTAGGAAGATGAAATATTTTATTCTTTTATCTATGGTGGCCTCTATAGCACTTTAGAATTAGTGTTTTTCTTAGACTCATGAAGTTTGCATTTCAAATGGAACCCTTGTACTAACTGTGGAGGGGAAAAAGGGGGAAAGGACAGATAACTGTCATCCTCCCATGGTTTATAAAATTCAGGACTAGGGGCATTTCAGTACTATTTTTCTCAGTGACTGGATCAAAGGCTGTAGGGCTGCCAAATCGCTTCCACTTTATCTCAACTACTAAAGTGTTCAAAAGGAAAAGCCATGTTTAAGGTTACTAAGACACAATACTTCCAAGATACTGCCTGTCAGGTTGTCTGTGCTGAGCTTTGAGCTCACTTACAAATGCAGTAGTGATAACAATTTCAAACATGGTTTGGTTGGTCAGATGACAATGTCAAAGTTTCCAAAACTCTTTTCAGGCATGATATTTGAGCTCCAATGATATGTAACGGAGACTTTTGGAAAATGTGTTTAAAATATTATAGCCTATTTAAGGTAGAATTACATGTCAAGCAAGTTCAAATTTGTTATTTAAATATGACTCAAAGCTCAAAGTAGACTGAAAGAGACAGGCTGTCCCACAGTAATATGATGAAACATTTTCTTCAGTGTTTATAAATGATGAGGAAGAGACAAAAGAGACCTCATCATGCATTTTGAAATAAATATTAATTTAATACAAGATAGTTCATTCACGGTATAATTTTCAGTCTTTGAAAAGCAAAGAATTTGCAGCAGCTCTGTTTTTCTGTTCTTCTTCATCTTAATAAATTTTCTGTAGTTCAGATGTCCTAAAATATTGAGACTTTTACTAAGGATGTCCAAAACTCTTCTGTCTATTTGTATGTTCTACCGATCTCTACTTAGGACCCTAAATTAGTGAATAATTACAAAAGTAAAGGAGCACTGTTTCCAACATAACTAGTCTGGCCAAGGGTTTGTGAGCTACAGGAATAAAATTAAATGCCACCAGTTTTTTTTTTATATCAAAATATTTTCCTGTTGAAAGTCTCCCACTGTTTTTTGTTGTTTCGAAGACTCAAATTTAGTTGCAATTTTGATATTCGACATTCAGAGCTTCTCAGCAGTAGATTAACTGCTTTTCTCAAAAATAAATATATTTGTAATACATACAGATATAATAAATACATCTTATTTAGAAATTAGCAAAGCATCTGCAGGTTTTGTTATAATAACACTCCAAGAAATATATTCTATATTTCAGCCACATGTCAGAAATGCTGGATAGCTGGCATCCTGCATTTTATTAGGCAATGAAGTGAGAAATTTAGGTGGACTGTATTGGTAAGTATGAACTTTTAACATATTTTACTGATGAATACTTTTTAGTGCTATAAATAATTTTTTAGATAGGCCTGTTTTTATAATACATTTCCTCTAAGGACTTTAGTACTGTTATAGCAATTGTACATTTGGCTTTTTTTTTAAGGATGAAATGTTGTTTAGGGCTCTAAATAACCAGCCCTAAACAGAAGGTACAATAGGTACATTAGGTACAGAGGGCACAATATGCACATTAACATGTAATTTGTATTTAGTAATTCATTGTATAAAAGAATTTCCAGGTTAAAAGGTTAAAAACACTAGGATAAGTTCTCTTAAAAACTTGTCCCTGAAATAAAAAACTCATGGGGAAAGATAAAAACATATCACATTTTTCATGACAGAATTTGCTTTGGAAGAGGCTTTTTTTCCTGAAAAGAATATATCCAATCATTTAGCATGTAGCTGTTATGTGTCTGTCTTCTCTGTGACAGTTGCCTGCAGGGTGAAAAGCCTCAATAGATGTAGGATTGAGCAGGCATTACTCAAGGGAACAGAGAAAAAAAGGATTATTATAAAGAAGTTAATAAAAAAAATCATCAACGTGCTATTCCTCTCAATCTATACATGTAAATTCTATTGCTTAAAATTTAGAACTATAATCATACATAGCTTTATATTTAAAAGGTTGTATCAGCTATCAACAACTGTCACTGTGCAAGTTGGCATTATCCTCAAGGCTGCTGAAACAACTGTGGCACATCAGACCAAATGTATATAGCCATCCATCCTCCACCCAGTGCGCAGTAAAAATACTGTCAATTAAGAGGCAGTGTTAATTGAGTGGAAAATCATTTGGCTGGCTGTGTGTCTTCAAAGCTAAACAAGGTAGGATAAGAGACATCTGTCCCTTGCTTAGTATTCAAGTGGCCCATGAAATATCATCTCCAATTCATAGTCTGGTTCTCATTTTCAAAGGTCTTTAGCCTATCTATCTTGCACACTTTTCCCAGCACTCCAGCCATATCACAACTCAAGTGTTTTAGTCACCAAATTTAAATGTCAGCAAAAAGAGTCCTTGAGTTAGAGGCTGCAGCTACTCAAAGTTATCAATGTAAATCAGCTATGTTTTGAAAGAAACAAATTTGAAGCTCATAGAATTCCCGGAGAAATGTCTGTAATAGATATGGCCAATCTGAAGTGGTAAATAAAATAACATTTTATGTAATCCCCGATACTATTTAAGTTTCAGAAGAAGGGAAATATAAAAATTTTCATGAAGTAGGGACAACTGACTTTGCAGCTGCCTAACAATTTAAATGTAGCAAGCCTCAGAACAGTGCCCTAGTCTGACCATGCTTCTGACCAATCTCTGCTTCAGGTGGAGTTGCTATGCAGTATCTGCAAATGATGATAGTGATATTTTAGAATAATTCAGATGAAAATGGATAAAAGTATTGCTTTCACTTTTGATAGGGAACTGTAAATGATGTAGTAGAAATATTTAGTGACTTTATATTTATCCTGGAGAACAACCTGTAGTTGAACTTTAGGGCTAGTCAGTATAGCAGAAGTATTTTAACCCAGAAGAAGTCCATGCAGCAGAGTGAAATAATGTTGATCCTTGTGAGGTGACAACACACAAAATGAGAAATGAGGGACATAGAATTTAAGTTGAAAGTTTTTATATAATTGAAAACAGTGGAATTCTCCCACTGTTGTTTACTTCTAAGAAAAGACAAAGCTTTTAAAATTCTAGTCAGCTAAGCTGTTATCAGATAAAATGACACTACACAGAAATAATTAGCTGATTCTATCAGACAAAGTAAAATTAAGATCTGATTCAGCCACTGCAATTGATACATAATAGGTCATATTTGAAAGAGACAACCTACTGTTGTGTCAAATATAAGTCTGGAAAAACAAGAACTTCAAAATCTAATAAAAATTCTCATTTGGTCATATATGTTCTGATTTGAACTTTAATTTAACAGCTGGTGGTACTATGAACAAGGTCAATAGAAATAACTCCATAAAACATAAAAATGATTTATACTAAAAGTAGAGATTGCACCTTCTTTCATGAATTACTTTTAATTGTACTACCAGTGTTTAAGGGTATTATTTGCAACTTTATGAATTAATGATATTTATGTTAAGAGAAAAATTTTAAACTCAAGCCCTAACTAATGAATTTTATCCATTCTGAGAAGAGATATATTTTCACAATGACATCCATAATCAAACCTGTAAGGAAGAAAGAACCTTTATTTGGTCATCTCTAACAAGGCATCTAGGGGATGGTATCTCAACTCCACTTCAGGAAAAAAATGTATAGCTGTGAAAAAACCCACAAAGAAAATCTCAGAAATAATAAAAAAATCCCCTCAATTAAAACTGACCCTTAAAATTCCAAATGAATGCGTAACTGTAGACTAATTTACTAAACTGGAGCACTGGTAATCTATAGGTAAGATTTTTCAAGAATTAATATCAACCAAAAACTAAAAGTTAAATTGACATAATGAAGAATGGATTTTACTCATTTTGGCCAATTAAGCAGACGGACTTTAAATTTGGGGTCATACTGAATTCCTTGTTAGCCAAACCAAACTTTTCATTTATTTCTCATTCCTGTATATCTTCAGAATTCAATAAGCATAAGCGCCATAGGATGGAAATATAAGCAGATGTTATGATAGCATTTTACAAGGCATATATATGTCCAATGCTGAACTAAAATGAAAATTCACATTTTATGTTAAACAAAGTGTTTTTCTGCTGACACCTTCTGCTGGACTCCTGCTCTAAATAATACGGGAGTGGTAAATTACTTGCCAAGTTACCAGGCTGCTGAAAGCATTTTAGACATATTACTATAAGCAATAATTTTTATACTGTTGTCAATGAAAACATATCAAAATTAATCAAAGCATGCCAGTTCTTGTGTAAGATGCAGAGATTTTTTCAAATCCCAAATATAAATTTCCTTGACATTTGACATCTTTAAAAAAAAAGGAAAAAATAAAGGAAAGAAAAAGACCAAGAGGCCATCACTATCCTAAGCTGCTTAGAGATAAGGAGGTATTAAAAAATAGAGTTCTGTGACCTGGGGTCATTAATTGATTGTTAGACCAAAAATGAATCCGTGAATAACTACTTTGATTCCCTGTATCATCACAAATGCATCCTTCCCACATAACGAGTACACTGATAGGAAAGTTTTCACAGCCATTTTATCACTCCTTTTACCTCAAGCACTACAGGTTTTGGGCTAACGTGAGGTACAGTTCAGTAATATACCCTGTATCAATGCACTGACCTTTTACTGTGACTCTTAGCTCCAGGAAGAACTCAGACTTACAATAAGAGTTTAAATTTGAGAGAGGTTATTTTCCAGATCTCTCTTGTTGCTGTTTGGAGGTCAATTGGTTGCAGTGGGGAGAGTAAAGGGTATTTCTAATCATTCTTAGAGCAATGTATTCTGTTAGAGGGCAGTAATATTAAGAAGGAATGTAGGGAAACAGATAAAATGTAATGAAAGTTGCACAGCATAAAGATTTTGAAGATTTTAACTAAAAATCTACTACTTCTAGATTGTTGAAATGGTTTAACAAGCTGTGGGTTGACCTATGAAACCTGATGTTCCAAGGGACTGAGATTGACAGTTGGGTTGGGAACGGTAACCCTGTTAACCCAATGAGGTTTTCAATTCTGAAGCACACAGCAAAGTATCAGTCCTTCTCATTTTCCTGGGTGGAAGTAGCAAGAAAGAGAGCACCCAAGTTTGAGCAGCCTTGACCATTAAGGCAACATATAAAATTGGTGCATAATGATGAACATTACTGGAATCTACAAGGGAAGCATGCAGTAGGTATATGGGATAACACTCCTTACTGTGAACACTACTGTTGAACATCTTAGACAAAGACACCACTGTGTTGCAGAAAGGAAGATACATATGCATTTCCACAGGGATTCCAAAGACTATTATGAATTGTCTTCACGGTAAATATTGGAAAACCATTTGAACTTTTCACCTACTGTCATAAATAACCACACTATATTCATTAAATATGCAATAAATGTGCTCTGACAGGATCATATTCATGTTTTTAAAGAACATCCCAAAGAGTTTTTCAGGAGTAGCAATCTAAAAAGTGGGCTGCACCTTACTGATGTGGTTATAGATAGCAGGATTACCTGCTGTATTTAAATTCAGTCATTCCATCATGTTAGCAATGGCCTTGCCAAAATTACTTTTGCTGTAATACCAAGAGTTGCTGTGTACAGCAGACCAACTCATTGTGTACATTTAGAGATTCAAAGTGGTACTCAAATATAATCAAGTACTTGCTAACTGATGGATCAAGTGAAGCCTCATCTCTTCTTCCAAAATTAGTGTTAAAATGATGTTAAAAACCACGACACTGGGAAACAAGTGAAACAACAGATAGATGCCTTCCTACTAATGCCAGCAGAGTTATGCAATTTATAGTTGAGGATCACATTATGCATTCCCTACATCGGAATTACTCTGTCAGGAGCACAGAAACACAACTGTAATTTTCCACACTTTTGGGATGAAATATTCTTCTGACTAAGGTGATTTTATATCTTCCCTCTCACAGTCTCTCCTCCTATCTTGCTTGCACAACAAATAGCTGGTAGCCACCTCTACATACTTTACATGTTGGGATGAAGGAAGCAGAGAAAAGGACTTTCCTTCTTATCAAAGAAATGGGTTAAATGAAGACAAGTTAAGGAAAGAAGTAGAATGGCAAAGTTTCTTTTCATTTTTTGCCTTTTATGCCTTTCTGTGGGTTGATAGAACAAGTCAAGCAAGTGCATGCAAAAAATGATAGATCTAAAAGATGAGAGGAAAGGAAGCATTTATAAGTTGAAATATGAGTTTCCAGTTAATCACTTTGACTTCAACTGTTTCAAGGTAAAGTTTATAAACCTTTTTTTAGGAGCTTTTCTTTAGCATCTGTAAATCAGATGCATCACAGAAGAGTTGTGACGAGACTGTTCATTTTCTAGTCAAGCATGCACTTGAAATAAAAGTATAATTACTAACAACTTTAATCACAAAAGGCATTATTTTGAAAAGAATATTTTTTCTTATGTGATTTTAATGGTCAGTCACTGCATTTGAAATATAAAAATATAGAATAGAATACACTCCTGTGTAAACCACAGTGGAGAATTCAGACTCTGCTGTCAGCTGCTACCTTCTCAAAAAATGTCTCAGTGAAGTGGGACATGGAAAGTTAGTAAAAAATTATGCTCTGCTGCAAAAGAACCTGTTATTTACCTGCTTCCTTCCAATAACATGGTCCCCCCATCAAAAAAATTTGCCACTATAAGGACTCCGTTTAAGCAGTGAGTCTATTTTGCAAATAGTCACCAAACTGTGTATAGGACAATATATCTCACAACTAAATAAAACAAAAACAATTTGTTGATGAAAAAATTTTGAAACCTGAAAATCTGGCTTTAAAAAATCAGCTGTCACACCAAATTAGTTTGATGGAACATTTCTTCTTTAGAACTAGGGAACAGAGAGAAAAAAAATGGAACATGGGCAGCAATGCCAGAAAAGAGGAAATAACTGCCACTGCAGACAAAACCAGAAATGAGTGGTAACTAAAGACTTGCTACACTTCAGGCCTTTAGGATGAATGAGCAAATAGTCGCAGGATACATATGCACCCAATAATGGATAACACAATTAACGTATGCAATTCTGTTGCACTGGCTGGATCCCTCATGTGCACATGTGTATGTTCATATATTCAAAAAGCTATGTGGGCATGCCCCAGAAAATTTGAACAATCCTTTCCATATCAGCTTTCCACAGTTTCTACCTCTTGCCCCTTTCTGAATTAGAACTAGTCAAACAATTAAACTTGAATATTATTATTCTCGGATTCTGATTACTAAAACCAAATTTATGAATCTTCTAAAACTTGACCTTTCATTACAAAGGGCTATGTGCTTACCACTACAACTCATTACTGGAAGTCATTATAAAGGTAAGCATACCAAATAGCTATATTCCACATTTCATATTCCATTACTTTCTGCTTGGTCAAACATATAATAAAAATAACTTTGCTTGCTTTTTTTTTTTTTTTTTGAGACTGTTACCATGAAAAAGGACTCATAAAACACCAAGAGAGGCCCAAAAATTCCTTTTAAGAATGTTTTATTTCTATTTGACAAAAATATGGCTTATACTTTTTTTGAAGCAGAGTTCAATTTACACATGACTTCATTCCGCTTCTCCTCGTCTTTGGAAGGTAATCACAGGGTCCAGATGCCAAGCTATGAAAGATCTTCTCCTTTCAGTTTCTTTCTGAATTAAATTAGATTTTGACTTGAGAAATGTGACCACATTATCTGTTTGAACATAAGGAAACTGCACAAATCCCTCATAAGACCTATGTAAAACTCCTTTTATGTTTAAGAAGGGGCAATTTTCTCATGTCCACATTTCTTAGAAAGGAATCTATGCTGCCCTTTAAGGAACTTGCATTCCAGTGCATATTTTTCTGGTGCAAGTTGATTTAGGAATCAGTAGGAAAATGTGTAATCAATTGGTTATGCAGTATAGAAATTAGATCAAGTTTTGTGAAGATTCCCAGTGCAATGATGATTCCATAATACAGCTAAGGTGCCACAGTAAGCTGTAAATATAGCTAGGGCTATACATTTTATGATAAACCTTACTTGAAAAAAGTGTAAGGTTTGTCAAAACAAATAAATAAAAAAGGTAATCCCCAAAAAAAGAACCCAAGGACTTCAATCTGAATCTCCACTGGAACTCTATCTGTGTTCACTCACATTTTTCTGTGGCATATGTTAGACCTGTAGAAGAACAAGTGTATGCTCTCTCACTTTATTTAATGGGTCTAGTGCAATGGGAATTTTGAGTGGACCAAATAGCAGTAAAGCTGCAGTGAAAGAGCGTAAAATGAATAGTTTAAATACATCTATTGCATGTAAATATTTAAGTACTATCTCTGCATTAAGATAATACTTGTATTAGGGGAATTATAACTCTTGGAGAAGAATTTATATTTGTTTAATATCTCTCCTTTTTTGCTGTACATTGATTTTTTTCTTGACAGTTATATGAACTATGCTGTCCAACAATTGAAAAAACAGCTTTTTGAGGGTTATGTTCATAACTGCTTTTAAACAATATTTTTATTTCTGAATTCAGTTTGTTTTTATTAAATACTTCACATTTACTACCTCTAGGTCTGTATTTTTTTTCTAACAGTGAATGCAATTTATAACAATAGAAATTAAAAATATTTTTAATATTACAACATTATTGTAGTTATGAATTTAAAAGTATATCTAAGTCATGAGTAGCAGAAAAAAAATCCTAATAGTGTGACATCCATGTCCCAATACACTAGTATAATAGATGAAGGTTCAAAATAAAAGATCAAGAATAAGCACAGCCTTGTTATCCATGATCCAATAAAGGTGAAATAAGCTGTGAAAGCAAGCATTATAGACATATGAGCCAGCAGGAATACTGCCAAGAATAGTTCATGGGGCACTGAGCAGCTGGGTGAAAATCACTGCTTTTCAGGACCTTTGGACATTTCTCTAGGCCAGGGGCTCAGCAGCAACCTTACCACTGCCCCTAGCCAGTGTTCCTTTGAAGTACAGCTCATAAATATAAATCAGCTGCTACTTAAGTTGGCAACAGCAACAGTTCAAAATCCTAGAAGTACTGCATTTACTTGTTGGTATTAAAAAAATGCATTAATTGGCTGTTTCCTGTTGTGAGTGAAAGGGAGAACCTGGGTGGGGGTAGAATCATATAACTATTTTCCCATCCTCTCCAGTATGTTGTGAACTTCTAGCAAAAACATTGAGTGTGACTGATGAGCTGGGCACTTCTCTGCACCAAATGTCCCAAGGAAATCAGTAGCTAAAGTCTGTAACTTAGTTCAAAGCATGTGAATCTTTGCATCTAAGGTTGATGGAGAAGCTTAGAATTCAGACCTTCATTGTTCCTAAATTAAATAAAAACATTTATGAAAGCTATGCAAGAAATAGAGGAAGGCAAATTCTCAACATTAAATTCTTAGTCCCCATACAACTGTCCACAGAAAACAGAAAGTAACTTTTGAGAGACAGGATCCATCAAAAATACTACAATTTGATAAGTTAAATAGTAAATACATTTACAAGTTCAGTGAGAAAACCAGAATTTTTTCCTTTCTCAGCCATATAAAATCAACAAACTAGAGAACTGAATGTTTGAGGAAGGTATGCTGCTCTGCAATCCTCCTGACTTTCCTTCTAAATAGATTTGTGTTCTAGGGAGAATCTTTAAGAAATGTTTAATAACAACTCCTCTATAGCAACCTCACCATCCACAGTGGCAACACTTCAGTGTCACACCTTGGGTAAAGTTCCATCTCTTGTACAGGCTGTCACCAGGTCCCTGGGTTCAGGTCATTCTTGTCTATTTTCTGAAATGCTCATGCATATTATAAATCACTTTTTCTAAGGGTCAATTTTTACAAACATCAGCAATATTTCTATCATATTCACAAGAATATCTACTCATTTTCACTCTAAAAGTTAACAGAAAACAAGTTAACAGAAAACCAAACAGCAACAAAAAACTCTCCTTCTCCAATTCAAAATCTGATAAAAATCAAAAGGTTTTCAGTCTTTACAATATTAGTTGACTTAATTTTAGAAGAATATTGTTATGTAAGTTTAGCAATTTGGAATCATATCTGTACATATCCATTAAAGAGAATTATGAAATAAAAGAAGAACTCAAATAATTGTGATAGATTAGAATATTTAGAATTAGAACAAACCAAAATTCTATGACTGATCATTATCTTCAAGCCTTCAGTTACTTTATAAGGCCAGGAAATTTAATTTGAGTTGAATAAATGTTATAGGACTCTAATCACTATATGCCACAAACCAAATTTAAACAACTACAACTCATTAAAAACACAGAAAAAAAATTTGCTGGGGTGAAATTTTCATGAACATTAATACAGTTAGGGGTAGAAAAAAATTCTTTCTGTTACTGTGGTTGTTGTACCTGCTGGCAGTCTTTGCCTGAAGACTTGATAAGACCTTTTTGACTATATTACTCTGTATTATTTCTAAAGGCTCTGAGTTTAATAATAAGACAGGCTGCATCAGCTGTTATATTAAAATGCAAATTAATCGCAAAATACAAAGAATGCAGAAACAGTCTCAGGGTTAGCTCTGTGCTTGGATTGTATTTGTCCATGTTTATGTTAGACTGTAAACAAAAGTCATCTCCCCAGCCAGCATCATCTGGAAATGTGCTACAGTGTGAACATAGGAAATAAAAAACTGGAAAGGAAAGTACTTACAATTACTGCAAACATGCTGATGAATATCACCCAGAAAATAAAATATTATTTCATGGACAGTTTAATTCCTTCCGGTTTTCTTTATGAACTCCTATCCCAAACCCTCCAAAACACCCCAAAACAAAACAATCATGACCACTAATGATTTTATTTGCATTTCTGAATGTAAAACTAAGGAAGTATCTGACACAGATAATTCCTGTAGTGTGATAAATTTCCAGGGGATTAGTTTTCTTGAAAACATATTTTAAATTCTTGCACAGAGATATTCAATTCAATTCAATTCAATTCAATTCAATACCTTTTAGCCATAAATGGATAAAAGATGACAGTAACTAGTGTAAAGCTAAGGTTCTTATAGATTCATACATCTTATGGAGAGAGATGGGGCAAAAAGCAGTTCTTTGACTTTATTGGCCAGCCTCACTTTTAATTTTTTTATGACCTGGAAAAGGTTATTTTAAATGTGACTTCTTTAACTCAGCTACCCAATACTCATCAATAACTAAATAACAAGAACCTACTGCCTTATCTAAAATTCTCATCCTACACTAAAGATCAAATTCTCTCAGAATCCTTTATTATTGCCCAACTTTATCAGTAAAGTAAGTGACACAATATATCTCTTCTATATTTTTTTGAAGCATGGACAGAAAAGTACCCTTGGTGATTTTATTGGCTTTTATACATACTGACTTATCCTGTCTAGTCATTCTATGGCTATGACATGTTGCTCATATGTTGAAAATACTGTCTTCCTGCTAAATGCAGCCTTTAAAAATAAATTTTCTTAGGAAACATTCTAATTTTGATTATAACTGTGATTTATACAACAAACTAAGTTATTTAGAATTTTTTCTTCTGTGTTATTATATGTATGCTAAAGACACAAAGATAGAGATATGTCCTCTTCTGGTAACCATGTCAGATGAGAAAGTTCCTGTTACCTTGCTCTCCCTGTGACATTTGGAACCACAGCCTCCTTCTGGAGATGACCATGGGCTGGTGTCTGCTCACTGAGGTGTGCAGAGGATTTCTTCCTCACCCATTTTAGTTAAATAAGGTGGTTTAGTTCAGAGAATTTAAATAACAACTCTGTACTGGACCATCAAATTTGGAACAAAATGAATTAGGAAGAAATCACACACATATTTCTGCTGGCATCGCTGATGAGGCAGTAACCTATTCAGTCAGCCCAGCTGCAAGTATGTGGTTATGTGACAGCATTGTTGAGAGTCTGAGAACTTTCTACAACATAAACCACAGATAAAACAACTCCTATCTTCCTAGAAAACATGTCAAACCCACCATTAAAAGCACCACATACTAGTCTTAAAAAAAAAAAAATAGAGAAAAAGAAGTGGCAGATTCTGATCTCGTTTACAATCAGGCACATCTAAAAGCTTAAACATTTAAAATGATACCTTACAGAAGTACAATTAGTCAGCTCTTGCAGTGCAACAGTCTGGGCATGGTTCATACATATTGCAAATATACAAAGAGCAATAAAAAGACTTCTTAGAAACTTCAATATGGCTGAAAGGTTTTGCAAGCACTTTAAAATTCCCATTAATTCTATGATATGAAAAATCCTTGCTTGTTTGATGGTCCCATGGAAAGTAATGGGAGTGTTGCAAAGACTAATGGCTGCATAATAGAGCTGATAAATGTACAAGAGAGAATACAGCAACTTAAGATCATTTGCCATTTTGTACGGTGGAATTTAACATTCCAGAATTTATAATGCATATCTTTAACCAGGTTAATAATGACTGGGTTGGAGTTGGTGCATGTTGTGTTCAATTCTTACAATAAAAAGCTTTAATCTGAAAATAAAATACAAATACTTAATATCAAGTAAATACTCATCTTGATGAACCTCCATGAGCACAAGAGAAATAGCAAAATAATCAATGAACAAGATAAATTCACTAACAGAAAAGGAATATAATCTCCAACGATGGGATTTCTAAGTGTACATTAAGTCTTTAAATCTTAACTTGCATTAACTAAGTTGCTGTGATTATACTTCAAACTCAGGAAACTCCACATGTCCAGTCCTTTATTGAATGCATTTGTTACTTAAGACCAAGGAAATGTATTTTCAGGAATAAATAAGCTTTTTTCTTCTAAGTTCCACAGATAGAACTATAAATAGCACCTATGACTGAAAATCACTTCTAGATTTTTTTCAGCATAAGGTAGAATAAAGTAAATGAGGTAGAATAAAGTAAATAAGTTAGAATCTGAAATCATTAATGCACTAAAGCCATTCTTTTGATTTTCTCACAAAACTTCCATCCAGTAGAGTCAAATACCAGGACTCCAATTAAAGGATATCATACTCCAGATTTCACTTCTGATCTAAGGACAACTAAAATATCACACCAGATGAGTGAGAGAACAATTCCAAAAATCACATCTTGTGTCTAAGAGCACTATGTTTGCTACAGGTGAAGACTGTTTAAACTTAGTTTCCCAGACACATCAATATCAATATCAATATCAATATCAATATCAATATCAATATCAATATCAATATCAATATCAATATCAATAGTTTGTGGTGTTTTCTGTCCTTCAAAACTGCAGAGACTAGGATTATCTGCATTTCTGAAAACAAAAATGTGAAAGTTTGGGTTGGCTTTTTTTTTTTACCCCTCAGACTTTTAATCTTTGAAAATGAAGAAATTTAAAAAACTGTGATGCACCACATTTTCTCCTTAAATTTTAGTTTTATTTTTTAGGGGTTTATTTGGTTGCTTCTTTGACTTAATAATCATTTGTTTCAGGCAGCTGATATAGAAGCTACCGGATATACTCTAGAATCTTATTTTTATCATGTTTAAATTTAACTTATCACACTATTTAATACTGACAATGACACATTAATGGAAACTTGAAATCTGTGGTCCTTTCCTGAAAAATTCTTCCTAAATAGAAAATTAGCTTATCTGTTATACAGAAAAAGGGTGAAATAGCAAATTTCAATATAACTGTATGAAATTTTCTGTTTTTTCAGGCATGTTGAAAAGGTAGCAGTGGCATTTTGTTGTCTTTCCTCATACACTGTTCTAATACCCATTGACACCAAATTAAGTACACTAATAATTGAAGTGACTGTGACGTGGGACTGGTTCTCCCAAGCAGACCCTTTCACTCACAGACACCATACTCTAACCACTGCATATAAAATGGAACATATCTCAGTACTCTTAGTCTCTCTTCCTTCTGAATTTTGGAAATAGTGAAATACATTTGGAAGTTACCCTCTGCTTCCAAATTTGTTTGTATAATATAATTGAAATTTTGCAAAAGATATAATCTTACTCTTTATGTGCATTGTTTTTCCTTCCACAAATTCCAAATAAAATCATTTGCAGATTAAATACTAACCCTAGTTCTTTGTTTGTATCTGCCAAAGAGATGAGTTGTTATCTCTCATTTTACACCTGACTGAGAAGTGTAAAAACCAGCAAAACCACATTTTCTTGAACGTTTAATCAATTCTGACTGAAGTGCACTATTACTAATATCAAATAAAAGAAAATAGAGTTAGAATTATCAGACCATGGGCTTAAAGTCAGCCAAAATTACTACTTTCACTATTCTCATAAGTAGTGGAAAGCCCTCTCACTGAAACTTGAAGTCAATATAATTAGACACACGCAAATCTTTTACAAACTCATGGAGATCGGTACATGAATGAAGAGTAAGTGTAATAGTGCAGTAAATCTGCAGCTCTGAAAATTCCATGTCTAAGTTCATGGTCACTAGAAGTGTGAAACTCTACCAGGATAAAGAAAATTCTGCACTCATCTTGGGTTTTATGTCCTTTTCCTAAATTGCACAATGAACGAATATCCATTTGTTACCTTTGCTTGACTCAGAATAGCAGTTCTTGCCTCCTCAGAGAAAAAGACATGGCTTAATGCTTTTAGTCACAAAAAGTATTCCCAATACTGACTTTTTATTTACTATCAAATTAAATATAAAATACCATGCATACCAGGAATTTGACATTAGCAATCTTTTGCATTAAAAACCATAAACGGAATACATATGTATATGGAGTATATTTAAAATGGGATAGCACAAATTGGTAATTTAGTACTGATACTCAATGGTTGAAATTAATTCCACAAAGAGGTCTTCTGTTTGAAGAAACTTTGAGTTGGAAATTGTCTTGTTTGTTTTAAATAGCAGCTATTATTGTCAACAGTCTGACTCAGCCTTTGTAGATCCCATATGTGCTTTGAGGATTCTCCTTTATAAAAGTACTTTTTTTTTTTTTCTGATAAGAGACATTCATGATTTCTGAAGAAATAGAGTGGGCTATGTCAAAAAAGTAATGAGTTTTTACCCTCCTTTTTTTACTACTAGATGCAAAAATACTTCCCATTTGGAAAGGAGAAAATGAAAACCATACAAATCTATGTGGAGTTAAGAATGCCCCAGAGTAGAAAGAAAGTTTTGCTTCAAAATTTCATGCAAATGCTCCCTTTTACACCTTTTAGGACTTCCTTTGCAAGGGACACTCTTCTGGCATGCTTAAACTGAATCCATATCACTGCAATATTTCTTGCAGCAATTTAACTCCAATACTCTCTTTATTGCTCATGAGTTGCTTTGAGCAATCTCTGTATGAAGGAGCTCAATGGGGATTGAAAGCAGAGGGGAAGGAAGTCAAGGATAAGGCTCTTGTTCCAGATTCAGCATTATTTCTGAAAAAGCAATTGGCAAAAAACTGTTTGCAAAATTAACTTCCAGAATAACTGAGAAGTGTGAATACTTTTTGCAGCTGATTTTATCTTTGGGGCTTTGTGGTGTCTGTGTAATGGGAACTAATGGACTTGGAAAAAAAAAAACGCTTTTATTACTGCAAGTTGACTTGCTGCCAGAAATTCTCCAACCTCTGTGCCTTGCAGTCAATCAGACACTTGAATAGCCTGGACTTACAATCTTAGGAAAACTTTGCCTGAAGGTGCAGTAAAAAACCTAACACACTCAAACAGTAGAAATACTTTGGTATTGCCCTTTCTGAAGGCATAAAAAAATCAAACCCAAAAAACTAAATAAACACCCATCATGCCTAAATAAATAATGAATACCTGAAAAAAAGTATTCTAAATGTAGTGGAAGTAAAAATTATTACATAAACAACATATCTCATTACTGTTTGAGAGTCCTTTCCAATATATTTTTTACAAGACCACAAAGGCAAAAACAATCGTGGATGGAGGTCCTAATTTATCATGGCAGGTGTTAGAGAGCTTACCAGAAAGGGATTGGTAACTCTGCCAATAGCTAGCTACAAATTCTAATTTTAGAAGTCTTCTGCTTTTCCTGAAGTCTTTTTGTAGTACTCTGATCCCTGAATTGGAGTCCCTGCTTGTAATATATTATTTTGTCTGTCTGAAATAACCCTTAAGGAGCAGTAAATGAGTTGCCTTGGAAGCCTTGCTGTTGATGGCAACAAGACTGAGTCTCCACCCTGAATTTCTGGTCTTTTGACTTAACAGATCTGCACAGATGCCAAAAAGTTAATTGTGTTCAAAGTCTTAGCTGGATTACGACCCCTAGCAGTAGATCTGCATTTTGTGTTCAGGCAGTTCATGATGCTTCCATTCTCTTTTATCTCCTGCATAAATTAACTTCACGATTAGGTTTTGGTGCAATAGAGTAAATTCTCTTCATACCAGCTTGTAGGGTGCTTTGTTTTGGATTTGTGACCAAAACAGTCTTGATAACTATCATGATTGCTTACCCAAACTGGTCACTTGCTCATTCCCCCCAGGTGGGACAGGGGAGAAAATCAAAAGAGTAATAGTGAGAAAACTCATAGGCTGAGATAAAAATGGTTTAATAGAGAAAGCAAAACCCACACGCTCAAGCAGAACAAGGAATTAATTCACCACTTTCCATAGGCAAGCAGGTGCTCAGCTAACCCCAGGAGAGAAGGGCTCCATCAGGCATAACAGAGACTTGGGAAGACAGACATCATCATGCTGAACATCCCTCACTTCCTCCTTTTCCCCCCAGTATTATGTGCTGAGCATGATACCATATGGTCTGCAATATCCCTTTAGTCCGTTGGAGTCAAAGGCAAAATGAAAACATGCCTTAATTATCAACACCATTTCCAGTGTAAATTTAAAGCAGAGCCCCATACCAGCTACCGTGCAGAAAATATACTCCGCCTCAGCCAAAACCAGCTCACTAGCTCAGAGATGTTTTAGTTATTGCTGAGCTTGCACAGCATCAAGGTCTTTTCTGCACCTCATTCCACCCCCCCTGGCAGGAAGGCTGGGGGTGCACAGTGACTTGGGAAGGGACACAGCTGGAAAAGATGACTCCTTCTGACCCAAGGGATATTCCATACTGCATTCTGCTCTTCAGTAAAAGCCAGGGGAAGAAGGAGAAAGGGAGAGACATATGGGATAAAGCACTTCTCTTCCAAAGGAATCATTACAAAGGATAAAGTCCTACTTACTTGGTGGGTTGGTTTTGCACAGCCTGGTTTTTGGTAGCAGGAGGGCCACAGAGGTAGCTTCTGTGAGAAACTGCTGGAAGCTTCCACCACATCCAGCAGAGCCAATCCCTGATAGCTCTGAAGATGGACACGCTGCTGGCCAAAACTGGGCCAATTAGAGAGGTTAATAATGACTCTGTGATAACATATTTAAGAAGAAAATCAAAACAAAGCAGGCTGTGCGCAGTTCTTTTCCTAGCTAGAGAAGAAAAGGAGGTGAGAACATGTGAGGGAAACAACATGGAGACACCCAGGTCAGTGGAGAAGGAGGGGAGGAGCTGCTCCAGGTGCTGGGGCCAAGGTTCCCCTGCAGGCCATGGTGAGACCACAGTGAAGCAGCTGTGCCCCTGCAGCCCATGGGGATCCATGGGGAATGCAGAGATCCACCCATAGCCGGTGGGGAAGGTGCCCATGCTGGAGTGGATGGATGCCTGGAGGGGGCTGTGTTCCAGTGGGAGACCCAATGGAGGGAAGGGGCCCCTGCTTCCAGGCTGGAGCAGCCTGTCCTTGGAAGACTGCACCCATGGAAGAGTGACCCAAGCCACAGTAGTCTGGGGAGAACTGTGTGCCCATGGGAGAGACTCACACTGCAGCAGTTTTGAGAGAACTGCTGCTCATGAGGTTTGGAGCCATGATGGAGAAGTTAATGGAGAACTGTCTCCCATGGGAGGGACTCCACAGTCTCACAGGGGAAGGACTCCTCTCCTTCAGCAGCAGAAGAAAACCTCGAGTGACAAACTGACCAGAACCCCCATCCTCTGTCTGCCTGTGCTGTTGGTGGGAAAGAGGGAGGGGTTGGGGAAAGAGAAGATGGTTTATTTCACTTCTCATTGTCCTCCTCTGATATTGTTAGTAGTAAATTCACTTCATACCTTTAAGCTGAGCCTATTTTGCCCTTGGAGTGTTTTCTCCTAGTCCTTTTCTCCTCATGAACCCTCTGTTAATTTTTTTCTCTTCTCTGCCCAGCTGTAGCAGGGGAGGGTTAGTGAGCAGCTTTTGTGGGTGCATCTCCAACCATGAAACTTAGAAATGGCTAAATATCTGGAAAGCAGTAAATAGATTCTTTATTTTGTTTTGCTTGTGTGTGAAGTTTTGCTTTACCTATGAAACTGTTATTTTAACCCACGAGTATTCTCACTTTTACCCTTCTGATCCTCTCCCACAATCCACTGGGAAGGGAGTGACAGATCAGCTGTATGGTGCTGAGCTGCCTACTGAGGTTAAATCACCATAACAATTATACAGTTTTATTTAAAGAAAAGTTTTAATGACATCTACGACAGGTTTGGGTTTTTTAGTTTTTAAATAAAATAATAATTTTTTTCCCATCCTACATGTTTCTAACAATCAGGGCCCCCATAGAGGAGGTAAATTTTAGTTACCACTTGGGATGTCAATTAAAAGCTAGTTTGCTGCATTATATTAATAACCTGAGTATTATAACACAGAAAAAGAAACCAGCTGCAAAGCTGGTCAGAAGGCACATGCACATGCAACATGGTCTAAGAAGAAAACATTAGAAAAATTTCTGAAATAATGAAAAATATATATAAAATATTTTTCAAATTATAGAACCATTAGATTTATAGCAGTGCTCTGCACTTGCATGTAAACAAAATTCTATATAGAAATGTAAGCAAGAATCAAGATGACCAAGTTGTTTAATCAGCAATTATTTTCCTTTAGCTGAAGACAGCAAACCAGCAGCAAGGTAATTACATGTAATGATACATATAATATTTTTGCTCCATACAAACTTTGGTCTGAAAGACACCTTTCTCCTCTCAAACACCAATATATAACTACATTTTCCAAAATAACATCATTATCACATGCCAAACCTGATAACGTATTCCACCCATTAGAGTGAGATATTTGTAGTGAATCTCAACAAATACATTTTGTTATGATTTTTGCCATGTTTTATTTTAACCACTACAAAAGTAACAGTTTTATTCTATTCTGTTCACTTATAAATTATGCTGTACTCCTTTAAGATGCTAAGGAACCTAAGAATTGATCAGGTGAAGTCCTCTGTGACTGAAAAAAGGGAAAAATCACACCCATTTTTAAAAAAGGTAAAAGTGAGGATCCTGGGAACTACTTACCATTCAGCCTCTGTGACCAGTGAGCTGATGGAAGAGATCCTCCTGGAAGGTATGTCAAGGCATGTGAATGACAAGGTAGTGACTAGAGATATCCACATGGCTTCATGAAACAAAAATTCTGCCTGGCTAATCTCTGGCCCTCTACACTGGAGTGGCCATGTTTGTGGGTAAAGAGTAACAGATGTTTTCTGTAAGGCCTTTGGCACAATTCTGCACAACACTGCTAGACTGGACATATTTGGTTTGATGGATAGGCTATTGAATAGGAAAGGAATTGGAAGGATGGAGGCATCCAAAGAGTTGCAGTCAATGTTTTAATCTCCAAATGGAGATCAGCACCAAGCAGTGTTCCCCAGCGGTCCACATTTGCCCTGTTAGGGGGAGTGAGCATCTGCAGCATCTCAATGATCCCAGGCTAAGAGGTACAGTTGGTACAATTGAGGGAAGGAATGCCATCCCTAGGGACCTTGACAGACTTGAGGATTGGGCCTGTGTGAACTTCAAGAAGTACATCAAGGCCAAGTGCAAGGTCTGCAGTTTGGTCAAGGCAAACTGATGTATAGGCTGGGTGTGGAATGGATTGAGAGCAGTGCTACAGAGAAGGAATCACAATTACAATACCAGTAGATATTGGTAGCTATTTTTTAAACTGAAAGAGGGTAAATTTAGATTAGATGTGAAGAAGAAATTTTTCACATTGAGGATGATGAGATACCAGAATAGGCTTCCCAGTGAAGTTGTGGATGCTCCTTCCATGGTGGCAAAGGTCAGGTTAGACAAGGGTTGAAGCAACCTGATCTAGTGAAAGACATCCCTGCCCATTGCAGGGACTGGGGCTGGATAAGAACTAGGTGATCTTCAAAGATCCTTTACAACCAATTTTTTTTCTATAACTCTATGAATCTGCATTAAATATCACATGGGGGTTTATGGTGTATTTTGTGGAGGGTTTTCTTCAGATTTGTTTTCAGCATTGCGCTGAAAAACTATGGAATCCTAACAGAGCCAATTTTTCCACATTCTCTAAAAATTATTATTTTATTTATAGATATAGTTTTTCTTGCTAAATCCTTGATAATGGAAATGTAGTCAGTTGCTTTTAGTAAAGACTGCTTCAAAGCAGACAAGAAAGCAATAAATCTTAAATTCATGCATATGTGCATTCACACACATTTCATTCACACAGAAAGTAGGTGTGAAACAAACTTGTGCTTTCTAGACAATCTGAGAGAAGAATAACATGGTTAGGGATTATTTTAGGTACCAGATGATAGGAAATTAAGTACAATAGGTCACAACAGGCCAAATCAGATTGTCAAGGTGCTGTATCAGCTTGGACCACCTCTGATCTGACAGTAATCTGCCCAATACTCAGGGAAAAAGGGCTTGAGTCACACACCCACTGTGCATGGCAAGTCCAGACAATGAAGCTCACTCTATGAACTGCAGCTCTCCAGTGGCAAGTACGAATAGAACCCTCATTTCCTACTTAGAAAGGCTTCCTCCTGAATTAAAGATGAAGAAAATACACTGAACTCTGACTGCAAGTCTGCCTGTTAGGCTGTTTCCCTTAAGGACTATTGTACTTTGCTCAAACTTACAAATGACAGCTTTAAAATACACAAAAGTGTTTAACTATGGCACACATGCCTTAGTTTAAAGGATCAATACAACAAAGAGTTGCTAATATGTATTCTTCCTGAGTACAGTCATTGTATGCCAAACTGCTTAATTTATTTATGAACATCAGCTGCTTTTGTAGATGTTTTCATTTCCATCTGCATTGTATCATTTTTTTTTTCTACTTCATGAAAATTCACTGAAACAGAATTCTGCAAGACCAATAATTGGCACATAATATAAACACCAGTTTGCTGGGGTAAAAAATAGCGAGCGTATGGAATTTAATAGAAAATTCATAGGCGTTCCTTTTTCTTCTTCTTTTTCCTGCTTTCTCCAGTCCCCCACTTTTCCCATACTGTCCTGTGACACATGCAGGTTTAGTAGCACTAAATGCTTGCCTAGCAAATTACCCTGGGTGCACTGCAATATATTTGAAAGTGCTGCAAGCAGTAATCTGCAGTTATTTCCAGTACCACTGAAATGCATCTATTACAGTTTTCAATTCTCACTACCACCTTTCACTTGTATGAATTTTAGATTCAGTCCCCATTACACCTCTGATTGCAATAAGAATTTTCCTTGCTGTCCTTAGTGTGAATATAAGATAAAGATCATAGTGTAGCAGCTCCAGAATCCATCATCTAAAATCTCTATTTCCATTAAGAGTACTGTTGTGTGGAATGCACAAAACAGTTTTTTACTCTGCATGATGACAATAAGTGAATAGAGAAATTTTACAGTAATACTAGTCGTAGAGAGCCTAGTGGTGTTTCTTCATTATGTGAGAGAAGAAAAGGGGTGAAGTTACAGAATCTTTTTCTCAGATTAACTATGACAAGAAAAGTCTATCAGCGCTTCAAACAGCTGCTGTGTGAAGGAAGCACGAACATGCTGGAAAGACCCATTTTGGAAATAGAGCTCTGGTCTCATCAGAACAAAGCATTTAAAATACAAATATGGCCAAGCTGGGTGTCTTACTTTATCATAAAACTAATGCAAACACTGTATTTTAGTAGACTTCAACAAAATACAATGAAAATTCATTATGCTCAGTGTTTTCATCACTGGCTTTAATCTCTAACAAAGTCCAGACCCTTAAGCAAGTAAAAAGATACTTTTCTATTAAAAATGACACTGAAGAATCCTCATAAGCAAGACACAGGTGATATATTTCAATACCACTATATGAAGCAATAAAATGGACATACATAGTTTTTTTTACTGAAATCAGTTCTGGATTTTGTTTTCTTTTTTCTTTTTCTCTCTTTTTTTTTTTTCTTTAACAGCATCTCAGTTTCCTTATAAGCTAAGAGAAAACAGACGTTAAGCTAAATAGGACACAATTATGGTTTTTTTCTGTAAGGTTAGGAGAAAAAACTCTTTTTGTGCAATGCCAGTCCCAGATATTTTTGCCAACCTGCGATATGTCTTTTCTTCCTCTATTCAGTTTACTGATTAATAACAAATTCCATGGCCTGTGGTGGCATACATATCTGTGGTGGCATGCATACACTCCATTACTGTCTGAGATATCAAAACTTTCCTTAATTTGAGATTGTGGTTGTTTTTAAAAAAATGTGAACTGTGGTAATACATGTACATGAAATTGCATGCATTGCAGGAATGTTTCCAGTTACGTGACAGAGGGTGTGCATCTTTCAAAGGAAGGGAGAAATACATAAAGGAGTGGCAGCTCCAAGAGAAAAAAAAAAGAAAAAGAAAAAGGTTAAATAAATTTAAAAAGCAAATACTTTCAATGAGAAAAAAATAAACATAACTTACAGTTGACCCTGGCCAGCTTTAATTTATGGGGTGAAAATGGGACACGCTCAAGCTATCTTATACAACCATAACACTGAAAACCATACACACATTTAGGACTCAATAAGTGCACTATTTACTAGACAGGTATTTTCATAACCATACTACATGCATATCTTATTTCAGTTTAACATTACTATGACTACAATCAACTAATATCAGTTCGGAAAATATACACACACTGAATCATGGTATGCAGTGTCCAGAATAGAAATAAAAGCTTGTGAAATTACCTTGAAAACACTTCTTCAAAGTAAACTTGATACAGTGGGTAGTATTAGAGACATTGTTTTTTCAATAAGTAAACACCACAGTCTTAGTACCTAACACCTCATCAATATTACTATATAATACTGTTAAATGTGCAAAATGACAGAAGAACAGTTAAACTAAAACATAATGAAGATGGAAAATTGCACAAAATGAAGCAATATGGAAAGAGTATTGCTTATTTGTTCATTCCATAAGAAGTATGAAATTATATAAAGCAGCTCTGCTACTCAGAAAAGTCTCATAAAAGAGAATTTAAAATTGTTTTGTGGACCTGGAGACCTCTAGATTTGAGTGTTTCCTGATGAAATTTGCATCTTAAAAAAAAAAAAAAAGAGAGAGCTCTGCTTTCTCTTCACACCATTCTGAAGGCTTTTTTAACATTAATTTAATTCAAAATACAAAATTTTACCCAATAAAAAGATGACAGGATGAAATTCCTAAAAGAAAAATTCTGCTTCTAGATGTGCTTAGAAAAAACCTCATCTGCAACATTATTATATAAAATATTGCAGCCACATGGGACCAAATAATTATTAAGTTCCATGGGGTGCTACAAAAACCCAGATGGCATTAGACTTTACATCTTTGCAACTCATTTTGTTTTATACATTTTAGCACAACATATTTTGATAATACCAAATAAATATAAAAACACTAGTCACTGGCTTTCCTTAAAAGAAAATTAAACTGTTCCCCACAGATTTGTTCTGGAAAGGCATGAAGAAACAACTTCCTTAAAAGAATGAAACAAACAAGGAAGTCATCATTTAGTACACTAAAGGTCAGCTCAATGTGTTGAACTCAAGGGAAGAGCTTGAAAGAAATTAGGCAAATTTGAAATTCTTTTATCTCTATGGGAGCTGCAAATTCTTGGTGCATAAGGCCTCAAATGGAGAATGTTCCAGACAATGTTATATTCTGACCATTAGGAAATACACATATTTGAACTCCCACATATAGAAGTATTCCATTATAATGTAACAAAGCATATTCTCCGCATGGTGTTTCTCATGTATTAAACATGACAGTGTAATGATTTGTGCACTGTTATTTCTGTAAAATTATGAGCTGCACATTCTCACTGAACCAGTCCATGTCCTCTTCAAACTTTCAAAATGTGTCCCAACAGCTGTGTTGTTGAGAAACTCGCAAGGCTCTTTTTTTTTTTCCTTCTACAAAACCAGATATTTCTCATTAATAGAGCAAACATTTAAAACATGACTAAAAGCAGTAAAATACTCTCCTGATTTGGTATCTCTGGGTGACTTTCAGAGTTTATATAAGAAATCTTGTATAGTTTGTAGACTTGGTACAACTTAAAGCAGCCTTACAACATTTGACATTTGATTTGGGCTGATTTTGCCAAGTTGTACCTTATTACCTTGAATTTTATCTAGGTCACCTTAATTCTACAAATCAGTGCTTAAAGATATAAAGAATGAGAATGGGAGACAGAACTTTTATTTTTATCTCCAAAATATTTATTTAAATTCAGTACAACATCCTATGTATACCAAATTATATCCTAGTATTGTAAATAATATTTAGTCTTGGCTAAAAAAATCTATTCATGTCAAAAATAAATTTTAGGCAGGAGCACATTTATTAATAAAGAAAAATGCTAGAAAGAGTGGATACCAACCAAGAAATGGCTTTTATAGATGAAAACAACATTTATGAGAAGTATACAACACTATAAACATAAGTTAACACTCTTAAAAACATCAAGGTTAAAGTTATATTTTAAATAAATTTATTTCTAATAGAAGAAATTAATAATTATAACACAAACACCAACAAATCCATATACAGTTTAACAAGTGCACTGATTTTCAAAATGCTACCTGCAAACTTGCTTGCTGAAACATACTGTATGACTGTATTTCATATTGTGACAAGGCAAACTTCCCAACTTCTTTGATATCAGTTTAACTCCACTCTAATTCTGTTTGAAGCTAAATGTTGATTCATGTTTTTTTTAAAGCTGACTCTTTTTTAAAATGTCTATCCTTGAACAGCCTACTGACACATCTGGCAGAGTCACATGAATGCAGATGGAATTCTCACTGAGCAGACATCTTTAAATGGAAAAATCAGCATTGTTCAATGTTTTCAAGATCATTGGTAAGATGCATTCTACATTTAATGTAAATATATCAAAGGAGCAGGAATTTAACAAGGGTAAACTAACCACTTGATTCCCTAGAAGCTCATAAGGTCTGAATTTAGCACTATAGTCCATTTAAAGTTTTCCTCACAGTGTCATAAATACTATTTAATCAACAATTTTAATCATCATGTTAGCTCATTAGAAATAACAGAGTTATATTATATTTTCTCAGCTTTTTTTAATCTGTTCATTCCATTGTGAAAACAGCTACTGCTGTGGAAATTGATATTTTCACAATACAGATTTTTAACTCACTTATGCTTATAAAGCACTGACAACAAATTGCTTTGAGCTACACTTGCAAAAACCAATTTTTTAAAAAAATGGGGACAAATATTTCTACAATTTTTCTTGTACAACTAATACTTTGGGTTGTACAACAGACTTTTTTCTCTTCTTTACATAAGAAAACCCCAATGAAATATGATTGACTATCCATCATAAACTAATTTTGAAATATAGTCCCTGAATCTTCTTTTGAAAACCAAAATCTAACTTGACCAAAGCAGAACAGGCTGCACTGTTGCAAAACAGACATGAGGTATTCTAAGCAGTCTGGAAATCTTGGTCAAAGACATCTATAGTGACCTGAATCTCGAGACCCACAACGTGCAAAGACTATGATGAAATCCTCATCAGCTTATTTCCTGAATTCTGTAGGTTTGGGAGAATAGAAATGGAAATTTAACATCAGTTATCAACACTGGTTAATTTTAACTCTTTACAGTTCGTCCTCAAAAAATGTCTGTCAGTTTCCTCGTATAAATTTGGTTCAGTTCAGCTGGAGAAGGGACCATCTAATACACTTCTTGCCAAGGAAGTCTGGATTGTTATACTCAGGTAATTTTTTGCCTGTAAGACCTAGTGCTGAATGGGAAACAATTTCATGTACTGGCATTCCAGTGTAAATAGAGTTATAGTTTCTAAACATACTAAATATATGTCTAGTGTACATAATTCCTGCTATTCACAAACCAGCTTTTACAACAGGGGATGTCTGAGGCATCAGAATCTGAGACACCCTAAAGTCCTCCAAGTTAATTACTTAATTGTGGAATGTTGGTTGAACATGATTCCATTTCTGTAAATCCATGCTGACTACTCCAAATTATCTTCCTGTCCTTCAAGTGTTTGAAGATGGTTTCAAGGATTAGTTGTTCCATCATCTTCTCAGGGACTGAGGGGGTTCACTAGCCTGTAGTTCCTCAAATCTTCCTTTTTGCCCTTCTTGAAGCATATTTTACACTCAAACACTTGAATTTACATGTCTTAATGTGTCTGAATTCTACTAGAGATATAAAAAATTATAGGAAAACCTAACAAAGTATACAGGGATTCAATCTGGTTATATTATATATATAGCACCCAAACACTATAACCTCTGTATTTCATTAAACAGGTTTTTATTACAAGGCACAGTTTATATTTAGATGATATTCGTCTGGCAAGAAAGCCATGAGGCAGAAATTGCTCCCATACTTACTGCCATATAACATCATATAACCTGTACCCAAATTCATGTAAAATATTGTTTGGGAAACAGAGAAACTCCATCACACTAATACACAAATGAACTCCCTAGGAACTTTTCAATTGCATGTCTTTGGGTCACCTGCCTAATAAAGCCTTTCCCTCTCCTACAGCTGTATGGCTACCCTTAAAGCATAATGACTGCAAACATGAGACAATTTACTCAAAAATTAAATAAAAATAACAGACACTAGGATGCTTCATTTGATGTCATGATTAAAATTTTTGTACTGCACATTTTCTTGATAAACATTGGAGCAGCACTATTATTTTCCCTCTTACAAAAAAAAAAAAAAAAGTAAAAGGAAAATTATTCACTTGATCTCTTAACTGCAGCATCTGATTTTAACAAACCACAAAATTTCACAGTGCTCACTAGCACTCTTGAGAAATTATCTTCCTCCCTGATATTGGTACAGCTAGGAGATCACATCTTCATGGGATCTGAAGCACATGATTGGTGCCCTCGGGTTTTATGGTTCCTTATGTCTGGAGAGACTATTATCTGTCAAGTAACATTGCAGTTTAAGCTATTCTTTTTTCAATAAAAGTTGCAGCCTTGGTCTTTAAACCAATCGTTAGCATGCTGTATATTCTGCTTTCACCTTCCAGAGTGGTGCACACATTGTCCAGAGCATTTATACACAGTTTTAGTGTTCTTTTCCACAGCAAAAACTCTGCAGCCATTAATGAATTACATGACCTCCTGAAACAAGGTAGGCCAGATTGTACCCTCAAATACACAACCAAAACTTTCATTGGTTGCAGTCTCTGTAGATTCAATGGGAGGTGATCTCAGATTTGTATCTGAGGGCAGAATGTGACCCAGTGCATCCATTAACTGGCCTTAGTCTGTATAGCTCTTTATCAACTTGGGGAGGAAAGACACAGATTAATGGATGGAGAATGAAAGAGTGAGAAAATGAGGTCCTTAAAGGTTGCTGATGAGCTGGGAAACTGAACACAACAACAGCTTTAAAAAAAGATGCAGAAAAATGCTTAAATATTTTAAAAGTTGGTACTTTTCATAGTCAATACTTTGAAATTTTAAAATAATTATTTTATTTTATTTTATTATTATTATAATATTAGAATTACATTTGTTATATTTAAGCTCAGGGAGAAAATTTCTAAAAGGTTTGGGGGTTTTTTGGACAAAATAAAAGGGTTTCAGAATGGTTGGGGTTGGATGGGAGTTTAAAGATAATCTATTTGATATTTATCATTTAGTCTTGGTGTGTTTGGTTCTATTTATTTAAAGTAAAATAGCCAGCATATGGTGCAGTTACTAAAACTTGTAAGGATTCAAAATTAAAATTCAGAGATACGTTTCATATAAAATAAAAATATTTTAAACTTTAACATAAGGTTTTGACAAAAAAAATAGGTAGCTTAATGGATCCAGGTTTCTAACAGAAGTGAGTCTGAGTTATATTCTGGGCAATCTGGGATAGTTTAAAGTAGTTTCTTGCAAGGAGGTTGCCCTAATAAAACATTAAAAGAATAACAGCACGTTTTGTGCACTTCACTGCTCTGAAACACTTAGGCATTTTAAAATCTAGAGAACTGGTTACAATCATGAATCCAGACTGAAAATTCTGAAGGTGTTCAAGAGGGACATTAGGATAATCTGCTTAAACCTCAGACATGCACTTTGTTTGGAGGACTGAAGTTATATTATTTGATCCCCCACGGGTCACCAGGAAGACAAACAGGCATTTGTGTGAAAATGCTTCAAAAACTTCCCTCTCACCCATTCTTGGGTTGAACCTTTAAGCCAGTAAATCTTGGAACAATAAATTGTGCGTTCATATTTTGACAATGAATGATTTCAGAGCCCTGACCTGAAAAACTAGTCTCTGCTGGTCCCAATGGATGGCCAAAAAAAGAAATTACAAACCCCAGCCAATTGAGGACGCTATCAAAACCACAGAGTTTGGGTTTATGCCTTTAGCTCCCCTCTCTCAGGGTTCATTGTCTCCCACACTTTTCCAGAGGCAGGCACTTAAGAATACGTTTTCTTGCAAAAGGGAGATGGAGCAGGAAGCACTGAGGCTGAGCTTTGATTCACTGCCCACTGCTGCACCAGGAAAGTGCTCAAGCAGAGAAAGCAACCCATCAGCAAAGACCTCTTCCACTCCTTGTCAGGAAAAAGGTCAACCTGCGTGGTGACTCAGTGGCCCTACAGTAGTTGCTATTTGTCAAAATTCAGCTTGTTTTTCTATTTTGTTATGCTACACTTGTATTAATTCAGAATGAAATAAATACCTGTAATATTCCACAGATTCAGACAGTATTACAGGAAAACAGGACAGTCCTCGACTGTCTTGCCACCTATTCTGAATTTTCTGTTGCTGAGATGCAATGCTTTAGGAAGTTGCATCACAACAGCACTGAAGATCTATGGGAGCTGTACACAAGGCAGGAAAATTTTCATTTAGAAAGGGTATTGGAGAGAGGATTGCATTGAGTTATTACAGATTCTAAAAAGGTTGCTCAGATCATTAATGCCCCCTCAATAGCATTTTTATTCTCCTAAAAATAAAAAAAATGCAAAAATCTGAAAAAATAAGTTGTTTTACCAAATTATTGTAGAATGGAGTTTTAGCCATTATACTTGAGGAAAAAAGAATCATCTACCTTAAGAAATCTTGCTGGCAAGTATTTAATATCTATTTTTTATTCTTACTAATTAGAACAAAACATTTGTCACATCCCATTATATTTAGACCTTCACTAACATTTGAATTTTAAGGAAAAAATGCACCATTACAGCCTTAAAAACCTATCAAAAATACAGCAACACCAATTTAATTGTTTCTGAGAATTGTGCTCGAGGGAAAAAAGAAACATTTAAAAGCTTGTTATAGAATGCATGTGGCTCAAGGTTTATATTTTCTGGTTTCAAGCATAAACACGTTTTCAAAGAAACATTCTTGTATTAAAGTATTTTCAATAGAATTTCTGCCTTCAGTTTGTTTTCACACAAAATATGGGACTCTTTTCAAGTTAATGGATAAATTTGCTCATCTCTTTCTTTATTATCAGGCAAAGATAAATAAGTCTTTTTCATTCAATCTGCTGAGATAACTTGTGCCCATGCGAAAGGTGATCTGTTCTAATCAACTACGTGAAGTCTGATGGAATTACACTGAACATATTTCATACCTGACACAACTACAGAATGATACAGTTCAGGACAAACATTGGTGACCTGAATAATACATGACAGACAGATGACCGGGTGAGAAAAGTAATTTTTCACCTACAGCACTTGAGTTTCTTTATTAAAGGCTGAGACATATTTGATGGAAAGAAGGCTGCTTTGCCAGCTAAAAGCTGGTGTGTTTTATTAATAGCTCAGTCAGTATTCCCTTGCCATTTTACTACTTGAAACATTATTTTGACAATAAAATACTACATGTATCTAGTTTGCATGGAAAGCACCATGGAAAATACCACCAACACTGCTAAAGAGAAAAGTAAAAATTTAACAAATAAAAGTTGTTAATTATTTAACTTTAATTCTTAATAGATGCACATATTTTAAAACCAGAGTAAAAGTTATCATGAAGGAGAAAGGATTCTGGAAATAAAACAACTACATAATCAAAGGAGAATATATCAAATATCTGTAATGGATAGAAATTATCTTTCCCATGAGCTTGCAAGTACATTTAAAAAGAAATTTACTTTTCATAAAAGTCAAGTCAATTTGGCCTCAATAATACAATTTTTTTAATGTGACTTAAATAGTGTTTTGTCAAGGAAGGTTAAGGTTAGGACAAACAATAATATCTTAGAAGTTGGCCCGTGAAAAGGTGGACTGCCTCAAATATTTCTGTGTTTGAAGGCATACCAAGTTTTACTCTTGGCTGTATTTTTCCTCTGCAGACAGCAGCCAGGACAAATAGTTTTCTACAAATTCATAGTGTGTGACACCAGTGATCCAAAGGCTAGACAGAGACCACATGCTCATGTTGTACTAATGACTCTTGTTTCATCAGTTTAATAAGTAACACATATCACTGTTATCATGAACTCTCAATAATCTCTTTTCTGTGCTCAAAGAAGATTAAAACCTTAAATGAAAACTCAGAAAATTCTTGTGTTGCTGTTTTACTTGCTGTAACAGAAGAACACACCATATATATTTAAACTGCATTTTTTTAGTGCTTTTTTTCTATGGTAGCCTTTTGAAGCTAATTGAATGCACATGTCATACTGAAAATAGTCTAGAAGCTGCTATAACTTTAAATGTGAATACAAAACTGCTCATGGACCTAGCAAGCAAATATCACTACATAGTCATAAATATTTCACTTGAAAGAATAAGAGCTTTCTCTTTGATATTGGTAAATGCACAGAAATTTACCTGAAAGAAATAAAACTAAGTATGCAGTGTATGATATTGGACAAGTTCTGCTAACATTAGAAGTGTTGCATATTTATACAACATTTACAAACAGCTTTAGAGGTATAATGCTTAATTAAATTTAAAATAAATTAGACCTAACAGTAATCAGAAATTGTCTTAGATCTGCAAATAGCTTTAAAATCCTCTGCTTTTATACATATAAATATATAACACAAACACCCTTTTTCACTCCAAAAGATTAGCTTTTCAGGCTTTATTAAGTTGAGTCCTCAGACATGAGTAGATCAACAACAAAGAAATTCTTTCCTCTCATATGCCCATACTGCCTTTGTCATATCCTAACAACAACAGAGATTCCTTCATGTAAGTAAGCCTCAGTATCTCTGATGAAGCCCCCAGCATTTTCTGACAAAAGCTGGGCTGATTATACTTTAACAAATTAAGTGTTTAAACCGCTGCTTGTAACATTGTTTAATAGGCCGAAAACATCACAATCAATAATGTTGTGCAAAGATATCTTCAAGACAATATTCAGAATAATACTTTAGATCACAAACTTTTGTTGAGAGGAGATAGACTGCAATGTTTAAATGGTGATAGGGCTCTCTAGATGTGGGACAGCTACTGGGAAATCAGTGAAAAAATGTTTGGTGGGGTTTTCAGGCAATGCAGAACATAATATCTAAAAGCTCCCATTGGTTTTCTGGATGAAAACTTGAGCCTAAATCTCCTGCATCCTCAGCATCAAACACATGCACAAAAATGCACTTGTAAGTCAGAAAGAGAGACTGTTGGAAAACTCTTTTTTATCAAAATGACACAAGCAAGTTACAAACTATTTTTTTTCCAAAAAAATAAATAATTGGGTTTTTTTATGTGTGGTGCAATTTTAAAACTTTTGTAGAGAGGTTTCAAGTTTTCGTTTACAACACAACTTCACTTGTCTTACTGAAGATTGAGTTCTGACTTTGTATCAGAGGCAATAATATACTGCTATATAAAAATGTTCAAGTTATTGTAACTAAAACTGTCTATCTGGAAATGGGAAAGAAATTTTTTAAAAAGTTCAAAAACACTTTCACTTTGTGTCCTTTTCTCCTGCTGATCAGTAAGACATAACAGTCTGTTACCATGTATTAGAAGTTTAAAGGCTTGTCTTCAACGAGTGCTGAGATCTTCAGAATCTATAATAAAATTATATTTTACATGTAGGCTTAACAGACTCCAATATGGAACAGTAGCTGAACCTCATTTCTCAATGTATTTCTATGATTTTTTGCTTCTGTGGTGTATTTTAAAGCTTTTAAACAACAGCAATGAAGAGTTTCATCAGTGTTTCTCTTTTGGCAGAACTAAGCTTGTTTACCAGGTTACTATTCCTTTGTTTTGATTTTCAGCTTTCATTTTTATTTCTTTTTGGCTCTAGATTTGGGGTTGCCTGACCTTTGTTGTTATGCACTACCAAGAAACCCCCTTGTGCTGTGTACCAGAATGTGAAATAGGAAGGAACTGTGTAGATTCTGTGGCCACACCTGTGGACATTTTAACCAGTAGCTACTTACATACACAACCACAGGGCTGTCTAGCTGGAAGGGATTCAGACTAAACTGTGAACTACAAAATTGTCTTTTAAGTCTGTCTTCATCAGTTCAGTGGAGGAAAATCAAACACCTGTTCTGTTATAAAACATTAAAATGCTTAAAGGCTTTCAATATTCAATCAATAGATACAATCTAACGTGTAAAGCAAGAAAAATAGTAACACGAGATGCTTAAGGAATACCAGGTACATTATGCAAACTGTTCATCAAAACACTTGCCAAAGAAAATCACAGCCTTTTCCAACAAAATTTGTAATTCCTGCTCCTAGAGTTTGAAGAATGACATTCTCTTTGCTGATACAGCCTTTGGTCTTTCTAGCTGCCCTCAATCTATACTAAGCAAGCAAATAAAATTAAAATTACAAAAAGTAAATGAATAAAGTAAATTTTCCATTTCCATTTCTCCTAGAGGGATTCATGTTACATATATTTGATGTTTCTTCTCTTCTTAGGAATTAGCTTTCTCTTCCTGGTTTCTTCCTCCCAAGAGTAATGTTCAGATTACTGCATGCCCACATTTGAGGAAGAAACTCTAACCCATCGTATAAATTTCTACAGACACACAAGTTATCCCCATAGTGCATGTCATACCATACAAACTCTCTTTTCTCTTTTCATACCATTTTTGGTAAACATAATTTTAATTCTATTAATCTGCCATTTATAATAAAAGCATTGTCTTCTGAGAAAGGATTTAAAAATGGCTACTACTACAGAGGACTGGAGACTAGAAAAGGAAGGGGATAAAGAGACTTAGAACAAAGAGGTTAGGTGTTCAACTGTTCTAAGAGGATATAATTCCTAAAAATGGGAGAAACTGACCCATTGAAATCCATTGCCTCTTTAACCTTCCTCTCTCCTTTTGACAATTAACTATAATTGTCAAGAATGTAAAGGAAATTTTCACATTTGAATGTAAATAAAATCACTGCAGAAAGAAAATACATATATGTATTCATACCAAATTTGATACAACTATGCAAAAACACCACAAAAATTCCTACTTAAAATTTTAGTTTGAAAAAAGGTTCATTCTCCCTTTTTTATCAATGCTTCAAAGTGTCTTCTTGATTTAATGGGAAAAAACCCACAGAAATCATCTAGCTTTGCTGACTGCCTACCAAGGTGCACAGTTCCTACAATTCTTTCTGCAAAATGTTCTGCTTCCATTCCAGAAACTGTAATTTTTTTCTCCTTTATTTTCTTTTCTTGTCTCCCTAAAATCTTTTGCTCCCTTGATGTATAGAAGCCTATTTTTATTTTACTTGTTCAAAATAATAATGATTGGAATTAACATAAACCCAGAAGTGATACTGACATCACCGAATTGGTGGAGGAGGTTTCACACTTCACTTTAAGCCTCTCCCTGTTGGTTAACACAAATATGCTATTCAGAACATAATAAAGCCTTAGGCCACCATGATAGCAGCACACATGTATATGTTGATTTCTCTGAAGACTTCTCCCTTACTCAGGCCAGGTTTCTTCCTTATTTTTTATTGTAAAAATTAGATGGGTTTTTTTACTAAAAATGCAGCACCTGACACATTTTATGTGCCTTTTTCAAAATTAGGAAGGTTGCTATCATCTGGTGTTCAATATCCACAGCCAATCCGTCTCTCAGACACTCTCATTTCTTAATAATTTTATTTATTATTTTGCTTTCATCCTCATGTGTATAATTTTCTATTTGGTACTTAATAAATTTTAACCTGCTTCTACTACTTTTAGTGCTAATATCATGCAGTTCTCCATGATATTCTGTGTCTTTCCTTTGGCATGGCTAACCAACATTCAGAAACACACAAATTTTTTCAGCACACTGGGAATTTTTTTTCCGGCATGCACCGAAATATTTAATTAAATCATGCTCTTGAAAAATACAAATATTAGATTCACTACATCTTTTAAACCAACTCCTTATTCTTATATTCTTTGCCTTTTCCATGCCACTTTCAATCCTCATGTAAAATTTAATCAATCTGTCCTCAAGGCTTCCAACTTCTCTTTCTTCTTGCAGGAAGGTTTCAGAAGCAGAACTCTTTGTTTCAGGATACTTGTCTTGTAATCATGCTTTCTCTTAGTGTTTTCATCTTCACAAACCACTTTAACATGGTAGCAGCAATGTTCTACGTCCCTTCACATACTAATTTCTCTTTCAATCCTCTCAAATCAAAACCTTGTCCTTCTGGAGATCTCATTGAACAGAATAACCTATTCATAGCCAAGACTTACTCCTCAAATGTGTTTTCTGTTGTTTGTAAGGGGTGATCCCACACTAACTGCTTTCCTTTAGGCCAGTTCTCTGTAGAGGGGAAACCACATCAGGCCAAATCTCTTTGCTCTAACCAGGATGGTCTTACTCATGTCTTCCATCTTGTCTGCCACGGGAGCACAGGAAGGACTGCATGAAAGACTGAGCTGTCAGTGAGGGTCTTTCAGTGTCCTTCCCCACAATTTTTACGTGCATGTTATGGAAACTGGATTCCTTCATACACTCTACTATTCACTGGGATATTTAATAAAACTTCCTACCATGTTCCAACAAAACTGTATTATTTGAATTGTGCAGATAGTGGAAGAGATATGAGATTTACTATTATTTTCTTATGCTCTTCTGTTTTTGTGGGTAGAGGGTTATGTGATTGTGTGCAAGTCCAGTGTTTAATACAACAGACACCAATTCAAACTATATATTTGAAGTGATGCATAAGTAAAGTTATGTAAATGTCACATTATAATGAAGAAAGTCTCTATCTACAGAAAAACACATGGATATATTCAAAGAGAGTATACACTTCAGAGACACTCTTCTGAGCAATATGGCTGTTAGAAGACCAGAGTAAATAAATGTAGAATTTGCAATATCATGAAAAAAATAAAAGGAAGGAAATATATTGGTGAAGATAGCTGCTTTTCCAAAAATTTATTCTAAAAATAAATTCTACTTGCGGTGAGATTTTTCTAAAATTATTCTTGAATATTTTATCACTGCAGTACCTTAAGGAGAATTACATGAAGGCTACTCTGATCTAAATATTAATTTTTTCCTATCCACAGGATGGACAACATCCATCCCACACATGAGCTGGAAATGTTTCTGTTTGAGGAAATATTTGCTTAATTTTATGAGCTGTAGCTACATTGTTAATTCAGATCTGGTTCTTAAGTTTCCAGGGTAAGTGGTCACCTCAGGCTAATACGCTATGCTGTAGGTCTAGTAAATGAATAAGTGCAGCTTTCCACTGTACTGTACCTGCCAGCTCTCAACCTTTTAATCTGATACATAGTTTTATAGAAGTATTTCTAGTCACAGCATCAAGTCTTGTATTTATCTCAAGTTGTATTCTTCACCTCCTCTTCTGCTGTATGTTGCTTTTCATGCAGTTCCTGGATATCCCATTTTAAAACCCAGGACACCCAGAAAGAATGTAGATTTTTTTAGCTTAAAGGGAGAAAATTTCTAATTAAAAGGTGTAAATCCTTCTGTTCCACATATTTTTAAAAAGGGGTTAGCGCCAACACTTACAATTTTCCGAGAACTATCCCTCCAGCTACTGTGTGTACTACATAAGGGAGTAAAGCCAGTTTCAGCCACTTATGAAACTCAGTGTATTTGCAGAGGGGCCAAATACAACAACCAACTGTATGAACTACAGAAACCTTCAGCAATCCAGTGGTGAAACAGCTGGATTTGAGCCATTTTTCCATTTGAATGTGAGGAGAAGTAGTGGGACTTTTACTCTTTGCACTCTGAGCTTGCAGAAGTTTCTTGTGTATATTTTCTTTATTTAAGGAAGTTTTAAAAATAAAATATAAAAAATGAAAAAACTCTAAAAATAGAAAGTATACCAGTAAGTCAGTAGCTACTTATGACAACGGGAAGCTCTTTCATGCAAAAAGTAGTTTTGAGAAGTGAAATAATTCTGTCTGTGACATACATACAATTTCTACCTCTCTTCATCTAGATTAAAATGAAAAGATGACAACATATAATTTCTTTCTTCTAGTCTGAGGAAAAGAGCAGGGCCCCTCTGACTCTGGTTAGGTCCCAGCATAGTTCACCACAATATATTTGTTTACTTAACACAGCTTAAGTTGGTAATGTAACTGTAAAATCTGACAACATAGGTGGGTAGAAAACCAGAAAAGTATTGAAATTCTTTCTCCTCCAATACCTAGATTTCTTCTACAATCTCCAAGGAATAACCTTCCTAATTTTCTTCATGAAGATAATTTATGTTGACATGATATGTCTTTCTTCAACTCTAGTGAAACCTGAGCTACTAATTAAAAGCCTCTTCTCTTCCCCCAGATTCAGCAAAGCTGAACTGGCAGTATTAAGATTTCAAAGGGTACACAGAGTGAATGTAACAGGAAAAGAAGAAACAAAAGGTAGTGTGCTCCTAAAATTAAAAAAAACACCAACAAACACGGAAAAAAAAAAGACTCCCACAATGACAGAAGCAACATGGGAACTGCTACTGTAGCACAACATAAGATTTTTGAGATTTTTCTATGATAAGCAAACCCCTTTGGCCCGTGTTTTTTACATTCTTTTGACAGCCAAGTTCCTAATACCCAACCTTAATATAAAGAAGACATTCAAAAGTTCCCTCGAATCAGAGTGAGAGAGTAACCACAGATTTTGTCAGTTTCAAAAACAAACTCCAAGATCAATGCATTTCAAAATATGCTAAATGGTTTGTCTGTCTTCAGTTGGATAAACCTTTTCTCATAATTTGTTTGATTTTTTTTATTGTTTGGAAAGCAAAACATGAAAGATTTAATGTAGTCACACCTGCCAGATTTACTACCATTATAGAGCACTTTGCGTTAATTTCAGGTATGAGGTTGACTAAATGTCATCATTTGCTCTACTTGAAATATATTTCATCAAATTAAACAGTCATATGATGAAATTTGAGATCCAAAGTACTTTCACATATTTTTTATTCTGAGGCAGTGGCTCCTTCAAGCATATTGTCAGTCAATGACTATTCTTATTCTCTCTCCTCTTCTCTTTCCTTCACCATAATATATCCTAAAAACATTCCAAAAAAGACACAAGGATTCTTGCCTTCAGACTTCAAGATATTCCTCTGTGCATGACATGTAGCAATCACCAATGCAGTGCAAGACCCTATAAAGGACATTTGGATCAATGAACAATCATATGCAATATTTTGTATTTTAGGGCTTCATGACTGTACTAGATCATCTGGTCTTATGTTCTCTTTTTAGGTGGGACCAAAATTACATACCAAGTGCACTGAAAATGAATAGTAGGTATATTGGTTGTATAAGGACTTGATCTCTACTGATTTTCACAGTTTTCCTTTTGATTTCTCTGGATAAAACACTGGGATGACAGATAAGGATGTTCATCAGTAATAAGTAAAGAATTACTGTTCACACTAGTATTTTTTTCCTTTGGAAAAGAAAACAAGGAAGAGATTTAATTATTTGAAAAAAAACCACCTAAATAATGAATAAGGGCTAAGATTTCCAAAGTATCTCAATACACAATATGCTCTTTTTAGACATCAAAAAGAGTCTGAATTTCCTGAAGAATACCACTCCTGATAAGCAAACCAAATGAAAATCCAGATGCCTGTGAGGATTCAGTACATCCATTGAAATTTCCTAAAGAGGATGAAACAGAACAAAAACAAAGAGCTAAGAATGGAGTTCCAAAACCCCACAAAAAAGATGCAGATTTAAAAAAAATGTTTAAATCTCCAACGAAATCAATAAAGAAGTGAACTGGAAAGGCATGCAGGGATGCAGACTACAATGGTCTTTATGGATGCCATGGTGGCTCAGAATTAAAAAAAAACCCATAAGGAAAACGGTTAAGTTGCAGTGTGACAAATGCTGCCAATACTGGTCTCTTTCAGTAGCCAGTTCAAGCTATGTTAATGACAGGTAAAGCATGGCCATTTATGATCCTGATAGAGGAAAAACTAGGATGAGTTATACTCCTGCCCTTGCACATAAGGGTCAGACTGGAAATTATTTGGCTTAGGTGATTGTCTCTTCCGAAAATAGTAAGTTTCTAACTAAATCCTAATAATGCAAACATAAAGGTTGTTAATGTACTTATTAGCCATCACAAAATGCATTTCACATTGGATGGTTACAATACATTATATCAGCAGCAATCACACCTCTGTAATAACAGTAGCAGTTCATTTAAGGAGAGCAAGTACAGCTCTTCTTCCAACCCATTATGTGGACATGATGAATGATGATGGCACTAGACTCATATGGGAGAGAACTGGAGCTGGAAGGTGAAAGAACTGCCTTTGTAAAAAATGGATGGAGTAGCACATATGTAGGTATATCTGGGTATACTCAAGTATGAATATTAGAAAAAACACCACAATTAAATGATGCATCCAGAACCAGACAAAAGCAGTTTACATTTGAAGCAGAAAAAAATCATCAAAAAACCCATATTCAATTTCAGAATTAAAAAACAAAAAAAAAGGGAGGGAATAAAAGTGAGGAAATATTAATGAAACATGTTTTAGCAGAAACAGCATTAGAACCAGCCACTTCAAGGGTCAGTTTTTAATAGTCTTCATACTTGAGCTTGGGCTCAAGTGAACAATGGGCTCACACTCAGGCTCATTGAAAAATGGGTGGGTGATACTTGAACAGCATATAAGGCTGAAACCCAGGTCAGAAACTAGATCAGAACTATGCTGTTATTTAGTTAAAAAGGGACTGTTGTAATAACAACAAATTTGTGACACAACAAGAGGACAAGAAGCATAAGGTTATTTGAGTTAATAAGTATTAACTATAAGGGGGTTTCTTCTTATTCAGAAGATGCTATAATTTACAGAGGTAAGGGAGACATCAGAATGCAGATGCTTATCTTCAGCTGTCACTGTAGAAGGTGAGCTCTGAACCTGGTGTCTCCAAAAAGTTCACGTGGTTCTGCAGATTCATAGGGATCACAAACCTCTTCTCATGTGAGAGGACAGTGCATATTTTACTGACAACCAAGTGATGAGGAGCACAATTGAAACTTTGCAAGAGAAAGAAGGGGGAAAATAAACAACACTCCCACACAAAGACAGAGGTGGAATGGCCAAGGTGGATTCTTTATGGCACTCAGATTTATCTTTATGGCACACACTTTAATGTCCTTCACAGCTCCACTTTAATGGCATCATGTGTTGAGGCTCATCTCATACTGATTTACCTTTTCTTCTGCCCCTAATTATTTGTGCATTTGCTATCAGGGATAAAATGCTAATGTTCTACAGATGATTTATGTTAACAAATATAATGCTGTCTTTGTGTAGGTATTTCTTCATACAGAGGATTTATTACTTGAAATTATTTTTTCCCATAATCCTTGCAAAATTCAGGATAAAACTGATAGAACAACAGTGTCATTTGATAAATAAATAAAACAACTTTCATATGCATCTGCACACATGCCAAGTTCTTAGCTAGTATTACCTAAACAATTGGGATTTTAACAGCAACAGGTACTGCATTGTGCATGGGAAATGAAGTTGGAAAACAAAGCCAGGAGGGAGGACACCAAAATTCCTAGTTTTCATATTGGAAAATGCCGTATATCAGGGCATATCCTGTACTTTGGGATATGCACTGTAAAGCAGGACCTTTTCTAGGAAAACTCATGGCACTGATTAACCCCAAGGCCTGAACCATTTAACAGTGCTTCTCAAGTGACTTTGCACTGTGGTATGGCCCCAGTATCAGAAGGAGACCCTCTTTCACTCTCTGCTACTTGTGTCTGTCAAATGTCCACTACTGTTCACTGCAAAGTACATCCTCTGCCACCCAGAATTAGTAAAGGAGAAATGGCTCTGAAATTTGGGTAGACTTAATTAAATTCCTGATTGGTTTTATGTTTCTGCAATACATTATGTACCTTCAATTATGTGAATGAGTACCTCTTTATGCTCCATATTTCTTCAGAATACATATTTCAAAATCATGTTGTGGAAACTGAAGTCATCTATTAAAAATCTAAAGAAAAAATATCTTTTTTTTTTTCTCTAAGAAATAATTTATATATTTCCTCTGTAACAAGCTGTAGCAAAAAACCAACAAAATCCTAAGAGTTTGTATGCTTATATTTGTTCTTATGCTAAATAAAATTACTTGTAGACAGAGACTGAGAAAAAACTAATATAAAAAAATCCTTCCTAACTGCTTCAGCATGTTGTACTACCAAGCTTCAGTTTACACCTAAACCAGAAACATATAGACATATGCCCACACAGAGGTATTATCATCAACAACAATAATAAAAACAATATTATCTGAGACCTAAAAATTGTTGAAGGCAAAATAGCTCAAATGATTCTTAATGCCTTTCAGGCACATCTGAATCAAATAAGGTAATTATTCTTTAAAATGCTTACACAAAGTCTGATTTGCATGCTAGTAATTGCTATGCCTTGTGGCATCTAGCAATTGACACAGCAATGATTTTAATTATTGTAATTTCATCAGTATAAATACTTCAAAGTTATGCAAATAGTACCTCATAATCCACATAGACAGTTCAGAGTATTTGATTTACTAGTCTTGTAAGGCTCTTTGTCTATGCAGTTTACTCTCAGATGTGACTGTGCATTGCAATTGAAGCCTTTCACTCACATCAAAGCTCTAAATCATAACAAGATGAGCTAATTTTACAAAGACTGACACTTCAAACATTAACTTGCAAATACAATTATAAGATGAAATATATAAAGGACTTTACTAGGATATCATCTGGCATGGATACCTGCAGCTAATCATATCTAATGTTTTCTATGACAGTGGTAAGCAATGATATTGCAAGACCAAATGCCTTGGTGTGAACAATTACAGCTACTCTTGCTTCTGAACAGCTGTGCAAAAATACTTTATCCTGTTCTACCATTTAAAAGTTGTGTATTCAAAGTATTTTTTTTAAACACAGTTTTTAATAGTGTAGGGGAAACTGTTCATTCACACAACTTTTTTGATATGGAAAAATAAATGTATCACAGGTAGCATTTTCATGTCGATAATAATGCAAAATTCATCAGAGTGAATGCATCTAAAATCAATATCTATGACAATTAAGGGAGGGGGGGGAAAAAGGTTGTGCTGTCATCAACTTGTCTTTTATATACAGAAACCTTTCCAAACCCATGTTTCAGGCCAGATGTTTAGATGCTGTAAATCACAGTTTTCAATAGATCTTAGATGTTTAAACACAACTCTCTTCCTTTAGATACCAAGTTCTGCATCAAACTCACAAGCAAAAAGCTGAATATCCATAACAGAAAATCTGAAAACCAATGTTGACCATCAATATTTACAAAGCTGTCTCTAATGCTTGTTTCACAGAAGAGCTGAAGTACAGCACTAGTTATCCCCCAGTTCAAGATCCAGGTGAGCTGAATGAAAAAAGAATCAGACCTGTTGCTTTTTTTTCTCTTTCAGTTGGTTTAGATTACAGCCTACCCTGAAGTGTGGAGGTAAACAAAATTGGAAGAAGATCACCTACAAAGAAAAAACTTCAGAGGTGCTCTGCATGCACATGTGTCTTGGAGGGACTTTGATGCCTGACCTGAAAAGAGGTATATGTTGAGAGAATGTGGTAATGGCCGGAAGTATTTCACTAAATAAAGATTTTGTGGGCAGTTTAAGCTAGGAGAGACATTACAATCAGAGATAAATTTTCTGTAACAGAAAACTACAAAAGCATTTTTACAACGTCTTTATAAAAACTGCCATTGAATTCCTTTATTTCTTATTGATTACATAATATTTATAATTTAATCTTGTAAAGGAGAAAGTAGAAATAGAAAAGAAGGAAAATAAGAACTCTCAAAATGAAGAAATAGCTTTTTTATAAGTAAACTTAATTTGGGAAAACAGATCTGAGTCAAAATATGAGGAAGGCCTGTTTGGAGAAAGTATATAGGGAGCAATTAACTCTCATACTAAAAGGATGAGAAAACAGCTGATGGAAAATAGGATAAAAGAGATTTGAAGTGACATTTTTTTAAAAAAATGTGTCTATAAAAGGCAGAAACCACTGCCTCAGAATTTTTTAAAGGCAGATGTAATAAACAGGCTAAAAAAAGACTAATTTATAGAAAAGGGGACTGTCCAAATAATATAAACACTGGCTAGGATTCAGAGGCTGACCCAGGAGGTCCCTAAGGGACTAAGTGCTGGAACTAGAAAAATAGTTCTTCCATAATCACCATTTCTCTTTTACTTGTGAAGTATTTGCTACCAGCCACTGTCACCAATGGGAAATTGGCACAGAGCAACTGTTCTGAGAATTTAACAAAAGTCAGTGATTGTAATAGTTTGCAAAATGGCAAGCATATAAAATCACAAACTGTAGAAATTATCATGGCAACAGTGTCTGGAATGAATATCTTAGAAGGATGTATAACACAGTCTGCTGGTGGAATACGTATTTACCTTACATTCAAATGTAACTGTGGCTCCTGCTATTGCTCCAGCAGGAACAAGAGGAAGCTGACATAGGAAAAAAGCAGGATGTCAACATCAAGCATTTCAGCCAAGTTGTAGCCTACACAGGTAAAGAATGACTTGCAAATCCACCTCATGTAAGAAAAGGGAAGGAATCACTTGAAAGGAAACACAGAAAATAAGACAGCAGCATGAACAGCTAAATAAATTCCACACAACAAACAATGAAACACTGAATGATAACAATGTTGAATCACACTACATAGGAGCACTGTGATGGAAGTGACATAGCAATGGATCACATGTAAGAAACTGAAAACATCACAAAACAGAATCAGTTTTACATTTGCACTAGCTGTAATTATTTCAGATGTTAATTTTTTTTTCTTTGATTCACTGACTCACAACTTCCCATTGCTTTTGGTAAATTTCCTTCTGTTGATGATGATAATAAATGGTTTAATAAAGTAAAAAATATTTTAGTGAGAGGAAGTAACTTCCTATGTCTATTCCTGATTTTCATGTGGAAGAAAAATAATTAGTAATTATAAGTATATAGCTGATTGTTTAATATAGGTTTCAGTCCAAACAACAAATAAACACACAATATTAAATTGATCAGAATGCATTTTGCACCTAAATCTCTACTTGCACATCAAGGTGTGTTTTTCTGGGTTTTTTTTAAAGGTCCCACCTGCTTTCAGCACAAAAATCAATGGTGGCTGTAGTAGGCCATCATATGACCTGGATAAAATTATCTGTCCAAGATTTCTCAGTATTGTAAGCAATAAAATATTTTATGTCTTATAGAAATACAGAAAAGATATCAAAAAATTGTAGAATAGATGGCCCAAAATATTTTTCATCCCAGCAAGCAGTCCTTCAACAACAAATTCAGAATAGAGTGAAAAAGTTGTATGGGAAAATTTTACTATCAGTATCACTGCTGCAACAAAGGGCAGAAGGCATTGCATTTCTATAACTCCATCACTGGTACTTTTCCAGCCTTTTTAAGTTTTTGGAAAATAAACCAAAACACTATTATTGCCAGACTAGTACTACGAAATCAATATACACAAAATAATGTTTCCATGCAACTCAAAAGATGCAGTATACATATTTGGGGTATGCTTTTCAGAAGGAGAAAGATGTATGGCTTGGTAAAATGTATTAAAAAATCCACAAAACCTAATAGAATTCAAGTTTAATTTTTAACCTCTTGACTTTACTTTCTGTTAATTAACATTGGGATCCCATCCAAAAGTATTTGCACAACATTCATTTGCTAATAAATTAAATAATCTCAACTATTTCTGGGAACAGTACATCCTTATAGTCTGAGAAGTATGTGTTCCAGAAATACTTTTCTTGTAACCATTAAAAGTGACTTGGAGCATGATTAAAAACCATGTAACACTATATTCAAATTAAACACATTGGTAATCAGATTCACATGTGTTTAGAGCAACACAATAAACCAGTATGCACACAAATATTTATATGATGAAACCAAAGTAAACAAGCAACAGCGGAAAGAGAACAGGATGGAAACTGAAACATTACAGTCTTTATATTATACCACACAGTGCATTGACACTCAGAAGAAGAGGTTAGTGTTCAGTATTGCAAATTATGCTACATTCATTTATGAAAACTTCAAATCATCTGCTCTTACAGCTATGGTGAAAACCACAAGTTGAAGTATTAGTAATTACAGTATCATCTAATGAAAAAGAAACCAGACCCAAAAACTCTGTTAAAATCTTACTTTTTCACTTGTTTGCCTCTACAAATCCCAGTAAATGTTTCAGTTTTTGCTCCAAGTCACTTTGTCTTACATCAGGCCTGAGAGTTCTAAGTTCTATGATTCACTTATTTAGTGAGAGGAAAAGTTGAGCTGTTGACAGCATAGGCCAGGAGATCCATGTAAACCTGGTGATCAGAAATTCACACTCCACATTTTCCCAGGAATGATCTAAGGAATTGTCAGAACAAAAGAAAAAAAAAGTGTTATTTATTTACTAAAAGCTCCCACTGTGAAAAAAAACAATCAACCAACCACAAAAAAATCCAAAATAAACAAACAAAAATACCTTTGGACAGATCACTCTCCATGAAAAAAAACTACCTTCAATATTTTAATTTAGAAGTCATAAACTATATCAAGCTTTCCATCAGGTAATTTTCTTGTTATTCCCACTAACACATAAACACTACAATGAAATACTTCATTGCTACCCAAAAAAAAAAAAAAATTGCTTTGCTCTTATCCATGCCCAAAAACCTTGAGATGAAAGAAAATTCTAATCTGTATTACTTGCAGGAACTAGATTCCTAGGAATTCTTTATGCATATGTACATGTCAGATCCATGAAAATAAAATTAGAAAATGAATCCTGTTTGGGAGAAATGAGGAGCCTTTCAGTTTCAACTGAGTTCTTGTTTAGGTCTCCTCTTAGTGGTGTGAAGTTACCACCAGGGTGTTACTGGTGGTTTGAGAAATATGCAATTATATTGATCCAGGTTAGCATGATGAGCAAACCTCACTCTGTCCCTTTTTTATAGGTTCCCCAAATTCAAACAGACTTTTTAAGAGTTAATTACAAAACCTTCAGAATAAACAGAATAATTTTAAGAGAGAAAGTAAAAGAAGCAGCATTCTTCCCAGCAGCCCCACATTTTGTCATGTAATGGAATGAGATCGAAGCTGTAAAACATAGTTATAAAGTGTATTTCTCAATTTACAGCATTTGTGGTCAGAAGAATTTCCTCACACAAGCTCTCAGGCTGCTGTTTGGAGTGAAATAGGTACAGAAGAATTTGAAGAGCCTTGATTATATTGTACATGTATTTCATGTCATAAACATATGAAACATTTAAAATATGGTATTAAATATGTAGCAACATTTCCTGGCACAGAAAGAACAAAGGTGTGAGGGAGGATTTTTTTTAAAAAGCTTTTAAATAATGCTGGTAAGAAATGTCCCAACATGATAAAAATCCTGTCTTAGAATAAGTTCCCCATCATGGTATTCTCTTTGTTGTAGATACAGTCTGTACCTGAAAAAAGGCCTACTGGTTGCTTTGAAAAAAGAAGTTTTAACTATTAAAGCTGCTACATAATTATTTTTAACCATTTGGCAGAAAAGGTGGTTACAGCTTAAGTGTTGAACAGTTGTTGATGTTTATGAACAGCACTTTTTATCGACTGTAATAGTGACAGATGCTTAGAATTTAAAAGAACTTTATAGGCATTTTTTTAAGAAATAATCACCATCTTATCAACTATTTCCTGCTGCTTCCCTTGGCTTTCTAATGACTTTTCCTTGAGTAGGATAAACTAGCTGGCTTCCTTGTTACAAGAGGGAAAAGGAAGAAAACAGGAAGAAAAAGAGAAGAGGACTAAAGTTTAGAAATCATTGAAAATAACCTCCTAATATAAAAGATTTGTTCTCACCACCAGCCACTCTTGTTCTGCCAGATGGAAATTTCTGTTTCCTACATCATCCTTTTAAGTGGACTAGTCTTCCTCATAACTAAAGACAGAGCAAAAATAAAAAGAAAAAAAAGAGTGGAAAGTGGGTCATACTTGGATCTCTCAGCAGTCATTTGAAAACCTTATGGAATAACAACCTCAATACTCAGTTTTCACTTGAAGATGCAACCCACAGAATCAATCAGAAATCTGATTCACCAACAAGTTTTGAAGCAGTCCCTAAATGCCTTACTGAAGAAATAACTGGCTCAACTTCCAGCACCTTTCTCTTTGTATTTCCACACAACCTTTAGATTCAGGGAACACCATGCCAAGGGCCTGCTCAATGTAATCCTAAGAACAAGGGGGAAAGAGTGCATGCCTTACCATCCTCTCCCAAAAAATCTCTCCCTGTGTGGCTGGAAGGAAGTAGAGCCAAGCACATTGGTAAGTCTGACTAACATATTGTCTGGTAAAGACAAAATACCAACAGCATGAGTTTCTGTTTGCCCTTACAATTAAGGCACTGAGGGAAAAAAGATATTTTTTCCTTTTCTGCCTTAAGAAGTAAAATTCATTCAGGCTGCAGTGACTCCTGGGAGTTGCAGTATGTCTTTTTGCAGGCAGGCTCCTTCCCTCTGGGTCCACCTGGCAAGGATGCAGGTAAACAAGGTAGGGCACAAGGTTCACTGGTGGCACATCTCATCAGGATACTAAACCTCATTGGAAACACTTGCCTTTTTTTGATTTTCTTTGAGCTCAAGTATAAGAGAGATATCTAGCCTTGCAAGACATTTTTCTGCCTGCACATTGAAACTTCAGTATTGAAACAAATATATTACATATTGGTCTGCAACAAATACAGAAATTTCAATAATTTTTTGGTCTTTGGCACTGACCCAAATTAGCCTTATTGAAGTTCTCTTTGTATCAGTGAAAAGTCTGATATTGCTGTTTTGCATCTTACATTGTAGATGCACTTTAACATTGCAGGCTGAATTCTCATTGGCATGGAAATATGGTATCCTCTCTCCTGGAAGGGAACTTGCCTACTCAAAGTACTTTGTTTATATACATGGGACAAATCTCAGAAAGGGAAAAGATAACTTAGAAAATATTTCTCTGTGGTACTGGGAAACATACTAATAGTTGAAGGAATATTTTTATTCACCATATTTAAACAAACAGGAATAAACAATGTTAAGAAATCACCTACAAAACAGTATGGCAAAAATTTTTGGATACTTTCTACCCAAGCTTAAATGGGGAAACTTAATGACGACAACAGAAATCCCTTTTTCCCAACACCTCCTGTGTGGAGCAAGCTGGATCAAGAAGCAGTACTTCTGCATGGTAGGTAACAAGAGGCTAGAAGAGGCTGCCTGTAGCCATTCTCGACCAAGAACCTCAGAGGATGCTGCAGAGGATCTAGTCTGCGATGCTGAATTACGCAGAAAGGCCCACGTGGCCTCTTTAGAGAGCTCTGCACAGCAGACATCTGCCTCCTCTGCTCTGAGCCCCGTGCCTGCTATGGTGGTGCATGCATTTGTTCCCACTGGTACTCTCTTTACCCTTCACTAAACATGCTTGCTTAATGCAGTCTTTCAGCCAGTGGAAAATAGGTCCCTTGAAGGCTGTCATTCCCTTTCGGTAACCCCCTGGAACAAAACAAAGAGGTGATCTGACTTTCTGCTCTCCAGAGTTCACTTGGGATCAATTCTAACAACTCTCATAATGTCGAGATTAGGCAGCTTTTCCTCCTCCTTGTTAACAAGGCAATGACAAAGAGAGAGAGAAGTCAATTTCCTTTTCAAATAAAACTAAGAAGCCACTCGGCAGTAAATACAAAAGTTGCAAATAAATAAGAGAAGTTTCTGACTGGTGAAGCTCTGCAGTACTTTTTACTCGAGGTACTGGCTTCCAGGCCAGGGGGAATCATCTTTAGGAAGCTGAAATTTGGATTCCATGGGCTTTAAAGAGCAAATGAAAATCCCAGAAGAGTCCTTTTCAAGGTTAAGCTGAATGCTGCCCTTTTGAAAGTTGCCAGCCTGACCACTGACCCTGTCATTTCTCTGGACAGGGACCTAAGCAACTGGGGAGCTGACAGGTCATCTGCCCTTCCTCACAGTGGTAGCAGGCAGGACCTGACACCTCCAGACCCAGACTGCTGAAATTTCCTCTGAGCTGACTGAAAAGCAGAAGGCAGACCTCAGAAACCAGTCTGGGTCAAATTTGCTCTAAAGCAAAGTCCTCTAAGCCATGGGCTTTCAGGAAGGAATTTGGCTGAGTTGCATTAGACCTTCCCACTAGCCATCTCACCTGCATTCCATGCCAGTGGAACATCCCTCACCCTGCTCCCTTTGGTGTGAGCACCAATTCCTCCCAGCCAGCCCATTTACAAAGAGGCCAATATGGCCCTCCTGGAAAAGGGCTGCAAACCCCTGCTGTCCATTCATAGGAACTAGAAAACCATCAAAAGCCACACAGATATAAAATCTAACTGTTCTTAATTACTGAAGTGATTACAGAGAAAAACTCAAACAAAACAAAACAAAACAACCCAAACAAACAAACAAAAAAAAAAAAAACAAAAAAAAACCCCAAAAAAACCAAAACAAAACAAGACCAAACTAAACAAAGCAACTACAACAAAAAAAAAACCAAAACATGGACTATGGCCCCACTGCTTTGGTGGCTACTCTCATGCAGTGGCCACATAACCTGCTCTGGATGAGCCACATCCATACTAAGCTAAACAGACAAGATATGAAAAAAAACCCTAAATGACATGTTTCATGCATTTAGAAACTTACACCACTGCTGTTTACTCAACTGACCAGGTGGACAAAAGCACCCATCCTGCTTAAAATCTTTTTACCTTCAAGCACTCCTGATCAGTTATCACTGTAGTTCTGCATAAAGGACAATTGCAGTCAAAAATTTTGTGGAACGTGAGACTAGATATTTTTGGAGAGGGACAGTAGTTAATGCAGGTTTTCATCTATTAGTAAATCATTAAATTATATCTGATTTCAAACAGGCCCCATCAAAGTAGTCATTGCCTACTGTGAGGTGAAAAGGGCTCCTGAAAGCAAGGCCCCGTGGAAAAGATGAGGGTACCTCAGGTTCAACTGGAGAGATGTCCTGCAGATGGCCCTAGAGATGCAGGAATGGGGAGGACACAGGCAGAACACAGAGTAAAAGTAGATGAGAAGGAATCAAGCAGCTGTAAGTGATTCCCACACTGCAAAGAGACTGACATTTTAGATAAACACTTAAAATAAACAACTCTTTCAAAATTTTGTTAAAGGGAAGCCACCTAGCCTAATGGCTCATCTTAAGAAAAAAAAAAGGCAAAAAAAAAAGAGCATCAATTCTGAGAACAAACTGTTTGATTTAAATTAAAGAGTAAAACATGGAGTCATTTTAGGTTTGTATCACTAAAGTGGAAAAATAACTGGATTTTCTGAGTCAGAAAATGGTCTTACAAGAATTTTGGCTTCATGGTTATGACCAGCTCCCACTTCTTTGAGCAGATGTTCAGGCAAGACCATAATATTTAAAAGGGCAAACACCGAATGCAAGGTAAGAGGTCAGTTTGGTATTCCTGTGAGCAGAGCCAATCACAGCAGCTGCCCATCAGCCAAACAATTTAAACACCAAACCCCCAAGTTCTCTATATCTTCCAGCATATCAGGATTTCCAGGTCATTCTGGGCAAAAGACTGGTGTTTTGGGGTTTTTTTTTCATAAAGCAGAAGCAGTATCAGCAATGTCACAGAGTGAATAATCAAGGAAAGGCCACTTGGCTCAGCCTTTTGAACAAGAGCCACCAAATGGCAACTTTGCTGTCCCAGGTAGGGTCCCACAGGTTTGTGGCTGGTACCAGAATCTTTTAATGTAAATAAAACAAACTCTAAAGCCCCATTACCAGTGAGTATTAGCAGTACAGTCAGTGCTACACACCTCAGCTACGTGCAGGTGCAGCTGGATGCCACTGATAGAATTAGATACACGACAGTGTACTTAATTATCAGGGAACATAATGCAGCCTGACTTTTTAACTCATTTGTGCCTTTTTCTCCTCAGAATTATTACCCAAGCCTTCACACAGTCACAATCCCATCTGTACTCCTTTTACAGCTAAGTCATGAGACAGCACTATTGTGGCATGTGAAAAAGTTATGGGTATATGAGCTTGACGAATTCTTGGAACTGCCACGCAGGAGATAAAACCTGATGTTTCTCTGGCCTTCTCCTTTCAATGAAGCTCACAAGGGTTAATCCAGTATTGTGTTGATTTGGATGTATGGTAAGTAGGGGACTAATTGACTGAGAATCACTGTAAAAAACCTAATTTTTATAGGAATTCATGTTAGAAATAGATTGAAAGAGCATTAAAAATTGTCTTTTATCTTTTCTTCATTACATTCCAAATACCTGATCACATTTACCAAATGTTTTGGAAAGAAAAATTGTCATATATTTCAAAGGAAAAAACCAAAAACCCTAAAACCGAGGAAACTGAAAAAAAAACCCCCAAAATACCCTACCAAAATGCCAAACCCAAAATCTACCAAAAACACCACTGAAAAAAACAAAAAACAAAACAAACAAACAAAACAAACAAACAAAAAAAAACACATAGAAAAGGCAATCAGTTCTGTAAGATCTATTTCATTTAGCATAGCAATCATTTTATTCCTGTGATAGTTTAAGTTAAATAGAGAATTAGCAGGAAGAGGTCAATTTCTCTCCCATTTGCAATAAGAATAAAAGGTGTTCTCTAACTAACTGCTTAAAACACTGAATTGACTAACCCAACACATTTAAATTTCCAGACCAAACTTTAACACTTTCTCAAGGACTAAAATTATTACTATTAATTATCAGACTAATTTATAGTACACACACTCACTCTGTAGGAAGATAAATGGTCCATCCTTTCTTATATTTCACAGTGACCACCTTCCACAGAGAGATATTTTTAAAACACTATTCTTAACTTCTTTTTTTTATAAATTGCATACACATATAGAAGTTTGCACTGTGTATGAATTGCATTTTCCTATATGTTAAGCACCAGTAAAATGGGCAGGTTTTTTATTCCTCAAAAAATTAAATAGGGCTGGTTTAATTCAGTCTCTTTTTCCTTTTCACACATACCATATCCCATTAAAATACAATGCATTATTAATCATATCAATGTTACAAAAAACTCTACTGAATAATATGTGTTTATAAATGTTTGTTCAGAAACATTTTTGTAATATCCAGCATTTTGCCTTTTTCTGATGATTATAAAAGGCTTTTTTCTACAATGTTTTAACCATGAAGCTTTGGGAAGAAAAAAAAATTACTAATATATAAATTCATTTTTGATTTCCAACAACACTTCTTTGATTATTCTATAAATGTAACTGTATGTTGGAAAACATATAAGAATGAAAAAAATCACAATTAAATGAATAGAACTAAAATTTATAATGAATTTGGAATATTGAAACAGCAAAACTACAGCTTTCAGTGTTTCTAAGTAAAATTTTTATTAAAAAGTTCCATCTTTACAACATTTTATCTGCCATTCAGAAAGTGAACCAAAGGCAAATCGTACTTACCAGCCAACATAATTTTCAGAAGCTAGAGGTCTAATTTTTAACCAAATTTATCATTATTCAGCCTACAGATTCTGATCTTGACTAATATATTTACTTCCCCTTAGGGAATTTTTAAAGTTTTGGAAATTTAGGCCATTTGAATATGTACTTTCTCTAAAATTTACAGTATTAAAATGTTATGACTATTTATTCAAGATCAAGATTTGAAGATTTTTTTTTTTAATTTTTTTCTGTGATGAGGAATTTGGAATGGCTGCTTTTGATAGATCACAACTCACGAGCATTCAGCCTTTGGGAAAATGCACATAGGAACTTATTTTGGGAAATGTATTCCTATATTATGCTCAGAAGTAAATAAACACATTAATTTGTGGAAAAAAAAGCACTTAGGTCTAACTTCAGTATCCAAAAATGAAACACTATGGGAAGTAAATAGTAAAACTACTCTGGGTTTTTAGTTGTTTGTTTTGGTTTGGTTTTTTTTTACAATTTCACTGGTGTTATTTCAAAAAAGCACTGCCCAGCAAGATAAGGAGGGCTGCAGAAGACATCTGTGATAAACCATGAAATAAATGCTTCAGGAATCCAGTAAGCTATGGGAAAAAACCATCAACATTTCTGAACCCTGTAATTTTGTCATAAGCTCCCCTTTTAACAGACACTTCTATTTCTCGCTCCTTGGTTTTTCACGATAGTGCTCAGTTGGCAAATTAATTGAATTTGCAACTGAAGGTAAAGGAAACAATATTTTTTGTTGTGGTAAGATGTCTTTTTATTCCCCTTCTCTAGGAAGATCTCTATACATAATTAACTGTTCATCACCCTCTAGTTGAAGTGCTAAAATAGTTGAATCCCCTTGTTCAAAGTCCCTCAGTTATGATATGGAGGGATAACCATTATAAAAGTATATGAAGAAAAAAAACCAGACCTGTGACCAATTTTTGGTTGGAAATAAGAAAGAAAAAATCCAAACCATTCCACAAATGGAAAATCTCAACATACATATGGTTCCCCTACTAGAAGTAGGGGAAGTATTTGTACACAAACTTCTTATAAACCAATTTGCACATCATCCATGGTAAGGATATATGCCAGTTAGGTGAAAAACTGTATATACCCCTTTCTAAAAAGCAGGTCATGTGGACTGTATTTATTAAATAATGTCCTTTTTTTCCCCTCTGGAAATATTGTTTTAGACCATCCATGAAGTCCTAAAATTACCAACACAAGAGAAGGATGGCAAAAGTGCAAAAAATAATTAGGTTACACTATCTAAACACTTTGTTTGTATATGAAAATTAGAGAAATACACATCTACATATGTGAAATCAAGATTGTTCTCAGCTGCAAATTTATGAGATGTCTAAACTTATTAATAAGTTCTAAGGAACAGCCTTAGGCACTGATTATGCACTATTCATTTTGCTGCTTAATACTGCCTGAAGATGGTCATCCTCACCAAGATCAAAAGTCTACTTTGAGAAGTATCTTTACTTTGATGGTAGATAGCAGTAAACCCTTGCATAGAATTTTTTTTTTTTTTCAATTGTTTGTTTGTTTGTTTGTCTGGTTTTTTTAAGAGGGAGAAGACACAAAACTGTCTTCCAGCTTCTGCAATGTGAATTCAGCCAGTCTCAACTCAGCAGTTCTCCCACGTCACTTTGGTGGCCATTTTGGACCCCTTTGGTAGATGCTCACTTTTCAGACCTTGTTGCCCATGGACAGAATTACCACTGCACTCATGTAGCACACACTCAGTCCAAGCAAACCTGCGTGTTTGTTGCTTTCATATAGCAGTTTCTAGTGTCAGTATTTATCTGCTATGAAAAGACAACAGTAGTATGATAGAAAGGCATATCGTCATCACTTTCTAGGCAGTTTTTTCAAAGTTACTCCAAAAAATCTTTCCCAAATCTTGGATACCTATTGTCACCAAAAACTGTGAGAGAAATGTCAGGGAAGAGATTTTTGTGCCTACTGAAGTCTTCACATCTTGCTTTTCTAAAATCAGTTTGAATAAAATGAACTACAGGTACAAACATATTTTTCCTTGTGATCACGATGAATAGTTGAAATTACTGCCTTGAAAAATAGAGACCAGGCCCTCACCTAATAAGACATGATTTATTATAACACAGAAAATTCAGTCTGTGGTAAATGTTAACACTGGAAACAATTTCTATACTAATGTTTACAGATTTCAGTCTTTTAAATCCCTGAATATATCTATATTTTTTATTTCAACAATTGTAATTGCAACAGCCATTTCATTTTCAAAAACTGCAAAACCATTGTTTTAACAGAGGCTACTGATAGGCATGTATCTGTGGCCAATATAGATGTGATTTTCTAAGATAATTTTTTAAATAATTTTCTATTGGACTGTAGTTTATTATTCTGTATTTCTATTAATATTATTATATATTATACTATTATATATTAGATTACTATACTATTGTTTCTATAATTTTCTAACAGTTGAAAGACATTATTCATGACAGCAAGCATAAAACATATACAAGATGATAATTTTTTTAATTCCAAGTTTTTCTTACATTTTACATTACATAAGCACTTTTTGGCAGCTCACAGTTTGAAATTCTCACAAAGGAATGTTAAAAGCATTATAAATAAAGTTTACAAACAGTCCATTCAAATTCAGTTCCTAGGAATCATGCCTGCTCTAGGTATCTTAAAAGTGAAAAGAGTACCATGAAAATGAATGCAATATTATGTCAAACAATGTACTATTTCTATTTTGATCAACGGAAAAAACCTGATCTATTTATTGCAAGTATTTTCTGGTTGCTTTGTCTTAAGTCTGTGATTATACTCTTCTAGTTAAAGAAAATTTCATCCTGTTGCACAAATATTTTAAAATCCTCTCTAAAGAAACTATTTAATTTTTCAGAAAACTACTTATTACTAATATAGTTCATAAATACAACATGAAGATAAAAATCAATAAATCCTTTTTACTACTATACTTAGACCTAAAAAAAAAAAAAGAGAGGAAAAAAAAAATCAAGGTGCTTACATTATTTTCTTTATACTTTTGGAAGAGGAAAATGGGTGAAGCAAACAGTTCATAATAGAGATAAGGTAAGGAAATATAGACCTGAAATAAGCAAAGTTCATGAAAACAGTTAAGTAAAATGCATAGCACTGTAGGGACTGAATTAAATTTTTAAACGCACACAATAGAATACCTGTATAACACAAGTGATTTCCTTCTTACAGTCATAAATTCAATGTACAGAAACAATGCATTGCAGAATGATGCACTTTATAGGGCTTTTTTCTTCCTTTTTAAAATATAGAACTATTATGATTCTCTTGTGTGGATGATAAATCCAGCTCAAAATTCTACCCACTGTGAGTTCTACCAAAACATAGTACTGAGAATGAGCTGTGAGAGAATGAATTATGATGTACCAGTGGTTTGTGCAGTGTGTGTATTGAAGACAGAAAGAAGAGGAGGAGAAAGGAGGGCACACAAAGAAAAAACACAGTGTTTTAAAGGTAATTTTAAAAAAAACATGGTAATATTAGAAGAAATATTAAATATTTTAATTAATTAAAATCTGAACCTTATAAAATTTTAAACTAAATAAGCTACGTGTGGAAAGTACTCTATAAATAATAAAAGAAATAGGCACAACCTCAGGTTTCAGCTTTGGATACTGACATTAATAAAAATTATTCCTTAAATTGTTTTCTCTAAAAGCAATAGCACCGTTAAGATCACCAAAGCGCCTATATGTTGGAAACAAAAGGATTTCAAGAGTTACTTAACTCTGAGACCTCTGAAAGACAAATAGTTGGATCTAAAAAAAACTACAAAGAAAAAACCCAAAATAAAGAGAAATAGGGTAATGGGTGCATACTCAGTAATTGAAAAGATTGGAAACATTAACAATTTTAAAGAGTATTTGAGCAGGAGGGACTTAAAATCCTAAAAACACAAACCACTTGAAGCACTCCAGTAATTTTCAATTGCTTTGCAATGTGCAAGCAAGGAACCTTGATCACTTTCACAATGAAACACTTAAGCTCTCTGATAATTTTATACCCTTATAAGCCACATATTTCTGGAACCCCATCATTTCCTAGCTGAAGTGGTTTTAAAAATATGTGAAGTGCTCCAATAATTTTAAATTATTCTGTGCAATGCAAGCTCAGAACCCTGATCACCTCAAAATTTAAGAGCTTATAAAAATTTGAAGTAGTCCAATATTTCTGAATGATTGGGTATTGTGATTTCACTTGTTTTATAAAGTGCTTCCATTTGCAAGGCAGTCTGGTGATAAACTGAAATATAGCTGTTGGCTAGCAAATATAGTAATGTAAAAATGTAATATTAAAAAAAATAATCAGAGAGTATGCTCCTGCCCCTCACAAAAAATCAGAACTCAAGCAATACAAAGAAAAGGAAAATATATCCTGAACCCCTAGTTCCAAGCAAAGGATAAAAATCTGCCCCAAAATTTCAGTCACAAACTACTTGTACAGAAACAGCTAACATATGAAAATTTACAGAGCATACAATACATCAAATACTGCACTATTTCCAGGAGAGTTATAATTATTCATATGTCTAATAGTCTTTCCAGATCTATTTTGTGAATATCTGTAATGAATATTATTTGATCATCTTGTCAAAGTGTAAGGTACTTACACACATCTCACTTTAATATGTGCTGTCTAGATTTTTTTCTGGGTTATTTTTTCATTTAATAAAATCAGACAGAAATATTGTCACTTATCAACAGGGCAATAATGAAAAATATGTTTTATTTCTGCCATCAGTTCTACTCAAAAATACACTGGTTTACTGAAGCAAAAAAAAAGTATTCTTATCTATTTAAGTTTTTTAGATGGTTTACTATTCTGAAAGGGCTTGGATTTTACCTAATAATGCATGTGGTTTTGGGGTGCTATCTACCAGGTTTATCCCTTTATGGAAGGGAAAGGGAGGCTTCTGTACGTCATTTAAATTCATAATCTATACAAAAAATGAGCCCCTATAGTAGGAATTTCAGCAGTGTTTGTCAGCTTGCATTTCAGTGGGTTCCCATGCACACTCAAAAATATATTTTGCAAAAAAATAATCTCACATTCAACATTCACTGTTCTCCTTTATACTTGCTTTTCCCTCCCATCTTCTGCACATATACAACAGGATATCAAATTAGAGGGTTCAGAGACTCAGTGTTGTATTTTTCATTAAGTTCCCAATTAATATTTAGCTAAAGTCTGGCAGTGGACAGGACATTCCCTTCACAGTAGGGCAGTGCCTTCAGAAAAGACAGACTATCTGCAGAAGAGGCAGAGAAAACAGAGAAGTTGCCAGGATTCCTGCCCTTTCCACCCAATGCCAGGACCTATTATGATCATTGGCAGTTATTTTGGTTAATGCAATGGTTTTGCTGTTGTATCACTTTCTGAGGAGCCTGAAATCCACTCAGCAGGGTGACCCACTTGTCTGCTAAGGTGTGTGCATATAACTTCGATTAGGATTAAGGGTAGTAATGTTCAGCAGTGGAAAAACAGCTAATAAGGTAAGTAACCCTTGAAGCAACTTTTTTCCAAACATTTCCACAACTAGGTCACGAATTCCTTCTCAAAGAAGAAAGAGAAGACACTGACATCAAACAGAGGCCCTCCTAAGCTACTTCAGCAAAAAAAGCTAATCATCAAATTGAATGAACCACCCAGACTTCAACAGAACTCTTGTATCTGAGGAAATTTATCATCTCCCATAAATAGCATGCCTCCTATATTTTTTAGCAGTAGCGGCAAATAAAGGAGGAAGAAAATCTATATGTCCCCTCATATGAACAAGCAGAAAATGATATCAAGTAATTCTTCTACTAAATTGATATCCAAATATTCTATTGTGGCCAAAAAAAAAATCATAAAAACTCAGGAATTTTTCTTCAGGTAACAAAACTAGATAGAGAATACATCTTTTTTTCTAAAAAAGAAAAAATTTATTTATTACTTTTTATTACTATCAGCAATAAAAGTATATGTCTTGTCTTTAGCTCTGCCTTCTTGGAGTAAAAGAAAATGAAACTTTATTTCAGGAATTCTTGACATGACTCAATAATAAGATTTTTTTGCCCAAAGTTTGCAAAAGAAGATTTACTCATTAAATGTCCCCAACTTCTTTTGCTCAACCCCAGCTTTTAAGGGCAGAATATCTTGATTATTTAGAGAGGTGTAGGAACTCAATTACTATTGGAATGAAATTTACTTTAAGCCTCTAGATGTGTATTTTCAAACCTGGCCAAAAGTATAAGAAAAGAAAGGTTGTTTTTGTTCTCCATTTTACCCTCGAGGTTTTGCACATCTCTTTTTTTCTCTTATGTGTTGACTTATAGTGTAAGATAACTGAGTTAAGAGAGGCAGGCTGTAAAAGACACAGCTTAATTTAACAGAAGCAATAGGAAATACAAATAATCTGAGCAAGGAAAGCTCTTTTAAATAGAGATTTCAATCATCATGATTTAAGGAACTTTGATTTGGAATATGTTGGATCTGACATGCCATCAGGATGACTCATTGTGCTGAAATACATCATGTTTCGCTATTATTGCATAATGTGACATATTGATATAATCAGATGAATTGTCAAAACAAGATGTCAAGTATGTGAAATTCAAATTAAGCAAAGTTTGGAAAAAGTCCTCAAATGGGACTACATGTTATTACTTTAATTACATATTTTACTCCATCTTGCAAAGCAGGTCTTTCTATATTAGAACCTCCTTGGACTTGTGTTTAGAATGTCTTGCCTTAATTTAGTCACATATTTTTGCTTTGCAGTTTACATTTGCATGGCCACCTGACCAGAGAATACTCTCTCGAAGTAAACATATTTCCCACAGGACTATGGGAAAGTCCTTTACCTTCCTCAATTTCTCATCCTTTTTGTTGTCTGAAAAGCAATTTTTTAATTTGTTTGTTTGAGTTTTTATGAGTGTCTCAAAAATGTACTAATGACTATCACCTCTAGAAGAACGCTGTAAGTGACCCTGCCTGAACAGGGCATTGGAAAAGATGATGGCCAGAGGTCACTCCAACCTCAATCATTCCATAACTCTGTGAAAAATTTTTGCTTTAGCTTTGAGTCTCCATCTGTTTCTAAAATCTTTGTAAACATTTGAAAGAGCTGAGTCTAATCTGAACCCCATTGCAAAACCAGATGTAGCTGATACACCCCTTCCATACACACAATACTTCATTAGTCATAAGAATAGTCAGACTGATATGGAACAGACTCCTGCTGAGATCTCAGTATCTGTGGCCTTTAATTTTGCCTAGTAGTTATAAAGTTTAAGGCTGCAGTACTCCTTACAAAACTTCCTACATTCATAAGTGCTAGTTTCAAAAGAAAAAAATATATTTTTTGGGCTAGAAAATGGAGAGAAGTCTACACTATTCTCAAATTCTGTTACTCCTGTAAGAAAAGACTCTTTCCCAAGGGAATCACGGGTTTGTAAAATGTAATACAAGATGTCCAGTTTCTTGGAGTTATAGAGGTTTTGAACATACTTAAGAATTCCTCCACTGTAATCCTTGTCCATGCCAAGACTGGTTTCCTTACAGAGAAGTTCCCTAGTTCCTGCTCACTGGGGCAGGATGCCTTCCTTTAACTGACTTAACAGTGAGTAGAGTGTGCTGCTTTTACTGTAGAGAAAATAAAGCTTAATCCACAGAACAACCGTCTCACCTCAGCCCTCCTGTTAAAATGCTAGGTAATATCACACCACTACTACTACTATTGTTATTATTATTATTATTATTATTATTATTATTATTATTATTATTATTATTATTATTATTATTATTTTCTGAAGAAAATGTAGCAGAGCCTTAACAAAAACAACAAAACTGAAAAACTTTCTTGTATATAAATGAGCTAAAGTATTTGGAAACATTTTGTTTTGAATGTTTAAATTCATAAGGGGGTTTAAAAAGAAAAAAATCAACAACAAATACCCCAAAAGGATATTGAAAATATTTTATTGTAGTTTATTGCTGAACTATAATACGATTTCCATGCTGAAAGAAAAAGCTCCCTATACTGAAATACTACTGGTTAATTCAAATCCTGCCTGAAGCATGGCACACAGTAATAATGATGACAACATCTAGTCCAATAATACAAAAATCAATAGAATGCATTGAACTGCTATCCAAAGCAAATCTAGAATGTCATTTGGTTGATTATTAATTAAATTGGCACCTGCTAAACTAAATACAAATGAACTAAATATCAACAAACTTTATTTTACATGGAAAATTAAAAGGTTAGGTAACTATTATATAGAGCAAGAAAAGAAGTAGAGTTCTTGATGTTACTTGCATAGGATCCTGAAAATTTTTATGCCTTAGGCTTTGAGATATTTAAAGGAAAGAAAAGGCGATTGTATAAATTGTATAAGTATAGCTTTTGAAAAAGGTCTTTTAATTCTTATTGATCAGAACCTTGGCATTCAAAGTCTAATTATACTAAAAAACTCTGCTATATACCCAGTGTACTCAGAAATCATTGCCTGAAATTAATCAACACTACAAGCACACCACTCCTAATTACAAAATTATCTTTTTAGTGCTCCTTACACCATTTGTTGATGTTCTTAAAAATGACTTGACAAACCTTAAACCAAATCATAATTCCCAGGTGACATTGTTATTGTTTCATTTATGATACATAATGAAAGTGTTCCACAAAGCAGTCAGGAAATAATAAGAATTTAAGAATTCCCCTAGAAAGATAAGTTTTGCTTCAAGTTTCTTAAAAAAATTGGAAAACAATCCAGAAATGTTCCTTTCTAATCCAAGATTACCTACTTCTGAAAGACTTTTTTCTCTAAGTTATTTTTGAGCTCTCTTTGCAAGTCCAGGTTTTGAAGCCCATTTCCAATAGGCTAGTAATACTACAGACTGTGGTTGCCTAATATTTATCTTAAAATGGTGCTTTTTATGAAGATACTAACTATGAAGGCTAGGAACTTTCTACAACCTAAATAGGCAAATTTCCTTTCAGATGAGAGTTTTAAATCTGGCTTAATGTAGAGATATTCCTTCTTACCTCAGTGACGAATAGATGGAGTTGCCTACACCAATCTAATGTGTTTTATTTAGTAATATAAATATCATATACTTACATAAATTATATAATAATTAATATAAATAAATAACCTGATACTGAATGTTTAAAGCATTATGAGTAAAGCTAATTTCACAGGGTGCTGTTCAAATAGAACAATGAATTCCATGTGGCCTATGTAAAATAACTGAATTAGATCACATTTATCACCACAGTGTATTCACATACATGCAGCAGCACCACTGGGGTTTTTTGATGCTTTATTTTAGTTCAGGCACCAGAAGCTTTGCTAGCTTTCATCATTGTGTGAGCAAAAGGAAAGTAAGTGAGCATGAAAATGTAGTTAAAAGAGAAATTAAATCATAATGCACCAGATATGGAAAAATATTTTATGAGCTATTTCAGAATTTCTTCCAGTAAGAATTGGTATTATTTTCCAATAATTTTGACACCTTTTCTGGAAACATAAAATAATGTGGCCCTTAAGGGCCAAGGACCTAAGGAGAAACCGTGAAATGGTGGAAACAGATGACTGCAAATTTTTTTAATTATATCTGGCAGAACCCAAATCACAGTCTAAAAAAACAATTTATTCTTGAGGCTGCAGTTAATAGGGCTTGACTGAGACAGTAAATCAGTTACCCCAGCTGTTTCTCAATCTGAAGATTTGCCCTTTGATTATACTTAAAAGATAGATAAAAATGTGGTAACGAACATTTAGTTACGTTCGCAACTACTTTTTCTACAATGAAGTATGTGGAAGTACTCTCATTGCTCATGCTCTGGACTCCCTGTCCACTCTACTCCAGCTGCTGTTACACCATAAACTTGAACAATTCCAGTGCAAAACAAAAAAAATTCACAAAACAAAACAAAACAAAACAAAAAAAACAAAAAGCAAAACCAAAAACCATACATTCAGCTCCCAGAGTCATTCAAGCTCTAGGACATTCAGTTTAATCTTCTGTACAGGTGTTTCATATTTCTTATACACCCATTTAAAATATTCAGTGAAGTAAGTAATGTTTTCCTCAATAGTTTTCCTCAATAGAAGATTATTTAGAAAAAGCAGCACATTGTAAATTCTCTTCCTAGTAGTCCAAGAAAAAGTTGATGCAGTAGACTTATAGCTCTAAATTATTAATATCCTATGACAGGTGTGCCTTTAATTGCTGAATACAAAAACTAGGTCATTTGAATTGACAACAATTGAGCCACAAATTTGCAAACACATTGACTACCCCGAATCCCTGGCTACTCAAAATTCTGTTTGCTGTGTCTTTGGATGATTAGTTGTAGAAAAGGCAAGTGCAAGTATAGTCTCCTCTTCAGATTTGGCAAAAAAAAATTGTCAGTCTGGTAAGAGACCAACAAGTTCCTTCACCTTTTCTTTTTTTAAGATGTTTATCCCAGAAACCTTGGGAAAGGCATTGCATAATCTCTAACACACTTCATCAAAACCATACCTTTTATCTGAATATTGTTCTAAAAAGCAATAATGAAATCTTTCTGCCTTCACAAAGATTTCTCAGTCTTTAAACAATAACTTCACAGACTGGATCATTGGTAAGTTAGAGAATGATGCCAAGAAAACCAAGGTTGTGGATTTAATCCCTGAACAGGCCATTTACTCAAGACATGGAGTTGATGACCCTTGTGGGTTCATTCCAACCCAGAATATTCTGTGAATCTGGTCCAACCTCTCTCCTTAAGCAGGATCATCCTAGAGCACATGGCACAGGACTCTGTTGAGAGGGTTCTTGAATATCTCCAGTGAGGGAGACTCCACAACCTCTGTGGGCAAGGTTCCAGTGTACCATCATCCACTGAGTAAAGAAGTTCTTCCTCATATTCAGATATGCATTAGTTTCTTGTTGTGCTTGTTGTGTCTTGTCCTATTTCTTGGAAGCACCAAGAAGAGCCTGGGTCCATCTTCTTGACATTCTCCTTTTGGATACTTACAGACATTGGTGAGGTCCCATCATCTTTGTTGCCCTATACTGGTCCTGCTCCAAAAGTCCCATGTCTCTCTTGTCCTGAGGAGCCCAGAACTGGACACAGCACTCCAGAAGCAGCCTCACTAAGGCTGAGTGGAGGGGTAGGATCACCTCCCCTGATCTCCTAGCAATGCTCTTCCTGATGTACCCAAGGGTACCATTGGCCTTCTTGGTGACAAAGGCACTGCTGTCTATTGGACAGCTTGTTGTGCAACAGGACCCTCAGGTCCTTCTTCCCAGAGCTTCCTTCCAGCAAGCCAGCTCCCAGACTGTGCTGGTGCAGGGGATTATCCCCTAAGTGTAGGACCCTGCATTGGCCTTGGTTTAGTTTCAGAATGTCCTTCTCTGCCCATCTGTCCAACTTGTCCATGTCCTTCTGAAGGGATGTTCAACTCTCTGTGGTATTTCCCACTGCTCCCAGCTTTGTGTCATCCATGAAACTCCTGAGGAGACATCTGTCCCTTCATTCAGATCACTGATGAATAATTTAAACAATACTGGCCCAATATTTAACCTTGGGGACACTACTTGTGACAGCTTCCAACTAGACCTTGTGCCACTGATTGCAGCCCTCTGGGATCTGCTGTTCAGCCAGATCTCAACCCACCTCACTGTTCTCTTCCCTTTCTTCTTCTTCTAACTCTCTTCTCATGGAACATAACATCCAATAAGTTTAAAGGCTTTCTATGCTCAGTGGAATAAGTGACAGTATGTTGTATTTACTCTTTTGCCAACATTCCTTAATTTTCTTAAGTTTGCCAGTACACCTCTGTGTATTTTTACTTCTTGAGAATATTTGGTTGAAATTTGCTCCACTCAAAACAAAAGAACATTGCTTTAGGCCTAGGTTTGAATGACTGGGGTGCAACAAGTGCTGCTGACATACAACCAAAAAAGCTGTTCTAAGTGATTTCTAAATACATGCTGAGCTCTTGACCATGGAATAATTTCAACTTACTTTCATATAATTCTGATATTCTTATATTACCACAAGTATTTTGTTGAATTTCTCCATGTTATTTACTCAAAGAAGAATGCCTCTGAACCATACTCAGAAAAGTTTTCTTTAAATCTTGTGTCAGTGATAACCTTCAAAATTCTTCCTGACACCTGTTTCAGTGGTTTTAGCTGCTCAGAAGAAATGACAATGGCCTTTCTACCACATATACAGATTACAATAACAAACGAAAGGCAATTTTAACAGAAAACATAGATCAACAAAGAAAGGAAAGGCTACCATCTGGAAAGACTGTTAGATCTTTGAAGCCTAAATCCTTTAAAACTTCATTATAAATATGACTGTTGTTTTTGGGGGATAAGCGTGCGTGAGATTTGGCCAGAAGTACTGTTATCTGAAGGCACTTGGCCGTCTAGAGTTGCTTGATCATTCTGACATGCTTAATTCTAGTGTGCTTCAACTTTCTCATTTAAATATCTCTTCCCATCAATCACTAGTGCTTTCCTTCCTGGGTCATTGAGAGCATAATACTTCATTGTGTCAGCTGAAGGTGTGCTGACCTACTTTTCCTGGTTAATTTCAAGGGTAGGATCAGATGTTCCATTGCTTTAGTAATTGATCTAGCGATAGATCTTTACTAGAGCACCCATGACATGGTCTGAGGGGCATTCCAGGCATCACTGACTTCAAGGTCATAACTGAAATGAAAAATTCTCCAATCAATTAGGTAACTTGGCTGCAAAGTTTGTTCCTGGAAATAATTCTGCTATAAACATACTCCTTTTCTTTGATAAAAATTGGGGTTTAATGCAGGGGATCATGTGAAAATTGCTGCTACCTTTTGGTGTGTAGTACTGCTTTAATGTTAGTGACCCCCTAGCCATTTTAATTTTACAAACTTGTGATAACTAACTTGTGCAAGTGGAAAGACACAGTGATAAGTGACAAGGTATAAAGCCAAAAAGCTATAAAGGTGCTAAAACAAAAGAGTTATCAGTGACACTTAACCAATAGTTCACTATAGAAGGTGCAAAGAAACAATTCCAAACAAAATAATCTCTCAGGAGCAGACTTCTAAACTTCTAAGGAGGAGATACACTATTCAGTTCGTTCACGCTTCCTTCCTCTGGCAAACCAGAAAATTTGATATTTCAGGTTGGACTCTGAAGTGTGGTTTCATAAAGTGTTACTTCATTGTGCACACTCCCACAGGTGGAGGATATACACATCTGCCAGGCAACGTACAGATCTGCCTGGATTTTGAAAATGGTCTCATATTAATACCAGAAGGGGGAAATATCTCTCCTGTACGTGACTATAACCTGCACAATATGATTCTTATAAATACTAGATAATGTACAAGTAAAATGCAAAGTGAGATGTATTTTATATAGTTTCTGAAATGTATAGATATTTAGCTGTTGATTTTCACCTATTTTCTATTATTCCAGATAATGCACATAATACAGTCATGGAAAAGACTGAATTCATGCAGTGTCTAAATTAAAAATAAATAGCATAATTCACACAGATAAGTGCTTCTAGCAGTTCTTTTCCTATATTAGTTGGCCTGTTTGAGAAAATTGATCATTTTTTTAACTACTAAAATTTTCCTTGTAGAATTAATGTCTCTATAAACTAGTGGAATCTTTCAGCTTTGAAAACCCTGTTTGCTGAACAATAATAATAATTAAATCTAATAATAATTACTTTATTTAAATCCTTATACAGAAATACATATTTGTGTCTGTACAAAAAAAAATCCATCATATATATTCACCAGAAATGTTACAGTTTACTTAATGAACAATTTCTATTAAAACCATCATGAAAAAAAATTCTTTTTAGAAGTCTACTTTAAAAAATCAAAATGAAAGTTAATATTTTAAGAAGTATATTCAGGTTGTTTGCCTTTGAATATAGTATTAAAATTATTATGAAATGTATTCAAAATCAAAGAACTTCAAGTTTCTACAAGTTTTGTTCATGCAGTCTGTTAATGGAAACAAGAGCTATGTCATATGCAACCAATCAAAATAACTCAAGTTTCTCATACCTACAATATGTTAATCCCCACAATCAGTTCACAGACAATCCTGTGGTTGAAATATAGTCACATAAAACTTAGTTGAATAAAACAAACATGACATAACAAAAGAAAGCTAAATTTAGTATGGAGTGCTTCATCTAGCGCATTTGAAATCGATTGCATTATAAACATACAATTATGAATAAGAAATATTTCTGGTTTATATACAGTCATATTTTGTGATGTCATTACAGGGTATTCAGAGGTTTCTTATGGTAGACACTAATGAACAGCTTTAATGAGACAATTATCTTCCACTTTATTGAGAATTGAAAAAGCAATATCAGCTACCACACAGAAGACAGACATCTGTCAATAGTCTCAGAGCATTTGCAAAGATTTTCTGGGGACTGACAAAAAGGACATGAATTTCTGCAACATTTTGCTTTGCACAACTGTCTGAGAGAAACAGAGAAAATGAAACAGAGGGATTGCCAGGGACAGGAAAAGCTCTGGAAATGATAGCCCTGAGAAAGAATAATGGAGAATGATTGACGGCAGTGAAAATAGAAAAAAAAAACAGTAATGGTTTTTAAAGAGATCGTTTCTATTTTTGTGATTCCAACAGTATCTAAAGAAACAGTTTTTATATCTAAGGACCCAGATCCACGAAAAGTGACTGAATTCTCCAAAGAAAGATCTGTCTTCACTGTATTATCCCCACTGGAATAACAACTAATACTGATAATTTTGCTAGTCACTCAGGTTAAGTCATGTAATTTTGTAGATGAAAACTTTCCCTACAAAATTATTTATGTGTATAGAGTTAACTAATTTTATACTTTTTCAGAAATTGCAGATAATGGGCACCCAGACTGTTTTAAAAAAATCTCCTAAAAAGAGTAAACTGTCTTCATTAGTGGCAGGTGAAGCAATCACAGTTCATTTTGTGTAGAACATGAAATAATTCCTATTTAGCTTACTTACTTCCAAAAAGTATAGCGCAGATGATATGAGATCTTGACTTGCACTTTCTACAAATCAGAGTTACTAAATATCTGATCAATTTTAGCATGAATTCTGTTTGGACCTCTGTAGCAACTGAGTAGAAAAATCAAAGAATCATGAAATGGTTGAGGTTGGAAGAGACCCCTAGACCAATCCCACTCCTCACACAGTCTCAGCTCCAGCAGACTGCCCAGGACCCCTTTCAGTCAGGAGGAGATCAACAACATCTCTGGGCAGCCTGTCCCCCTGTTTGACCACCCTGTTGGTGACTGTCTAGCCAGACTTTACCTTTGCACTGGTGATCAAATATGTCAACAGTACAAAAGGAAAGAAATAGCGCACAGAGACACAAAAATAACACACACACACCCCAACTGTATACAATGTATATGTATAATTTTTTTTCAATTTCCTTAAATACGTTGAGCAACATAATAAAAAAAAAAATTATTTTTGCTTCACTAATGAATGTCTAAATGTTTTCTTAGCAGTTAGCAAGGGGACCTTACTAGCTTTAAAACATTTACATTTTATGATTTTTGTTATCCTGTCAAAAAGATCTTGCCTGAGAAGTTAAGATACCTTCAGATACCCATCATTATTGATAGTATTGATAATAACATCAAAATAAATCTAGAAGATGTCAAACATTTGTTTCAGTTCATGAAATGAAACCATACTTTTACACATCAACAATATGACCTAGTGAAGCAGCCAGAAAATGGGGAACCATGAGGAGTGGTGGGAGAACTGGGATTCTCAGTTTGTCTGAAGTTACAATATCTGCTTCTTCAGTGCCTCTCCTTGGCCACTGCAAAGGCAAGACAAGTTTAGTTTTCTTAACATAATCACCAGATTTTATGTCAGCAAATCACTAATATATCTCTCACATCATTCATGGCTGTGACTGGACTTTGTATCAGTTTTCACCTATATGCCACTAAGGACCTCTTTGAAGTCTGCAATATTCCTACACAGACATTAGAAGTGTTACAAATTTTTGCCTCAGTCCATGCAGATGAGGATGCAGAAGACCATTTTTCACAAAATGCCACTTACTGACTACAGTAAGTATATATAAAGACAATGAAAAGAAGTAAGAACTTCTTTCCCATAGGATTATTTTGATGTCTTCAGCTGACAGAGAGGATGGCCTTCCAGAAATTTCCTTGAATCTCTGCCTAGAAGCATCACTTTCATCTTGTGTTTATCATGAGCCAACTGCTTTCTCTCAGACTGTATATATCTTCCAGGCACTTCAATATAGGTACAGAACTGACACAAATCAGACTTTTAGAAATAAGAATAGCTTAAAATATATTTTTGAATATTTAAGGAATGCATCAAACAGAAAGGGGTGGGGGGGAAAGGAAGGAGAAACATGTTCTGGTAAACCTGGCAGGATAAAACTTTTATCCATCATGATTTTTTTATTACAGTAAGTATCTCTTGCTGGTTTATTGGCGGGTATATATTTTTAAAATTAGGCAGTGCCAAAGGCACCATGTTTGTGTTCTTTGAAGTTGATGCAGCCAGATCTAGTAGACCTTATGTTAGGAATAAAATATTTTTCAGACGAAAGTGCTGCTAGCCAGAGATTTCAGTCCTCACATCCTGATTCAAGCTTTCTGGTGTAGCCATCAACTTGTACGATTCTCACTGTTTATTTCAGTGTGTACCTTCACAGTTTTCTTTAAAAATATATGAAGACATTACTGAGGATCTGATTCAATAAAAAGTATGTCCAGACCTCCATGCCCTGGAAGCTCAAACAATGCTGCAAAAGCTGCAGAAATGGGACATATTTTCTATTGAATTGGGTACTGAGAATGCTCATAAGTTTTTTGTATTGATTTTTGTAACAGCCAGCAGTGAAAGACACAGACAATATTAGCTTCATCCACTACAGGCCTGTGGATTTTCACTTTCTGCATGCAACAGGACATGGAGTGAAAACAGACAGTGACCAATTTAAAATGAGAGTGCAAGGTAATTTTCTTTTTCAGCATAAAATCAAAAATGTAGCTTCCTATCATGAAATAATTTTCAAAAATAGGTACCCTAATACAATTACCAAATGATTAGGCAAGACTCAAGTGTGATCATAAATGAACTTTTTAAATGCTTTTACCTAATATTATCACTATATACCGATATTTGCAGCTTATACAAAGAGAATACAGCCCTGAATTACAAAAAAAAAATAGGGCACTACAAAAAAAATGGGAAAAAATATTTGAACAAAAACTTAAATCACTCAAAAACTAAAATCTCAAATTTCTCAGCCCTTTAACAATTATTATTCTGCCTAAACTGTTTTGGGATGACTTTATGTGAGATAGACTAAACTACAGTAGTTGTTCTTTTCCCCTCAATTGCAGTGGCTTTCTGCCAACAGCAGCAACTAACCCATCCAACTAACCCATCCATGTTTTCCATCTTCTAAAAGATACAAAGCTTTTGTTGCAGCAGTCAAAAACCCAAGTAATTTGCTGCAAAGCTACACAGAACTTAGCCATCTCCTAAGTTAAACTGTGAGCACCAGCTGCCCATTCCCATCCTACTCCATGTTCCAGTTTCAAAACCACAGCTGCACCTAAAAAATGACCAAAATGATGCCTTGTACAGGAATGAATTCAAACATTTAAACTCAGCATCAGTTTCCTCAGTATCATGGGATATGGTTCTTGCCATTCTAAACTGGATCAGCAAGATGGCTGATGTGCTCTCTGACCTCCCAATGAGCCTTGTACAATGTAAAGAGACTGGAAGGACCCTGTAAAATATGAACAGATTTCCAAAAACTTTAAAATTTGATTTCAGATTAATATTTCTGATTTTCTGTATATCCTGCTAAAAGGTGCTGAGTCAAACACTGGGACTGTATAACAGATGTAAATCATTAAGAATTATAAATTTGGTCTGAGATTCATGCTATGGAATGGGAAAAAAGAATAAAATGTCAACAAAACCCCTCCTCGCTGCAACACAAAATCAAAACTACCTTAGGCAGACTGAAATCCTGTTTCCTTTTTCTAAAATAGACCCCAGCAGGATAAACATGCATTCAGTTTTCATCCAATGCAAGGAATTTCTCCTTTGATATAATTGCATTAAATCCTTGCTGTATAAGAGAAAAACTGGAAAACTACCCTAATTTCAATATTTACTTGTAAGGGGAACATCAAATGTATATAAATAACCTTCATATTCAAAGTCTTTTAACACAATGAAGATATCAATAAGGCTTTAAATCTGAAATCCTCAAATCTCTTTATGACTTCCAAGCAGTTTTACAACAGAAACCTTTGAAGAATTGTTATAAATGTTTATTAAGAAAAAAAATACAGAAAATGAGATGCAAAGAAAGCCTCGCTAGGCACTATCCCATAGTCTAGGAATGAGCATTATGTCAGCAAAAAAATGAACATGTTTGGCAGTTGTACTTTTTAAAAATTGTTATATTGTATTAATAGGGACCAGTTGCATTTCTAAAATCCCTTAAATTTAAAACATGGTCTTAGTCCTAGTATACCTTGATTGCAGCATAATTAGAAGAAAGGATAAGATTACATACCTCTCTACATGTTGTAAGAGCTCGAGGGTTTTTTTTAATAAATATAAAAGATTTTTTTAAATTCTTTTTTCTGTTCAGAATTATTTGTACATGATGTTAAAAGCCATAGCTGACATACTAATTTTTCCTCTAGCTCCAAGAAAAAAAAATAAAGAAAAACAATTATTCTGTGGAGTGAATATTATAAAAAATAACTAATGCAAACAACTATCTTATTGTTTTTAAGACAATAGATTTTGTCAAATATTTCTTTTACTTTCAGCCACATGTGCAATTATGTGTTCTTGGAAATATGAATCTATATGCAGTTGTAATGTAACTCATATATGAAAAGACACTTTCATTTTTTTAAACTCAGGCTTGGTCTATAATTGCATCTGGATCTCAAAATCAGTAATATAAATAAGCTTCTCCAAATTTAATTGAATACTTTCTTGAATAAAACTCAGCTTATGTGTCAAAAGAGTTTTTTTGCCCATCTACTTGAAAACAGCAAGAGAACAAATTCAGTCATATAATTTTGATAAAATGCATAACCTGTATAAAAAAGGTAATTCAAGAACTGTAAAATGTTTGATTACAAGAAGGTTTTATATTACCAAATAAACAGAAATCTCACCATAATGAGGGACAGTTTAAATTCAAATTAGAGCTTGAATTCTTTGATTAACATTTTATATGTCATATGATTATTACTTACATACAGACTTTCTCATTGATGTTCATGTGGATTAAGTATTTATGGTCGTTGCTTTTTACTGCTCTAACATCAACAATGTCCAGGCCTGTTACCCTTTATTACATACAGTCAGCTGATGTACTATATAGCCAGTGGCCCATGACAAAAATGGACTGTACAATCAGAACAGTAAGAAAATCAAGTTGATACAACTAACAATTTTTGACATCTGATTTTGATGGAAATGAGACTTTACATTTAAAACATTTGCATTAAAATACCTAAAGAGGAAAATTGATTCACTGTTTTTAACATTCTTACAATTGCATATTAAGACTTAGATTGAGTTCCAGTGTCCTGTGAGGAAATTTTCAATATATATAAAATCCAGCAATCTGCTACTTTGTCCTTTTGGACTTCACATTTTGTTTTTGACCAATGGAGACCTGCATGCAATCCTTCACGGAGGATTGATGGCTGTGGGAAGAGGAGAGGTATCTATCCTTAACCAGAACAAGTCCCAGGAGGCAACTACTACAACTTCTAACACTATATTATTGGTTAATTTGGGGACTTCTTTCACTCAGATGACATAGCTAGAAGGATGTCACTGCACAAATCAATATCTACTGCCTTGCCATTGATGTGCCTGTTACCTTAAACAACAACAGCTGTGTCTATGATCATCTCTGAGTTGTTCAGGGTACTAATTGTAGTCAGCACACTACTCTTTCTAACAAATGGTCTAGGAAGGTGCCCCCCGATGCATATTTGAAGAATTGATGCATACTTTCCAGTAGAATTCACCATTTAATTTTCTGTCTTTACTTTTTCTGGAAATGGTTTCACTCCCATTTCCATTAAAACTCATCCTTAGCTTTGGCTTTATGTTGAAAAAATGAGATTTTAATTTATTAGAAACAAATGCTTGCAGTTCTTACAACATATTGGGATTAAGAAGCAATGTATTTTATACAGATTTAGTATTTTTCTGTACTTTTTAATCTAATCCAGCACTTTTTCAAGCATTATATGGGAATGACTTAAATGTATATTTCAATTCTGCTAAGTCTTGTTAGAGACAGTCAATGACTAGTCATAAAAAGAGGTGAGGATCTCTTGATATTCAGCATAAATTTTTCATTCATTGTAAATATAAGAGATATGTGAAGACAAACTTGAACGTGCATTTGAGTCCCACAAGATACAGAAAACTGTTCAGCTTTGCCTGAAAGGACATCACACTTCTGAATTATCCTCAAGCACAACTTTGAGCTCCACCTGCATTCAGCATCAGAGATGTGCTGGTCTGCTCTTATTTTGTAACAGAACGCATGACATCTCCTATCAGAGGTAAGACTGCCTTGAAACATGATCACTGTTTTGCAAATAAAGTATCTATGTCTTAAAGGGAGCACTATTGAAAGGTGGTGAATGAGGGAGTTGGCAGGAGTGAAAATTGGTTGTTATGGGATATTTTCATGGATTTTTCTTGTGTGTTCACTGTGAGTGTTTACTGAAGTTAACAAAATAAAACATTTTAGTTCTTGTTACACCTCTCTAGCCAGGTTGTGTTCTCTGTCACTTCCTCTGTTCAGTGCTTGGCCTCCACAAATCCATCTCCTCTGCACTGCCTCAGGAGCAACCACTTTAACAACTTTTCCCAAGTCCCTCAGGGAAAGCAGTCTTTGGTCATGCAGATGCTGTGTCCTTCAAACATTAACATGCTCTGCCTCAGTTTTCTATCCTGGTTACTGTACATAGCATAGTCATTATATTTCTTTTTTAAAAAATTCTTCTAGGGAGTAATTAAAGGAGTATTCACTCAGTGGAAAGCATGGACTAGATCTGTAGGAACATTCCTTGTACACTAATATCCACACTAGAAACTCACATGCCAGCTGAAATGTCTCAGATTCCTTAAGTAAACCTTTGAAGACAGGCAAGCAGCCTGCGGAAGAGACAGATCCACATTTTTTTAAGTATTTGGTATTTAAAAAACATTTTAGTGTGACCCTCAACAAAAGATCCAAATAAGCCATATCTGCCACATGATGAGAAAGTCCGTCTTTGCATGAATAAATATTAAAAAAAAGTCACTTTCAAGGTAAATGTAGGTTAAAAGATTCCCATATGTTTCTGGGCAGAGGAGTAGATAGCCCAATATATTAATAAATTATCTGGGGAAAGGGTTGAATTGGTTGGGTGGAAAAATATCTTGCTTAAGATATTATTTAAGGAAATGAAGAAGCAACAGTTTCAGAATGTAGAATCCTCCAATACCAAAGTTCAGTTAAATGGGTGGAAAACCAAGTGGAAAACCCCCATAACTTTCCACACCATGAGGAGGTCAGATCTGATTACTGGTGCTCTGCAACAAAACCTCAAGGCTTTTAACCAGATATTTCTATAAAACATATTTCAAATATCAGACACAGTACTTAAAAAATAAAAATGCTAGGATGTTAAGAAGGTATTATGAAAGTAAGAGAATCAAAAGAGGAAAGCATCACTTAGTGCTTATGCATTCTGAACAATGTGGGTATACACATTTAGAGTACATTAACTTTATGATATTCTCTAACAAGTCTAACACTTTCTCCCAATACAGAAAAAGAGGAAACATAGCCCAGTTCAGAGAAAGAAAACTGAAAATTATATTAAGTAATTTTTCTCCAGGTTGAGATTCATGGGTGATTGAAAACAACATCAAAAGTTGAGAAGCCCGTGATTTTCAATCTTGCACCACTAGAAAATGTAATAATTAAGATCTGCTTCCTAGTTCATTAGCACCTTGACTACACCACAGAGATAAGACAAATTATCCTTCCCTTCATAGATTCTACATACTTCAAAATACAAAATTAGAGATTCTCAGGAATTCCAACTCAGGCTGAATCAGTCTCTCTGTATAACAGTGATTCATGAAAGAACTAGCAAATCAATAAAAAAATAGTTTTGCACATCCAGTGAAAAGTAAAAAGGAAGAATCAGGATATAGTAGACTACAGCAACTTTACTGAAGTAGCTGCACCTGAACTGGTTTAGAGAACTTGAAGTGGAAGATGAAATCCTGATGCCAATGAAGTCAAAATTTTGCCACTGACTCCACTGCAGCTAGATTTATCCAAAGCAGTGAAACCCCAGTGGAAATAGGAAAATCAGGAAAAGATGTCTGTAATATGAATTACAGCCAAACATAAACTAAAGGCTTTTAAGAAATGGTTGAAGAAGCCTTTCAAAAAAGAACCATGGCATAAAAGAAAACTGTAGTACTAGATCCTTGCCTCCTCCCTGCCCTTTTTAGCAGCTAAATACAGTTTTTCAGGGCTGGACTTGAAGAATGCCACAGCATGCATCTAGATCTCCTCTCTTTGGAAAAAATCCATTGACTTTTAAGCCAAAAGATTATTTAAAAAATTCCAAAACAAGTATTGCATCTTTTAAACACATATTTGTTGTAGCTTCAATAAGTAGATGAGGGAAACATGTCAACTAAATTAAATGTATCTGAAAACTAATAGCAGCATATCTAACATTCTTTAAAAATAAATAATTCATCAGAATGTTGGACGAGTAACTTTTAAGAATTCCTCCATTTCAAAATTGAGATAATGATTCTGTGCATGCCAAAGTTTTCTTTGAGAAAAAGGAAGTACTAGAGCTTACAAAAGTACAGTGTAAACTATGTTACATGTAAATTTACATATTAATGACAGAGCACTGATACGAGGAAGAACTGAGGGTTCAGAAAGGAGGGTCCCTTTCTAAAATCTCTGTATAGCTAAAGATTATTATGCAGGCATTCACATTCACAAATTTTTATAGTAGGGGACTTAGGGAGAGACATTTAGCAGCTCTAGAGTGACTGCAATATTCAGAAGGTAGAATCTGCTCTTGCCTGGTAGGTAGCTGGCTTTTATTTTCATTTCCTGTTCAGGAGTGAGATTACTGTTTGGGGAGAGTTAAATCTATTTCAGGCATAAGAATCATTTATCCCTGGAGGTGCTGAGCTTCGATTAATAGCTCTTGGATTCTTCTTATTCATCTTAACTCCAATTTGTGCTGCTTGGCACTAAGGGTCCAGTTTATTCCTTTCCTCATTTTCAGTTCTCCCTTCCCCCACCCAGCCTAGTGCATCAGAGAAAGCTCCCACTGTCACCTTGGTTTAGGTATATATTGTCATGTAAAGTTAATGTTCAACACTTGATTCGTCAGTATTTCTCTGAGGTGGAGAGTCCTACTGATGCTACATAACTTGTACTCCTTTTTGATGTTAATGAAAGTCTGAAACAATAGTAAATTAGATATAGATCTGCTCAATGTGTTCTGTTTTTAAGCTAGCTATAAATCAGATATAAACTGTTTCAGTATTTGTGTCTCTCTGTTTTAATTTTTGTGCAATAAAATTTTAGCCCATGTTACAGATTAACCACCCATAAAATAATAATTTTGTATACTGAAGCCATTTGCAGCTCTAATACAAGTAAAAATTTAATCCAGAACTGTAAAAACCTCATTTATTTTGTACAGTTCAGAAGCACTCAAATCAATTTGCTGAAAATCTAATAAATACTTAGGGCTAAAATCTACTCTGAGTCTGCATCTCACAAAAGAGAGAGATTTTGGATCATCTTTCATTTGACAGATGCTTAAACAAGAAATCCTTAACATGACCCCTGCATTATCTGTTGCTTCAATTATTCAAGATACTCACTGCCCACTTCTACTTTTCCTTAACCAGCACAAAATTAAGTCATCGGCCTCAGAAAGAGTGCAGGGGGAGCAAAGGCCTGGCTAAAACAACTTTTTTAAACTATCTTGAAACATTTATGAATTTAACTTACTCATGTGCAACTTATTTTCTGTTAGTCCAGTGGATTTTTCATTACTAGAGAACAAAAACCTGAAAAATCCCAGCTATGTTCAGCCTTGTCAAATTATCATCAACTTGCCAAGATGACACATGTAAGTATGTTTATATACACACCTATATGGATGTATATATAAGTATATATATATACATGTGTGTAGGCAAATACAAAACCATGTATAACAAAATCCTATCCAGAAAGTGAATGTTGTATAGAAACTGAAATACCATTTAACTGTGTATAGCACCTAAGAAATTTCTGCCTAGGCCTCTAGCATCTTTGTTTTTGATTCTACTTATAAAGCTTGATTCACAGCATCTCTAACTCCTTCCTAGGCATCATAAACACTTCTTTATTAGATTTATGGCCACTGAGCTCCATGGCCACCACTGCCATTTTATTATCAGTCAAGAGGAAGACCCTTCAACAGGAACAAACCTGTCTGCTAACTTCAGAAGATATACTACAGACAGGGATGGGCAGCAGAGTTGCCTTAACATGATATCTCAGCCTTAATGGAATCCTTGACTGGCACAGAAAATGCAAAACTGCTTCCTTAGTGTATGAAAGGATTAATTTGTTTGTCTTTAGCAATACAATTGTTGTTACAAAAAATTAAGAGTGTTCCTGTTCCCAGAGAGGTTTTCTGTCTTTTTAATACATACTTTTAAAAAAGTAATTGCAGAAAGAATTTTGAGATTGTAATTTAACTAGAGGCATGAAAACCTATTCATGAAAGAACCAAAAATACCATAACTGTTTTCAAAACTAGAAAGACAAATAAAATTGGAACTAGTTAAAAAATTCGAAATGTTTCAGATTAGTCATTTTAGAGAAATGTAACATGTCAAATGAAAAATTAACATGATGAAACTATTAAAAGAAAAAATATTGACAGCTGAAGGAAAAAAAAAAGAAAAATGTGGAGAGGTAAATGAATGCATACCCAAAGGTTGCATGGGCAATCTTGCAATACATGTACAAGGAGTAAAAGTCAATGAGGATGAGCTGGAAAGTCCAAAATGTAATAAAAAGTAAGGAAAAAGCAAATCCGAAGCATAAAACATCAGCTACACAGCAGTACTGAGAAGATTAGAGAATGAAGTTAAGAGAGAGTGCAAAAAATGATAAGAAAATTAAGGGTAGAAAATGAAAAGCAGATTGCATGAGGGTTTGAGATAAATCAGAATTTTTTAAAGTACATGGAGAAGAAGAGGTCAGCAAGGAGGAAAAGAGTAGGACCTCTCAGAAATGGGAACTGTAATTTATTCACAGAAGAGGTAGTTACTGCTATCAGTTTAAACAAATCTTCATATCAATTTTCAGAAAGGAGGATATGGAATGAATACTAGAAAACAGTCATACATTTTGCATTTCTTGGGTTATAAAAAGAAAATGAAAATGAAAGAAATTTTATCTTTCAATGGAAACTGATGAAGCAATTGTACAGTGTGTTCAACTAGACTGCCTGGATCTGATTTAGACTAGGGGTTTTTGGAACTGAGTCCATGGTTTTTACAGCACTAAGCACAATAACAGCCTACTATAAATAAGTCATCAAGTTTGATCAAACTCTGAAAATAAATGAGATGCTGAGAAGTCTCAAAGTAGATAGGGAAAAGCTTTTGCTAGTATTACAAAAAGCTTTTTGGAAGTAACATTTTTATATCTGAAAACAGGAAGAGGCAAATAAATCCAAAATTTAGATAATCCAATATATAATTATAAACTAACTTGGTAAATTTAAGTAACACTTAGTGCATATGTTGGAAATGAATGCAAATGTTATGCATTTGTAGGGATGAGATTAAAAATACCATTTTATATAAAACCTTATTAATTACATTTTTGTGGCATATAGCCCAGAATACACTATCAAGGTCATTGGCAAAAAAGTATCTGAATATATAAATAAATAACGTATTTTTAAAGTACTTTCTTTATTGTTGACTTCCTTAATATTAAAGTCTTTTCAAAAATTTGATGAATGTCTTTATTTGATATGAGTTTTCTATAATATATGAGAAATTTGTGGCTGAATGAAAAAAGTACCCCACTGCCCTTAAGGAGACTGCATTGACAAGGGCAGTGAATGAAGAAGTCTACTCACCAACAGTGATTAAGACTAAACAACAAACATCTGCTTCATTCAGCTGAGGAATTCAACTTTCCTTTTCCATATGTTTTCTGAAACAGCATGGAAAAACGATTTTGCATGACCAGAGAACAAGAAATAGCAATAATCTTGTCTGGGTACCTTTGCCAAAGCAATAAATTCCCTTAGAAGAGATTTAACACCAGAAAGTAGTCACAAACAATTGGTGGGATGCTAAAACACAAATATCAATGTAGACCTGTGAATATTTCTGATATTTTGTATGATATTTATACTGCCTTTTTTTCTTACAGCATCCACTGAATTAGAAAATACCTAAAAAAAAGTAGGTTTTTTCCTGTTTCTAATACCTAAAGATGAGGAACAAAGACTTAAACAAATCATCCTGAAAAAATGAACTGACAAACCCCTCACAGGGGTTGATAATTTTTTTTTGGCTTCTATATATCTAATGTTATCTGAAACTGAAAGAACCCTTATGCAATTTATGAAGACTGCAATCAATCACCTCTTAATTTCTAATTACTTCATATTCTACTGACTACACATTTTCTAACTGTTCCTAAGTTCTTATATTCCAGTTTTTCTGAACCAGAAGAGACACAATCAGCAAAAGAAGTATATAGCAGAAAAAAGTCAGAAAAACTAAATTTATAGAATTGACTAGACCTTGGAATTTTTATTTTTTTTTTAGAAACCCTAAGCAATCTTAATTTTGTTCCAGTGAGCTGGTTCTGGCAGACTTACCCATGTATATCAAGAAATTATGACATCCTTGTGCCTTTTCTACACCAGTGGTTTTGAACTTTTGTAGTTCTTCCTCTTTCAACTCTCTATTCCTCTCCACCGATCCTTTACCCTTAAGGGCCACTCTGACCTCTCCTTACCACTGGGTCTTATTTGCTTGTCCTGAGTATTTATAATGGAGGTGCATCTCACCAAAAAGAAATGAAGCAGTGCTTTAGAACAGAGTGGTTTGAATCTTGTGCATATGTTTTCTTCCAGCTGATCTAACCAAGAATAGCTCATTCTGGAAAAATTACTTGACTGTTTCAGAAAAAGTTTAAACTGTTGCATTCTCAGTTTCAAACACCCTTAAATACCAAATGTAATTACTGCATTAAAAGATGAAAATAACATGAAAGAAACAAGCTGCCTGAATATCTGTAGTTTATAGTTACAACTGATCTATTTATGTATTGAGTGAATATATATTAGGAGAAGTATATATAGGAGAAGTCTCTCCACAGAAAAATATTTAGATGATATATGTTCAGTGTTGTGGTAAAGCTGTAGGATAGGTTTGACAGCTGGATGAAGGCAGTAGTAGAAAAACTCTCAACATCTACTGTTTCTGATCTTTGCCCCACTTCCTTCAAATTCACATTTCTTTCACCTGCTTACAATTTGGCCACATAGTAATAACAAGCTGTGCTTTACATACTATGGATATACATATTTTTTGTTTCCTCATATGCTTTTTATTCTCCTTCTTTCAATAATATAAAGACACCTCCCCTGTTTGCAAAATATATCAGTCAAGACAATAAAGCTTACCTTCACTGGAATTCAGATTTTGTTTAAAATATATTTTAACATATCTCACTCAAACATGGTATAAAATTATATTTTAGGGTTAATGTTCACATGAAGTAGGTTTCAATTCCACATTAACTTTGGTGATGTAATTAATTTTACTTTAACAGGGCTGTTTAGTACTTGGGGTATTCCTGCTGGCTTTTAGCTGCAACTCCAAAAACCTCAAATCTCCCACAGAAGAAAGTAAATATCCATCAGCTCTGTGTAGTTGTCCTACTGCAGAGCAGTGCCATGACACAAGGCACTCCAGCGCAGGATCCAGCTGGAGTTCAGCATATTCCCCCTGCAGGCTTTACCATTTATCCTGAGCCCACTGCCTCCTTGGAGTGCATGTAACACATGCTGAGGCACCTGGCATGGGAGGCTTACCCTCAGACTAAGTCCCACCTGCAGCCCATTTAGATTTGTCATTGGGAAAGGGACATGAATGCTTGATTATTGTATTTGCAGGGAAGCCAGGAAGGCAGGAATGATGCCTCTGACTCCATCTTATAAGGCTAGTTTTCCTCTTCAAGAGGCATACCAGTAGGAATGAAATGTATCAAGTAAGCCTGAAGGTTGGTCCTGAGGACTCTCATTTTATCCAGGTTGCACAGATGTGGTTGAAGGAGCTCTCAAGGAGCAAACAAACTCCATTAGACAAGTAAGAAACATATCAGCCTATCTCTGATGGAAGTTATATAACAGAAATCTGTACAAGGTGACAAGCAAACCCTGTATTTCATGACAACTTTTCTTCAAAAATATAGAATAATATTTTTTCCCTCTTATTTAAGCTCAAATCTGCATCTTCACCAGAATGTAGTTCTTTTTACCCCAGATTAGTTCTGAGTTGAAAATTCACATCTGTAAACTTTGCCTCCACTGATCATCTGAGACATCCATAATAGAAACGTGTCACTAAGATTTTCTAAGTGAGTCAGACTTTGGATTGCATTTCTAGTTTGGTTAAACCTAGGGCAGAGGAGGAGCTACAATTATATACAGATTTTTATTTTAGTAGAATTTTGGGGAAACCCACTAATAGAATCAATTTCTACTTAAATATTTCTGTCTGGTAACAAAAAAAAGGAAGGAGGAAACAAAATTCCCCTACATTATCCTCAGTGTTTATTCATTCACAGCAGGACAAATATAATATTCAATATCATTAATATAAATTAATATTGAAATGAATTAAAGTTTGTGCTCTTATATTTAAACTAGGATAGAACAAAACTGTTCAAGGCATGCACAGTATCCCAGCAATGTCAGTACTATGATTTATCACTAGAAAAAGCAGAGAAACAGGTTACAGATATAAGCACTTCAGGTATCCATGTACCACACACAAGGTCCTCTCAGAAAAACTAAATCAGAAAAGTAAGAAAAGGCCCTGTTAATGGCCCTGTCATGGTTGGGTTTTACTGACATTCTGGAAAAAATCTTAGATTTACTACATTTATAATATTTTTGGATGAGATGTAGAGCAATGAGTAAAGCAATTAGAAGAAGCAGTCAAGGGACAGAAAGAGAAATATCCACCAAAATTAAGAACAAATTAGTACTCTCATCAATGCCACCAATAAAGAAGTTGTATACGAGCCAGATATTTGAAGAAACCCTTCAGTAAGAATAAATTCACTGTCGCATTCAACTGTAATTGCTTCAATGAAAGTTCCTAAACATAAAGAATTGTGAATTTCCAGCCCAGGCTCTGTTCTTTGATGCGATAATTATGAAGGAGGTGGAACCTATACTAGTCTATTTTTTGCAGTAAAATCCTAGAAAATCGAGTTCAAATATTTGGCATACAGCTTGCCCAAAATTATTATTCAGCTTAGTCTTTACAGTATAAAAAACCCCTACTGACAAGAAGAGCAATAAGAACAGCAAATACTTTACTTTCTCTTAAGTATTTGGAAGATTGAGCTCTTGATCAAAAATATCTAATTATTGGAGCAAGAGCACACAGTCAGAGAGATCAACATGGTTTTCATTTAAACAAACCAAAAAAATGCCCCAAATAAATCTCCATTTAAATATGAGAAAATGTTCTTCCTAGGTGTTGGATTATAAACAGTATGAGTTTGGAGCATTCATCCTAAAAAGAGATGGTTTAATGGCATTAACACTTTTGTAAAGCCAGGCAGCAATTTCATAATGGCTGAAATATTACATGCTGTTTTTCAACTAGAGTGAATCATTCCCTATGTATTTTAAGTTACAATAGACTCAACTTGATGAAGTATGTAATTTGAAATTCTTAAGTTTGTAATTTGAATGATTACTTTGTCTCACTGTAAGCTGCTTAGGCTTTTTCATTTATAAAGCTGAAACATTTGGCTACACAAACATGGCATCAACATAACTTGTCATACAATCCTTTGTTTTTTAATCATCTTCTACTGATAATCTAAATGATGATTAGTTTTGTCTCAGTGATTTCTTTGCTCTTCTAATACACATTTGTATTAATCCCTACTACATATTTTGATTTATTCTTAATTTTTTTTAGAACTAGACCATATTAAAATCCTTTTTAAAAACAAAATGATTAGGGAATAGCATTTTAAATGTACATGCAATTGTAAAAAAGATTTTGGGAATGCCAGATGTTACACTTAGTGCAGAAAGGCACATTTAAAAATGAAGTGTGGCTTAATGCCATTAGCTGGAAGGACTGAAATTAAAATCTTTGAAGGCTGTAGAAGATTAATACAGAGAGAGAGTAAAGATTACTTTCTTACTGTGCTGCACTACATATACTATATACATATATAATCCTCTTGTCTCAGCATGTACAGAAATTTGGCAATATTTTCTCACCATTCTGTTATCATAAAGTTCTCAGACTTTCTGGAAATTACTCAGGGATTTTTCTATTGTTTGACATTATGAGGAGGGCCTGTCACGGTTTTTCAGTGGCACTGTTCAATTGGCAGTAATATATATCAGAAAATCTAACAAAGTGAGGGGTCCTGGGTCTCAAACAAATTTTAATATATAAGCTTACTTCTGGTGAGAAGAGAGTCAAATTGTGTCAAAGCTTGATGAAGAGCAGTCAGTGTGCAGCAGATACTAGCACAGAGTATTGTATGTCACCCTAGAAAAAGATATTGAATATCCAGTACTTTAAATAAGTTCACTGTGTATGTGCTGGATACAAAACTTGACAAGACTCAATAGAGTTGAGTCTTGTCTAATTTGGCTGGCACAACTTTGCTGCAATAGTCATCACATGGATTGTATGAGGAAACACTCTTTGCCAGACTGAAAGCTGTAGACCCGCTGACCCAAGGCACTCAGTCTCTATATAGAATTCTTTAGGGACCATCTATCTGTAAAAGTGGCTTTAAATCCTGAAGTTACACTTAGTACACTCAAGTTACTCACAGTAATAATGACAATATTTAAGAGAATTCAAAGGGGGTGCAGGAAGACAGATGTATATACAGAAAGCAGAGTTACGTGGCAAGAATGAATGCAATACCTACAGTTCAGCAGTACCCCCACAGAAAATTAGCCTATTTGGATTCTGGATTCACTTAGGAATCAGCAGGTCAGCTCATCTTTAAGCTTTCAAATAATCTGGTCAAGATCTATGCATAGCCACCTCCATTAAGCAATCATGAAGCAATCAATGAAGTATTAGCAATCAATGAAGTATTAGCAATCATCAGCAAAAGGTGAACAAACCCCAGCAAACCAACCAAAACCAAAATTAGTCTAAAATTGGTGGAGTTGCAAAAGCAGAGAGAAAAATTATTTTGCTTTCTCATAAGACCAAGAGTGGGCAAGGGAATGCAGAAAGTTAGCAATTTTACCCTGGAACTCCCCAGGATGATGCCAAGTCAGCAAGCTTCAAAGATGCTTTCAAAAAACAGGACTGAAGGCAGTTCGTCTGTGACAGAAACAGATTTATACAGTCAGTGACAGAAAAGATAAGATTAAGAGCAAAGGTGGTGAGGAGACTGTTGTGGTCATTAGACAGCAGAAAGAGAAGGTCAAAGGATTTATTTCAAAAAGGAGGGTTCCAGAATAGACAATAAAACACAAAATTAAGGAGTACAGATATACTGCCAATATACTGAATGACCAGAAAATGAAGGATTAGAAGCAGTAGTCAAAAAGTGAAAGCAAGAAGGAGTATTTAATTTCTGAATGGCTTTCCAGAAAAGCAGAGGCTTATTTAGGAAAGAAGACTGCAACCAAATCAGTGGGAAAACATGTAAAGAGGTCAAATAAGGGATTTTAAAGGACCTTCTTAAAAGTTGCTTTTCCTAAAAATTAGACAACCTTAAGGGTACTTTCATTTTCAAGTCTTTTGATAGTTTGATGTGAAAGATTTTGATAATCTTTCACATTTTTTCCCACAGAAGTAATTGGATTGAAATTTGATTCTTATGTATACAATCACAGGCACATACAGATATGGAGGTTCTTGGTAGTGGTTTCACCAGTGGATTGTGTTCTCAGATGGGTTTAAAATAAACATACATTCCCATATTTTCTCTACAAAATTAACAGTTAATTGGAGTGAAATTTCAGAAAGGGAACAGCTTTCATGTCTTTAACTTCATACATATAATTTTTCTGTATTTCTTCAACTTTCTGCTTTTCTTTAAATAAATAACACATTTTTGAATGTGTGTTCAGGTTGAGGTCTTTACTTTCTAGTCATATCTGTCAGGTATAGCTTTCTTTAAGACAGGCGCCTCCTACACAAATAAAGAATCTTGAGAAGAAGTATAATGGGGAGTTTTAATACTTTTTTTTTATTAGAAATTTAGAGTAATTTCCCAATCATTAACAATATTTTAAATACAAATGCAGACATGTTACCCACAAATTGTCTTTGATGTCTCCAGGAGAGGGGTGAATATGCCTTTGCAGCTGGTACAAAACCAAACTCACTGAGTGATTTGGTGAGGAAGAAGGGAATGAAAGAATGGTGATGTAAGCACCCTTAAGTAAGCAACCTTGGCAGAGTCAATGGAAAACAGCCAAAAATCGCCCACAGACTTTACTCAAAGGGACAGGGACTGTGCAGAAGGCTCCTGTCAGGAGCTTTGTTCTTCTGGAACATCATATCGTGTGCCAGATGCATATTTATGTATATGCGACAAGGGACACAATGGTTTTCATGCACTTGTTACCCATACAAATCCACCTTCAATTCTGTCTTCCAATTCAGTGTAAGAAAACTGCTAGAACAAAACACAGAGGGGAGGAAAGAGGCACCTTGCTAAAAAGCATATAATGTGCCTTAAATTTTCACAGAGAATGGGGAAGTTCCTCTATTCACCTCCTCATGTGTCCTTCAAACAAGTCCATTCCTTAGATATTTTCCTGGTGGCCTTCTCTAAAATCATCCTGCCCCAGTTCCAGCCAGGAGGACAGGGTTAATTATTGCAGTGTCCAGGAGAGGCATGGCCAGGACCTAGAGACTATATATATACAATATCTATATTCTAGATATCTCATGTCTCAGTTCCATAATATCTCATAATATCCCTTTGCCAGGAGGGCAAGGGCGTAAAAGGATCCCTTGAGTCTTGAGTAGATTGACGGAGGGAGCAGGCAGGTATGGTCAGGGGTGAGCACTCTAGTGCAAATTCTTCACTTCATACACCCTCTGTCATTAGTATTGTTGCTATTACTGCTAATTTTCTTATCTCGGTGCTCTTTCCAGCAAATTGCTCTTAACTCAACCTGTGAACTTTACCTTTTGTGTTTCCCATTCCCCTTTCCATCCCTCCAGAGATGGAAGTGGTGAGGAGGAGGAGTGATTGAGAGAAGAACAAGTGATTTGTAGTGTTTCAGTGGGAACACTGAATTGGGGAATACTATTCCCAAACCATGACACAAGTGACCAACAACTTCTATTTAGTATTATGTCCTCTGAAGTATAATGGTCTAGAGAGCCTTCCGATTTTACGAGTCAAACCTGGAAACCATGAGACTTAAGATAATCTCCCAATAAATACTATTAGTAGGGTTGCTTCAGAAAAAGAAGAAAATAAGTCAATCTATGCTGTTTCCTAGTATTTTTTTTCACCACACTCTTAGCACTTACATGACTGCCAACTAGCATAAAAGCCTAAATTTAAATTAGACTAGTGGCACAGACACTGCTTTCATAAAATATAGAAACTAGCACACAACAGCCCTCCTCCCCCTCCCCAAAAACAACAACCAAAAAAAAGCCCATAAACAAAAAAAGCCCATAAACAGAAATCAAATGGAAATTCAGAATAAAATAATCCAGCAAACTAACATAAATATGTATAACATACGTTTGAGGAATGCTATGGCCTCAAATTTTACGTGATCAAATAATCATGTAGAATCTGGTGCTCACCCTTATTAATGCACTGGAAATGCAGGCAGCTCTTAAAGCAAGAGCAAATAATAATTGCACATCTCTTATATACTAAGGAAGTCCAAAAATGGCCCTAGTGTAAATTAGGATCTTTTCTAGGATATATGAGCACAGATACTTGTATTTGAGGGTTTTGTACAGATGAATCTACCATTCCATAGATACAGGGCCAGGAGTAACTTCAGGAGGCTGCCAATTGAAGTAATTTTCCCTATGGAGTCCTCCCAGGGCAATGACCTTAATATAAAAAAACACGTAGGTAGACACTTAATTGTAATGTCAACAGAGCTACTCATGTGCTTAAAGTTAACCATATGCTTAAGGGTTCTGCTGACCAAGCATTGTATCAGCTTACTTCTATTACTCTTTAAAAGCAGTGGCCAGAATCTCTGGTTAAACCTCCCCATGTACTGAGATTTTCTGGCTCCTGATCATTCAAACAGAAAGCCCAGGAAACCCTGTGTGAGTAACCAAATGCAGGTGATCTCCTGTGGTATAATCATTTTAATCCTTCCATTCCATTAAGTTCTTCATAAAACCCACTTCTTCCAGTTCAGTCACTGACACTTTGCATGTATAGGCAACACCTGGAGTCCTCTGAGAAGGCAAGAAAACTCCACTGAATGAAACCTAAGTGGATACTAATTCATAGTTCATACTATTCTATAGAAATTAAAACCATAAAGACAATAGAATATTTACAAAATTTGTGTATCTCTTCTGCTATATTTCTTTGGGGATTTTTTATTATTACAAAAAGGCTGTTTCTAAAGCAAAAACTTGTCCTCCAGATGTCCTAAAGCAGATGTTCTTCTGCTTTAGCAGAAATTAAAAATTATTAGCAGACCCAGCTGAAAAAAATATATTTCTGGGCTATGTTGCAGTGGAACAATCAATACAAATGCAAGGGACTGGAGTCACAAGAAAGACCACTGCATAAGACTACTAAGAAAGACTCCAACTTGAAATATCACAGGAAGACAAAAAATGAAACAAGAAAAAGAGAAATATATATGCTGTCATAGAAACCGATCCTTTCACCTACCAGAGGTCCATTACATCTTTTGGACTATGTGACTTCATTGTCTATAGAAGCAAAGAAGTAATCTTACAAACCTAAAGAATTTACAGAAACTAATCCAAGTGTGACATTTAAACATATCCCTTCATAAGACTTAGTGCCGTTATCAATTACGAGAAGAAATTGAAGTGCTTTCAAAACTACTGCAAACAGGAACATACATTTGCCATGTTTTAGGAATATTACCAAGAAAATATTTACACAATGAATACCAATAACCCACCAGTTTGCAATATGTCTATCTAGTGTAGCAGCATATAGAATAAAAAAACATAGAAAATATAAGTAATATTTTCAGGATATATAAACAGTCTTCCTAACACAGGCACTACTGTCTTTGATGGAAGATTTTAAGGATTTAATTTGGCATAGTTACAGATAAAGCAGAACACAGTAGGCTTCTTAAAAGTTTGTGCTAGTCTTATTCTGACTACTGGAACTGGAAGAAGAGAAAAAATCTTAACATAGAACAAAGCACAATATTGAAGTGTGGAGATGTTAATACGCTGTTTATAACTGTTACTAAATGCATTTGTTCAACACGTTTTATTTGGTTACTGCTTAAATTATATTGATTGTAATAAATATCATATTATGCAATTCTTTTCTCTGTATCAGCTCTAAATAATGTAAGAGCTGCCATGAAATAGTCTAATCTTACATTACCTATTTTTTTATTTTCTACCTAAAAAATAAAAGTAGACATAATTTCCTTTCAATATGCATATTTTATGCATTCATAGCAGGTATAATGGGGATTTTTTAAAAATAAATATTATTTTTTAAGGTGCATCAGGCAAGGTACATACAATTCAACTACACAAAAATACACTGCAGCACAAGAAGAACATTCACTTGGTCTTGGTATAAACTTTAGTAAAAGAAAACAATTTTCCATAGACAATATACCATCTGTCTCTAAACCATGTGAAAAGAAAAGCTTTTAAAATCCAGCCGCTGCTAATGTGACATGTTGAAACATTAATCACCCCCTAAGGCCAGTATAATTGTAGCTCCATGTTAATTACCTAACAATTAACAGCAGTAATTTCCAAGGGGCAATCAATGAATTAGCTTGTGATTTTCCCACAGACTTGAGTCCCATACTGCCAGCCTGAATGCATTTCAAACTCTGAACCATGGTTCATCAATGACACTTCTGGTGTATGAAATAAAAATTCATTTGCACCCTCACTAATTAGGCTCGATTATATCCCTATGTGTATTACAAACTCTATTCACTTGCACAAAATCTCTGCCACAGGCATTTTTCTCCATTTAAAAATTCGTTTTCTATTAAATTAGAAGGTCACCTAGCAGGAAAATGTACTAATCAAGATTTTATCACTAACGAATTAAAGGGTTTTAATAAGCAAGTTTAATTAAGTTATTCTAAAAAGTGATAATGGCTATCTCTAACCTATCTGAATGTTTATGCAACTATAGGTGGAGTATATGCAAGGTATGTATGTAACCATGAACTTTGAAAAACATACCATGTATACACATAGAAATAATTATAAATGGTGTCTTAAAATGTTCCCATGATTCTTCTACTCTTTTTATTTTTTATTACATTTCTGCACAAAAATTTATCTAAACTAATATTTCTGTCTGCTTTTTTCTTTAACAATCATTTGACTTGGTGACATAATCCTGAGGTAGACTCAATGACATTTTGGTTGAATAGGATGTTATCACCTCCTACTGTCCATGCATAAACCTGTTCTTGGCATGCATCAGTGTTAATCTGCTGATTATTAACCATTAATGTAAATAGACCAAGATGTCACCTTCTTAAATTGCTATTGATGTATTAGCTTTTATTCTTTAAAGATTAAAATATTAATCACTGGGTTTACATCAAGTAGTATTATGATTTCCTTTTTACCATGTTTATGTTTTGTTAGCATGAAGAAGGGCAAATTTTGAAGCTAATCTGTTCAAGAAGCCAGATTGGAAAGAATGAATACATTACACTTTTCCTCATTAGACTTCATCAGAATTCCAGCAGTATCACCTTTGTTTGTGCAGAGAACAAAAATGCGAATCTAATGCATTAAATTTGCATCTTTGTTTTCAGGAAAGATATTGCAAATGTGACCTATATTCCACAGGAGACAATGTGCTCAGGTACAAAGTACTACCCCATTTTCTCTCTCAATTATCTTGCCTTTCACAGCCCTTCAGGAGAGGATGGTTTGCTAAGCCAAAGGGAAACCACTCATCCTTGTGCTCCTTAAGTGGTTCATTAAAGAGTTGCAGTTCTGAACCAGTAGAAATTCAACATCTGGTCTATAACAAATATGAAACGGGTGAATAACACTTTCCATCCCAGCAGGCATATTTTAGGTTGTGGACAGTCACTCCTGGATTATCATGTTTTTTGGTAGTTTCAATATGAGGCACCTCCAGGTCAGCAGAGCTGCATGTGATGGGCAGCTCTGTATTCCAGCTTGACAGTCTGATGGTTCTTCAGCTGCCTACTCTTAACCCTCTTTTCCCAAGACATCATCTTTGTTAAACTATTCCCAAGGGGGTAGGGAAGCTCTCCTTCTGCTAGGCCTGATCAGAAGGTTTACTCAAATTAAAGTTTGGTTGAAAGTAACATTCCTCTAAATTCAAAGCAACTGAAACAAAATTTGAGGATACCTGTCAGAAGTTTTTGTAAGTAGACTCACTCACAGTTTGCCCCCATATCTTTGAGAGACTGTGGGAATCATTTTCACTGAGGAAGGGGAGGCAACTTTCATGTCTGCAGTGAAGACCCAGTCTAGGAAAAATCTCACCTCCATTGTATCTTGCTCCCTGTTTGTGAGGAAGAAACTCACTACTGGGGACCACCAGGATGACTTGATTGCTCTTGTCCACTGGCCATGTGAGAAACTGTTTGGCCTAAGTGCTGGACTGGGTTCAAGAGATCTGTGGAGAGGAGCTAGGTTAGAGTGTGTGCATGGGGGTCAGGCAGTAGCAGCACAGTGGCAGCTGGAAGGTAGTGGGCACATGTCCTGTGCAGGGCTGCAGCTACATTTCCTTCTCTCCCTGCTACCCTGCAGTAAAATGAGGGGTTTGCAGACATCTCTGCAAGAATCACAGAATGGCTTGGGTTGAAAGGGACCTTAGAGATTATCTTGCTCCAGCCCTCCTGCCATGGGCAGGGACACCTTCCACTAAACCACGTTGCTCCAAGCCCCATTCAACCTGACCTTGAACACCATCTATAGTTTCTCTGGGCAACCTGTTCCTGTGCCCCATCACCCACCCAGTGAATAATTTCTTCCTTAAATCTAATCTTAACCTAGCCACTTTCAGCTTAAAGCCACTTCTCCTATTTTACAAGATGCCCTTGTAAGAAGTCCCTCTACAAGAAAATCAGTCCAGGGCTGATCTTTCTTCAGCCTCTCAGTCAGAGCATGTCCACCTTCCATTCAACACGATGCTGTTGGGGTTGTAACCCACAGTTCCTGGTTTTAGTCTCCTTTATTGTTTTAGATGGCGGACAACACTTGCTCGTGCTGTTTGGAGTGCTGACTAAAGAGACCATGGAGGTTTGCCATTCTCTCAGAACCACACCTTTAAAAAGTTGCCTGCTCTTCAGAAGTGAAAGTGAGCCTGAAAAAAAACCTCATAAATCAATAATCCTACTCTGTACATCAAGGCCTTGCCTGAAACATTCCTAATGGATATTTTCCAATATTCCTAATGGAATATTCCAATATTCCTTTCTTTGGAAACAACAGTGGAGATGGCAAAATCTTCCTCACCAGTCTACTCTAACATGTAGTTGTAACATTCATTAGAAAAGCCATTAAATTGCCTCTTTCTTACAGAGAAACACCCTTGTTTTTTAGATATTGCCTCCTTCATTGCCCCCCAGATCCCTCAAATCTCCTCAATCTGCCCAAATAATTTCATAAAGAAATAGATGGATTCACTGTTGAAAATATGTTTGTAATCTACGTCTCCTTCTTCCTGGAAATATGAAACTCTGTTTTCATACTTAAATAGTAATTTTCTTGCTGCTACATTTGTAGTCATGTTTCCAAATTAAAAATCCTCATATTTTAGTGGTGTGAAATGCAAGACACATATTAAGAATTTTCAACCTATAATTTTTAAAATACAATATTTAAACCCATCCCTTGACTTTCTTATGTCTGTGCATATATGTGAATACGCATTTTCTTTAAGGCTTAAAATGAAAAAAAAAATCTTTTAAAAGCTTCTTTTTCTTGTCACAAAATATAACACATCACCTTAGGCTGTATATATATTTAACTTTGTTGTTCATGTTTGAGCTGAAGTTTATCTGGCTAAGTGGTGAAGCCCATTGCATTCACATTTCCAATAAGAAGCAAGTCTTCCCACTTGCAGAGATACTTCCCCAAAGTAACACACCTCAACAGGCAGATGGGACCAGTTAACCTGACTATATATTGGTCACCTTCTCTCATTCTACAATCTTCCTGAGTAGATAGGTAAGATTCTGTTCCTGATTTCAAAAGAAACTGATGAAGTTTGAAGGAAGCATATGAAACTTACTTTATCACCTAGTCCACAGTTAACTTGTATAGAATAGACAGCAAGACTAAGCTTTTTTGGACAATGAGCATTCCAGTTTTAAGTGTCCCAGGCTGCAGGCTTCTAATTCTTCCCCTTAGAAATTATTCTTTACTATAAAAGATTGTTTTCATACCTTTAAAATATTGCCTTGTCTTAGTTTCATCATCATCCATTTAGCATGTGAAAAAGCAGTTAATGAATCATACCTCATATTCATAGATGTAAGTATGAGCTTTTCTCCAGACATGATGAGGCTGCAACCCTAAACCAGTTTCTGGTCATCCTGTAAAATAAATCAAAGGAAGCACACTACAAAAGTGTCTTAATCTCTTCCTGGTGTGATGTTGAGCTTTAAAAATAATATGTTGAAGACACACTTTTCCATTGAATTATCTAACACATTTTGATTCCTAAAACAAGGCAGCCTAGGAAAACAAGAAAACCTAATTAAATTAAACAAAACAGGGAAAGAATTGCAAACATGTATTATAGCCATGAATTCTCTGAAGAGAGAGAAGTAATATAATTTCTCCGTCACACGCCAGTGGAATGTTACCAAACATTTTTTTCTCCACATAAAACATTTCAAGTTTTGAGCTTTTAGAAAAAATGCATCCCAAAGTAGGAAGGAATTCTAAAACTAATTCCATTCTCCTTATCACAATATAATATTTCCATCTATACAGTTTACCCCATAGTGCCACATTTAGGTCTTCACCACCACAAAAGCTGACACTTGAAAGGTAAGAAGAGTGTCAGAGCCAGCACAAAGAATGTTCTACTACCTTTCCTCCCAGTTTATGGGAATTATGTGATGATTCTCAGTTCAGTGGGAAACATGAGAATGTAGCAGAGACAGGTGAAGCTGCATTCAGCTTTCACACTCAGTGTGGAAAAAGTAGGGGCTCTGGGGAAAGACAATCCTCTTTTGAGAGGCACTTACTGGAAAAAACAGAACTGGAGTGGAGGACCAGTGGAGGATCCAAAAGGGATGCTAGCAGACAGTCAGATTGGAAGAGTGGTAGTTTATCAGGGAAATCCTCTTAATTAACAGAAGATGGAAAACTGTTTATGCCTGCTGAGCATATACACCCAGTTGTCTTGTGATCAATAGAATCAATATTTCCCAATCTGGGAAGCAAGAGAGGCAAGATGAGAGGCAGAAAAGAGGCGTGTGGGAAGAGAAAGAGCCCCAAGAACAGGGAACAAAACCCTGCTTATGGTGTTGGAAGGTATAGTTGGGAAGTAAAGAGATACAAATGGTGCTGTATAGAAAAGCAACAGGCGACAGTATTGGAAAACACCACTTCTGCCATTTTTCCTGCCTAACTGTTAGTTGGTCTGCACCAATAATAAAAGAAAGATTAAGAAAGTACCATGCCAATTAAAAAAGACAACACAGAAAGACAAAAATATAAAGCATTTAAAGGATGAACAAGCTACAATGGTAAATGCCTAAGAAGCCAGAAAGGGAATAATTTCAGTAAGTTCAGAAAAATATCCAAATATTCTGAGATTTTACCAAAACCAAAATTCAATGTCAATTCCCTTATTCTTATAGAAAAGATAAAAATGAAACAGTAGTAAGGAACTATGACAAACATAGGTATTGAGTTTCACTTAATTATTTCCAGAAAATATTTTATATTTTCTTGACTGTTTCTAAGTTTGATTCAAGACAATTTACCATTTCTGTCTTTAACCACGTCTTTATGAGTCACAACCATAAGACAAAATCATTCCTTTGATGTATTTGCCCCAGTAGGAACATTGATTAAACAATAAGGAAAACTTGGAGGGAACAAAGAAAATAAAAACAAAATTCCTTTATGAATTTCGCACACCACTGAATTCCATAAACTTAAAACATATTTCTGTCTTCCCAGTCATCTCTCTCCCCCCTCCTTGTTTGAATGCAGTGAAAGAAAAAAAGATATTGTCTTTAAACTTCAAAAGATTTCTCCCTTCTGTTGTCCTTAGAAACATTTTTCAGGTCATCAAAGTGTATTTAGCACTCAATGATTTCTCAATGAAAAAGTCAATTCTTCCTAAAGGAACACTTGTTTCCTATCAGTTTACTTACCTAGGTGAAAGAATAAACCAAGGAAAATCAGAACCTATACAAAAAAAAATACTGCGCAGACTCCAACAGGCAGTACCTACTGTATTTATTATATGTGAATGGTGTACAGTGTATTCAGAAGAAAATAAATGGTGAGAATTTTCTTTTCTCTTTTCCTATTTTCCTCATCAAAATTTGTAATTACATTCTATTTCAATTTTAACAAAAAAAATTTCTAGTGCAAAATCTATTATTGATGTGAAGGTAATTATAGATCTTAGTTCATCTACTTTGGTGACATCATCCAAGAATGGTGATTTAGTCAGTTCAACAACCTGTTTCAGGTGGTTTAAATTCTTTATTTCTCTTTTTATTTTACATTGCTAAGAATTTATTTTGCTTCCACTATTTTTATACAATTTCTGTGAAATTTTGAGAGACATTCATTAAGGTCTAAGTCCAAAATAATACAATTTATTAAAAACATTACAATGTTTCTGGCAATTTCACTTAGCATAGTCCTGTTATCAAGAAGTCTTATTAACTTAAACTTTATTGACTTCCTCAACCCTCAAATATAAGTTTATTTTCACTGTATGTGTACTGAAAATCAGTCCTTGAAAGCTTCATGTTAGTATCACAACATCAGTATTTCCAACTCATTCACATTTCCAGGTACATAAAGTCATCTTGACTATGCAAATTAATTTTGCTCTTTTCATGTACAACACACTAAGAAATTGAGGCATCGGTGTCTGCAATTACCTTCCATAAAATCAACATTTTACTGCCAAAGACTTTATCACTTGTTGATACAATTTGAATGACCTTTGGACAGTTCTATTTCTGTGCTTCTGGACAGGCTTCAAGGCAAAAATCAAATTTTAAGAAGGATCAGTGTTTTCCAGTGTGCAGATGTCCATTCTTGAGCATAGATTCACGAGTGTCAAAAATCCTTCAATTCTCCTAGTGTAAAGGTGTGCAGGATGTGATTCTCCTACATTACAACATTTTGGGATATTTAATATTTTTTTTTTCTCATTTTGTCTTGGGTCATAAGCCAGATTCTCCAAGTGTTTCATATGAAAAGCAAGTTCTGCAGCATAACATAAAAAAGATTTTAATGAGGGCCCTTCCCAGGACTGTGGCAGACCTACATACCACTCTACATTATGGTTTTTGTGCAACATTCCAGCAACTGTTCCACATTACTTGGCTACTAGTTCTTCTTGTTTATGTCTCCATCCATCTCTTGTATTGAAGAAAAAAAATTATTAGGCATTACTTCAGTCTAAATTTCAGGTCTTCTCTCTGGATGTTCTAATCTTCACTTTAAATCAAGTAAAGGACGGACTTGAACACTTTAGGTTGCACCTTCCATCACACAGTCATTCTTTGTTCTTTCACCTTCCTGAAACCAATAAACAGGAGATTTTGGTTCCTATTTGTATTTAAATCCATAAGTACACATATGAATAAGTAAAACATATACATGCATATGTTCCAGTTCAAAACTGGAACATTCCATTAAAAAACTAAATGCAGTTAAGAGTTCTGACAAATCTTAAAAAAAAAACCCTGGAAACCCTGTATTTAATTTAAGTGGAAACACCACTAATCACAACTCTGGCAAAATTATAGCTCTACAGGAGAGTGGCAGGTAGTGAGTATCTGCTACAGGTAAGTGAGAAAACAACCTTTAGTAGGAAGAAAGGTTGTTCAAAGAAAAAAATCAGAAGGCTTAAACTCACAGTAGGTTTAATAAAATCTCAGCATTGTCAAATGGCCAGAAGGAATTCAAGAAAGGTAGGTTGAAGTTTCTTCTTGGATTATTCAAGCCACCCAGTACCAAATGAAGTAGCATCTCTCAAGCAGCTACTGATTTTTATCCCTTTAGACTCCTCCTTAAAAACCTACCTTTTTCCTCTAGCCCTACAAATCATCACCCTCTGGGAGTGGTTATTCTGGTGGCCACCTGTAAGGATACAGGCCACAGTGAATAACCTATGTGTGCACCTGTAGTTACTGTTGCTGCATCTTTCTGCTCTTCACAGTCTTTGCTCCAGCTTCAGTGAAGTCCCAGATTATGAAGAGCATGGGAGGTGGATGTGTCTGTAATTTTCTGCCTCTGCAGTAGAATAAAGCACCAATGCTTTTGTGGAGTTATAGGTGTTATCTGAACATACTTGTAATATGTAATGTGCAGTATCCACTTTGGCAGGCTTCGATAGCTTGGCATATCTGCCATGAAAACAAAGAAAATATATTCGTCTCTACAATCAGGCATGTCATTCCTGGGAAGCTGAAGAGAGAATGCAGGAAAGAGTAACCATTGCTATCCCAGCTTCTGCTGGGCTTGGAGGGGTGGCTAGAGCACTCCAGCATTGCCCATGTGCATTTCTCCTTCAACAGAGAAAAACGGTTTTGTTCATTTTTTTGAAGCTCTGCACTCCTCTTAGGTTTGCCCTCCTACTTATTTCAGATCTCTCTGACTACTAAATTTACTTCACCTATTCTCACCTTTATCTTTAGATACATATTTTCACACCCGATACTCATTTTCATACACTATTTTGAGGCTTCCCTAGCAACATAAGCTTCTGAATTCTCATTCATGTTTAGGTGTAAATATCTGCTACAACTTCCTGAAGTCCATTCTAAAGGAGACTTTTGGCTCACAGTCTCTCAGCAGTGTTCCCCCACACTTTAAGAGTGCCTTTGTTGTTACAAATCCAATCTCTTTTGAAGTTTATGTTCCCACGTCCTCTTCTATCACTGTGCATTTCTGTTACAGGCACATCACAAACTGCTGGGTGAATGCAGATGATGGCTTCCCTGTAAATGCAGATGATGGCTTCCCTGTAAATTAGATTTGTGTGTGTAAAACCGATGCTTGTTTACACACTGGAATGATGCCAAATACTAGCTCAGATGAAACAAAATATTTATGAATCGGATAAACTGGAAACTTACATCTTTATAAGTCGTTCAGAGCAGATTCAGGTATAATTTCCCTTCCTCTACCCCATTCTTCCAAAGGACTATTAGAAATACTTTCTTTTTAAAAGACACAGCTCTTTAATTTATACTTAGTAATATTAAAGCAAAAGTTTAAAACAATCCTTTATGAAACAAGTGATCTTAACTATTGTAATTCACATGAATTTAATTACACTGATTTTTAAAAGTAATTTAAATATTGCTTTAAGAGAAGTTGGTTTTTTGCTACCATAATAAAATAACTTGTTTTATACAAGATACAGAAGAATATAATTTGATCATTTCTTCTGTTAGCCTTTGTTACATAGATTTTTACATAATCATTACTCATAATGTTCTGACAGATAATGCTATTACTAGCGTTACAATCTTTGCTATTATTATAAAAAATCTGGCTTTGTGAAAATTTTAATTTATTAAAATGTAATGAAAGCACATCTAACATGAACCATAATTTATGAAAATTTTAGATGTGCTGCTTGACATTCATGTCATCAGGCTTCAAAAGTTTCACATCTGAAATGTGAAATTACACAGATTTATAAAGATCCCTTTTCAGCATGTTAGCTGGCACTATCTTCTGTAAAATGTATATATTTGGCTTTAAAGAGACAGGCGCATGTAATTTTAATGTCAGCACCAGCATCACCAAAAAGTGCCCTGGCAATCAGTGGAAAGGTTTAATAGGTTTCCTGTCTTGTTCTTAATTTGCTGAAATTACAAAATCAATACTTTCAGTTGTAGCTGCAGCTACCCGTTTTACTGCTTTAAGATAAAGTCTACAATAAAGTAACCTTCACTTTCAATTTGTAGCACAGAACATCAGGGTGTTCTTGGCCACTAACTAGTCTTTCTTTTCTCAGCCTGTTTGAGACATTCCAGGTGTGTGATGTTGCCCTTCAAAGGGGAAAGGTGCATTTTGTATTAAGCATCACTCTCATCAGTGACTTGGTTTGTTTACTTTTTAACATCTCAGTCTATTCTCTCCTAAAGTCACCTCTGCATGGGTTGTTCATTATTTCCCTATTTCTCTGTGTTGATATTCTATACTACATAAATAAGTGATTGGTGTTGAAACAGCCTAATCTTTATTTTACTCCATAGTCTCCCTTTCTGACAAAGGAGCACATTTTTCTGCAGCAGCTAAAAAAAGAAATTCTCCATATTTAGTCACATTTTTAATGGTGAACATGATCACTGCATATGCAAAAGGCCTCTGAAAGGACCAGATCAACACCACTGGAAAGGTCAAGCTCTTTCACAGAGCAAGAAGGAAAAAACAATAAATAAATAGCCTTCCATGGACTTCCCTGCTATGCCTCCTGGCTCTCTAATGATATAAGTTAAAAAAACATATCTTTACACAATCATTTAGTCTTCCAACTCAAGTCCAACCTTCCCAATGAGTGTCTGCACTCAAAAAATAAAGTTGTAAGATGGCATTTTGACCCTCTTATCCCTGCTTCAGGAGCAATTAAAATGTTTTTAAATTTGAGGATTTTTTGTTCTGTTTTTCTCTGGTAACTGAAATATTTTCAGCATATAAGCTCTCCTCACCACTTAGCTGAGCAACATTCTGGAGTTATTAGCACTGGAGAAGGGCCTTGGCTTGGTCCTCTTCTAGTGAAGCAATAAAAAGAATCTTAAGCTGCTGCTCACAAAAGAATGCAGCATAAGATGTCTCAGTGCTTTCCACTGATGCTAAATGTATTCATACCAAGGAAAAAGAGCTCTCAACACCTGCTACCCCAAATGTTAATGAATACACACACACACACACACACACATGCACATTATGCTTTTTTCTTCTCAGCCACAGCAATTTCAAGTTGAAAATTTTACTCATAAACAACACATGATGAAGCAAGGATACTGTAAAACAGAAAGCACGGTTGATCACAGATGGAATACAGAGCCTCCAAATGCCACAGCTCCCTTGCTTCATGCTTTACATTTTTAACTAGATGCTCAAGGTAAAAGCATGCTATTTATCTTGTGATGTACTCTCTGTAAATGAAAATTCAGAGTAGATCTAGAAACAATATTGCACCAAAAGAAAAAAAAAGCATTTGTCTCTAAACAAGTCAAGAGAAATGCCAAATGATTCAATGAAGATCACTTGTGTCACTTAGGTTTGTTTTGATTGGTCCTCCAGTGTTTACAGCACTCAACTCAGCAGGCTCAGAACCCCAAATCTATATTTAATTTAAAGCATTGCACCATCACTCAAATCTTTCAGCAGCCTCACTACAGTCTAAAGAACAAGAGGAGAGGGACCTGTTTACATGGAGCACTTTTGCATGCTCCAAGGGACTGCAGAATAGTTTAAAACAAATTATATCAAGATATAAAGGAAATGAAATTTTTTTTGTGTAACAATTTTCCAGTACTTGTAGGATTTTTGCCTACATTAAATTCTGTCAATTTTCAGGTGTTCTCAGCAAGAGATCATATTGCAAGACAAGATAAAATATTCCAAAAGCAGATTTAAACTGCAAAATAAGATGAATCTGAGAAAACTGACTTTTTATCAGAACTAATACAATGATCAGGAAAGATAATGTATTAAATACAGCCATTGCTATGACACTGAAATCTTTGTAAAAATTCACAGCAGTTTAGAGAAGTAAATGGAATAAAATAAATTATCAACACACATTTGAGGGCCCAGTCGTTTCGGATGCAGAAACTAAAGTTTTACAAAGATAACTAGCTGAAGGGAAAAAAACCCAAATGCCCATTTAAGCATACACAGGTAGTCTTAAAGCATGTCTGGCTTTGTCAAAGGGAATGAGCCCTGAGCTTCTATTAACAGCAGCCAGGGTAGAATCCACTTGCTGTTTTGCAAAAGCAGCCCTGATGCAAATGGAGAGTTACTGATGTCGTATGCACACTGCCAGAGAGCAGAAGCCTCCCTGCTGTAACCATGGTGGTAGCATGCATCAGCACAGCATTACTGCAGGGGTTTTCCATCCTTGTCAGCTCGCTGGTGTAAAAGTCTCTAACTAAATTTAGGGGTCTCTCCAGGGAAAAGAAGCAGAGATAGAAGAGAGTTCAGAAAACTAGACATGTTTTGTCTATGTTTATCTGTTACTATCCAAGTTTTCCCAACATGCCACGAGGTTTACTGGGCAACCTGTTACCTTGTTTGAAAATGTAAGAGTTTTTTACATTCACTCTACCTTGCCATCTCCCTTTGCAGTGGCTGCTGGCCTCGAACTGCTGTCCCTGTCCCTAGCTGGGCCGTTCCAGGCATGAAGTTTGATCAAAGCCTGTCAGAAAAGTTGTCTGCAGATGCTACTCACTGTGAAGCATGTTTCCTCCTCAATGGCTCAGTCATTTGCAGGACCCTGGGCATGAGGGCGTTCTGCTTTGCAGGCACATGCAGTTAATGAGCCCATCCAGCACTCCTCCAGCCAGGATCAGAGTGAGGCCAAATCTGCAGCACCGAGCCCCCGTTCCCTCAGCCAGGAGGAGAAGGCAGTGTTTTGGGAGAGGGTATCCAGAGCTTCAGCACTAGGCAGTCTCCAGCCTTCAGGAAAATGCAGAGAGGGAAGGAGAGCAGAGTGAAATTACCTTCAGCCCTGGAAAAAGGGGACAGGCTTGTAATAGTTTTCTTCCTCTTAGCAGAAACATTTGTCCGGCATCTGTGTTTCTTTCAGCCCTGTTGTGCTTCTCAGCAGACAGGGTAATTTGACCCAGAGGATTTTGGCTATCTAAGCTATGCTTAATCATTTGGCCCCATTACATCACTACAAAACAGCTCAAAATAGAGGGCTCCTTTTAATAGATTTCTTGCTTCAGTTAACAAAAATTATTCAAACTTCAGTTTTAGCTGAGCTTATTAAAGCAGGACTGTGTTTAAGTTATAGTAATTGTCAATAAAGTCCTTTATAGCAGATTGAACTCAGCATATTTTAGACCTTGCCAATTTGAGACAGTTTCCATAAAAAAAGGAGAACAGCAAAGTTACAGAGTGATAACTCAAAAATGGAAAAAAGGAATTATTTAGCATAAAAGGAATTATTTAGCATAGTAAAAGGAGGTATAACTAGGAGTAATGGGAGAAAATTAATAAAGGGAATACATCAGTAGGGGAAAAAGAAAAACCTGACTGTGAGTTAACCAATAGAAAAATTTCCCTGGAGAGCAAAGAGTAGACCACAGCTAGCCAATTTTAAAATAACTGGCCAAAACCCTACCAAATAAATAAACAGGCTGGAAATAATTTTGCAGCCATACAGAGAGAAGACTAGGTTACCATTCTGTTCCCTGCTTCTAAATTTTATGAAACTGAGCAAGTAAATTGAGGTTTCTGATTGACAAATCTAATGAAATTCAGCATTCTGGCTGCTGAGATGTAATTGCACAGCTTTTATCTTTGCAAGCATCAGAAGTTAAAAAGAAAAAAGAAAGGAAAAATGTTAAAATGTTTGGTTTGTCTTTTGTGGGTTTTTTTTTTTCCTTTTAATTGGAATTAATTTTGTTGTTCTGAGTTAATTGAGTTATCTAGTAAAAATTTGGTCCTTAATTGACAAAAAAAAATTAACAAGAAAAATAGCAAGTTAAAAATAAAAAGAACTTTAATTGAAATTTTTAAAACAGATAATTTTTAACAGTAAGACAAAGAAGAAGAGCTAAAATGCTCTTACATAGATACCTCAAAATTATACCAAAATATGATAATTTCTGAAAATTCAGAATCAAAATTAACATTCTTTTGAACTCCTTGTTTTGGAAGAGATTACGTAAAGCATTGTGGTTATTAAAGATAAGTAATTGAGGCAACATAAATGTGTTTGTGAGGTTTAATCTTATTTTACAATTTTTTTAAACATAATTAGAAATAAAGTAGCAGTTAAGATTAATAGCAGGTTTGCAGGTATGAAATGTGCTATCCCATACTGACTAGCCAGCAATATCTGTTCAATAAAAAGGAATAGAATGTTCCCTTGGTGTTAGGCTTTTTTGGATAGGATAAAACTTTTGAGTTATTCAATGTTTGCAGTAAAATTTAGAAAATGTGTTAATTGAATGTGTGATTGAAATTAGAAAATGTAAATCCTCTGAATCATTCCTGTATATTTATGACTATCATATTTTTTGACACAAAGATAAAATAATCAAGAGATTTGGTTTTAGCACCATTACATCTGAAAACATTAGAACAATTTTTTAAAATATTGTTACAATGTATGAACAGTTTATATTTCATTGAGATTTTAAAATATTTTTTTCTTTATATTTAAAGTCCTACACTTACAAATTTATAGCAACATGCCATAAACCCTTGCATCTAATTACTTTTTAATCACATCTTCTGACACAGATGATTTCAGTTTTATTTACAGTGGAAACAGAAATCACAACTCTGACAGACTTGGATCAAACCAATGTTAATCTGCACAACTGTAATTTTGTGGGATTATACATGTTTCAGCAGTAAAACTTGTGCTCATCATATATTTGTCCTTTATTTTTAAGAACCAAAATTTGAATTTCTATACAAGGCAGAGAACTTTAAAACCAAATGACTGCAGAACTCCTCTACAAAAAAGAAATCTTTATAGTACATTACACAAATATGGATGTTATTATTTAGCAGTTTTAAGTAGAATATTTAGCATGTAAAATTATATTTTAGAGTGTGATTAATAATACTGAAAGATTAAGACATATAAGTGGGGTTAGGCTTATGGTTTTTTTATTAAAATCAAAGTATGATACATATCAGTTCTGTTTAAATATGTAAAATTTAAAAAATGTATTTTTAGGTTTTTCCAGGATGTTATTTCATTTGGTATAGAACTTCAAAGTACTCTAATCTTAGCCTGTAAATGCACAGCTAAAATAAACAAATTACAAAGGAAAAAAATCAATCTAACTTTAAGTAAAGTCATGTAGTTTGAGATCAGTGCTTTTTTTGTTAGGTATAAAATAGAATGATTTCCTAACCTAATCCTCCCTAGCAATGTTGCCAGTTTTCAAGTTATTTATAAGAAACTGCAGTAACAAATAGTCGTGTTGCAACAAAAAGCTTATGACTGTATTGTAAAAATATTTATATCCTTGCCATTTTTACATTTAAAATCTCTATTCAAATATGTTTGAGCATTTCAGGGCAAAATAATTTAAAATTAAAATGAAAAAAAACCAAAACGTATTGAGGTTTAAGTTTACGCGCTCCTCAGCAATGCTCCAGTGCAACGTTGCGTTTGCCTCATGCTGTGAGTCCCCATTCACCCTGAGCATTTCACGTGTGCAGGGCAGGGGGGAAGGTGGAGGTGCACTGGGAAGGCAGCACCTTCCCTGTCTCCAGCTGGCAGGATGGGCTAGCAGGGCTGGTGTGTTTGTGCACATCCAAATGGACTTCAGGAACCATTCACCCCTTCTGCCCATAGGTAACCAGTATGCCCAGAGACAGGGCGTATTTTCATATGGATACGTGTGTATACAGCCATCACAATGCCAAATTTAATCGTTTGTAAAGAAGTTAAAAGGAAGAAAGGTTGCTGTGCAAGCAGAACAACCGGCTTCCTTAAAAATAGGTAGTATCAGTGCATGTACTCTCTTAAGACATGCTTTAAATTCAATACTTTATCACTTCACTTATATCCACCTGGTAAACAGTGCAACAAGTCTCTGGAAGCTGATTTTTTTAAATATTTGATTATTTTTCTACATTTAAAGTCACAGCTTCAGAGCTGAGTTAGCTTACAACAAGAACATAAAATTCAGCCAGGAAATTTTACATAATACTATATAAATTTAATTTTAAATATCTATCTGGAGAGAGATAAAATTGTATCTTACAAATGCCCCATATTTTAAATGCTTTAACTATAACAGAGTAATTTCAGAGAGAAAGTATTCTATAAGTTATCTTTCCTTTAGAATTTAAGGAAAAGCCAGTATTGTAATAGTCCTCATAACTCTTCCTTTCATGTAGTTTTCTTAATTTGGTTCTGCTCACTTCCCTTTGCTTCTTGTTTTCCTGCATTCTTTGTATTTTAATGTGTGTAGCTAACAAGAAAATCATATCTAGAGCCATGCTTTCTAATTATTTTCGTTTCTATAGATACTTGGGAAAACTCATATTCTCACAAGTAACATCCTTCTGCAAAGTGACAAAACGCAAAAGCTGTTTCAGTAAGGTACTGTTTCAGCACCTTACCCTGCCCAAAACAGTAGATAAGGGGATCTTTTACAAGACAGTTTAGTCACTCCATGCCATGTCAACTCTTTGGAACAGAAAAACAGTGAGGCTAAAAAGCAAAGCCTTAGGACTTTATCTATTTTCTCCTTGTTAAGATCTGCTACATAGTAGCATTTTTTGATATTACAGACTAAATTTCACCCCAAAAACCAAGAAGGAGTCGCAAACTGCCTCATCTACAGCAGCTCTGTGCTGTGCAAAACAAGAATACGCTCCAAATATTATTTACCTCTGGCCATTTAGTATCTTATCTATAGATGTAAGAAAACATGATCTTCCCCTTTGATTATGCTTTGGTTTAATCACATAAAAGTGAAGTCTTTATTGCTGATGCAGAATTTTGCAACTGAGCTTTTCCTTTTCTGTAGTGCTAAAAGATTCAGAAGGTAAACCATGCACTCATTCTAACAAAAACAGTATAATAGGGATGGAGGGGAGAAGCAATTTGAAGTCTATAGAAAGGTTACCATAAAATTTACATTTTCCATAAAATATAAGTAGCCACCATTTTGCTGTAATCCCAGAGCAGCAACGAAATGGTGGTACAGAAGAAAACTACCCTATCAGACACATTTCATCATTGCTTCTATCCATCACTATCTCCTTTCTCTAGCATGATTATCATTTATTCTCCTTCTTACAAGCAACATCCTATTTTAAAACTAAAAATTGATAAATATACCACAGTAAATAGATAAGGTGTAATTATCAAACTAAGACTACATACTGTACAAGTCCTCTCCCCCTCACCCCGCTTCAAACTGCAAAAAAGTACTGCGTAGTGTTTCTATCACACACTGATGAACACATCCCTTGGAACTGCTACTGTATGAAAGCTGTATCCTAGAGGTAGAGCACATGGTATGGAATATGGCTCCTGCATTGGTCAGTATGTATTTTAATTATTATATGATGAGATATACATAAGTAACACTCAGAAGACCAAAATGGCATAAATGAATTGGTTTTGATTGTAATATACAATATTGCATTTTGTGAAACATTTTATATTTAAGTGAATATATGTGTATTGGCATTCTCGGTTTAGAAATTTATATTAAGGCATCAATTTTGATGAGCAATGCCATCTTTTCTTTCTTTCTTTCTTCCTTTCTTTTTTTTTTTTTTTTTTTTTTTTTTTGTTATTGCATGCTTTTCAGGTGTGGAAATCACTGCCTACTTGTACATAAAGAGGGAAACAGTATTTGTATTTTGGTGCAGGTCTATTCTGTGATACTGTGCTATACATATGAAAAGAATTCATAAAGTTTATCCTGTAATCTCTAAAGAAGCACTATGTGTTACAAGCTTTATTAACTAGGTCCTAAATTTATAAATTTGTTATAAACCAGAAAAGTATATTCTGTAATATATTTTCTAAAAGTATGCTTGGTGTTTATTACTATAAATATGTAATGAAGTTAAGATGAATCACATTTTCAAATACAGCATGTAGTAGCAAAAAATGTTCTTGTTTTTCAGACAAGAATATATTAGATTTCAATATCGTGTTATAACTAATAAATCAGAAAACATAAAAATGTGGGTCTTTTAGGTGAGAGTGGATACCGAATTTAATTTTTAGGAGAACTTTTAGAAAACATGCTTAATGATGTGAAATTTGTTTGCACAAATCTGCAATTATGTACAAGTAAAACAAATGTCCTGTGCCTTCCTATGTACTCCCATTCTTTTCCAGTACAAAGCCAAGAGTATTTAGGTAACACTGCCACCTATTGCTTAAAGGTCATAGTGACTAAAATCCAGTCCAGTTTTTTTATAACTCATCTTTGCTCGTTTTGACTACTATGCTTTCATTATTTCTAACAACTGAATGAGACTTTCATGTTCTTTTATGTAACAAATAATAAGCATCTGCCTTCAGTATTATGACTATAATTTATCTGGAATCAATGAACACTCAAAAGACTTCCAGTATTGATAAAATTAAGTTTCAAAAAATACTAAGAAAATCAATTTCAAATACAAAATCCATCCACAAAAAGAAATAAAAAGAAGATTCTTCAGGTTACAGGATGGCCAATATTGCACAATCCAATTTATTTGTTAAATATAAGTTTTCTGATAGAATCCAAAATAGCCAAATACTGTTAACATTTTGCAAGTGGATAAGCAAATGCTCAAATTGTAAACATACATCTGCAGGTCTTTTAAGGACACAGCTTGAGAAGCATGCAAATAAGTCAGTATAAGATTAGACCTAATTCTTTTCAGTAAATAATTTTGTTTTCGGGACAACGATCAAAAAACCACTAATTCTACATCTAAAGAAGGATCATGCCATAAGAATAACCTTTGTCAGCTTGGAAAAAAAAAAAAAAAAGAAAGAGAGAGAAAGAAAATTATTTCCACTTCTTTAAAAGAAAGAGTGAGAAAAATATATTTGGTCGTACTAAGGAAAGTCGTATGAATCAATCAGGAAGATAACTTAACACCGGTTATATAAAATATATAGTATAAGTACTGTCTAGGTTAATTTACAGCAATATAGAAAGATTACTTAGTTTGGAAGAAAATTTATTGTTCAAAGGCTCTTTTTTATCCTCAGTGTATTACTCAGTCTACATGTATAAAATAAATTGACTTTAATTCTTCACTACAGGGAAGTATCTGTATATTGTATAAAATCCCCTATATTATCTTTTATTATTAGAAGAAAATGTACAAATCCATTGTTCTTGTGCCCAAAAAATGTTAGAGTTATTGTGCAGAATGCTGACATTTGCCCTACATTAAAATATATCACTAAGAGTCCAGTTCAATTTTGAAGATTTGTGAAATTTTAAGACAGATGGATGCACTCAGGAAGAGCAAAAGTAGAATATATTTTAAAAAATAAAACCTTTTTTTTTTTTTAGTTTTGCTTAGTTAGCTAGTTAGCTTGTTTTTTTGTTTTGAGACAGGGGGGCTCTGCTTGTTTTTGTGGTTTGGTTGTTGGTTTCTTTTCACCTATATGCAGGTATTTTAAATCTCAAATATTTAAAATGTCCATGGTAGCATAGAGAGTATTTATACAAAAAGAAGGAATTTATATGAAGGTTAAATTCCTTATAGACAATTTTTTTTTCCTGTAATCATAACTACATCCTTTCAGAACTCAGAAACAACATAAACCAAGCCTTGTTCTTGCAGTTAGGGATTCCTAATCTTTTCCTCAGTCTTATGGTTTTTCCCCATGGAATTTTTAACCATTTCTCTCCTGCTAGAAGGTTCCCTCTCCAAACAGTCAGCTCTGACAGCCAAGCAGTGTCCAGAGCTAATGTCAGAAAGGGAATAACTGAAGAGAAATAGATTTCTGCACACCTTTTGTTATCTTTCTTGTGCTTTTTCTTATTTCTACCCTTTCAACTCTAATAGCAATACATGATTCTCGCACTGGTGAAAAAAACCTGAACTTTGTTTTGTCTTTTTTACTTCTTTAAATAAAATGAATATTCAAGACTTAGAAATGTTATATATTAAAGGAAAAATTTGGATATTTTTCAGATTTCATTAATTGTTTATGCACCTAAAAGAATTTGATACTAGAGTATTCAACCTTAAATTCACTCAACTTAGTACAGTAGAATGAATTATTAATGACCTAATTGCTAAACATTGATTTGTAATGTAATTACTTGTTTAATGCACAATTTTATGTAAATATCAGACCAAAACCTAAAAGTGTGGTCCTTTTAATAAATTCTCTTTGATGAAATACACCACTTGTATATATTCACATATAAAAATATGTCCTTGTTTCCTGCTTTAACAAACTTTCTTTTGGAAACTGCAATATGTTTCCTAAACAAATGTTTTGTGGCATCAAAAGTTTGCAAGTATATTTTTCTCCACTTTTACTACCCAAATTCTGATATGACTAGACATAAATTTTGTATCAGGAAAAAAATGAATTATCTTAAAAGAGTATTCAAAATATGTAAAGAGAACAAACAAAAAAAGGAATACATTAAATTAAGTGCATGAAACCTAGAACAGGTGCAGAATAAAATGCAGTGTCTAAGATCCATAAGCTACAGAAGGCATTCATTAATAATTTGTTAATTTTATCTCCAAAATTCACACTTGCACTAAATCAATTCTTTTTATAGATAGTCTCAAAATCAGTATAATTTTTTGTATATCCTATATAGAAAGATTAACAGGCAGGCACATGCATACTGAAGTGCTTGTGAAAATGCAAGTATGTTTTGCCTCTTAACATTTGTGTGTTAAAATGCACTTAATTCAGACAAAGATGCAATTTAATGCAAGGAATAAATACAGCTTAGGTGAAAAAAAAGTATCTTCCTTACGTATCTGCTCTAATCTACACACCTCATGTCAGAATGCACATAAAAATGCAGAGATGCTTATACTTCCACTGCTAACATTATCATTACTTTTATACTTTGGCTTTACTAGATCATTTCTTTAAATGAGCATCACAGAACCAATGGAGCTTTAGTCTCTATGTTACATTTTCTTCATAATCATTTTCAATTTATTTTTTTCTTGCATGTCATCATTTTAATGTAAATCTTTCTTTTTCTTTTCAATAAAATGAAATGATTAAGTAATCCTGCTTTTTGCATGATTAAAGATGACGGATAAGCTTGGGTGGATAAAAATCAAGGCTCCTAACAGAATCTGTGCACCTCACATGTCAGAATCCTTCCAGCTCGTTCAGTGCTAATGACAGAAAAAATTAGCATGTCTGTGAGTTGCCTAAAAAGGATAACTAGCTACCTTTAAGGACCTAACCATATCTCTACACTAAATTTTAAACAGTTGTTTTCCATAATTTTCTGTAATAAGCCCTGATGAATTGTTTTGGAACAGATTAATAGAGAAATCTTTATTTAGAGCAATAATAAATGTTCATTAAATCTATCAGTGACTACCACTGGGCTGTTTAATCACCACCTTTGTATCACTAGATATAACGCATTTAGAAAACAAAATGCGAGGGATACAATATGCTGAATATAGTACAAATCTGATAAAAAACAATGGCACATTTAAATCAGCCAGTCAGACACGACTCAGTTTTTGAGAACATGAAAAAAAACTCCCAACTACTGATTTTTGCCAGTGTCTCTTTCCTTTCAAGTGCCCTATGCAATATGTGTTCAGCCTTTTCTGACTGAAACAAGAAAACCAGGAAGGGGATATTACAATACAGCACATACGTACTGCCATCGCCTCTAGACATATGACCCAAAATGATGCTAAGAAGTCTTTCTCTGACCTCCTGCTAACCAGCCTCTTGTGATTAATTCAGCATGTCCTTGAAAGTATCTGCTAGAGACCTTTGTTTTTTTAATTTAAGAGTTTCTGAAGCCCACCTATAGCTTCACTGATGGATTTTTATTTATTTATTCTTTTTTTGTTGTTTTATCAGAGGTAAAGCATTAATCTATGAACAGTGGTCTGCAGTAACAAAAAACCACCACCTGCCTAAGCATTCACCAAATAGGACCATAAATACCACAACATTTCCTGACCTAAGTTTCGTAGACATCTGTATCATGGTAACACTGCATTTCCCTTCTTTGACAGATGAAATTACTATTCTTTGATTTCCATCCTCCCCCCACCCCCCCACCCTCTTTTTTCTGATTATGTTCTGGATGGCAAAATTTGGGCCACAAAATGCTAATTTCTAACCTAACACCATGACAGCAATCACAGCCATCACAAGGATGGAATAAAGAGAGCAATCTAACATCCAGGGATATGAATTTCTGATCAGTGGCTGGCAGACTGCCGTGAAAGCTTACAGTAATCCCATTGGACAGCTAGGGTTGATGAAGCCTGGGAACAGGCAGCCACAATGTAGGTAGTTCACAATTGCAAGCATTTGTCCATAATTTAAAGCTATATGAGAAGTGGAGAGTATTCATCTGAACAACAAGCTGTAATTTAACTAGAGTAACATTTACACAGTTTTTAACCCATTAAGTCCACCTCTTCTTACACTGACATTCCCTCTGTTTAATGCCCATTGTAAACAAAACTCCTGCACACTAAATGAACACGTATTTTTAGCATTTGCAAAGCTCAGAATAATTTACTAAGATTAACTCTTATTGTATATTTGGCAGGAAATAAAGCATTTATTCTTAAATCCAAAGTCCAGACCACGTAAAACCTTTCTGAAGTGAGTGGTTCACCCGAAGCCAAGGGGGCCAGGCCCGGCACCCCAGCTCACACTGAGCAAAATGTAGTTTACAGACTGATCACACGATTAAGGTTCTTTTCAAAGTGATAATGCCTCAATCATCCAGTGATGTTCCCACCAGAAGAAAATTAGCCCCTGACAAAGTAGGGAGGCTCTGCAAATGGCAGATACTAATGCAGGCTTTGAGCTCTGCAGGACGAAGGGGTTTCTCTATCAGGCTTTAAAACCGTAGCTTGAAATGTAAAGTGTTGTCTCGTGCTTGAAAGCCCCTAAATGCATCTTTCCGTGCAACCAAAGCGTGTTCCTGCTCTGTCTCCTGAATTCAGCCATCATTAATTGTCATTTTTCTATTTTGTCACAAAGCCTTTGCAGCGTTCATAGCACTGCTGCCAGGATTTACAAGGCCCAGACACGATGCCGAAGCTGCTCTCGGTGAAGACTTGTCTACACAGTCACAGTGGCACGGTGACAACTAATGACACATAAAAGTGGGCAGGTGAAACTGCCTCCGCCATACACAAATGCAGCACAACCACGAGCACAGATTATCAGAGAAATGATAGATATATGCAAGAGATGCACTTGAAAACCTTTACTGATTTCCTTCCAAACCTGTACAGCTAAAAAAAAAAAAAAAAGATATTCACAGCCCCAAGGTCCCCAGCAGACAGAGAAAGAGGAAAGCTGGACCACCCTGTGGGCACAGAATTGTGTGAATGACTGAAATGGGGCAAGTTCCCAGAAACATTTCACATTTGTATGTTACTAATAGTATGCACAAAAATAGTAAATGCACAAATGCTAACAAATGCCAAGCGCAGCTGAAAACATTAACGCGCAAACAGCAACAAGCCCAGGATCTGTGAATGAGCTCAAAGAAAAACTTGTATTCTTTGTTTGTTTGTAAAAGAGAGAGGCTGCTTCAAGTTTAGTGTAATATGAGGACGGGTCAGTTCCATGTGCCTCCCAGCACTGAGAAAGAGGAAAACATCATTACAGTGATGTGGATGTTGTGGAGTGACTGGTTTGCTTTTAGATGCAGAACTCACTCTTTTTTTCAGTTTCATCTGTTTTGGATATTTTACTGATTTGTGAGCTGGTTCTGAAAGGAAAAAGGGGAGGAGAAGTGGGGAAATAACTACTGTAACCACCTGCAAATATTTATCGCCAAAATACAATAACTGCAGAGTAAGATAGGTTTTGTTCTCTTCTTTGTTCTTTCTTTTGTTCTTCCCTCAGCCATTTCTCCTGCTCACCCCCTCCTTCCTCCTTTCCTACTAGTTTCCTTTCCATAGCCCCTTTGGTGTAATTTCCTTCCAAATTAATTTTTCACTCACATTTGTAAATATTGAATCTACCTCCATCAGCTCCCTTTTCTTGCAATCTTTAAATACATTCCCCCTTTTATTATTCTGATTTTTTTCTTTTCTTTTTTTAAACTCTTCACAATGTTCCTTGTGACCTTTTTCTTTCACCATTCTCTCATGATCATCTCCATTTCATGTGTCTGGGAGATAGTTTATCCAGTTTTGGTTTTTTTCCAGCACAACTCAATAAAATATATTTACAATGGCTTCCTGATCTGAAGTTTAGTCTTCTTGGCTTGCTAAGAGGAGAATTTTACTGTAGTGCAGGTATATTAGTCATGATAGTGCAGGGTGGGAGGAAGCAGGAGATGGATGCCGATAGCTGCTCACACCAGAAAGCAGAGAGTTCACTTCACACCTTCCCATGTTTAGGAGAAGAGAGAGACTGCCTCTCTTAAAGGGTGCCATTTGCATGTACACAGGACTATGAAACCTGTTGTGGTCCTTACTGAGCCCCTCAAGCTACATTCAGAATAATAATACATAATTTTCTGTTAGAAACACCCACATGTGTTTGTGAAAATCCCTCACTATGCATATAGTTATCACTAACTGAACAATTGTCCTGAACAATTTCACAATTTAGAGATGCTTACCAGAAACCCCTTAGCCAGAACAGGTGATGCAGGACTCTGAAGAGGGCAGCTAGACTGTACCTCTGTTCAGCTGTTTTATGATTCTTATGCTGAACAGATCTCTGGGGACTAAGGAGAGGAGGTCTTGACACATAACAGTAAATTGTATTTATAGCTATTTGCCTATATTCCTCATTACTTCTAAAAATCACTTTTGCATGTGATTGTCCAAGAGGCTTAACCATGCACTTTCAGGGATGTGCCTCAGAAAGCATGAGCCATCAAAAGGAAATGATTGAAGTTGTGCTGGATAATCAGAACAACAGCACCCATTTCGGAGAGTCTAGCAATGACTGTGCCTTGTCTCCTGCAGAACGTGATCAAAGATTTGAAAGTTACCAGCAACAGACTTGCATACATTTGCCTCATATTTGCTTCTTCCCCTCTAATGCACAACAGAGTCAAGCTTTGGAGAGGCAGTGTAGGCAGGAGGGAAAGGGGTCACTGTAGATATTAGGTTCAAGACTGGACTAAGTGTGGACACAAAGTATGGTTCAGAGGTTTCTTTTTATCTTATCCAAGCTGCTTAGCAATGACTGAAAAGCATTTCCATTTCATGTTATCTGGATAACCATTTAGATCTCCCTAGGTGCAGTTTGCCTGCCTTGGGGCATGGCTTCACAAGTCCTCTACCAATCCCATTGTGACTGGAGGATGTATCTATGAGCTGTTTAAGGAGAAAAGAAATAGATTTTTTTTGTAACAGCTTCCACTTCCACAGTGTAACTACAGCTAGATCCTGAAGTAGCTTGGCTATCACCAAATAGCATATACAATTTATCACAAAAAATGTCTGTTATGAATATGTGATGACAGTGAATATTTAACGATTCCAAGAATAACAAATATGCACATACAGGCACACACATATGCCTAAAAATCTGAATGCCATCATACAAAAAAAAAAAAAAAAACAACAAAACAACCTGTTATTATAAAAGCTAGGAAACCCAAAGCTGTTTCTAAGAACCAACATATCATTCCTGGTAGCAATCCAAAGGAGTCGCTGGCACAGAAGACTCAGGCATGTTTCTGCAAGGACACAAGAAAAAAGGGAAAAGCAGATAAAGCCTCAGACACTTCAGCAGCAATATCCAGCAGTGAACTCTATTTTCTTTGAAACTTTCTGTAAGTCTTAAAATCTTAGTTCACTCTTCACTAGTTAAATGAGAAAGACAATATCCCTGTCCATTCCTTACTGCTAAGTTGTCAGCCAAGATTCATTCACACTTGTGTAATGCGGTGATGGAATAAATATAAATGTTTAGATAAATACATACATAAGAGACAACTAGACACACATGTAAAATGTCATCCCCCCAACAGCATGGCTGGCTTTGGGAGTCACCAAGTGGGGACAAGTGGGGTTGATTGGCTGTTTGAACCCAACCCAAATCACAGGGGTTGCCATTGGCAACCACTGTAACATATGTCTGCTTTTAACCTTCCAAATGCCTACAAATCTGAAGAAAGTGTATACACTTCGAAGTGCACACTTGTCCATCAATTACACAAAGTCCTAATATGAACAGCAAGTTTTGATGCAATATTTTTCCATTTTTCAACAGAGATTTTATTTCTATGGTTTATTTCCAACTCTAAAGAATTCTACAAAAATGCATATGCAGAATCAGAAATTAATAAAGCCATTTCAGAGAAAGCAGTTTTTTGCCATATTTTGGGTTATATCACTCCACTAGAGGCAAATTTTCTACATGTTAACAGCCAGGCGCTTCTTCAAAACATTCCAGTGAAAAGAGAGAGGGTAAAAATTTAAACAAAGGTAGCTTGCCTCAGATTACACAACGTTTTTGCTGGCTTGATGGCAGATCAATTAATTGGGGAAAATTTAAAAAAGAAAGTAAAAAATCAATTTAATAGAATTCCCTTTAATTAGGGTTTCAGATTATCATGAAATGACCAGGCACATAATGAAATGTTCATTTTGTCTATTTTATTGGAGGAACCACTACCACAATCTCTTCTGTCTTTTACTTCCATTTTCAGTGCTGATTTTGTATTTTGCTTCCAATTATTTTAAGCCTGACAAGATTACTAGCATGCTTTACTAAAAGGAAAAATTGCAGGAACTTAGGAATTGCAAGCCCTCTCAATACAATTCCCAGGCAGCTTCAGTGGATGCAGTTGACTGAAATGAACAATATACTGTAAGTCGTGCCCACAGTGTCTTCCAACATATATTTCTAAATCTAAAATGATCAATTTCCCTAAATACACATTTTAGCCTCTTTCCCAAATAGAAAACTTAATTCTTTTGCATGGTTGTTTGGTCTGAAATTCAAATGTCACAGCTGCAGATCTTTTTGTCAAAGGAGTAACTCTTTAATAAACACAGAATAACGCAAATTTGAATTATTAAATAAAAGTATACAAGGATACATAATTGTATGTGTTCTTATGACATATGTATACATAATATATATTAAAACATAAAAAATAAAATAATCTCTATATCCACAGTGTCAACCCAATTTTTATGACTTCCCCTCACTGCTTTTAAATGCTTCTTATTGTGTAAGGGCTCTTGAAAAGCAACAGATATCTCTTTTCTTAGAAGTTTATAAAATCAATAGTATTCTTTGCATTACTTGTATTTCTTATAAAATGGTACCTGACTTAAAAATTCACATAAACATTCAATACAAATTTAGCTGACCAAAAGTAACACTCTCACATGTTCAAAAAACCCTGCAAACCAAAAACAGCACTAGGAGAAAGAGAGACAGAGATCAGGAAACAAGAGGTTTAAACTCATCTTAGAAACTGAACATTTCACAGTGCAGCACAACATTTGTTGGAGCCCCTGATACACCCAAAACGTTAAATCCTTGTGCAGCGTGTTTGTCTTACAGTCCTTCAAACCGCGGTCAACAAATCTGCATAGAAAATTCTGTTATGAACTGCACTAATATGCAACATCCAACAAACTTGCCACCTGTTTTCTCCTTCTGTGCCATTTCTCTGACATCTGGGAAAGTAACATAAGGCTAATAATATTAGCAGAATCAGTTGCATAATTATGCAGTTATCACCCACGTTAGGAAAACACATTTTGTTCCTATTCTAGGTCAAGTCATTATGAAAATTTGTACGCTTGACTAGCAGAATAATTTGTAGAATGTTGTTTGCCCTGACATTTTGCTATCATAGTACCTCTAAAAGCCTGTTAAAACTTCACAATTACGTTTCAGCTCCTGAGTGCCATTGGACAGGTCATGAGAAGCAGACAAGTGAGTGGTGAGTCTGTATTTCAACCCTTGCAAAGGAAGCTTTCCCAAAGCTGTTGTCTCTTTGGTAGGTGTTCAAATGACCTTTCAACAGTGGATTGGCACAAATTATTGGGCAATAACAGTGGTTTGTTGTAGTGAAGCTTTCCACTCTGTCACCATTTTCTGGTTTCTGGAGCTGAGAGATCCTTAAAAGTAATCTTCAGGAAGTGGGACAAAATCAGAAATTGGATGTAAATATCCTTTGTCCAGTATGTTAAATCTGTGTGAGAGATTCCACATCTCTACTTTACATCTGAGACCAACATGGATACCCTGGTTTGTACTTTAAATAAGCACCATGAAAATGCACGTGGCTTTACACTATTAAGTGGTATCTAGAATGTTATTGTACATTATTATAAACAAAATACAGGAATGTCACAGCTGACTAAATTCCTATCAGTTATGAACTTAATTTTTACACACATTTAATACTTATCTCATTTCAGACTTTTCTATACTGAGAAATTTTCTTTTAAAGAAAAATGGTTTATACAGTTCACTTCCTGCCATAATCAAGGTCTTTCTAACCTGATATCTGAAGGTTATGCTTCAGTGAATAATTCAGTAGGTTAGTGAAACTGTGGCAGCAAAGAAAGTGCTAATCTTAGATGGAAGCTGTGCGGGATATTAAGAAACAATTGCAAAAAGTGACATATTTAATAGAGAAAGATTACTCTGTGCTACATCTATTTAATTTGAATTGAATAAATTTTGCCAGTATTTTATGAGATGCAGTCTGCAAATTATGTGAAACTTCATAGTGTCACTGAAGTCTAGAGGAAAGAATAAAGGATTTTTTCTCCCTCAACCATTTTATGAGTATTGTGATTTTTGAGGACTTCTCACTCTTTCAAAAGAAATTTCAAAGGAACTGAAGAATCATTCACTGCTGGACTTTATTAATTTGAATTAAGGAAGAAGAAAGGGTAGTAAAAGGTGATAGTACTGAAAGATAAATAACAGGAGGCAATAGAAGGATCTGGTGTAATGAGACTTCTTGAAATAACTGAATTCCTTCTGGACTGTGACTGAGTGGGGCTGTATATGTTCTCAATCTTTCAGGGAAAATTTACTTGATCTAGCCGAGACAAGTCTGAAAGTATGAGTAAATGCAAGTGTGAAAAATGATAGGGGGCAGTTTTTTACCCTTAATCACTAAACACATCCTTAATGCAGCGGCAGTCCTGACAAAAATAATTTAAGTACATGCTCATATGATTCCTTGTATGAGTCAGTGGAATAGGAATATGATGCTACTACCAAAAATATTAAACTCATCCTATGTCATTTTAGAGGTAAAAAATATTTTAAGAACCCTGTTATTTTTCAGTCTTTCTCACAAATATATATACTTATTTCTTTTATATTACTGGTTTTGTTCAATAATTAATATGACAATTAACAAGTTATATGAAGTGTATGTCCTTGAAATATTCTTTGAAAAAAACTTAAGTAACTTGCAACAGAGAGACCTTGCCCAAAATTTTCATTAGAAATCTGTTTTCCAGGAATTTTGAACCTTGTGCCTGCACTACCACCATCCCACCCCAAGATATTCTGCTGCTAAATGCAAATTACACAAAAGTTATAGGTTTATTATGTGTGGGTTTTCATTTGAGGACAGCAACTTTTTTTTCTCAAACTTGCACTATTTTATTTTTAAGGAGCCGATGGACAAAGATAAAATGTATCTTTGGAAAATACATTGGGAAAATGCAAACTTCAGAAACTAACTATACACTTTGAAGTTAAGTTTTGCAAGCTGTTGGTTATGAATGTGGATAGTTTCATATTTTGTTTCACCACAAGGTCACATTATTAAAAACTGAGAGGAGACAATAACTCCTTCCCCCACATTTTTCTTCCCTCTAAGTGCAAGAATGGTAAAACCATTGGAAGTCCATACTGCAGGCAAAATTGTTCTCTCTGATCTGTATGGTGGATCCAGTATTCCCAATGGGAATTCTGTGCTGTGTGAATAAAGACACAAATTTATTAACTTTAATTTCTACTTTGCCCATTAATGACCCCCTTTTTCTGCTCCAAACAGATTGCAAGGAGAAAAAACACAGATCTACTGTGCACTTCAGAGAGAAAAAAAATTCTCTTGTATGCATGATTAGCCTTATACTGAACAATTCATATATGAGCAGGAGTGAAAATAGGATATGGAGCATTTTACCTGTGCTATAGGTTACCAGATCAAGTCTAGTGCGGGTCACTGGTAACCTAAAGATATTACAGACTAATGGACAGTCTGTGACCCACATGAAATGAGTTGGAATTACCTAAATTCATGGAAATACATTTCTGTATCACAAAAAAAAAAAAAAAGCCCCACAGAACTCACTCAGGGTAGCAACCTTGCTGGTAATAGTAGCAGCAAGCAGTGGCTGCAGAGATGGGAGGATCTTTTCACTTCAAATGGTGGTCATGCGAGAGAGCTGCAGCGAGACAGCGGTTGAAGTGTGGGAAAGACAGAGAAAGAGGCAGAGAGGGGCTGCTGTGTTTGTCTATGTATCGTCTGATATGTGTACAAAGAGAAGACTTCAGTCTCAAGGCCTGTCAGTTCAGCACCTTTCACGAGTACAAAATGTCATGTACTACATACTGATGAAATAAAAGACAAAGGTGTCAAAGGAACCATTACACTATATTCTAGCAATGATCAGAGGATCAACAGCCTCCCTTCTAGATTGACACTATGTTAAACTATGCCAGCGTGTTTGGCCTGAACCTCTCCTTCCCTGCCCCAGTTTTACACCATGGGTGGAACTTAATTTACCCCGACAGCCTCACACTTTGTCAAGTGGAAGAAAAATTAAATACTCATGTATTTCCCTTCTAGATAATATTTTTGTTATTTTTCAATAAACAATATGGCTGCATACATTCACATACATTAGGAAGCTTACTAATTCTTCTATTACCAAAAATAAAGGGTACATGTTTACTCACCAGTGGGTGCAATGAATGTGTAATCACAGTAGGCAGAATAACATCTTGCACCAAGAGGGTTGCTTATAGCTGGGAAAGCAATGTGTGAAAATATCACTATTTCAAGTTCACCTCATCCTGTATATTTGCCTGCAAATTATATTTCTTTCATCAAAACACCCTTCTGTAAGTACAGATAATTATGGAAAGGTTCTGCATCTCAGCTAATGTAGATTCTGATGGTCTCATGATATCAGAATGCATTATCCTCTGCTCTATTCCACCCACACCAGACACTACACATTGAGAATTCTCTGAGACCAAACATATGAAAGACGTTCCTATGAGTGCTTGTGAGCTGAAATGTCAGAAGTGACTTGACTTGACTTTCCCAACTGATATGCCAATTAAAACTTCTCATTTGATTACTTAACTTGGATAATCAGCATGAAAGAGGGGACCTCTCTGGTTTTGGCCTTTATAACCATAACTGCTGCAGCAGCAGCAGTGTCCAATTGTTGCTTTAGGTTACCAGATCCAGTCAAAATTAAATTAAATAGCCCTATAATGTTTAGATACTTGCTTTCCTCGCAAATGTTTTACTAGTTTGCAAGCTCTCAACAGCTTTGATTATGCAATGAATGTAGGCTAATTGCCTACAGGTCTCCCTGCATTATACCACTTACATAAATACAGGTACTAGTCTTCAAAGAGTGGCGGGTTAGGCTTTTACAGGACCTAAAGTGAAATAATATGTAGCTTACTCTTTCCCAGACGCACCTTTTTCCTGGCAGGAGATTTCTCCCATCCATTCCAGAAGCATGGCTGTAATGCACAGCTATAATGATGGTCGACTGCTGTGTGGAGCCTCCTGCTGCTGAGCAGCACGTGTTCCTGGTGGAATGGCATCTTTCCACCATCACAAGGGGTTTCTACTTTGGTTTATGTCTTAGGAAAGGCGGTCTAAAAGATTGTTCCATTTTAATTACATTAGGTAATGCAAACCTTGTAACAACCATTAATTGGACAGATGGCGTTCCTAGGGCTTTGTAGCTCAAAAACCAGCCTGAAAACAAGAAAAAGAAGGAAAGAAGGAAAGAAAGAGAGAAAGTAAGAGAGAGAGAAAGAGAGAAAGAGAGAAAGAGAGAAAGAGAGAAAGAGAGAAAGAGAGAGAAAGAAAGAAAGAAAGAAAGAAAGAAAGAAAGAAAGAAAGAAAGAAAGAAAGAAAGAAAGAAAGAGAAAGAAAGAAAGAAAGAAAAGAAAGGAAAAATTATGCTACAGCTAGTCTCTTACTACTATGTTCATCACCACTGCACACAGTAGGAACATCCTGTCATTCTTACTCCAATGAATCACCATAAGGTACACCTCATGCATAATTTTTTGACCCTCTACAATGTTTACATAAAAAACACATTTCTTTATCTAAAATTAGTATTCAAAATCAACATGAATTGTGAAAAAGTGCACAGTACCAGGGACAGTCACATCTGAACTGCTCACATAGCCTATCTCAGTCTTGTTAGCAATTTACTTAGTTACACCATAAGAGTCTCAGTTTCACAGATTTTTTCATGACTGGTCATTTTTGTTGGGGCTCAGAAAAATTTCCCGAAATTTTTCTCCCATTTTCTGCAGTTCTTTCATCCATTATACTGCAGGCAAAAGCCTCTAAAACCCTCTTACCTTTTCTTAACCTTACAGCGTAGTTTAAAGTAAAAGAAGAAAAGAAGAGAGACAGGCACTCTCCTGTTGATAGAATGTCATTTCAGAAGTCCTTCTGTGCTTCCTACTTTAGTCTGACTACAGCAGTTCAGCAACTTTGCCTGAAGTTAAAAAAAAAAAAAAAAGATAGAAAGAAACAAGGAGGTTGGAAAAGATCACTCTGCATTCTTTGAGCACAAAAATTGGTGTTAAATTCCAGCTCTTGTTTTGTCATGCAAGGAGAGATGCAGTCACAGTGAAAATTCAAAACAGAAACACCCAAGTAGTAACACAACCTTGTGTTTGTAGGCTGAAGCTGTTCAGGTATGTTTATATGCTGACCTATGAATTAAGAAGTCAATGTTCAAGGTTTGCCACTCAAAGAGTACACAAAGAATCCCTTGTATTCTTGAGCAGTGCTGAACAATGCTGGAGGGATGGCACATCCCTCAGATGGACACATTTTAGGGAGGTATTTCTAAATAATCTCACTGGTTTTACCAATGTAGTCAGGAAGACATTTGATTAAGAAATTTATTAATTTCATCATAAAGTCCACCTGTGTAAAGAGGTGTCAGCCACTTCATCAGCCAAACATATTTTTTTCCCTATCTCTGCATTTGTAAGCCTAGCAAGGTCTAAAGTTACAAAAACAATTTATGCAATGGAAATCAGACTACCTACCTCAGACTGAGACCGTGCTGCACTGAAGACTGGAGACCCCCACCCATACCCCTCACCATGCATGCACGTTATCATGGCTCTATGGCTCTCACATAAAAAGTACTGCTGGCTCATCAGCCCTTGGTCCTTGATGCTGCACTGTAAAGTACAGAAGAACTTCTGATACCTGACCAGGATTCTTAAAACAAGTCACAAGATTTAAATACTTTCTCCAATGACATCTCAAAAATTACCCAGATTCATGTTGGGAATGTCAGATAACAGACAGATAACAAAATGCAATATAATGTCATGGTGGACCCAGCACCAAAAGAGGAATAAACAAATTTTGCACAAGGTCTAAACTACAGAGGACTTAATTAGTCAGAAATACATCTCTCAACAAAAAAGAAGGCAGTACAAATTCTGGAGGTTGAATATCAACACTGCTTCCACAGATCATTCACATTTTGAACTTCAACAAATTTGTTCATGAGCCAGCAATGGGCGCTTGTGGCAAAGGAGGCCAGTGACAACCTCAGGTGCATTAGGAACAGCATTGTCAGCAGGTTGAGTGAGGTGGTCCTGCCCCTCTACTGAGACCTGATGAGGCCTCATCTGGAGTGCTGTGTCCAGTTCTGGGCCTGTCAGTACAAGAGAGACATGGAGCTTCCTGAGTGAGCCCAATGGAGGGTTACAGAGATGAGAATTGGGCCTGTTCAGCCTTGAGAAGAAACAGCTGAGAGGGGACCAACTCAATGTATATAGGTGTTTGCCAAGGGCATGGAGAACAAGAGGCAATGGGCAGAAACTGATGCACAAGACGTTTCACCTTAATATGAGAAAAAAATTTACTGTGTGGGTGACTGTGCAATGAACAGGCTGCCCAGAGAGTTTGTGGAGTCTTCCTCACTGGAGTTATTCAAGAGCTGTCTGGACACGATCCTATGCAATGGGCACCATGATGACCCTGCTGGAGCAGGGGGGTTGGACCAGATAGCCCATTGTTCTCCCTTTGAATCTTACACACATTCTGTGATTCTGTGATTCTGTGTTCCTGTGTTTCTGTGATTCTGCGAATACTACTTGCTGAACCCTGAGATCCCTACAGATGCTCACCGCAGCCAAGCAAGTCAGAGGTAGCAAACGTTTAGATAGTGCCAGAAGATCTTGCATCTGAATTAAAATTTTGAAATCCTTTTCCCAGGAGGGAAGGGAAAGGATATGCCTGCCCAGTTCAAGTATCCTGCCCTCCACAAATGGCCAAAATCTAAAAGGAGATGTATGGTCATGAACCTGAGTAACAAACTGCAGGCAGTTCCATTCAAACAACAGTAGCCCTGAATCTGCTGTCAACCCTAAGGGTAAGCACACTTGTACATCCACCACGTGTGAATTTTCCTCGTCTTTTTTCAGCCTTTCATTGTTTAGAGATATCTACCATTGGAGGTCTGGACCCTTTAAAAAGAGGATGTGATAACTAGATGCTAAAGACTGGCATGAGGGTGTTGAGCTCCCACTTTAACAAACTGGTCAAGAGGAAAACAGAGAAAAAAAGAGGGCTTCTGAACGCTAAACACTGTCCTGTCTCAATTTTGGGTTCTGAGCACTAGACCCACTGATCTGTACATAGAAGACAGTCAAATCCTTAATCCCCACCTGGCTGTGAATAATGTATTTGCATTGTGTACAGGCTAGGCATCATTCTGTGCTTTGCCACTTCCTTCATGAGAATAGCAACGGTGTAGGCACGGATTTCTCTTCCTGCCTTTTATATACCCACCAAATGCAGACACACACACACACACACACACACACACACACACACACACAGAGACACATGGATAAACAAATATGCACAGGTACCCAGTCACATAAAAAATTCACAGTAAGGCTCACAATCAAACAGGAAATTTGCAAACGCTCTGAGTGTAACACGCAGGCTAACTAGACACACAACAAAAGACTCCTGAACCTTTATCAAACACAAATTAACAGGAATACATTTGAATTGTTAAACCGAACGTCGCCCTCCAACGCGGCTCGGGGCTGGCGCCGCCTCAGCCGCGGGAGGGAATCCTATTGCTGCAGCTCCACCTAGTGGGCAGCGGGGGGCAGCGCAGCGGCCCCGGGGAGCGCGGCCCGGGGGCAGCGGGGGCGGCCCGGCCGCGGCAGCGCCGACCCCGCCGCAGCCTCCCGCTGCTCCCAGCGGGAACGAGCCGTGCAGCGGCCCTTTTCAACCAGAACACATGCTCTGTTCTCGGGATCAAAGCTGAGAGGCTGGCTGTTTCTGTTTGTTCATCAGGTGAGGCAGCTCTCTCAGAGAACAGCACCCTCTAACACTGGCAAGATCATTCATCTAAGCAAGAGATAAAGCTGCCAAAATTATATATGTTTATAATCAAAAGGGGTCTGAATTTTCATATTCATTCAGAATTTTCACAGGATCACAGAATGGGTAAGATTGAAAGAGACCACAGCAGTTTGTCTGGTCCAGCCTCCCTGCTTCAAGCAGGGTCATCCTAGAGCACGTGGCACAGGATTGGTATCCAGGTCATTCTTGAATATCTCCAGTGAAGGACACTCTACAACCTCTCTGGGCAACCTGTTCCAATGCTTTGTCACCTGCGCAGTGAAGAAGTTCTTTCTTATATCCAGGTGGAACTTCCAGTGCATCAGTTTCAGCCCATTGCCTCTTATCCTGTTGCTCAGCACCCCCAAGAAGGGCCTGGATCCATCCTCTTTACTCCTGCCCTTTGGACACATTGATGAAATTATGACCTCTGCCAGGTTAAAGATATGGGAAGTTACTGTATCCACAATTTATTTAGGTATTCATTTGTGCTTCTGTAATATATTTTATTGCTTTAATGTTCTTTTCAGACACTCACATGTTGCTATTGCTCATGCAGCTAGACATGAGTGATTCCAGGGCATGGTTACCAAAATCCCTCTGTGCCTCAATTTCTTTACCTTTACCTCAACATTCCCAAGATGACAAAATATGAGAATCATGATGTCATACAAATACATCACCTCTTCCCAGCAGACACAGAATGTAAGAACTTTGGAGGAGCTGTATGCAGAAAAAAACAGAGCAAATCTAAACCAAGTCCCCAACGCTTTCAATGTGTAGAGTTGTCACAACTTTCCTGAAAGGCGGTGAATGTGATGGCATATTCACAGCTGAACCCCTTGATTTTTATTTTATATTATTCACTTTTTAATTATTTTCTTGCAGCTTCTTTACAAGCAGTCTGTGTTTCATTGTGGCCCATTAAAAGCATCCATTTTTTCCAAAGTCAGTGCACTCTGAGGCCCACTGTGCAAGCAGCATCATTTGCTTCTGTATTTTTATCAAGATGCTCCACTACTCAGTTTCCCTGCTCTGCATGGGACATCTAGAACTCTCCTTACATTTGAAGGGCTCCAAAGCACTGGCAGTAAGGCCCAGGGTTTGACTAGCAAACCATCCAGCCCCGCTGCCAGAGAGGCAACCTGACACTGTTTCTTCCTACTAGAGGAGGTGAAAGAAAAGCAAGATCTGAAAACAAAAGAGGTATTAATGGAGAACTGTCTGCAGATGGGCTGGGCTATACTGTTTCTGCTTAAATATAGCATATCCAAAGATTAATCTTAAAGGAGAAGTGTGAAAAATTTTATCACAAAAATAATTTAATTCGTTCCAAAAACTGTGGTATACGCTCTGCATTGTAGAGAGAATAATTGCAATTTTGTGCACATTTTTGCAAAAATGCATGCTACCATATGGAGTAAAAATTAAAAGAAAAAAACAGTAGTGAAAATATATAGTTGAAATTGAATCTTGCAAGTTTTCCTGTGGCTGCTAATGGGACAGTTCACAGATCTAAATTCACAGACTGTAATTCAGTGTATCAATATATATATGCAGAACTGTGGCTCTACATAAGCAACAGAGGGAAGGGATCCATCTGCCAGAATGATTTACTTTAATATTTGCATCTATTCTAGTTTTTCTCTCCTGAAAATATAAATACCCTTTTTCTGAAAAAAACCCAAAAGGTGCATAATTATTTCACTAAATTCACGTTAACTATACAGGGTAAATTAAGCAGAAAACATAAAGGCCAAACACTGTACACAGTAATTAAGCTCAATATTACAGGGCTGTACTGTAATAATTACAGCCAGCATTCCATGCACACTCTGATAATTCACTTAAATTGCTTTCAGAACATGCCAAGAAAATCTCCTTTACCCAGAGAGCAAAAAAAAAAAAAAAATTAAAAAAAAAAAGTCAAAGAGAAAGAAAAACAAATTTGTATTTTTCATTTTGAAAACTATGATTTTTCCTTTTCCTGTCTTGTTTCATGTAGAAAAAAAAAAAGAAAAAAAACCCCACAACAAACTGAAAAACACCTAAATATAAATAGAGCGTTTGCTGTTGTCTTTCTACTAAAGCTTTTAAATTTAAGGAATAATAGATGCCTGTCTAGACAACCCTAAAATTGTTTTAGTTACTGATGTATGGATGACTGATAAATGTCATCTTTTCTGCCTGCAGTGCATTTTCCATCCAGTCTAGTGACATTTGTCTATAGCTGACCTGAGTCTGCATTTTTCATTTGCATTAAGCATTTAAATTTTACAACTCTGGAGCTTCAGGATTCACTGTTTACCAGAAAATACAATACCATTCCCTTCTCCCCCCTCCACCCCAAAGGAGAGATGCTTTCTTTGCTTGTCACATGGCCATTTTTAATTAAACCAGCAGGGAAGATTCTAATCAGACAAAGGCAATGGAATTTGCTTCATACCTTTCCAAGTGAAATAATTATTAATTCCCTAGTTTCACATTTCTCATACAGATAAAATGAAACATGCAGCATGGACAATGAAAGGAGGTTTCTATTTAAATATGGACACGTCTTTTGAAACAATGCAAAAGCCAGTTAAGTATTTCATGGTAAATGACAAAAACATGGAGATGTGGAAATTAATAGGTTTACCAATTACTTTTAAAATATGCTTTATGCTATTAATGTCTTCAGGCATGTAATTGCAAGATGGTAGAATTACCTCATAGACAGATATCCATTACAAGACAGATCACAGCGTTTTTACACACTTCTACTGAGAAATGTCTGTTGCTGCCTACTTTGCAATACAGAAGATTCTGATATTTGACTCTGTGAATTGTATTCTTCAAGCCACCAGTGCTCAAACAAGGCATGATTTTTGAAATGCATTATCTCAAAAGACTCAATGGAAAATCTTTGCAATCTTTGCAAGTGGTCCCCTGATTTTGATGATGTCTTGCTTTCCAATGGCCATGCAAATCCCAAATTGCATCAAGTGTTTGCTGTTCACAGTTACTGCAGCGTTTTTTTAAGGTTTGAGCTTTTTAAAAAGTCACCAAAATAAAATTCCATGGAAATTATTGCTTTCTATTATCTTTGCCAACAAGGCCTCCATCTTTTCATTATAAATATTCAATATTATTTCTTCATTTCTGATTTTTCCTACCAGCACTTTTGCAAATGTAGCCAAGGTAAGAGCTGGGGGAAATGCTTTGCTTTTTTGCTGAACTGACAACAAAATGGCTTGACTGGGAGGCCTAAAGCAGGGTGTCCACCTTTGCATACATGAATAGTGCCATTAAGGCCAATGGATTTGCATACATCCTATTAAGGGTGCACGTAAGTAGTCCACAATAGACTTTTTGTTCTACTGATTAGGTTACATCAGGGAATCTGCCCTACAACAAAACCCTTGGGCAAATATTTTCCCCTGCTAACTGGTACCAGCACATTTCCTTGCAGCTTTGGGAAAGTGTCACTCCTAGATACCATTCTTTTCAACAGCTTTCTGAAAAGGTTTCTCTATGGTATAAGCCTGGCAGAATTTTCAGATGATGCAGAGAAAAGGAACTATTTTCCCTATGCCTACCCTTCCTGCGGCAGAAGTGCATCAATGCAGGACAGAAGCAGGGGTTTGTACCTGCCCCTGTGTTAGCTAAATCTCAACCCACCTGGTCCAAGACTCCCTGTAGCTCCCTTGGTCTCGGCAAATTTTCTCTTGGCATTTTTCTATCAAGCTATACCTCATTTGCTGCCATTCTGCAGAGCTGGCTTTAATGTTTTCACCTCTCTAGCAAAAACCAGCACAGAAAAGCATCAACTATCCAGCACTCCCAGCAGTCACAGCTACAGTGGGAACAAGATTTTGGGGCACGTATGGTTTATTAACCACTGCTGCTAAAAGTGCAGCTAGATCCTAGAAAACAGAATTGAGCAGGAATGGTTGCTGGGCTTTTTAACAGGCATAGAAGATACAATTTTAAAACGGGGCTTTTTAACATGTCTAGGCAAATATCTCCAGCCCCAAAAAACTAACCCAAGGGTTCTTTTTAAATGCTATCAAGAAAGCATATGCTCTGAGCGCAGAGGAAGTTGTAGCAAAAGGAAAACAGAAAACAGTTAACCTCCACCTTGTCTATAAATCAGAGCAACAGATGTAAAAGTAAGTGTACATTTGGAACCTACTGACCCAGAACACCAGTGCTGAACCTCTGTTTTCTCTCCTCTCCAATATGACTCTGTCCTGTGATTTTTGCTCGCAAGGCAAAGACAGAGTAGTTTTGTTCTTTTGCAAAATTCACTGAGAAACGTTTCTGCCTTGTCTTCTAAAGCATCTTTTTTCCTCAAGAGAGTTGAGGAAAGGTGTCATCATAGGACAGCATCCAGTATTCAGACAATTTAAGCCACATGGTGTTCTTAAATGCAGGAATCCGGTACTGCCAGACCTGAAGGATAAAAAAGCCTACAATATTGTAAAATCACTCTAGGATTGGCCTAAGTACTCTCTCATCAACATTCAGCAGCAGTTCAAAAGCAAAGAGGAGAAAGAAAACACCCCACAGACACATGAGACAGAAAAAAGATAAAAGGTGTCCTGAATGAAGAAAAATGTGTTATTTCTTAACTGAGCTGTGGATTAAGCAGAGGAAAGGGGCTCTGACATGGCCTGCAGCTCTTTGTTTATACGAACATTCTTCCACTGATCTGAGCCAATATCAGGTGGGAGCACATCGCTGCTCCTCTGCTTTCAGCCCTCTGCCTCCCATGCAAACTTAGAGAGGTACTAGGTACAAATTTGTGTGAAAAAGCTACAAAAAAAAATAAATTTCAATGACTCATGCAGAATCTTCAAATTCAATGCTAGGAAACACACTAGAGTTTTGCAGGCTGACATTTACTATACATCAAGGTCCCAATCCTGCAGTTAAGCCTCTGTGAGCAACTTTTTGTGGTCCATCCCAACTTTAGGAACACAGAGACCTACGGAAAGCTGAAAAGGGTAGCAAGAGGAGTTCAGACACTGCTTTGGCAGCTAAAGCAGGAGATCTACCAAAAATAATAACAAGATATAAAATAGATACGTAATTATATAATTATATACATGGGTACCTATATATATATATGTGTATGTATAAAAATACATATATATATATATGAATTTAATATATATATAAAAACAAACTGAAAATTGGAAAAGCTCTTACAAGCCTTCATTTATTTCCTTTCTTTAGAAAAGTTTTCTCAAAATTCTATATTGTTTTTAAAGGACTAAAGGGCCATTTTTCTTTGTGAGTTTGGTACACTATATTGCAAATTAAACTCTTTACTTTTCACAAAAAGTGTAAAAATTGTCTTTCTGTGAAGTAAAAATTCTTCCTCATAAAAGCAGAGGCTTATCAGAAGATTTTAGTCTTAAAATCCAGTTTATATAGGGAGGAGTAAAAGAACAGTGGTATTAAAATGAAAGTGAAAGCAATGGCATTGCTTTACAGATCTGGTTTTGTATCATTTCCACAGGCTGAAAATAATTTTTCTGAAAATGCTTGTGTTACACCAATACAAAAGTGATCTGAATTTGACCATTCATCTTTTTCCAGAGAAAAAGAATAAATGTGTGTTCTCCAGCAAAGGGAAAGATTATTCTCTTTCTTTGGGCTTTTTTGTTGTTCTGACAGCTGAAGAAGGCAATTATTAGGACTGTCCTCTATATATAAATTTTTGTTTATCATTTTTATTTGTTTATTTGTCTATTTTAAGCTACCCTTCTATCTCACTTGCTTTTATCAATAGGGTTTGCTTGACACCTTCAGGGAGATTCTTCATGAATTTCTACATACTATATATTTAAGTATACATTTATGTATATAAGGTGGCATTTAAATACAGAAATAATTCCATGCTATACTGGAAAAGATGGAATCCACCAAATATTGACCTGGGAGAGATAGGAAGCTAGACAGACGGATATTTGGAAATGACATTAAAGGAAGGACAAGGTTGCAAATTGCTTGATCAATACAGTACAGCAATGGAGAGAAGAACTGAAAAAGTCTATAACCCATATGGATAAGGACAAATATGGGTCAATGATGAGAATTCAATTGCCATAATAAAAGAGGTGCAAATGAGAAAGCATAACTTTCATGCACGGGCAATAATTGACTTTATATCCACTGGCTAGTGCTTGAAATAAAAAACAAAGCTATAAAACCAGGAAAATATCATGAAAATAATAATGAACAGTTGAGCCCCACTGTGTGCAACTGCTGTGTGTGCCCATTTTGCATCTGCAAATTCCTGCCTGTGCCCGAACCCATCTCTGGAGCTGATCCACACAGCTTTTATAACCTGTTTCTAAAAGCACTAATATTTCGTAGACATCTGCACTCAACTATTGCTTCTTTTCAGATGTCTTCAAGGGCAATGGAAGTCGCCTGGACTAAATGTTCTCTGTTTGCAGACAGGGAAACTGAGACCTACAGAGACCATAATTTGCATATAGTCCCCTGGGAACTCAGGAAAGGTCACTGCATGAACCTCCTTAAGAGTGGGTAATATTCAAGCCATCTCTCTTGAGAAAAGCCCAGTCCCTATCCCCACATGGGAAGATTATAGAAGGGTTTTCTTATAAACATAAAACAGAAAATAGCTCAAAACAGTTTTTGCCAGGCAAGGAGACACAATGCTCTTGGTTCTGGGGAGTGGAGGGCTGCCCCTACAACCTGTGAGGTTTCACATAAACTCTGTCCATGGCTGGGTGTCCTCACTCTTCCCTGGGTGATCCCACTCTTTGGCTTCTGTGTTGAACCCCAGCACTAGCTGTGACCTTTAACAAAATCCTTCACCCCACATGGTCTCTACCTGAGAGGCCTACTAGAAAAACCACTTCCTCTGCATCTTTTAACTCCTCGCTCCAGACACTGTTCTTTCTCTCAGAGAAATTTCTTTGCATCCGTCTTGCTCAACTGCACGACTGTAAAACATCTCTGTCTTCAAGGGTGTGTCTTTCTTGCCATCATATGAATCAGATGTATAAAACATGAGTCTTCCTTCTCAGCATGGGAGACTGTTGGTACAGACTCCATTACAATACAGCATCAATAACAACCCTTTTCATGTTCATCATATCAAATTCAGACCTTTATAACATTCATACTTTATATATACATTCATATAACTTTATAACGTATCTATTTAGCAGTCTGAATTTACCTGAGTGTTGATTCTTCCTGAAATGAAATTATTTAGGCTGTAAAAGCTTTCTAGATATTTCCAGGAGTTAGCTGAAAGAAACTCATAAAAAAAAAAAAGGCCCCCTAAATTTTAATTTTTAAAGAGATTGAGTAACAAATATGTCTTGAAAACAGCAGAATTTTGGCCTAAGTGAGGAGCTGTGCATAAATTAGTCTTCTTACTGGAGATTAAAAGAATAAAAGTAAAATATTTGTTAGCTTTTTTAATTGGTCTTGTCTGGGGGGGGAGGGGAATGTATGCATTTTTAAAAGCCTATAATATTAAAAATTTTCAAACTAGCGAGCCATCCATATAACTTTATAAAAGACAGTACAGGATTCCATATTGAATGAGGTTCTCCAATCTCATGTGAGATCGTGATAGCAATTTTTTTCCTTACTATGGACCTCCTCCTTTCCAAATGGTGTAGCTAAGTCCTCCCCAGAATTCTAAGATATAATATTTATGTGAAACTGTTTAAAGTTCCTAATTTCAAAAATTTTGATGAAATGAAAGACATTAAAGAAATGAAAGGTTGTAAAGGTTGTTGGGAGGTTTTCAGTAAGTCAGTTGGGAAAAAGTTAATATGCCAATATTTAGGACTAATTCTCAATTGTCTTTTACATTGCATTGTTGCACATGCTTCATGATAAAAAGCAAGAGGCATATAAGTGCCATCAAGGTGAGTTCAAAAATATTTACAATTATTTTGCACTGGAGTATACAGCTAAAGGAAATTCAATACAACAGGAAACAAGTCCCCTATCTCTATCTGCAAGAGCCCTCAGCAAGATGTGTGTTACATGAGACCTTTGTTTATTTGGGACATACTGTAAAAAGCAAGGACAAAAGTCAAGTGGTTCTAGTCAACTGGAAAATGGGATTACCTGTTGAAACTATTTTTTTTTTGTTATTGTTTTCACAGTCCTTTGTTTCCTATTTGAAACAAGGTGGCAGCAGTTGCTCATGGCTTTAGTTTCTGCTTGAGCTGTTTCTGCCTGCTAGTAGCATGGTACAGTTTGTAGCAGTCCAGAAAACCCAAAAGTCTAGCTGCAGGTGACTCCCCAATCTTGCATGTTTTATTTTCATAAGCAACACGTGCTCAGGTCTGTTGTGTTGAGGGACTTTATTTCTGGTGTTGTTTGTTTCTCTGTTTTTATATGGGACAATACCAGTCTTGTTTCTTCCTTCTCAGTTTAACATGACACTTTTGTGTTACCTACTTTCACCTCCCCAGAATACTAGAAAATGAAGTCTCTTGCACCCAGCAGAGGACTGTGCTGCCCTGGGAGCAAAGTCAATGGGAAATTTTATGCTGGCTCCATCAAGGTCTGGATCCCACATCTTAACCAATCTGCATTTTGCCTCTGTCTAGGTTCTTAAATATCCTCGACAGCATTGCATGGTAGCGAGCAAAGCCCTCAAGTAGCATTTAAAAGTAGTAAGATTTGATTATATTTTGTTCTGTGAAATCTGTGCACCCTTCTTACAACTCAAATGCGAGTTAATGTCACTTCACGGAAAGAGAAGGAAACCAGATCATTCGAATTACATGATTGCTGATGGATTAATTTGTGACAGAAGAAAGTGAAAGTAAGGTGGTGACAAGGGGATTAGTTAACAAGATGCAGTAAGAATGCTAGGAGAGCTGCACTTGCTTTACAAATACACTAGACTTTTTGAAGATATTGCCAGCATGACAGATAAAGAGAGTGTAGCTGCATTATATATTTAAATTTTCCAAAGGCATTGAAAAAGATACTGCACAAATGGCTTATTTTGAAAATAAAAGCCCATGTGATGAAGAGAAAGCTGCAAAATGAATTAAAATGTAAGAAGAAAGGAGGGGGAGGAAAGGAATAATGAATATAATGCACTTAAAATGGAAGGTATTCTCCTGAGAAGTATCACAGAGCTCTGCGGGCTTAAACGAGGGTATCTGAACCTTGTTATTTAATCTGTATAATGCTTTGCTTATAGACTCTTATTTGACTGAATTGATGAAAATACTTTATGGGATGCAGATGTAATTTTTTTACCTTATTTATAGTATTTATACTATATTCAAAGTAAGGAGCTTCTTCTTTGATATCACAGAGATGGAAGGAGAGGTTAGCAATAGCCTTTTCATTACAAAGCCCACATGCTTAATTGTTATAGAAATCCTTTCCCACTTCTCACATGGAAATTATTTTTCTCTGCTACCTCTGCTATGGTTCTTCTTACAATGAACACCTGAAACCTCTAGAAAAGAAGTACCCAGTGGAGTCTGTGAGGTGTTTCTTTTCAAATAGTTTCTCTTTCAGCCTTTGTAAATCATTGGCTCACTACCTTCATGAGCTACTGTATTAGATATCCATGCACAGATTTTAGATGGTTCCACTACCTGCAATTTTATGATTACACTTGTAGAATGTGAGAAGCACCAATATCCCATTCTTTATGGACAAGGGAAAAAGAGAAACTTAAATGTTTGTCCTCTTAAAAGTAACAACATGAGGTTGCAAAATTGCAAAATTTAAGACATCGCATGTTCAAATCCCCAGTCATTAACCCACCATGAGGCTCATGTTTGTCCTTTTGCATAGAAAATGATAGAAAGCATAAAGTTGAAGTCTAAAACATTCACATAGAGGTAAGCCTGTGTTCAGGTTCTGCTGCTGCTGGAACTAGACCAAGAATTTTCCTCATAGAGCTGCCAGTTCTCATGTGAATACCTTAATTGCAAAACACTTGAAGTGTAAATTTATCTTATTGGTGTTAGTCTGTGTTTTATAAATTATGTAATAAGAAAAAAAAGGAGTGTCTCTTTCTTCTAGCAGTATTCATCTATCATATGTATTTACTTGTGTTAGATCACTTCCATGGCAAAGGCAGAACAGGGATCTGAATCCAGTTTTTCCCACCCTGTTATATTCCTAATATAAAGAATATTGCTAATATAAGGAATATTAGCACTTAGTCTTGTGTTGACACAAATTTTAAAAAATAATTATTTGCAAGAGAAATGTGTTTCAGATATGTACTTCATTAACCCCAATTCTAAGCAATTTTTCTCTTCTGAGTGTCCGTCTGTCCATATCCTCCTCCATGGCTGTGGACAATGATATAGAGGATAGTACCTAAAAACCATATCAAGCCTATTTTGAGGAACACAAGATCCATCAGGACCAAGATATTTCTGAAAAAATAAATGTTGAAAAAATGAAGAAACAAAACCCATTGCTCCTATGTTTATAGTCTGCGTATAAAATTTTCTTTTTGTTCACATAAAGAGCATGCTATTATACTTCTTGTCATTAGCTGCAATGCAATTTGGCTCCTGCCGCATCAAAATGTTGGTATTTTACCAACATTTTACCATCTTTTCCACATTTTTTAGGAAATTTTGTTTCCTTTTTTAAAGGAGACACAGAGTTGAAGGAATGGTGACATTCACTGAAGAATACAGTAATGTTTTTTTGTTTCATGGTGGCACTTGCAGAGAAGTAACATTTGCAGAGAGTAACACTTCAGAGGACATTGAATCAGGTGAAGTGTGGTTTCCTAAGAGGGGTGGAACTTTCAACCTGAGTGCAATCTTCTGCTTCTAAGCCATGTTTCTTTAAGTGAGATCAGCAGAGGTGATTAAATTCTCTGCGCCCTGATCCAACAGAAAAACTCTATTGAGTTGAGCAAAGCTGTGGCAGACGTTACATAAATAAGACGAACAGCCACTATGTCAAGGATGTTCTTGCCAGCCCAGTTCAGGACAAAATATTCAGCACATCTCAAATTTGAACTTACTTCCTTTCAAATCAAATACAGCATGCAGATACTAAGAAATTTCTTGTAAAGCAAATGGTACCTAAAGAAAATTTTTAGTTTGTCAAATATCAAGATACTGCTTGTTTAGGGAATGTGAACTTCAGCTTTTTTCCAATATGAATCACATAACTTTTTTTTTATTGATATCCAGACATCTGCAAAATCCTTTGAAGTACAAGAAATTATGGAATACTTTGGCTCAGAAATTAAGAAGAGATAATTTGATATATGAAAGATTGCAATGCACAATATATTTTGGATTTTTTTTAAATTTTACAGTTGGGACAGGATATGCTGTTACTTTGGGTTCTTAAAAATTTCTGAGATTTAGCTTTAAAATTCACGAATTGAAACACATAGGCCACATAAACGCATTCTTAAATTTGTAATCCATCTACAAATAAATGTGCCTGCAGTTGAGAGAAAGAGAAAATGTACATATGGTCCATAGCAAGCTTCTAACATATCTTCAAACAGTTGTTTACTGTGGTTGGAAGTCATGGTTCTATGCACAACTATATTAAAACCAATAATATTAATTTGGCCCTGAATTAAAAATGAAAATGAACTATGCAAAAATCCAGCAACAATTGGAAGGGAAAATATCAGGAAATAAATAAAAGTGTATTCTAGAGACAATAGGATATCAGAAAACATTCCTGATGTGCTCTGCTCTCCTTGAATTTCCTGATCTGTCTTCAAGGTCATTTATACATAATATCAATGAACTGTTCTTGCTTTAATGAAGACTATCATTATCATCAGCATGATTTGAGGAGCAGCCACAACATCAAACTGCAAAGTAAGAAGGAAAATGGTGGTCGAAGGAAGAAGTAAGAAGGAAGGTGGTCGTTGACCACCACGTCTGCCTAGAGATTCAGAAGGAACAGAAATTTCAACGAGACTCAGAATCCAACCAGCAGAAAAAACAAACCTACAACTGCAGGTCTACTGGATGGCATCCAATGAACTTTGATTCATTCATTGTTTCTCTTGCCTTTCCAGCTCCAGAAAGCCTCAAGGTGCCATGGTTTCTGTGAACCTGTTCTACTGTGCACTGAGGATAGGACAGACTTTGCATAGATCAACAGAAATCTACTGAGGGAAAATTGGAAACTTGAGGGAAGGCAGGGTAAACCCTCAGAGGAATAACTGGCAGGCAACTATGCACCCAAAGGCTTTCCCATTAAAGACTTGATGGTGGAAGAATTAAAAAAAAAAAAAAAAAAAAGCTGGTGTTGGTTGTGGAATATTTTTTATATTGTGGATCACTGTTTCTGTATTTGACACTCCTGGCCTTGGCATGTATTTTAATTGCCTTGCTATAGTCCACTGGCATTTTAGGATTGAGAACCCAAACATGAGGTCAATCAAGGTTCTTTGGTAACAAGCTGCAAATGTGAACCACATGGCAGAAGGAATATCAGTGCAGCAGTTTCATCAGCTTTTATTTTTGGAATGTAGGAAACATATTAAGGTATGAAATGGCTTTGCTGTTCATGAAAACATTAAGTATTAAATAGCAAAGGAAATAGGATTGGCTGATTTTAACATTGGTATAGATGCAAAATTGTTGATGCTGGCTTATTGCTACAGGGTGGTGTTAGCTGTCAGATCCTATTGATTTCAGCTTAGATGTCTTAATTAGTCAATCCTATTGATTTCGATGAGGATGTCATGAAAAGTAATTACTCTACATTCAGCATAGTCATTTTTCTATTTTAGCATCTTTTCTCCTTCAAAAATCAGACTTCTTAAATTGCTAATAGCACTAATACCAAGAAGGCAGCCAGATTATTTGGTGTAAGACTCAAAACTAGACTCCCAAGACCACTTATCATCATTTTGACAGTTTTTGAAACAGACTACCAGAGCTACACTCAAAACTGTCAAAAAAAAGTTGTGTTTCAATACTGCTCCTTCCCCAAGGTCTGATTACAGTTTGGTATTCTTAACTTATTGAATTTTCCCTCAAGTAGTCTTTGTAACTGAAAATTGTTGAGCTGTTCCATAGTATTAGCAAGAAGTGCTTGTTCTAGTAGTGTACAGCAGGGACAACAAAGCTGAAAGAGTGCTATGTCACCTCATTCATTTTTCCACACTTCTCACTTATTTATTTCATGTCTGACATCTTCTCTATGTCTTTGCATGATCAAAGTCAGGAAAGCTAGTTTTTGGTGCACTATTGATCAAAGGCTATTTTTATCAAAAAAGATTGCATTTGGCTAAAATCAATATACATATTTTATAACACCTTTCAGTTTAGTCTCAAGTGTTGTTTGGGTCATGCTTTAATTTAAAATTAATCACATTTTACAGACAAAAGACCACAAGTAAAAGACTTAATTCGTAGACTAATAGTAGCCACACTAGAATGTGAATATATTTATACAAACTGCAAGAAAAGTTCTCCAGAACTAGGACAGCAGGAAAAAAGACAATAATAAATAGAGAAATATATACACACATAAATAAATATATTAAAGCCAGCAATCTTTGTGAAGAGTACCAAAGATCTTCAGGAAGTATTTTTAATGAACTTAAGTAGAGCACAAAAGTTTGACAACACAATGGCCCTATCCATGTGATTCTGACTGTTTTCCCAAGAAACACAAAGTTAACACAAACTTTTTGTTTTTATCTTTTACTGAGCCTGTCCCAAAGCACTCTAACAAAGGCTGGTTGTCTATCAGCAGTTTTCCAATGTGATAACCAAAAGCAGGTCCTGAGTTTTAGCTGAGAAGATTATATTAGGGGCTAGGAATACTACTTTTGGAAGAAGAAATGAACAGAGATATGAACATATTTATGAACTAAAAGAAGAAACCTGATGTAATGACATCCGACAACAAAAAACAGAGTCCATAGTTCAACAATTTCTTGTCCATTCCTACACAGATTTTTGCTCTCATAATGTTGAGACTGCGGAAAGTAACAGAATATAAAATGGGCAGAGAAAAATAGAGAAAATGTTTCTTGACAGACTGACTCACTGTAAGAGACTATTCTCTGCATAGACATGAGGTTCCTTGGTTGTTGTCTCACCAGTTTTTGGAGCATCACAGAAATATCCTCCTCCTATTAGTCCAGAAGCAGAACTGGTGAGCTGCAAGGCTGATTCACACACTCTCCTTGCAATGTTACCTGTTTTGTTTTGAGAAGTAAAGGATGAAACAGACTAAAATGATCCATTGCAGTTTATATCTAAGACATTGTGATCTTTGGCATATGCCCTGCTTTCACAGAAAAATAGTGTAGTGTTCCTAGTAATTTATATAACAAAATTAGTTGAAGACAGTTCGTGGACTAATTTCCAACACAAGAGAAAGCTCTATATTGACACCTTCTTCATTTAGATTGGATTCTTGTAGTTTAAGAGGATAATATTTGGTTCATGTAATGGTACTGAATGCATATCAAAGATTTTGGGAATCATGTAGTTTACACTATCTGCAAAGACAATGTAAAGCCTGTTGGATTAGTTTATATCAGGAGTAATTGTCTGACTATATAAACTTGTGCCACATCTTCTATAATAAACAGCGGTTTATCATAGAACTGAGATTGCTTTCTTAAAGTAGAAATTTTTATAAAGTCACTGTTAAAGCATCATTTAATTCAATGTTTTAATGGGATGTTATGTAATTGTATTACTATTTTAATATAAATTAGAAATTTCCTGGCATGGCATATTTTACTTGCCTCAATGTGTATATTTTTTTCTTGAAATCAGGTGACTTTGTTTTTCAGACCTTCTGAGCATCTGCTGCCTTCTGGAATGGGTAGCAATGGAAGTACCATTTCCTCAGTACCTCAAAAATTAGGGAAAAAAAAACCAAGGAAACAAACAAATATAAAACAACCCCAAGAATATATGTGGGAATTCAGTTCAGAGAGAAATTGAAAGGAACTGGTTTTTTGTCTGGTATTTCACAATTTAAGAATCTAATTACATTTATTTTGTGATACTTTCTCTGAAGGTCATTTTTGAATCTTGCTATATTCATACACTATTGCTATATCAGCTTTTTCTCCTGTGAGGTGTCAAATCTGCCCCTTTCTCTTTGGGCCTTAACTGTTCAGACTTGACCCCAAAGTTGTGGAAACTGGCCAGGAAGTTCAATGCTACAATAAAGCAATCTTTGGTGAACTTTTTGACTTTAATTTTTTTTTTTAAATTGCATCTATTTTTTATTCAGCTGTACAAGTGAACTGTAATGTGGCCACTTAGATCTTCACAGACATTGAGACTGCTGTATTTGTAGTGTCAAAATCAAACAACCAAGAGAGGATTTTTTACATTTCAATATACCCTCCTGAATACCAATAATATTGTTTTATATCTTTGTCTGCAAAGATATAAAGCATAGGAATGAAAGACCCCATACTGAAAAATGACTAGGCCAGAAGGAGGTTTCTTTATATTACTTACTGTGTTCCTTCCAGATGATCCTCACAAATTTGAGTTTAGGTCAGTGTTTAAATTAGGGTAATAGTCTATAGCATGCTAAACTTTTATGATTTTGAGTGAGAAAAAATAGTGTCTTCAGATCTCGTACTAAGCTGGAGATTCTGTAGAAGAAAGAAGACGCATTCATCTTACTTTGGATAATGCAAGAGGTAGTTTCTTCCTAAAACTGATGAAACAGCTGGAATAATTCAATGTTTGTTATATAATTGACAGAGAACCAAAAAACTGAATCTGTTAAGAATACCTAAGACATTGTGCCAGTTATGTGCATACAGCAGTGGATCAATGTAATATAAACATATATACATATATAACTTATTATGTATATGCCATAATCTCATGCTTTATTTAAATAACCTTAAAAATATAAACATTTAAAATAAATAAATGTCTAAAAATTTTGCAACAGAACCTTCCCTGTCAAAAATATAATTTTGAAGGATCTGAATACCAATATATGTGACAGCTTAATTTTTCCCAGCAATCTCAGATTTTTACTCCTCTTTTGCTCTTGTCACACTAAAGTGAATTGGAGCTGTGGGTTATTTTGTGCACTGATGTGTATGAGCATTATGTGTTAGAAATATGGCATCTCAATTTCTTATATGTCTCCTCTACAAATCCCTGGCCTGTGGAGATTTTATGATACTTTTGAGTTGCAACAGAAAAAGAATAGATTATCCATCTGACCTCTTAACATGAATAAGTCAGAAATCAAAGGCAGCAAATTTAAAAATCTCCGTGTTATCTTTGGTCAGAATGTTATTATGAAAATTTGGGAATTTTCATAATAAGGTGGCATTGGGATAATGAACAAAGTTAGAGAAAAATACTATAGAACTGTAGGCAGGGGCTGTATGCATCCCACAGGTCCTGGACTTCCCTAATTGTTACAGTTCCATCAGTTTCAAAAAATTTTAGGAATATATTACACAAGGTTTGAAGTAAGAACAACTGTGCCTTGAATAAGGCACACTCTTCTGGGTGCTGGGCTGCAGCAGGGTCCTACACTCCATGGCCACTGCTCTGCCTCAGCCCTCCCTGCCTGTGGGAGCCCCCAGAGATGCTGGCCAGCCAGGCGGGCACCCAAGGAGCACGCTGCATCCCAGAGATGAAAAGTGGCCATCACACAGAGAGAGATGAAATGGGAGACAGATGTATTTACAGAAAAAATATCCTGCTCTCAGGAGCAATTCTTTTTCCACAGGGAAAGCTTGTTTTTCTACCATAGGTTACAAAGATAATAAATACAGATTTCTCCCTCTTCTCTGATCCCATTTCCATATCACCAAGAAACATGAGAACTCTTTTCTTACTCATCCTTTCAGCTGTTGTAAAATTCACTTGTTCATTCCCATTTATTGGTTTTTGCCTTTCATTGAGAGAAAAAAAGAAACCAAACCTGTTTATCACCTTTGCCTTTATAACTTTTGACTTACTTAATAGACTAAAAAAGTTTTTTTGGATGGCCAAATATATTTCTACTTTCCTTTTCCAGTGTTTTGTTAGCATGCTCAGGAGTGCTCTGATATATAAAGCTTTGATTCATCAGATCACTCAATCCCAGGTTTAAATCCTTTTGAAACACACAATTAGGTGGGTGTTCTACTGAGGCAGTTCTTCAAGACGTGATTTTCTTTTATGAAAGTGATGTGAGTTACAATAAAATGAAAGGATCATCGAACCGGTTGAAAATTGCTCATTTAATTTCTGTGGAGTTTTTTTCCTTTCCTATGCCTGGTAAGATTAATATACCTGTAAGTCTCAATATAATTTTGTACAGCTTATTCAGAAGAAAAACATATATTGTCTTTTTGTTAGTTGTGTAAGACCTAATACAAAGAACAGCCAGATTCTCATGGTTATAGTTCAAATATCCTAATGTCAATGTGTTCAGGTGATTTACCTCAATGTGTCTGTTTTGCAGATAATGAAATATTTATTTTGCCTTCATCACTTCTCTGAGCAACACATGCAAACTAGGGTTGTTCAGTCATTATCATGTGTGGCCAGATGATTTCCTGATTGTTCAGTCATTATCATGTGTGGCCAGATGATTTCCTCTGTCCTCTAGAGGAAGGATAAACAATCTGGCCTGTGCTGTTCCCCAAGGCATGTCCAGCTCCTATAAAGCCCTGCAGGGTCAGATGAACTTCCTCTGGAGCTCAGTCTCATATTGAAACCCATAGGCTCACACTGAAGTTCACAATGAAGATGGCAGAATGCATGAGGCCAAATATAGTATTGCACACATCTAGCTCTATTTCATGGTATTTTCAAGGTCTGGCTAGAAATAAAAATGTGTCCCACTCACAGAAAATATGTACAAGCCTGTAAGGCTTCGGAGAGCACAGGAAGTCATTGGTACTGAGGTGGTCTTGGTTTGCCAGTGTATCAGGCCTGGAGATAAACTGGGTCCAGACAATACCCTCTCCTGATGCATTTGTAATTGCAACAAGTGACAGAATCACAGCAGTGCTCTCCTTCCACAGAGCACTTGCTCCTTCAGTTTTTTCACAGAACATTTAGCCTCATATACACCATAAATTACACAAATAATTAAAAATAATAAAAAAAAAGAAAAACCCAAACAAGGAACAAAAAACCCAAAACCCAAAGAAAGCCTCATCCCATTCAAAGCTAAATCCAAAATTGCTCAGTGCTCATGAATCTTAAAGTCAGATTTTGAATAGGGTTTCATATATCCAATAAGTCTTTCCTCTCAAAGATAAAAATTTGCCTTCCTTTCTGAAAAAATAATAGGGAAAGGTGTCAGGACATTATGAAAATGTTTTTTTAGTTAGTCCTGTCTGTCTAATTATTTCAACAACTGCCCCCATAGTACTTCTGGACAATCACTAGGTGACATCTGTCATCTCCCTGCACTCTGAGGTTTTAAAGGCTAGTTTGGAGGTACAATACAAACCTACACTCTGCGAAAAGATCAGTACTGGAAAGAGACAGATCTGTGCCAAACACCTTGTTTAGAGGGGAAAAAAAGGTGTCATTTCAGTCAGTATATATTCACTGAAAATACAGCCCCGCCAGTCAACTGAATGTGCTGGAGTGATTCTGGCAGGGATCCTTTAAATCACATTCCTGATCCTTTGTTACTTCATCATTCAAGTATTCTGGTGTTTAGTAAATACTTATGAAGAAGATCATATACAGTTGTCTGTCATTTTTTTTCTATTACTAGCATGAACCAGGGCATTTGAACAATGTACTAGGTTCTGGTTTCTTCTTTTGTGCCTTGAAGCATTTCATAGTTTTGTTTCTTGAAAAATTATCTGCAGCATATTTATCCAAACACACTCGCCTAACAAATTCAATCAGCACAATTCACTCCACAGGCACTTGTTTGTTTTTTGGTGGTGGTGGTCAATTGCACAGTGACAATTGTCTGGACACTAGAACAAGGCTGAGTTCCCTAACAGGCAGGTCAAATGATATTTTCAGCTGGTAAGTAGTAGAAGCTCAATTAGTACATGAATCATTTAAAACCAAATTGAACAGAGCAGTCAATAACATTCTTTTGGGAGTAATCTTGCACTTGCAGAGGGATCTGTCTACTTAGCAGCCTCAGGGCTGCTCTAACCTTTGCCTGAGGGCTGGTCCCCATTCAGCAGCCCAGAACAAGAGGAGGGCTTAGGTAACAGTTCTTGTTGTGCATTCCAACCCTTCGTTCCCAAATTGAACCATGCACTTAATCATCACGGGTCATCACTTTGCTCCTAAGACACTTCTTTACTATCCATCACTTTCAATCAAAAGCCTTGGGAATATGAAACCAAGATCATTTGTTTTACTATAATTGCAAACACTTATTTTATTTTCTATTATTTTATTATTTTTATTGCAACTTTTGTACAAGTGTACTTGGGATGTTAACAGCAAGCTGAGAATATTCACAGCCATCAGAATTAGGCATGTACTTCCTACTTCTAAGCATGATGAAACCCCATACATCCTTAAGTCTCAGTAATTTCACCACACTATTTCCAGGTAAAATTATTGCTGTCATCACGTTTCATTATATATCAGATTGACTCTAGATTCATGTGGCAGTTACATCATGTTCAGCTATATTTATTTTTAAATTTTGCTTACTTCCTCCACCATATCTGCATGGATAGGATAATTAAGAAATCAGACTCAGGGAAGAGGCAAAAACTCCTCTTAAGCTAGCGCTGAAAACTAGGTCGACACAAGTACATGCCTGTGCTGCACAGTGCAGCATAGGTGAAGAAGACCAAGTCAGCACAGACATTCCTGAAAATGCAAACATGGTTCTAAAAGCAGTTTAGCCATATCAGAGCATTATATCCTTGAGATTATGTTGTACTGACACAAGTATGATGCCTGCAGTATGTAAGCTGGCATGATAGTGAAAGCCCAGAGGTGGTTCAGAGGCCTCAGTATCATCCTGCACCATGTAGAAATTGCTGAGCAGTAATTGTTCAGCATCATCAAGTTTTTAAGTGGAATTTCCATAGTCTGTTTTTGTCTGCTCTCCAACATCAGACTACACAGAAGGAAAAAATCTTTTACAATGAGGATGGTGAGATAGAACAAACTCCCCAGAGAGGCTGTAGATGGCTTATACCAGGAAACAATCAAGGTCATGTTAGATGGGTCTCTGGGCAACCTGGTCTACTGAAGTTGTCCCTGCTCATTACTGGACCAGATGACCTTCAAAGGTCCCTTCTAACCCAAACCATTACATGATTCTATGACCAAAGGGGATCTGAGGTGCTAACTGTCATCCTCAAAATTCTGTCCAACACCATGGTCCTATAAAAAAGCTCCTATATTTTTACTTGTATACAGAGCCAGGAGCATCTTAGCCTCAATGGCTCTGAACTCAATCAAATTTCCTCAAGGAGATCAAAAAAATGGAAAATGATGAAGAAGGAAACCACCTGTTCTTCATTTTAGCAGCCAGCTCAGTGGTTAGCACATGTGAATTCCTACATGAGAGATATCTGCACTAGGAATGTTTAACTTCCTAGCTCACTGGCCACCCGTCAAATTCTCATTCTTGATTTAGGTTCTCTGTCCTTACCATACTTCAAAACATACTTTACATGACAACCATGGCAGTCTAGTAAGCTGAATTATGAGATCTCTGAGTTAGCCAGTCGTACAGGAAGGTTTCAGGCTTGTTCCTCCATAGGTGTTTGCTCAAAGAATCTGTGTCTCCATTCGGCATACATCCTTCCCCAGAACTGGGTGTTTGAGATGTGTCAGTCCCTTGTGTTAGAGAGAGATTCTGTAGATACAAAATTGGGCTAAGGCTTCCATGAGGGAAAATATATCACTGCTACTATAAAGATCTCAACTTACTCTTTTCAGTGATTTATATACTGCTAGTATATAAACCTTTTCGTCCCTATATGAACTGCAAATGGTAGCCACATTTTTTTCAGATATGACAGACTCATGTAATAGGTTATTTTTTTCCATTAGAACACATGCCATTAAATCCATTATCCTTTCTAGTTTCTCTGTCAGGGCAATCAGTCTCTTTACTTTGCTACAGTTATAATGCCACTATTAATTAATCTTATCCTTAATTTATAACTCATATATTTTTTAAAGTAAATGTACAGCTTGTAATGAGCTGGACTGACATATTTTGAGATCAAAGGCACAGATCCTCAGAGATACATGCACACTTAATTATTATTTAGGTAGCCAGCTCCCATTGATTTTTGTAGTAGATAGGTGACAAAATACCTTTGAAAATTGGTGCCAAAGTTTTGATTCATGTGTTAGTTATAGCCCAAAGTTCCCATCATTAGATCCATTTTGAGGGGGGCTGCATCAAAAAGTGTTAGAACACAATGCAGGGTCTCACAGTCCATTCAGTCTCCAACCTGGCTGCAAGGAGGAGTGCAACTATTTGTGGGCACAGCTTTGTGATCAGACAAAAGTTTCTACCCAGCTCATGGCAAAACATTCAGTTCCAACAGTACTTCTCACATAGATCATAGATTCATAGACTCATTAAGGTAGAAAAAGACCTCCAAGATCATTAAGTCCAGTCTTTGACCAAACACCACAATGCCTGCCCACTAAATCATACAGCAAAGTGCCATTTCTAGTCTTATTTTGAACACTTCCAGGAATGGTGACTCTACCACTTCCCTGGGGAGCCTGTTTCTGTATTTAACAGTATTTAATAAATACTGTTTCAGTATTCATTTATTTTCCTTCAGTGAAGAAATTTTTCCTAATGTCCAACCTGAACCTCACCTGGAGTACCTTGAGGCCATGATTCCCCTTGTCCTATTGCTAGTTGCCTGGTGAAGAGCCAACCCCTACCTCACCACAACTTCCTTCTCTTGTCCAGGCTCAACAATCCCAATTCCTTCCTCCACTCCTCATGACTTATGTTCCAGACCCTTCACCAGCTTCATTGCCCGTCTCTGGACACACTCCAGCACCTCAATGTCTTTCTTGTAGTGAGGGGCCTAAAACTGAAGGCAGGACTTGAGGTGTGGCCTCAGCAGTGCCAAGTACAGGGGGTTGATCGCTGCCCTAGTCCCTGTGGCCACACTATTTCTGATCCAGGCCAGGATGCCACTGGCCACCTTGGCCACTTGGGCAGCCTGCGGGCAAATGTTCATCCAATTGTTGACCAGTGTGGATGGGAAGAGCCACGTGATTCCTTCAAATGTCCAAGGATTAAAATCACAACTTTCCATCTGTGACTAATTTTATATTCAAAATGATGAAGATTTGGGGCAACTTTTGTGATTAGTAGAGGACACTTAGCTCAGACTAGTTTTCTTACTGTTATTTCCTGTGGATGGGAGAAAACATTCATTCTGCTGAAAGTGGGTGGGGTTTTTTTACAACTGTGACTGAAGCAGCAATAATTTTTATGATGGGCTGCAGCCCTGCAGTGTTTTCTGTTCCACAGGGTGGCACGCAGTGCACACTGCCTATCCCTGTGTGGTTCAGCATGTCCCAGTGTGCTTGACTTTAAGCCTACCAGCAGCTCCAATGAAGTCAGCCATGACTCTCAATTTAAGCATTGCTCAAGTGCTCTGTTGAATCAGGTCAGAGTGCTAAGCAGATTGTTTTAGATTCTATCTCAAATGTCTTAGGCTGAAGAGTTCTACCTTATGTTCTGAAGGCAGGTACTTTTATACACTAGGTTATAAGAGTAAATGATACCCAAATACTCTTAATTTCTAGGACTTCTATTATCTTTCCTCAGGTTGGCTTACTCGTACAAAAGCCTGTCCAAACTGTAAGGCAGACTTACTGTGGAATTTAGTAAAATTTTCCTTTGAATAATACTATAATGCTTTGTATTGTGTCATAATATTGCACTGTAATATTTTTCATATAAAGAAACATGCATGCCCAATGCATGGATAATAATCATTCCAATGTAGCAGCAGCTTTAGTGGAGGCTGAGCTACCTTTATACCAGAGAAAAAGAAGCAGAAACTAGCTCCCTTCCTGCTACAGGGTGGTGTAGCCCTACAGATATGCTGGAGCAGGCACTCTGCTGCTCCCTAACATTAGGGGTCACCTGTGCCACTTAGCCTCATTACCAGGGAGGACGTGAGTCACGTGGGACTGACCGAGCACTCTCAGTGGTATTTCTCATCATCTGAAATGAAAGAATATTAAAGGAGCTCGACATTTTACTTCAAAGGTCAACAAATAACTCTCTGTGTCTCCATATATAAAGCAAATGACAGTAGACAACAGGCACAGCTTTGGCCTTGCAGTGGTTGCAGTTTAAAACAAAGTGACAGGAAATAATGAGGTTTAAATTGGTGAATTGGTTTGTGTGTACTGGGGATTAACCTGGAATACACAGTGCGCCCAAATTACAGAACTTCAGAGATGAGCCACTCTAAAGCATTGTAGCACACACTCTGACTGTCATGATGCTTCATTTATAGAAATACTGGTATACTTCTTTATTCTCCTACAGTCACATTATAAACTTAGACTAAAATCTTAAACTACCTTGCAATAAAATCAAGTGGTATTAGATGATAAACACAGACAAAAAACTATTTTAATAAGGTGCATGATAGAAAAGAGTAAAATGTGTCAGCTAAGATGAGGTTTAAATGTTATATTTTTACTAATATGCCAACATCAATATTTATGAATGAAATGAAGTGCAAAGAGCCAAAGGATGACTCATACATTTTTGCATTTTAAACAAAAGAATGGGATGAAATAACTGTGCTGTTTGTATCCTTCCAAACACTCCCCATAACAATACAGATGTGGCTTTTGCAGAGAAAATGAGTGGCAGCACACAGACCTTTGTGTCACCATATGTCTCCTGTGACGTGAGGAACTACCATACATGTTCAGAGGTCATACACTGCAGGTAGTGAATTCAGCAGCAGTGAGTAACAGAAATGACAGGGTGCTCTGCATCCTTCTAAATCTGCTGCTTTCTCTTGCCTTTTCTAGATATTCTAGTAGGCAGAGGGGGTTGCTCCAGGAAACTCGGCCTGAATTTTCATGAAATGGGGCTGGCAGTGTGACAACAAAAGTGCTGTAAGCTTGATGGGTTCAAGGATTCTCAGGCACAAGATTCAATATAAATTAAGCTGTAAATAAATAAGGACTCTTACTCGGGGAAAGATAAGATTCAGGTGAGAGAGAGGACAGGGTAATGCAATTAATAGTTATTACACTAAAGAACCTTTTATCACCAGCAAATTATATTAGGGTTGAAGATAGTAATTTGAGGAAATTATTCTATTCACATGTTTTAGTTGAAGTAGGTTCCATGAGTCTATTTATTGTGCTGGAGAAGGTATAATCTTTGGATCTGAGAGTTTCCATGGCTTTGGCTTTTTGTTGACCTTTTTATGTCTTCATTCACTGCTCCCACCCCCCCTTAGCAAGCAGAACACAAAGATGACATCTAACATATCACAGTCAATTCCAAGCATTTAAAATCTGTTAAGAGCACCCAGAATACCAGGAAGATTGACTTGTATAAAAAAATCAACAAACTGAATTATTTCAAAATCAAAATAATGATCCACCTTATTTTTCTGCTTGTAAGTTTCATTGTTTAAGGAGGTTCTATGTTAACCATGGTGCCTTCAAGCTTGCTCTCACCATGACAAAAGAAAGATTCCCTTTCACGTATTGATATACTTCCAGAAGCTGAGGCATTGCAAAAGGCAATAGCACTGTGTTAGTTCCTGGACTAACTGCCCTTCTGTGCTCATCAAGCTTTCTTGAATCTATCCTCTCTAACTAGGTTCTCTTGAGACTTACACCACTATATTTTTTAAGGGATTTTTTTCCCCACTGTAACCCCTATCTTCAAAGTGCAAATTTCTCCTTAAGCAGGTGTCTCCTTCCAAAGTCAAAAGCTGAAAGCTCCAACGGTGCTGTCTTCATGAACAGGGAGATGGGGATTCCTCTCCTGCCCTCCAGAAGGACCCCATCCCTCTTTTCATTTTCAAATTATTTGTTGGTTAATGAGCAGCACCTCAGGCTGTCAATCTCTGAAAGAGGCACAGTGTCACAAGGACAGAATATCTGCCTCTATGTGTTTAATCACACAATGCAATTTTAATCAACCTGCAAAAAAGCTCACAATAAAATAGAGGACAGTTCGTACTGCAGTTAAATTGTGATTTTGGTGTTGAGATAAAAAATGGATATTAATGTTCATTTTGCAAAAGAAAAGTGTACTTCATAGTACATAAATTAAATATATAAAGTTTGTTATTTTATAGTACATCTGTCTGCATATTTTAGAGTATTGTTCCATTTTATTACATTTTGATCAAGAATAATGCTCATTAAAAATCTAATATGACAATGAAAAATTTTATATGGAAAATTCTTGTCCTCTATTACAATTGCTATCTGCTCCACTTTTTGGAAACCACAGTAAATTAGACTTGGGCCATGGTAATCTTAATTATATCTTGAAATAGATGATGTTGGAAATATATTGAATAAACTCTTTTGGTGAGATTGCCTTTGCCTCTTAATTCAAACTCTATGTTCATATGCTTACATTATTTAAATTACAAAAGGCAGGCATCTGAAAAACTGGATGCTTTGTTGGGCAGTCATATTCATGAAAATTCATTCAATTGTGAGGAGGTCAAAAAAAACAGGGAAGAAAAAAAACTGCCTGCTGATCAAAATGTAACATAAGCTGCGCCATTTCATTTAAGCTACAAAATGCATAGACTAGAAAAAAACAGCTCAATATTATCTCAAACTGTGTTCTAGGAATTCATCCTACTTTTAGCTAGAGAGCAGTTGTAACCCAACCTATTTACTTGCTTTATTTGAACAAGACAGGAAATAAGAGCCATTGTAATAGGTGACACAAACACTCTGCATATCAGGTGGCTGACATGAAAGTGACAGATGAGAACATCACCGGATCCAACACTTAAGTTTTTGCTCCAAAGTTGTATCAAAGTGAAATGTTGACTCTGAATGCAACTAAAAACCCAACCAAAGTTTTATCTTGTCTCAGTTGGCTTTGTGAGAAGCATGAAACAGAGCATGGCATAGCAGGTGATACCACTGGCAAGTTCAGCTGTGTCGCATGAAACAGGGCATGATGATAAAAGGGGATTGGTGACAGTAAGAACTGCCATGGGCTACATGAAGGGCATTTTTTCACTCCCATGGCATTATGGCCCATTGGTAAAGAATGTGTTTAAGTAATACTAAGAGTAAGGGTCCCAGAGCTGTGATGCAGAATGTGGCCAGACTTCCCTGTAGAACAGCCCTGTGAAGAGCCAACAAGATGCCAGTGGGCACCTGAGGGCATGTAAACCTGCTGGGATATGTTTCATGAATTGCTTAATAAAAACTGTAGATTAAATCAGCTGCTCCGAGTATGAAGTTTGCAATCTACAGGTGATACACTGAACCACAGACCTAACTACACTGAATATATGGAGCAAAGCTGTCTAATCTAATACCTCCAGTAAAGAGGTTTTCCTAATCTCCTCATGAAATCAACAGTGCTAGCCAATTTTTGTGTGTCTTCTTTCCTTCCTCCTTTCACTGAATCCCCTTGAAAGACTGAAAAACACTTTATTATGTACTCTTTTTTTCCCTAACCAATCACTAACTTTTTTAACTTGTTCAGGTAATTTCAGTCCCATCTCTGTGTGCAATCTTTATGATTATGCTTCCTTGAAGACCTTCAGTATTCTAAAATTGAAATTCTGTCTCAATTTTGCTCAACTCACCAAAAAACTGGCAAAGGAGACTAGGTGGGAGGCCAGACCCCAAAATGTCACTGAGCCCAATCAGACACAGGACACTCAATGGTTCAACTCTTGCTACATTAAGACTCAAAAAGACCAGCCAGTGCTATTCAGATCAAAGCCAAAGACATTTTAATACTCTTGATTTCTAGGCTTTCTGCTCATTTCAGAGGAGAGTGCTAAGCTTTAGATGAAACTACCCCTTGACCAGACTGGCTAAAGTAAAACTTTCATCACTTGCTGCTGTTCACCTCATCATGTCAGACATTGGTGACATTCACCCTTGCAAAAGGAAGAAGTGGTGTCAGGCCAAAATCATTGGGTAATTAAGAGCCTTGTGCTGATGCAAGGGTGCCCCACCATGATGTGACTTGGAGAAGCTGTCACATCATGCTTTGTTTGTGAGGAGGGGGCTACCCTCTCAGCAGCATCAGTAAATCTAGTATCAGCGTGGCATCTTTGACAGATGCTTGATTCAGGTGAACTAGGACATAATGTCAGTAGCAATCATAGCTCCATCATAATATTAAAAAATAGAGATCTTTGTCATAAGAACAACTTTAGGCATATGTCTTGATGAGATTTTGCCCATCCTGTTTAGGTGGTATTCAAAAGGAAATTATTATAGTTGGTGATACAAAATGGAAGTTCTCTGTCACAGTCATTATATAATAAGCTTTACATTTGATTTTGTCTTCATTTCTTACCCTTTATTAGAAATATTTATGTTTTTGTTTAGAAATAAGGCATGTATTTTAATTTTTATGAAATAAATTTTTGAAAATATATTCCTGCAATTGAGAACCTTTAATCCCCTCTGCAATCAAATATAGCTTTTGGCTTCATAGAAGGCTTTTTATTTACACATAGACTATTTTATTAATGAAAATACTTGGATTTGCTGCAAGAAAATAAGGAACCAAAAGAAAATAGTGATTGATGTCAACCTTGATGACAACCATCTCTCCTATCTTAATATTAGAAAAACAAGGAAGAAAGAGAAGCACAATTGCATTGTTACCATCATAACACTAAATTTGGCAATAATTTTTTCCCAATTCTTGTTTATTCCTAGGGAGAATAAAGGGAAAGAAGAAAGTTAATGCATCTGTATCAGACCTAATAAAAAAATGTAAAAATTAATAGCGAACCAATACAGAAGATTTTTGATAGACTTATTAAAATGTTGATCTAAGTATTTCTTTAATGGACACTTTAGCATAAGTATCACAAATGGTGGTGCACAACTAGAAATGGTCTGTTGAAAGACATAAAAAAAAAGTGTTAGGCCATCACAGACTGACAGACATCCTTGAGGTAAAAACAGAACTTCCAAGTATATGAATAAAACAAAGAATTATAACAAATTCTCTTGTTGAATTATAACAAATTCTCTTCTCATTCTGTGTATGTTAAATTTTCTGTCACAGAAGATTCCTGGAGCTCAGTAAATATCTTTGCTCACTTTCAGAATTCTTTAGTTGGGAGAAATTCTGGGTAATGATTAGAACTGAAAGCTAGTTCCTCTATCTCTCTCTGTAAAACACATAATCCTGATTCACCTATTGTGGCTATTTGTAAAGCTGATTTATCAAAATCCTTGAAGAATAGTCTGTCAGCACTTCACAGCATTGAAGTTGTAAGGGGGTTTCCATATTTCCTTTGCTCTAGGATGAAAAAAACCTCTTCCATTCCCTAAAATCATAAACCTCCTACACCCCAGTCAACCTTCACAAGTAGAGGTTTCCTGCATGTAGAGTAATCAGCCATTGATTCAAGTTCCTCAGAAGGACCAGAAGATCTCCAGCATTCAAAATGGAGTCTCCATGGCCACTTTCCACTGTAGTTCTGCACTCCAGAGTAGAGCCCATTTCAGCAAAAGTACGCAGCCCAAATCACTGTTACTGTTAACAAAAGAACCCCAACAAAACAACAACAAAAAAACCAAAACCCAAAACAAACAAACTAACTAACAACCTAACCCCATTTCTATTCAAAATCTAGTAAAGATACATGCAACTGGACATAATTTCCAAGACAAAGGAAATGGTTATCTTAAAAAATATATTGTAAAGAGTCTTTCTAAAGTTTACAATATTTTTATCAAGTTACACCTAATTTTTTCTAAATAACAATGCGCTGGAGCAAAGACAGTGATTTCTTAAGTAATCCCTGTCCAGAAAAAAACAGACTGTTGAACATATGGTTAATTTTAAACACAGATGGAATTAAGCATGTGCTTCAGTTCTGTTCTGAGTCAGAAGTAAAAATTGAAGACCATAGCTATGTAATATTTTGCCATGTTGCAGCAGAATCAACTAAAATGTTGCCATCAGATTCTTTCACATGATTTCAATATCCTGCTTGAGCAGAGGGGGTTGGATTAGATGACCTCCAGAGGTCCCTTCCAACCTCAGCCATCCTGATGCTGTGAACACTGTAGAGATGAAAGCATGTTAGTTATATACTTATTCATTGTGTAAGGAATATAAACCATTCTCATTGTTTGTGTAAATAGTAAAAATAAAAACAAAACAAAAAAAACCCTAAAAGGCAAATGTGTCATTTGGATCATTCATATTTCTTTATTGAGCTTTGATGAAAAACAGTCCATTTGAAATATTTCCAGCAACCATTTCAATTCCAAATGCTCAATACAAAAACTTGGTATCAGAGTTCAAACATATAAAGTTACATCTCATTATAATTTAATATTTAACAGCACTAATCATTTCTGATTTTTCATAATTAAGTTTACAAAAATAATGTTACATTTATAAAATAAATCAGCTTTTCCCAATAAATTACAGTGGTGTTCTTATTCAAAAATGTAATATATCATACAAAATAGACAACAGCTTTTTGTCAGATAAAATAGTAAAGTATATTTTTCCTCCAGTACGTTTTGGCAGTGTGTGACAACATTTTATTGTACACTTGATATCTAAAGTTCACTGTGAAAAATAAAGTAAGCTATTATGCCCATCTCTTACATAAGGCAAGGGTGGCCAGCTGGGGGACTGATCTTTATTTCCAATTATATGTTTTTAGTCAGACCAATGCTGCCATGTATATGTAGCTGAAATAATTTATCTGACACAGTAAATTCATGTTGATCCACCTAGAGTCCAACACTCTTTCTATGACAAGTACACAAAAGTAAGCTAAATCAGTAAACTTTTGGGCTGCTCAGTATCTCTCACACTTATTTTACCTTTGTGTATCACTGTAAAGCATTGGTGGCCAACTTGTAAAAAAACAGCAGAGCCTGGATACCCTTAAAGTTAATGGTAAAACTTCAGTACCTCATTCTGTCATAAAAACTCATATTAAAAGGAACTTGTAAAAAGAGCAATGCATTAATAAAAACCAAACAGTAAACAGCAAAAATGAAAAGGATCTAAAAAGCAAAAGGCAAACATTAATAGCTACTGTATACAGACTTTACAAAAGCAACTACTTTAAAATAACAAAGAAACACAATGTCTACCTGGTGGTAGGTGCATTCTCATTAAAACCTTTCGAATATTCAGGTCAGCTCAGCATTTACTGTGTTGCATTTCCAGCCTACAAAAATGTGTTTGAAGAATCATTTTTGATTGTTTGAGCAACTTTACAAGCCAAGGGTGAAACTGCACCATCTCTGGATGCTGTGATTAATGAAGATCTCTGGTTCAGGGTGATCAACATCTCACCTTGAAGAATTTCTGATTCCACTATGCTTTCTCTTTGCAATAGTTTAGCAAACTGCACAATATTATTATCTCTTTTTTTGTCTGTTTCTCTCTCTCATATCTTCTGGTAGAAAGTCTGCTTTAAACTACTAAATCATTGCTGTCTGGAATAAATAAAATATGTGAAGTGGTGATTTTCTTATGATGTTAGTATTGTATGAACAAGATATCACTTCATATATCAAAAAAGATTACTTTCACAAATTGTAACTGAGTAGTATAAATGCCCCAAGTGAGCATGTGTCACAAGGTCCACTTTGTGCAAATTCACAGAGGGTCCAAATCCAGATGGGTTGTTACGGACTCCAGACACAAAGCCCAGTCAAGGTTGGATGCCCAGACTGGAAGGGGAAGAAGAGGTGGAGAAAGGGGCTCATCACAGAAAAGCAAGTCATCCCATGCTTCTGAAAACTTAGACATTGAGAGGATGAGTATGTGAATTGAGAGAGTGTGCTGTCTTCTGGCTGTCTTCTGGCTTGAAATACCATGGCTCAAACCAGAAACACCTGGAGCTGAACTCAGGCACATCTGCCACTGCAATTAGTAAGTCATAACTCTCCAAACACAGAGCTACTACATTAATTTCAACTTTTCTGTAGGTGAATTTTAGTGATTGCTGAAACATGCATTTACTACTACAAATAAACATGATGGCTGCTCTTACACTAGTAAACCAAACATCACAAAGTATCCTCTTGCCCTGACATGGTCCTAGTTAGACCTCATTTCAGTCTACAACTTCCTTGTGAGGGCAAGAGGAAGAGCAGGTACTGATCTCTCTCTGCAGTGACCAGGGACATGACCCAAGGAAATGGCCTGAAGGTGTGTCAGGAGGTTTAGGCTGGATATTAGGAAAAGATTCTTCACCAAGAGGGCGGCTGGGCACTGAAACAGGGTCCCCAAGAAAGTGGTCACAGAAAAGCCTGACAGAGTTCAAGAAGCATTTGGACAACCCCTTCAGGTACATAGTGTGACTCAGGGATGGTGCTGGGCAAGGCCAGGGGTTGGACTCAATGATCTTTGTCGGTCCCTTCCAACTCAGTTTATTCTGGGGTTCTGTACTCTTAAAGAGAAGGGCTGTGTCCAAAGTACCTGAAAGTGAAAAGTGTCCCTAGACTGGCCTAATTCCTAAAGTGAGCTAATAAATTTTTTTGGAAAGTACTAGTTAGTCCAGACCAAAAAGCCTACCAGTCCTTGTTCTAAGTATTTATCAATATAAATGCTTCAGCATGGGCCAATTGACTATGTATAGACATAATATCTATATATGTTCTATATATAGATTTTAAGAAGTCCTCAAGCATATTCACCCAGGCAGGCCCTCTGCTTCATACAAACTGTTAAGCAGGAAGGATCCAATGCTTTTGTTGAAATTTTACTTAAAAGAGATGGTCCTTTAAAATCAGGATTTTTTAAAATAGTTGCAGTTTTCTGTCCATTAAGTATGTTTTCCTTTTTTTTCCATTCATGTGCTTATTTGGTAGCCTAATGTTCTACTATTAGTGGAATCTTGGCTTTTGCCTGAATAACCCACTTTTTCATATCTACAATTCACAGCTAAACAAGCACTAAGCAGTTCCATTACAATGAAAAAATTATATACACACCTAGAACAATAATATTAAGACAACAACTAAAACAGGAAATAAAAACATGAATCTGTGCAGTTATAAGATCTAAAAATAATATCTACCTCTATACATATTTGTCAGACTGCAGTGTCCACAGTTACAGTTGTATGCAGTAGTCAGAACAGCTTACTTACTTTCCAAATCATGAGGTGTTTTAAGGAACACCCACTTAGCAGTGGCTGCTGAGGAAATAATTTCCTATATCAACCTGAGATTTTAAATGTGCAAGTGTTCTACCAATCTATCTAGTGCATAAAAAGGAAGAGAAGGAAGGGAAGGAAGGAAGGATAAGACATAGATAAAAATATCACAATGGTTTTTGTTTCAAAATAGATTGCTGTGCAATGACTGAAGCTTGATTGGCAGACATTTTGTATTCTTGCCCAGAGCCTTGTGGAGGGGAAGGTAATGGAGTTTCTGGAGTTGCTGAAAAAAACCACAGAAATAATTATATATTTCATTAGCTTGGTCTACTCTACATATATACACTACTGCACTGAAAGGGAGTCCTGTTGCATGTTTGGAAAAGAGAGTGCCTTGACATGCTCGGGAAACAGGATATTTTAATGATCAGAATTTTTAGTTTATTAAAGATTGTGCATGTAAAAACAATGATATATCAAAATGGAGCTGAATTTTTTAAATTAAATTAAATTCAGGTCAAAGTCTATTCTTAACATCATTTATATACATACATTTTTAATGCACAATTATTTTAATTTAAGAATGATGAGGAAATAGCTCTATGAACACTGACAGGTCACCATGCTAATTAATATTTTAAAAAGAAACAGTGAAGTGTTATGACAGAAGGCTAACTTGCAATTACTTACGTATCTGTTCTGTATGTACAGGAGCAGACATTGAACTTATGAGGACAGTTTGGCCAGTCAATGGATCTTGGGCTAAGTGAGGATGCATTGGATGATGCAGATGACTGGCATCATTAGAAGTACCTGCAAAAATAACATGAGCATATATCAATGCAAACAAGCATGTTGTTGCCAGTGACTTATACTTCAGTAATTACATTTCCACAGAGTAAATATTTTGATTGGCAATTTGAATAATTGCCTCTGGGTATTCATTAAACAATTTAAGCAGACTTCAAGCATATTAAGCACTGTGTTTATTTTCACTGTTTTGACTGCAATAAGAGTGTGTTTCATGAAATATTTCTAAGGATTCTTTCATCTGCCTAGGGAATTGTAGGACAACCCAGTAGTTACTGAGAAGTACACAGCAAAATCTGTTGTTGTAGGACTAAGTTAAACAAGATGAACTGCCAAGACAAGAAGGCTTTAGCTAACAATTACACAACAAAAAGCTCAGCCAGTGAGTAAGAGCGGTCACTAAGATCAGGGTTCCCTCAACATCTCAACATCCTAGATTCAATAATAACATAATACTTAATATTAATAATATTTTAATAGTTATTATAAAACAATATAATTATTTTATATAGATTATATAAAGATAATTTATATTATGTTGAATATAAATTCAACATAATACAAGATGGTAAATTTAACAAATTGATAGCTTACCTCCCAGTAGCATTTCCTGAAGCAAACTGTCAATTTTAACAATTCCAAATAATTTAACCAATTGTATCTGCTCAATCATTTGCCAAGTGATGCTTTGGAGTGTAGGCAGTAGAAGAAGAAGTTCTCCAAATCTTCCTCTGGAGTCGTACTGACGGTCATTAATATAATCCTCTAAACTGATTTGGACTTGGAATCGCATATTCTTAATCTTCAATGGATTACTCAAGCCTTTTGCATCTTTAAAAATGACAAAAACTTTAGTCAAGGCATATTACGATTTGGGAGGAGCATCTTACTGTGTTTCATTATATTCTTTTCCCTTCAGCTAGATAACATGAACAGATGCTACATTAACAAAAATTACTTTAAATACAATCACATGTAAAACAAATGAGAGATATTTTTGTAAAAATACCTGGATCAAAAAACACAATTGCTTTCAAGCAAGCATATTCATTGTCATCTATTTGAATTTCCTGGAAGGGACGAACTAATTCATCCAGAATCCGATTTGCCACTCGGCAGATCTCCATTTCAGTGCTGTTGCGATGGATTATGTAATTGTTGCCTTAGAGAGAAAGAATATCAACATATGAATTAATAGAAACATTTTGATGTAATGTACCTGATTAAGCCAATTTTCAAAAGTACATTTCATATTGCTTGATCAAGTTAATTTTTTTAAGTAGTAACTCTCTCTTGCATCACACACAACTTTTCATTGCAAACAGAGTATATGTGCAAATTATAGCTGTCACCCAGTAAATAATCTGTACATATAAGTACACCAACATGTAGTGATTAGTGCACAGGACCGAGGTTGGTATTTGGATTTACAAGTATGAAGCAATTTATGTTTAAATAACAGATAAATATACTAATGTATTGATCTTAAAATGTATTCTTCCCTGATTAAAATAATATATCCCAAGCTGAATTACAAGGATTTGACAATAGAAAAGAGGAAACACTGGAAAAGCTTCTTTTTCTAATGGTTGTTTCTGTTGTTCCAAATAAAATTTCGTAGCATTGTAAAATTTTCAGTTAAGAAATAATTTTACCTAGAGTTTTTTGGGTTTTGGGTTGTTTTTAAAATATACATTTTGAAGGTCTCCACTATTGCATCTTAATTCACCTTCTGAAGAACACCAGGAATACCTTGGAGCTTTCAGAAGCCACCATGCAGTTTTTGAAAGACAAACTGGTAACTATATCACAAGCGATCCATGTCAAAATGACTCATAAAACAGATACCTGCCTCCAAGTATCAAAAATAAGCCTTGAAGCCTCAATTTGTTTCTTCTTTTGGTGCATCTGCTGATGCTCATGATATATAGTTTTCTTACTATTATTTTATCATTGTTTTCCTATTTACCTTATTACTAATCTAAATAAAATTACAAATTTATTTTTCCCTGTTTCTGTTAGTTTTGTGAGTGAAACTGTATCTAGGGAAATTACTACTTTAAGAAAGCCATTTGTACAGCTTTTATCTTGAAAGGATTGCTGGTGAGAGAAATACCTTCATACCAAGCCCTTCTTGTCCTTTTAATGTGGGTAAAAATAAATTCAAGCTAATTTAGAGCTATGAAAAGGCAGGCCCAAAGAGGAAGGAGAACAAGTAGTAGAAAATGTCCTTGTACCACAACACCAGTGAAGAGACAAGTCTGAGTCTGTATTCCATATAGCCCTGCCTCACATCAAATATCCTGTCCAAGACAACCAACAGCCTGTCTCAGGAAACCGCCCCAATGCTGACCATGTCTAATGAGACCCTTTTTGGCAGAGTGCACTTCAGACTGGCAGAGCACTGTGTCAAACAAGGCTAACAAATGCCTCATCACATCACTCTCCACACCAGCACACATCTCATCTTATAACTGGGCCTCTCCGTTGCATGAACATGCTTCCATCAGAGACAACATCCTCTTCCCTGACAGCCATGTTCCCTCAATATAACCCTCTGTGGGAGCCATCTCAGCTGACCAAGAACACGCTCCTGCAGGCGTGCCTCAGCACTGTGCCGTGGGCGCACCCATCTGCCATGCCGCAGGGACAGCAGGAATGATGTTTACATGGTGGCCATCTGGGGACTATTGAGGAAGACGTGAGAGGGGTCTTGGGAAAGTGAGTTGCAGGTAACATTCTATCTAATATTTTAGCCAGTAGAGTCTTCTCTGAGTCTGAAGGACTCCTGAGAAAGCTCCAGATAAATGGCTTTCATGAAGACTGAAAATAGTACACGTGCAACAGGCTGGCTACTCCTTTCCTAAGCAAAGGGGTTATTACCTTTGTGTTGTTATTTTGTTCCAATTTTTTTTATGGGAAAAGGTGTAGAAAGGATGATAGCATAAGGAGTCAATTGCCAGGGAACTCCCTTAAATTGTAGTTTCTGCTTTCCAATAGACCTTTCCAATAGACCTGTATTAACTCACATGAAACCATCCACCTGCTTTTGCTAGAACAGGCATGTGACATTATATCATTAATAGCTATTTAGCATTTACAGAATGCATTGCTTTGATTGTGCCAGAACAGTTGTTCCACTTAAGTGACTACATCATTGCAAATGTACTATAACATCATCATCAGTAAGTAAAACAAAACCAATATTTACCTAAAAGTAAAATGTCCTTATATGCCATGGACCGTTTTGCTGCTCCAAGCAACAGGTGCTCCCCAGCATGTGCTCTTAGCAGGGCAACCTCATGAAAAAAAAAGCAGACTCATTAGATGATAAAGCTGTAAGTTTCAATGAGAGCGAAAGAAAAGAACACACCTAACTGTGTGTTAGGTACATGTTGAAGACTGTTAAGATTCCAATGTAAAATGTAAAGTGACTGTAAAAATCTGAACACCATCAAAACAGCACTTTCTAATTAAACTGTCATTCTCTGTCATATCTAGATTCTGTCTAGATTTTAAACATCAGGTTCTGCAAAATACTTCTTAATAAATATATACCTGCATTTATTTCCTAGTGTGTATTCCCTTGACAAAGTTTTCTCTGGCATTTTAAGTTGATGCTAAAAACTCCAGTGGACTGTAATGAACTGTCAGAGTAAATTTGGTTCTATCAGTGTTTCATTTTTCTCTTGAACCAAAAATTTATGTGGCACTTAAAAGAGCTTTTTCCCAACAAAGCTAGATATGCTAACAGAGCCACTATTGTCCACAAAGAGGAATCCCAATTTGTACTAGGAAGGAACTTGTGTTTATTAGTTTACTCTTAGTCACCTATTTACTTTCCTCAAGTTTTAATGTCTGCTTGAAATTTCAGCAATGGCCTTTATTTCCTCAAAGAACTCATCTCTTGACAAGTAATTCTAATCCAAGCCAGTCATTTTAGGAGAGATATAAAGGTACACTGTACCTGGGTAATACTTATGTGTTAAGACTTCAGGTTCTCAGCTGCTTTGGTCTCCTCTGTGGTTTGTGAATCAGGCTGACTCCCAGATCAGGAATCATTTTTTCAAAACCAGATGGCTTATTTCATAACTGAATGCATAATGGCCCTTAGAAACTGGCTATCAAAAAATGAAAAACTGGCATTCGTTTTATCTCTCAACATCTTTGTCCCTACTTTTCCAAGGTACTTAAGGTTTCAGAGTATTTCCCAACATGTACTCTTCAAGCACAGCAGGGGCATTTTCAGCCTATCATTCTAAGCTGATATTTCATTTTTTCAAATGCAGATAGGAATATTTTAAGGATATTTGATACCTCCTCTTTTTCTCCATGTTGTCTTAACAATAAAAGAAGCAATTTTTTTGCTTACTTTTGTTGCCCTTGTGTAGTAATGACATTTGAAATTCTTTTTCACATGAACAGTTTAAACTTATTTGAGTATGCTGAACTTGTGAACATATGTGCTCTGTGAGTCTGCAAAGACATCATTTAACTTCTTTTTTGGGGAGTTTCCTGTGGCCTGAAACAGACCCATATTCCTGAGGAATGATATAAGGGGGAATGACTCAGTTCAAACCAGGATGACCTAACACTTGCAGTATTTTGTTAAAAAACTGAGAAACTGAAGAAGCAAAAAGAAGGATTTATACAATTCCAGTTCACAGAGTGATTTTTAAGATTAATCAGATTTTGATGTGGAATCTAGAGATCCGAAGCAATGAATTAATGTCCTTCTGAGGCTGCTTGTCAGAGAACTGATCCCCACAATGTGGAGATTCTGGTTCTGGGTTTGCCAGCACAACCTACTCTAAAAGCCAGTGATATATTAGAATATATTACAAATGTGATGTTAGATCAGACCTCTGTCATAAAAACTCTTATGAATTTTCAATATTTGGTGCTTTTTTTCCTTACATTTATTATATACAATATAATTTTAGTACACTGTATTGTATGAAAGATTATTTGCGATGGATTGACATCAGTATGTTTGGAATTTGTTTGAGATTCTAATCGTTTTTGGTTTTTGAAAGTACAGAAGTCTTGCATCATATTAAATAACATGCTGTCTTATACTATATTATAATGAAAGGCGAACATAAAAGGAATACTTTTTAAGGTCAGAAAATGTTCTGCTTCTACACTACAAAAAGAACAAAACACTTAAAGCCATGCTGCCTTGCTGCTTCTTTTTGTTCATGTCTTTTCTGTTGTGGTGGTGCTACTTCACAACTTAAATAAAATAAATTAAGAGGGTAGGTCTAGTACTCAGCTCTATTTGTTCAGACAAAAAAAGAATGAGTGCTTCATCCTGACATTTAAATATCACAGGCATAACAGAGCAGTAATTAGAGTTTTCTCTTTGGTCTCCTCCTATACCTGGTCATCGAGTGGTAGTTCACAGAAGCCCGGAATATATTTAGCCCATTCCACCAGGACCAAAAGTTGTTGCTTCATAGATTCACAGACATCACTAACACCAGCAATTTTCTTAACATTTATATCAGTGCTAGCACCAGGACTGGAAATTGAGATCTGGCCATAATGAGAGAAAAAATGAATTATGTTAAATTTCATATAATTTTATTTTCACTGGTTAGTAGCATATGTAAGAAAAAAATCACAGCAGTAATCACAGATACTCTTGAGAAGTTCCTTGACCATATGGACCATTACCCTGCACGTAAATGATAAATTTTTCTTTCTCATTATTACCAGTTTGCATTGCAATATGCTAAAACTTTAATTAATCATATCATGGTACAATATCTTCTCATTTCACAACACTATTTTTAAAAATATAGAGCTCTTTTCATTTGTAGAAGAGAGGTGTTTTGGGGTTTTTTCTTTAAAATGGTTGACATTTACTTCATTTCAGAAAAAAAAAAGAAGAGCTCATAGTGGCACTTAGTAATATTAAGGGACAGAGATAATAAGACAAAGAGAATGATAAAAGGGTAGTACGTTCTTCTAGTGTAAAGACAAGTACCATTAACTTTAGAAGGTAAAACAGGGGGGTTTAGTGCCTGGAGGAGAATGGTTTGTAATGATGAAGTAGTGGTATAGGCAGAGGTCTGAGATGTTTCAGAGGAACTGTAAAGGATATGGGTGTGCATTAGACCACCTGCAGGGAACAGTGTTCTGTGAAATGGCAAGAGAGCAATATCTTTCTGGGCCTGAAGCTGGGCACTTCTACTGAGCCAATTCCTGAAATTCTTAATGACTTTTCAAGGAAAGGAACAAAACCAGGCTTTCTCTTGAGCCAGGCAGGAAAGCCAGCTTAAGATAAAGGCAAAACTGAGAAGGCCAGTTTATAGTTGCTATCATACTAGGGAAGGAAAAAGAAAAAGAAAAAGAAAAAGAAAAAGAAAAAGAAAAAGAAAAAGAAAAAGAAAAAGAAAGAGAAAAAGAGAAAACAGAAAAAGAAAAAGAGAAAAAAGAAAGAGAAAAAGAAAAAGAAAAAGAAAAAGAAAAAGAAAAAGAAAAAGAAAAAGAAAAAGAAAAAGAAAAAGAAAGAGAAAAAGAGAAAACAGAAAAAGAAAAAGAAAAAGAAAGAGAAAAAGAAAAAGAGAAAAAAGAAAAATAGAAAAAGAAAAAGAAAAAGAAAAAGAAAGAGAAAAAGAAAAAGAGAAAAAAGAAAAATAGAAAAAGAAAAAGAAAAAGAAAAAGAAAAAGAAAAAGAAAGAGAAAAAGAGAAAACAGAAAAAGAAAAAGAGAAAAAAGAAAGAGAAAAAGAAAAAGAAAAAAAAGAAAATAAAAAGATCGCTGTACAAGGCCTGTAAAACTGACTTTCCCTTTATGTTTTATTACTGAAAGCATGTTCAGGGAATTATGTATCATAATTATCTTCCTCAGGAAAAGAAATTAATTGTTTGGTCTTCCACTATCACGTTCCTACACTTTTCAGGACGTTGGAAAGTATTTAGTTAGACTCCTACCAGTTCCCTCCATTCATATACCCATGTTAAACCCCACAGTGGGATCTGTAGTGAAATCCCTTATCCTTGGTAGTCAAAAGGAGCTGTGCTTCTGAACTAAAGCTCTGTGCTTCCTACATAATTCAGCAGTGTAAAACAGTGAAAACAGCTTAGATATTTATGTCAGTTAACCAGTTGAACATTAGCTCTCAGGGAAATACAGCAGCTAGGCAGGTGAAAAATTCCTCAGACACATAATTCAAAGGCTATCATGTAGCAAAAAAGGTTAGAGGTATTGCCTCTTTGTAGACAGAGAATGTGTGAAATCCATGCTATAATCATGAATCCATTTCTGGCATCTCCTCTACAAAAAGGAGGCTGAAAATACTGATATTCATTCAGGTGAGAGCTACCAGAGTGATTCAGTCTAGAAAGCCTTCAGTACAGAAAGACAGTAAAGAAATTCAATACATTTCATTTTTTTCCAGAAGAGTAAAAGGGGTCTTGATCATGATTCAAAGGTACAAAGAAGAGATTTCTGATAGTAGGTCACACTCTGATCTACCTGAAAATGATACTAACCATGCAGCAACTAGAAGATAATACAAGAAGGCAAAGAAGAGGTAGATTGTTTAACTGTTAGACATACTGACTCATGAAGTTAATACATTGTCCTTCCCTTAATCTATTTATTTAAAGCTGTGCATTTTTATAAATTACATCTTACATTACAAATTACAGTCTCCATGCTGAAATTACTTGGTGAACTTCTGCTGGGGATTCGTGGGATGACTCCCATGGAGTTCATTATGAACACCCAGGATTGTATGTCTTGACAAGGATATGAAGCTATGAACTTTTCAATTTCTATTTCTCTATTGCTTTAACCTGCCTTTCATTTATGGGGTACAACACAGAACTGACTGACTTGATAGAATCGTAGATTAGCACAGGTTAGGAGGGACCTTGAAAGATTATCTAATCCAATCTTTTATGGGAAAGGAATCATCGAGATTATCTAACACCCTGTCCAATTGCATCTTGAAAATCTTCAGTGATAAGGACTCCACCACATCCCTGGAAAGGTTGCTCCAGTAATTGCTTGTTCTCACTGTAAAAAATTTCTTTCTTATATTGAGGTGAAATCTTACCCAGTGTAACTTGTACCCATTAATGAGTTTATGAACATGAAAATATAACACTGTATCCCAGTTGTTCTGTAAACTTTCAGGGACAGATGCCTTTACTCATATGAGAGTCCAGCATGCCCTTTTCATATTTACATAATCCTGGAAGGCTCTCCCAGGTGTGAATGAGAAAAATTGTACTTAGACAATTCCCCCCTATAAGGGATCTTAAGGAACAAAATTTCTAATTTTTCCTATTTATTATGAACACTTCAAAAGGGATGAAAATATCTATTTTTCCTTATTTAATATGAACATTTCAAAAGAGATGAATGCCACCATCTTCCTCATTTCACAGCTGAAGTACTTGGATAATCATTTGGGACACTACCACCTCCTCTATGTCTCTTCTCAGGACTGAACTCATCTTACAGACCTATTCAATTGAGGGAAAAAGAAGTACTTTTAGGACTTCTTTGCTTTTCCATCATGCTAATGAAGTATCTTGGACTTTGAGGTCAAGACTGTATCTTCATATATGCTTGACATAGTGGTAGCAATTCTGTTCTAGTAAAACATAACAAATAGTAAGTACAATAAATTTGTGTATACACAAGGAGATGTTTTAGGCCAAGAACCTACTGTTTGAAAAGAACTTTGTGCTATAAACAGCTGAGGATGTGATTCTGTTCAAGACAGTTCTTATTCCTGAATTGCAAATACCAGTTGGAAATGATTAAGGAGTATTATAAAAAAAGCACAATAGGCAAGTTCAAAAATTACAAAGGAGATAAATATAGATATATTTTTCATACTGTATAGGTAGGAAAGGTAGGAAGGTACATTCTATTCATCTAGTCTGCCTGGACATGCAATATGTGCCAAAGACTATAACCCAGTAATTCCTGCATCAATTCTCTACAGGCAGTTCCAGCCTAAGAGAGATGCTTATAAAGGATGAGATTACAAACCATTTGGGGACGTATAAATCAGTCAGCATGAAATCATAAAGGTGGCAGTTAAATTCTAAGCAAGTTAGTAAGAGGTGCAAGAATGCAGAATCAATGACCATGATTTATCTGAGGTGCAGAAAAGGACTGGAGACTGTTCCATTCAGCAATTGATTCGATAGGAAAAAAAAAAGAAAAAGAGAAAATGAAGTTCAGATGAGACAAAGAAAATTTAAAAGTGAGATGTGAATAGACTCTGCAGTTGGAACACTTCTGTTTGCCTTACTTATAATGTCTAAGGATATTAAAAATAGGATTTTCAAAAGAATGTAAGGAAATGAGTGTCCACACCCCTTTGAATGGCTTTGGACAAATTTTTCCCTATGTTTCATGGGAAAGCCTGCTTCAAGGATAGATAGATGCCACCAGATGCCTAAGACAGCAACTGATTTAAAAGCAGTAAGAACCATAAACCTTTATTAAGAAAGGTGCCTAAGACATATTGTTCTGGACAAAGTAGAATTTTTTTATTGACTATGCTTCAAGAACGTATTCTATTACTGCTTCTTCCATTGAGAAGAGGAAGTTGTGTGCATTTTGGAAGTAGGAAAAAAGTAATCTCAATAATTATTTTTGATACCATAAGAAATTGAGAAGCATTTAATTTTAGTAAAAGTGGTCTTAACGTCACTAAACAATTTTGTGATAGATCTCAGTACCTGGCGGGAGAGTGTCTCGGCTTGTGACAATGTGCTAATAGAGGGACTGTTGCAGCCATCAAAAGTGTTTCTTCTTGTACTTATCCTGTCCCGTTCATTTTGTACAGCTGGAAAAGAATAATCATCTCATTTATTGACTTGTAAACACTGACACAAAGAATAATTTCAGAACTTTACTAGATTCCAGAAGATAACTCTAAGAACTGAAGGTATGGCATTCAAAGAAGATGCTCTGCGTTTAGCTCTGAGTGATGAGGAAGGATGATAATACATGTTTACAGTCTTTATTGGAACCCTACTTGCCTGTAAAAAGCACGTATAACTAATTGCAGATAGGCACTGAATCACCTGCACTTCTGTCACTGGCTTAATTACAGTCAAACCTCTTTCTTCCTTTGAACTTGAACACATGGTCTCAATTTCAGTCTTTATGATAACAGCAGAAATGGATATTTCCAGACTGCCAAACAGGTCAAGTGGTACAGCATCACCACTGAAAAAATATCTCTCAGAGGAAATATGAACATCCTACTCATGCTCTGCTGTAGGAAACAATGAAACAGGAATGAATAATGAATTTAACCCACTAGTAAAATAATTTTGAAACTTAAATCTCATGTTCCTCCTCAATGACATTGCATTCCTAGCCAGTTTATGGAATATTAACTAAGTTACAGGGAAAAAAAAACAATCTAAAAACCAGCACACCAAAAAAGTTTTAGGACAGTAAATTCAGTAAGTTTTGGACTCTCATGGAGTCCAAAAACAGGCATTTGAAAGAGCTTTGGATAGGGAATCTGTAACTGGCACATGTAAGGTTTATAAAGAAAGAAAGTATGCTTTTAAACTAAAGGAAGAAGAAAAAAATGAAAACTGACAGTTAGATCCTTCTAAAACCTAGATCATGTCTAAGATTAGGCCAAGGAAAATGAAAAAGGGGAAAAAATTAATTGTGCCAGTGGAAATCTTTCTATTGCATGAGGAACTTCATTGTATTTTAAGAGCAGCAGCTTTATTCCCAAAGATACATTTGCTATATTGTGGGAAACAATCTGCATTACAGAGTTAAGGAGTAGTACAAGGGGTTTTAATTAGAAAAAAACCAAAAAAACCTCTGTGCACCAAGTAGGTTCAGGATTTATCTGAACAATGCACACAGTTTATTCCAGAGGTGCACTAACTTTTTTGCAGTTAGTACACTCACCGATGGGCCTTCTATTAAGGTCACAGGAAGAAATCTTGTGTGGTGACAAACACACAGTATGTTGTAGGCAGGAAAGAAAAAATATAACCTTTTATAAAAGAATGCTGAAACAAATATAGTGTATTAAAATTAATTCAGCACTGATTAGTTTTGCAAAAATAGTAAGGTATTCTGACAATACATCACTAGTGAAAATCACTAGTGGAGCACATTACCACCATAAGTGGATGCTTTAATTTTCTTCTACATACACATAATTTTGGATTATTAGACTAGACTATGAAGCTAAAGCTTTATTGTCAATTCAGGCTAAAATTGCCTTAAATAGAGACTCCATGACAAGGGTGGTACATTTGCTCAAAGAGGACTTGTAAAGCTTTTAATAACTGAAGCCTCTCTTATCTTTGTCCCAAAGAAATGAAAGAGATTTGCTAAAAACATGAGAATCTATCATAGACTCTATGCTATACTTACTTATACTATGAGACATGCCCTGATCATCTAGAGAGGTTATAAAAAACAAAAGCAATGTTGAAAGTCTTAGACACAGTGGGATCAGAGTAGGGCAGAGTAGCATTAAGCGGGCTAAAAATTTTGTGCCATGCACTAGGCTGCATTAGCATCTTGAGGCAAATGAGCATTTCTCTGTTTTGGGCTCCCCAGCACATGAAAGATGCTGGAAAACTAGGTAATGTCCAGCAGAGGCCTATGGAGATGCAATCCACAAGACGCACAAGGTGCAGGCATCTTTGCTTATGTGGCAAAAAGAGGAGCAACATGGATGTGAGGGTCTTCATTTCTGTAGCATACAGAAAAAGGAGCCAGATGCATAATGAAAAAACAAGACCCAATGGACACTACCCTAACTGCAGTAAGAGATATTCTAACTATTTATAAGGAAAAAAACCCTTCCCAATGAGGATGGTCAAGTACTGGAAGAGCTTGCATAATGAGAAGTTGTTCAATCTCCCCTCCCACAGACTGTGTAAATCTGTCTGGACAGGGTCCCAAGCAACCTGACTGAACCTAGATGTCAACCTTCGTTTAAGTGGGAGCTGAACTAGATGAATTCTAGATGTCCCTTCTGAGGTAAACTATTCTTTAATTTCAGGTTTTGAAAGTCTGTAAAGTTCTACTATTTGCAAAACTTCTAGGGCTGCTGCATATTCACAGATCTTCCCCTTTCTTCACATCAGATTCATAACATATATACAATATGTTACTGACTTAATGGCTCAAATTCCAAAAGGCCAAAGTGTCTTAAAGGAGATCCACATTAGTAGGCAAACCTATTTCATACCCTGTGCAACGCTGTTTAGAATATCCCCATGCAGCTTCAAGGAGAAAAAATCCATTTTACCTCATACCAATAACTTGATCACTAGCAAAGTACTGCTACAGGACAGATACTTAAGAGCATAAAGAAAAAGCTTCCTTTGTACAGACAGAAAGAATGATAGCCACATTACAAGAGAACTAAGCATTCACATTTCAGGCTGGCCTGCAAGCGGATGCACCACGCTCCAAACAAAAAAGGTAGCAAAGTTTGTGACAAACCACATTTGAGTGTGTATTTGAAACAGATAAGGACATCTTTTACGTCTACATCATTACTGTCTTTGAAACAACAGCCCAAACAAAAAAAGAAACCCTCTAATATTTGCACTGATCTTCTTTCCCTGTTGCTCTGATCTTGTGGTGATCTGGTCCTTTGACTCTGACTGAAGAATCACTGTGACACATGCTTCTCATATCTGTCAGTGAGATCCTAAGTAACAATTTTCCTATATTGAGCTCTAGGGAAATCGGATTTTTTATTAATTAATGTGGACACTCCACTGACTGCTACCACTACTCTTCCCACTACTTTTTCACTCAATTTCACAGTCCTTTGTCTGGCTTAAATGTTTCATACATTTAAATTTAAGGGAAGAACCAGTAAATTGGCACTGTCATTATTTAGGGCAGGGGAAAACCAGACAGACAGTGATTTTATTACTCACTTTTGGTAAACATTTTAAGTAAAATCTCTTTGTTTGAAATATTCCAGCATATGGCTCAATATGTAGAAATCAATGGATTTTGGTGCCACAATTAATGAATTATACAGTTGCAACTTCACTTTAATTCCATGGACTTGTTAATGCCCCAAATGCTAGAACTGCTTACTCCCTTGAAAGTTAGTAGACATTCATTTCACCTCAACATAAAAGCACTTTCCCATTATGAAGGTATTGTAGCTACTTTCCATTGGTTTATTCTGCTGGAGTTTTTTAGAATTTTCATTAAATTTAAAGCTAATTTGGACTTTTTCTTTGTATATCAAATAATAAATTTCTCCATTACCTTCCTTTTTCATTCCTGCTCGAAAACACTTTTTTAAACGACAGTATCTGCATTGATTCCTTTTGTCCTTGTCAACAATACACTGTCGGTTGAATCTATCAGAGACAAGAAAAGGTAAATGTATAAAGCATTAATAAAGTATCACCCTGATTACAAAGAAAAAAAACAACTTATCTGTCCTGTCAGAATAATGTCTATAACCACAGACTCTCTTCTTCAGTTGCAATGATTATTCTTCTTTATTAATCAGTTTTGAGAGGTTTTTCATACCTGCTAATTTTCCAGGAATGTATGTACATGTATAAACATGTGTATGCATTGGAATAGGCAAGTGTGGAAAATTTTGTAGGTATGTACATCATTTCTACCTCAATTGATTTGTGAGGTAAGTCAGTAACTGGCTGCACCAAATGGACGTGGAAGAAAAAAAATGAAGAAAAGCTGCAAATAGAAAAAAACAAAGAACAATCAAAGAAAAAGCCAAATGTTGCTGGCATAGAGGAGCCCCTTAGCTGCAAAACCATTACCCTTGTCTGGCAGTGTTTACTCCTACTGGGAGGTAACAATGAACAAGCTGCAAGTTTTATCACTACAGATGGCAACCTAAACAGGAAATGAGAGGAACCAACACAATGAAATAAAGACTTGAGGAAATACATGGAGCATGACACTGCAAGGCAGCTTACCCAGGCTATTATGCACATCTACAGGTGTGTGTAAGGGATTACATATGAGCCGTTTGTCCCTCTCTCCATTTATGTCTGCCTTTTTTTCTTTGCATGTGTTTGTTAGATAAACAGACTCTGCAAAAGCAGAGCTCTTCCTGAAATCACTTATGTCAGCTCTTAACACACCACTTTAGGGGTATGTCTATGCTATATCACTGTATGATGTCTATAAGGGAGATGTTTCCTTTTAAGAATATTACACAACCAAAGAAGAGTGTAGGAAACAACATTTCCAGTAACAAGCCATTCTTATAAGTTTTATCATCACCCCATGCAATAGCACAAGGGAACAGAGATTGGGGACTACAGTCAGTTCACCACATGTTGTCTCTGCTGCTTCTTTCTGCTCCAGGGAGGACTCCTCTCAGTCTTCACCTGCTCCATTGTCAGGTCCATCCCAACAGAGACAGTTCTCCACAAACTTCTCCAATATTAGTCCTTCCCATGGGCTTGGTTCTTCATGAACCACTCCAGCATGGGTGCTTTCCACAGCGTGCAGTCCTTCAGGATTGGGCTGCTATAGCAATGTGTCCCCTGCAGGGTCAACAGTCCTGCCAGAAAACCTTATCCAGTGTGGGGTCTTCCTTCCACAGGGCCACAGGTCTGGCTAGGAGCCTGCTGCTGCACAGTCTTCCCATGAGGTTACATCCTTCTTTCAGGCATTCACCTTCTCCAGCAGCAGGTCCTCCATGGGCTGCAAGGGGATATCTGCTCCCCTGTGGATTTCCATGGGTTTCACAAGGACACTTGCCTCATCATGGCCTGTACCATGGGCTGCAGGAGAATCTTTAGATTCTTAGAGCAAATCCTCTCCCTCCTTCTCCACTGACCTTGGTGTCTGCAGAGCTGTTCCTCTCTCATATTGTCACTACTTTTCTCTGGCTACAATTTTTTTCTGCACAATAATTATTTTTTCTTCTTGAATACATTATCCCTCCAATTATTACCACCACCATTGCTGATAGCAAAGCTCAGCTTTGGTCATCTTGGAGATGGTTGGCATTGGCTTCACCAGACACAGGCGACACTTCTGACAGCTTCTCACAAGAATCCACTTTTGTAACCCCATCACTACCAAAATCTTGGCATGAAAACCCAATATTCTCCTTCAGTGATTTGTTTAAATGCATTGAGTTTTCCATATATTCTGCTTATGACTCAGAATGGACAGTTTATAGCCCTGAGCCTACACAGATCATTTCATCAAACATGGTGCAGTGTGATATTTTGGGCACCATTTGGAAATTAACAGATTGCCATTCAGACAGAAAGGGGAAATGGCTGCTCAAAAGACCTGTGTGTCACACCAGGTGGGAGTATGTGCAGATGTGTTTGTACAGTCCCTAAAACAAGATTAATAAATATTAGACTTTCTATTCAGAAGCTACCTTCATAAGGAAAGAATTTTAGAAAACAGTTAAGTATTACAGTTGTCACACTGAAGTGAAAATATGATCATTTTTCCCTTTTTTTTCAGAGATGACTTTTGTAATCATAAATAAAAGAGTGAAACAGTTTGTGAGTGATGTAATGATATCAACAATATCATCAAGCACCTGGAACATAGTTTCTGGAATGTGTAATATCAAATAGCATTCCTTAAGAAAAAGCTGAAAATCCCCTGACATGATTGAAAAATTCTGATAAAGTATAAATATAATTTTTGCTTAAATTCATTAATATAGTGCCTCTAGATGAACTTTTGAAATACCTGCATGAATAGACGTGGTTTTTCCTTATGCTACGTCTAAAAAATCCCTTGCATCCATCACAGCTGGAAGCACCATAATGTTTTCCGGTTGCTCGATCTCCACATATTGCACAGAGACTACTGACCCCGTTGTCAGCAGCATTCATGTTGACGGCTTCTCCTGAACTGTCTGACAAGAGACAAGAACATACATAGTTATGGATAAGACTTCCAAAGACCACCCCATGAGCAGGTTGTACCTAAATAGAGGCTTTTCTGGCCTTATCTCTTTTAATTGCCACTTAGGATTTATATAGTATGACCCATGTGATTACATCTGGTTCTCACTGACATGAACACTTTCAAAGTGATAGATATGTTAAAAGAACTTATGAAGTTCATAACAACAAATAATTTAGCTCTAAACTCTTTTCAGCTGAAGGGCTAAAAATTAAAGTGTCCCTCTGCATTTATAATTACAAATGTTCCTACATATGTTCCTACTAACATGAAGAGGAACTTTGGCACAAAGCAGCCTTAAGATCTCATGTATCAGCTCTCATACAAGCTAGCAATAGCTGGCAACTGTCTTACAAAGATTTATGACATTAAAAAAAAAGAAACAAAAAAAAAGAAGGAATTTGTATGACTTAATTTTAAAAAACCAAAACAACAAAAATACGTGCTAAGAGTATTAACATAGTGTTAACAAGTCTCTTATTTCCTTGAAGATATTTTTGACAGGAGCACCGGTGCAGTCTTTCCTTGCACAGAATATTAGCTACATGATTAACAATTAGTCACTGAATACAGTAAACACTACTGAATAAATTCACCTGAAATCAGCTATATTTATTCTTTGAATCACAATGTTAACAGACATGTTCAAAGAAACAACTGCAAAATAGCTTTTTCTGTTTTGCTTCTGGTTTAAACAGAAGGAAAACATATCCTAAGCATTTCTATCTGTTTTGTCCAGGAGAGGAAAGAGTGTCACGTGAATCAGATATGTAAAAATGAATTCAAAATTCAAGTACATGAGTTCATGAACAGTATACAGGATGAACAGTAAAACTGTTAATATTGATACATAATATTACTCATATTGTATAGATTCAACCGAAATGTAAAACACAAATTCATTATAAAATTTCCATTGTGTCCCACAGAGCTTAAAAGAGTTCTTCAGATACAGAGAGAAGCAACCTTTCTGTTTTGTTTTGTTTTACTGAGCTGTAATTGAATTACATCAAAAAGAAGGAATTACATCAAAAAGAAATCTTAGAAGAATTCAGTTCTGTAAATAATTTATTTTAAAATTAGGATTGTCATGACTGGAAAATTCTAAACTACTTTTAAACTAGGTTACAGAATTGCTTTAGAAAAATATAGGACCTTTTTTTTGGAGTTTTGTAGCTTTGCATCATATAGAAGAATAATTGAAAATACAATATAAGTTCTGCACGCATATATATATATATATATATATTTATATGTATGTATGTATATATAAGGGCATACTTATTTTCTTTGCTACTATTATGAACCAAAATGTCTAGAAAACTGACCTGCTGTTGAAAAATTCTTTGATTTTAGCAGAACTGTGTAATCTGCCTGAATGTGGCTTATTAAACTTCTCTAAAGGTTCCTAATTAATTTAAACAGCTAGAATAGATACACAGGAAGATTCATAAGGGACAGCTTTCAGTTCCAAACTACCACTATAACAATACAATGTTTTTATAAATGGTCTAAGAAAATACTTAGGCTAAACTCAATACAAACTCTAAATATAAAAAGGCTGCACCTGATAACTAATAATTATCGAGCTAATCACTTACAGTGATAATTTAACCAGCTCTATCTCCAACACATAATGCAACCAAGAACAACCTCCCTAATCTGCTTTCTCATTTTATTTAACATTAACAGATCCAAAAGGTTGCTATTCAGCAAAAAACATATGACCAATGAAATACCCATTTTAGAATAAAAAAAGCAGAGAAAACATCTAAAGTTATATAATCATTGTTGACAGCTACAAATTTAGTTAGTCCATAAAGTTCTGGTTTGTCTTCCTAAATCGATAACCAAATCTAACCTTCTGTTTACCTAACTTGCTATAACTTAACATCAGAAATTCAGATAAAACTTAAAGCCCAACAATAAAAAGTTAATTATGTTCTATATGGCAGGTGCTAAATATTTTTCCTGCAAATCACTGCATAAAAGGTTCTGCCTTTTAAAATACATACTACTATAGAACTATGAGTTATACTTTAAGACACAATAAACAAACATTTTTTAGTGTATTAAAAGATTTGAAAGGCCATTTTTGAGTAGTTTAATTTGCTTGATACTTTTAGTCACATTTTTTTTGTCAGTACTAGATGGCAGAATGAAACTATGTGCTTTCTATTTCAAGCATAACTTGAGAAAAATTCTCAAAAACTGCATATAAAAAAAAATCTGCCTAAAGTGTTACATTAACCAAACGCAAATACTTTTTCTCAGCTAAACATTATCCTCTAGAAAGCCAATGTGATTCTTTTTAAATCACTCTTGTGTATATATACACTTAGCTAGAAAGGCTAGATTAATACTTAAATAAAATAAATATTAGTATAACAATTAGAAACTAGGCATCAAGAAACAGTAGCTAATTTTTTTCACAAAACTCTAGATAATTTTTTCCTTTCCTTCTGAAAGTTATATACAAAATATACCTCCATGTCCAAACTGTCAATACTAGTTATTCATTTGTCTTACAGTAAATAAAACAACTGCTGAATAGACCATTTTTTTCCCTTTGATTAACTGACTGGTGACAGTACAACTACTTTATTATATATAAAATCTTTTTTATTTTCCTTAAAGAATTATAATGTTACTAACTCAGAGTCAGTGATGAAGTGTAAGAGAGTAGATTTGTAGTTTGAAAACAACCCCCAAATGCTCCATTAATAAAACATTTAAGTAACACCTTATAGCATTACTACAATTCACTTTTTCTGTTAACTGGCTTGAATTTGCCTCAAAGGGCAGAACTCACCATTGCCATTATACAGAATCTGCATAGTTTCGAACTCCAGTGCTGTATATGTTGGATCTAAAACTTCACTGTAGTTTGCCATTTCCATGTCCAGTATTGGTTCTGAGAGCCGCATCATTGAATGCAAAAGCAGTGAAAAAGCTGTTCAAATGTACAACCTTCCCATTCTGTTTCACAGTGATTGATAATCCAAAGTTAACTATAACTGTGTCACTTGAGTGCAGCAATGGGAGGAGCTGGAAAACTGCTTCTGCATGCTGTATTTTACCTGGGTATTTTTTTTTTTTCTTTTATGATACAGTGCAACCTTTCTGATAATCTTGGAATGCTTTTTTGAAATAATCTTATCAGGAGCTGTACTGGTTCCAGTTCTTGCATGAGCCCAAGGACATGCAGGAAGCTTCCCATCCCTCATGCCTTGCTTCACATTTTGCTGTCAATGTGTGGTACAAACAGTTCTAAACAAACTACTCTGGTTGTTCTATGTAGAAACTAAGTTCATATGCCATTTTGCTGTCACTTCAGAACAATAAGGAAATGTGACATGATATGATTATGGACTATCTCAAACTATACCCAAATCACCAACCTACATATTTTAAAAAACAGCTGTAAAATCTCCAATTTTACAGCTGGCAAGGTTCTTTCCCACTGGCAATTACTTAGCTCAGTAGGCATCCTTAAGCAAGGCTTCAAGTCACACAAGTCTGCAGCAAGGCCCATTCATAAATCCCCTCCATCACACACTGTGCTGCTGCAATGGCTCCAGGCACTGTATCCTGCAGCCTCTCAGACAGTGGCTTCCTGCTCTAACCCTTCTTCATACAAAATGTGATGGCTGCATGGCATTTCCAAGTGCCAAGAAATATTAATCACCTTCTCTGTAATGAAGAATCTCTGGGTAGGTTCACAGCTCATCAGCTGGTAGACATGGTGTGTACAAACCCAGTTAAAAACCCTCCTGTAAAGCTGCTTGAATCTGTGCCAAATATATAGCTGAACAGCAGAATTTCACTTGCTAATCTGGTGCTTCCAAATGTTTGATAGCAGAATTCCAAATGTTATTATTCTCAATACATTCTTTACGGAAAACTACCCTTTGCACTCCTAAAAATAGTTACATAAAGATTACATATCTAGAAAAACTACCCAGTTTATGCCTAATTAAGAGTAACTAGTAACTGTATATACAACATTGAAATGCATATTTGAATGGAAAAGTGCCTGCAGTTCCTACTCAGTAAAAGTAGCTGTAAAAGGGCACTGTAAATTAACTTCTTGATTAAATAACTAAATAAATGTTTTTAAAAGCAATTTATGACAGACAAGCTACCAATGAAGGAGGAAAATTTACACTAAAAGACCTACAAAAAACCCTTTCAAAATTCATCCTTCTACTATCCATGTCCCCAGGGTTACCTGAGAGTCATAAATCATGCTGTCTCCTTGTGGACATGTAGATGCATCCTCAGGCCAGTTCTCCTCCTGACTCCAGCAGAGCCCAGTAACATAATTATGACAACAGGATTCTTGTATAATTCACAGACCTATCCCTAAACCAAAGTATATTTACAGTTGTGTTACTGCTTGCACAAATTCTCCTCAGACTTTGGAGGGTCTCCACAGGGGCTGTCCTTTTCAACCTACTGGTATTCATTTTCCTCTAAATCATTCATCCATTATTATATTTAATGAGAGATCAAAAAACTGCAAAAGTTACTTCTTAAATAGAGCAGCTGATATGACTACAGATACTTCCTATACATGGCAGAAGACAAATAATACAAAATATGGCAATTTTTAAAGATATTTAAGAATATGACTAAAATTTTAGAATATTTACTGCCTACAGTCATGGACAAAAATTACTCAGAAAGTGTCATTTCACAGCAGTGGAAGTGTACAAGCTTTCACAGTTTTTAAACACAGCTAATATTTCTTTCTTTTACTTAAATAAGTATATTAAATTAAGATTGGTGAAAAGCTACTTGTTGACAGCCAATATTGTTTAGGAAATCACTGAAATTTCATCATGAGATGGAATAATTTTATATTACCTGATGGCTCAGTTTGGAAAGTTTCTTCTCTAGCAGAATTTGTTGTATTTGCTACAACCATTTGTTGTACTTGTATAGTATTTGCTATAAAACTAATTACTAGTTACATAAAAATGATTCATTGCCTTAATATGCTACTTAGTGTAATATAAAAAGGCTTACATGTTAACTAGAATTATCTATTGTTCTTCAGTATACACTTTTTGATAATATGTTCTATAAATATTATCTGGCTTTTTAATACCAAAATTGTATGCTTACAAACACATCCATTACATATTTTTTATTTCAAAGTCCTGAAACATCCTTATATGCCAGCCCTGAGAACATTGTGGCATATAAGGAAATTCAAAATAAGGGAATGAATGGAAGATGGAAGATATCATGTATGACATGATCAAATCCTGCTATTCCCTCTGCTATTAGCAGAACTTCTTCAATGCTGCCAAAACAGGTCCCTTAGTGACTGCTAAAGAGAGGGAATGAATTGACCCTTCATACTTCTGTCATATAAAAACTCATTTCAATTGATTTTTTAATATGGAAAAATGTATGCTATAGGAAAGACATTCTTTATATTATTTTTTCATGTTTTGCTAAGGAAACTTCTTACAGTCAAATCTTGCACTCATAAAAATGTGCTTTCTGGGGGATTTTTGGCATCATGAAGTACATCATGAACAATTTATGTACACTAAATCACTATGGTAAAATATTAATATGTTTTCTTTCAGCCTTAGGTGGATTAGAATGCAGTCTTGGAATTAGAGCAGTTGATGAAAGAAGCTAATGATGAACAGCTTTGGTCTTATGTCAGTTCAAGCTGTATACTGTTCACTAGTATTCAGACTCCCTCACAGCAGATTTCTTTTCATATTGGACACCTGCACAGTTTTTCAAATTCTGAATGACACTGCAGCTTGGAGAATAAAATGGTTTAAATCAAGTCATCGCCTACTGACAGCCAAGAAACATCAGCCTAAGGTAAGCAAAAGTTTTAAAACTGTGTAATTAGTCAAACTGCTAAGCACTTCTTTGAGATAAGTGATACTGTAAAACTGAGAAAGAAATAACTCCTCAAAGTAAATTTTACAGTAATTGTGAAGAGAAAGCTATACAATAATGGTTTTGATCATGATTTTCTTGCTTTTTTTCTTTAAATCTGATGACCTCAGGATCACATACAGATGGCATTCCTATCTTATCTTTAAGACTATTAACTCTGTTAATTGTTCAGCTCTCCATATTAAATGTAATCATTCTTTCTGACTGTGGTATAAAATACAGCACAACCCAATAAAATCAAGGTTATTTCCATAAAAGTCTTCCTGAAAATAAAAACAAATCTCAAACTACTATCACCACTGAAAGAGTTTTAGTTTTCTCTTTTAATAAGTAGCAACATGTTCTTTTACATTTCCAGCTAAGTGAGAAATGTAGGTTGCCAGAAAAACGTGTTAATTCTAAGGGTTTTTTATTTCTTGTTTCCCATGTGTTCTGGATAACAACACACCTTCTGTTTCCTGCTTTGCAAGAACAGTGAGTTGTGGTGGACATACTTGGAAGGCATCCTGGTTTTGTCAACAATCTGTCATATTTATCCAGAATGCTGGCAAAACACACATTTTGATTTCCTTGCCTCTTGATGGTTGGCACACATAGGACAGGGTATTCATACAGGCCATACTAAAAAACCCCAAAGAAACCATATGAGCTGAGCCAGAATGCCTCCTTACTACAGTAAACTCAAAGACCTCCAAGCCAGAGAGTTTATTGCCAGAAACTTGCAACCCAGGAAGCAGTGTGAACATTTCTGCACACCCATGGGCAATCTCATCTTTGCCTTACAAAGGTACACGCCCATGTAATAGCACAGACTGAGCTTCCCTCTCCTGGAACACACCCTCAGTGCCAGGGAGAACACTGCCAGTCACCATCACATCAGCTCCGCTGACACCTACCCCCAAGTGCTTCATAAATGGTCCATGAGTAATGACTGGGAAATGTTTGCTTGTCTTCTAAACATAAAATTATGACATGTTCGACATGGAAAGCTTTGTAACACTGTGGCATTGCTTTATTTGATAAAGATTGCTGGCTTCTTATTTTCTAAATAAATAAAAATGTTAGAGTGGGATTAGATCTAAAAATCAGTGATAAAATATGAATGCATGTTATAGTATAAAGGTGTATAACCAAGCTTCTTCAAAAAGAAATAGCCTTTTTTCTTAACACCTAGGTAATATGATGGAATTATGGCTACAGTGCTCTACAACTCTAAGAAACTACAGCAAGACTTGTAACATTGTCATGTCCCCCCTCTCCCTCCACCACTCCCCAAAATTTTCAGAGCCAAAAAAGGACAAAATTGCCTTTCAGCTGGTTAATGTGAAAGGATTTTTCAGAACAATTTGTGAATCATGAGAATAAATATATAGCACAAAGGCTTCCACTAAGGTGACCAAAGGCATCATCTCAAACCCTGCATCAAACACAGCACCAACTATCACCTTCAACAAGCAAATTTATGGCCCTTAGACTTTTCACTTTGTCCTAAAAAAAAAATGGTTAAACAAAACACTAGAAAAGCACAGTCAATACCAGAACTGAATAACAGGTTTTCATGGCACACTTATTAGGCAAGGTGGTAAGATTAGCTGCAACAAATCATGCCAGGTGAAACTTAAGTACAGATCTTTGTGGGAAATCCAGGCTAAGCCTGTTTTCATTACTCACATTTTTAGACACTTAGACCACCCCAGGCATTCTACAGAAAGGAGATTCTTACACATATTGAATTTGCCTCTTTTTTCAGTTAAATTGGTCATTCATTACATTGAGCTCCACTCTAACCTACAGCATATATAGCTTTCTTTTATAAGTTATGTCGAAGGTTGTGTTTTTGGGGTTTTTTTTTTCCATTTTGGTTTAACACAGAACAGACAATTATTGTGAGGTCTGATTGTAGTCATATTTATGGTTTTGGCTTAAAACATTATTCGTCTTTCAGAACAACCAGCTACAGCTTCAATGGTCATGAATTTGAATAAATATAAAAAACGAAGAACATGCCTGGTATCTGACTCGTCAAATGCTATGGACCCACCCTACAGCACTCTTTAGAGCTTGAAATAATCCTGAAATAGTTATTAAAATGTCAATGAGTAATCTACATCAGAGTTTCAAAACTGAGTAAAAGATCTAGTACTCCAAATTCTTTGATGAGCAATTTACAATTTTAATGTTGTATCCACTTTGGTATTTGCCGTGTCAGTAGCTGAGGGTAAATATCAAAGGAATATGAAAGCTCTAAAATATTTTGAGCCTGAAGAATAGCTGCTGCAGGATAATTTTAAGAATAATTTGCACTTGCTGAGGACATAGCTCGCTTTCATATTCTCTCTCTTTATTCCAAATATAATTTCCTCCATCTTATTCTAAAAGGATAAATGATTTATTTATTCACTTTATATACCACAGTGTCACTGATGGGATATGTTGCTCGCATAACAACAGCAATATAATGGCGTCATATGCAAAAAGATGTTACCTCCACTCCTAAGGTGAAGGTAGACAAAGCTATCTGGTTTATCTGATTTTATTTATCACTTACACATGCACACATACATCAAGAAGTGACCTGGGTAGCATCTCACAAAGTATAAAACACATTGCAGTTTATAAATCCTTATTTGTGCTCTCTCTTTAACAGAAAGGTGTTTTGAGGACGATTCTCACATTACATTCACTCACAATCCTCACAGAGCAAAATTATAATGACATTATCTTCTTCGTTTTGCAGATGTCCCATGCTACTGTTTGTCAACGGTTTAGTGAAACCCATAGTGTATCTGTGACAGCCTTTCAGCAAATACTATCACCAGTAGGAACTATTTGAGGAAAAGCCATCTCATAGTTAAGAGGTCAAACATGGACCATTGCATTACGGGCCATCACAGCCAGCTGCACAGCTGCACTGAGGCAGAGCATTATGTCAGGGTGATGGAAGAGTGAAGGCCCTGATGGTGCCAGTTGAAGCAGCACATTTCTGTGGGAAGATTTAGAAGAATGAGTAATGGTGAAGTGGAAGCTTGAAGATAGTCATTCAAAAAGGAGGCTGAGGCGTGCCCTCATTGCTCTCTATAGCTTTCTGAAGACCAGAATTGGAGGAGGGTGGAGATGCTCATCTCATTTCCCTTATATCCAGAGATAGGATGAATGGGAATGTGCAAAGCTGTGTCAGGAGAGGTTTAGAGTGGACATTGAGAAGAATTTTTTTACCAGAGGGTGGTTGAACATGGAAGATTTCCTAAAGAGGTGATCAGTGCCCTAAGCCTACCAGTGTCTAAGAGGCGTTTGGAAAATGCTCATCAAGATTTTAATTTGATCAGCGATGATTTGGTCAGGCAGTTGGACTAGATAGCTGTTGCAAGTCCCTCTCAACTGAAGCATTCTATTCTATTCCAATCTCATCTAGTCTAGTAAATCCTAATATTTTCTATTCAGTCAGAACCCAGTATGCAAGATACAAGGGATAGGCAGTAAAGACTGAGGACACAGAATAGTTATGTTCCTTTCAGAATAGTTATGTTCCTTTATCTAGCCATTCAAGGAGGATGTCCACAGTAGACTGCAAGCCATGTAGATATCAAATGTTATGCAGATTTAAAATCTTGTTTTATGTACACATATGTTTATATATAAGTATGTACACACAGGAACTTATTGTCAGTGTTTTTCTGACAGCTGAATTTGCCTCTTGAATTATCATGGAGTATACAAAAAATAATCTGACAGGGGGAAACTCTCCCTTCTACATACAGATTCTTAGTAATTCTTCACAGTGTATTGTCCATGTCCAGATTCTCTCCATGAACTAATAGCAAATTTGTATTTTGCCAGTTCAATCCATTTCTGTGCTTGCTTTGTGTCCAGATTAACAGTAGATTTTCTAACCCTCTCTGAGGTTAGCAGGCACTGTTAGCAGGAACTTGTGCATATTTATGGGGAGGAAGGATAAAAAATAGGATACTTTTGCTTTTTACATTGCAACAGATTAGGTTTAGTGTTAAGTATGTGAATTACTACTAGGTAATTCTACCTACTACTAGGTAGACTTTAGTATGTAATATTTCTATTTTAACTTTATATTCTTCAGTTCATTTTATTCTTGAAAACTCACTATAGCCATGAAGTGTTAACCATTTAGAGGGCTTAAAAGATTTTTGTAGCATAGAATTTTGTGATGAGATTTGCTGAGGTACAGTTAAATGACTGGATACGCTTGTTAATTATTTGCTTAAATCAGGTAACTTATTATTTTCTGATACACACAGGAAAATTAATCAGAGAATTGTCCTGGAGAGCAGAGTGAAATGAGAAGAAAAGAGGAAAGAGTTCAGGCATAAGATAAAACAAACCATCATGTTACTGATAAGCAAGGCTAAGCACTCCTGTTCAGTCATCCCCAGGTGATTAGTAATTTCTTAATAAGCCTTCTTGGCAGGTTTTATGCAAACTTGCTTGTAAACAATGTTTTATTTAGCTAGTTAGATAAAATTAACTTACAATTTACTCACAGTTATCTTAGAAATACCATATAATGAGATTTTTTTTCCACAGATAAACACCCTTGCCTTTGTCATACACAATAAAAGAGTTCAAAAAGAGGTTAACCAGTATCAAGGCAAGGACTGTTTGGTATTCTCTTTTTTTAGCTTGCCTGGAATCTTTCTTTTCTTTGTGATCAATTAATCATTGCAAGTTTTCTAATTTCTATATTCTATCCTCTGCTGAATGAGTTATGTATTCTACAAAACATTTCAAAACAAACTCAGTACACTTCTGCCCATGCTAGTAACTATATAACTCCTGGTCCTATGTAAAAGGCTAATTAAATAACTGAATAGTCAAACAAGTGCCATTATTTTCAGTTACTCTGTCTAAAATTAAAATTTTTAACTAGAGCCTGACTCATCACATTCCTGTAAAAAGAACATTGTGTCAACACTCTCAGTTTAACTCTTCCAAGACACTAGAATGGTTATGCTTAGCTTAACAAGTTCTCTAATTGCTATTGTCACAAAAATGAGTTAATAAGAAGTTCAGAGCATAGTAAAGACTATCAGTTTAGAGTGAAACTATGACAAACAAACAAAAACTTCAAATACTCCATGAACAAAAGAGCAATAAGAAAGCATAAAGGCATATTCTCTATTTCGACCATATTTCGGATCAGCTTTTTAAAGTATCAAAATAACTCCATTTTATTAATCAAATAAATAAGTTTTTATAACAACTCACAGCCTAGGAAGGCGTGTGTGTACAATACCCTGATTTTTATAAAACCATGGAATGATTAGGGTTAAAAAAAACCTTGAAGATCATCTAGTTCCAATTCCTCTGCCATGGGCAGGGACATCTTCCACTAGATCAGGCTGGTCAAAGCTCCCTTCAGACTGACCTTGAACTCTTCCAGGGATGGGGCATTCAAAGCTTCTCTGGCAACCTCTTTCAGTATCTCACCATCCCCACATAATTTCTTCCTAATATCCAATTTAAACCCACTGTCTTTTGGTTTCTATCCTTTCCTCCTTGTCCTATCACTGCATGCCCTTACAAAAAATCTCTCTCCAGCCTTCTTGTAGGCTGCCTTCCGGTACTGAAAGCCTTCTATAAAGTTTTCCTGAAGCCTTCTCCCGAAAATTATTACATTGTATTTCTTAAGAGAACAAACTAATTCTTGCTTCACCAGACATGAACTGACAGCAGTACCTCCTTGAAAATTCAAATAACAGAGCTGTCTTAAGAATCAGGGAGGCCAAGGACACCAGATATCTTTATTGGCAGAGGCATCCATACCCTAAGCACAGAAGATTCACATCCCAGTGAGCACAAAGCAGAATCTTCTGGAGAAGGAGCTCAAGTCTTTGCTTTGCTGTACACATATAGACACTCTTCCATTGGCCAGTGGTTATCTCTTTAATTTTAACAGGTTAGGTGTGTTCCCAGGTAGGAACAAAATACTAAATACTGTGACTTCACAGAAGTACAGATATATCTGCTCCAAACAGATTTTAAACAGTGATTTTTACAAGTTCAACATCAGTAGAAGTCTGTTTTAAAAGCTGATGATAAATATTAGAAAATAATTTGGGCTGCATCTCTTCTAACTAATGAAGCCAGAACACTGATTGAGCTGAGCAGGAAAAAAATCACTGGCATGGAAGATATCAGAGAAGTCTAGAAAGGTTTTAATTGGTTTCTATCTTGAGAGGAGGTAAGAGGAAACTTTGAGAAATGGTCATAAGTGCAGTTATGCATAAAAACACCATGCAAGTCATCAAGATAAAATATGAAAAGTTATGTTTAGCTGCAATAATGTAGGTTACATGATCAAGTTTACCTCCAATAGGTAAGGTAACAGTTGGGTCTGTGTGGATTTTCTGGACCTGAACAACATTCATATGGCTGTATTCCTAATTTTTAATGTATTCATGTAGGAAGGCTCCACTGTTTTATCTGAGAACTTTGCAATCAGTAACATTATTTCCCTATCTGTGAGAAAGGAACAAATTATAACCCCCTTTTAATAAACAGAGAAATGAGGCAAAGGACAACTGAAGATAGTGTTTATGACACTTGAGCTCACATGTCTACAATAGAGTTGCCTGCACACAAACCAAACATTCAATTCCCTTCGTATATAATGATCAGAAACAGGCACATCTAAACAGATTCCAAACTTATCTTTAACAGGAGGTTGAACTGGATCACCTCCATTTCTTCCCACTGGTTGTCTAATTAAAGTGCTCAAACAACTGCAAGACCTAGAGTTAGGTGAGGTGAATCTACACAAATGACTCCCCAAAATCTGAGAAGAGATTTGAAGGTGGAGAGCCTGGATGGAGACCTACCTCCTACACTTTCCACTGGAGGACGTTCTCAAAACTGGTAATATATCATATAGAGCAGAACTGCTACAGCTTATGAATATCAGGAAAAACAGCTTATGAACATCAGGAAAAACAGGTTCTTTTCCTTTATATCTTAAAAAAAAATTAAATATTTTTAGTGTCCTAGTTCAATAATTAATATTTTCACCAACTTGAATACATTTCAGAGGGTGTGAGCTTCAAGAAAAGAGTCAGCCAACTTCACAAGAAAATGGCAAAGTGTGAAGCCATAAAATGATGCATTATACCAATTGAGGATTAACAGAAAAAAAAACTTAAAAATCAAACTAAAAATAAGCTAGATGAAGAATATTCCTCAGAAAGAAACAAAGAAAATATTAAGTTACTGTATCTAGAAGGGGGACAGTTGTCCCGCATGGTCTTGCCCACATCTCTGGTTTGTGAATGAGCACCCAAAATCCCCATGACCAAAGGACAGGACTATAATTTTCTTTAGAAGGGGCACCAAGCACACAGGTTCTTTTCCTGGCTGATACCTCCTCTGGCCTGACAACCAGAAATACAAGGTATGCAGAAGATACGGGTCACTTCCCCACCTTACTGGGACACTGCTCAGATGCATCTCCTGGGGCCAGGACTGTGACGCACATACACAGTCACAGGAACAGCTTGAAGTTATGCTGCCTTCTCAAAGCTACACTCTATTTTGATAAAAATGAGAAATCACAACAGATTTGTTAAATTTATCTCTGAAGACACATAAAAGTTGCTGCACTCCAAAGTTTTGGAGTTTTCTTTAAAACAATGCAATAAAGATACACACCTTTTTGTCTGATTAAGAAGAAAAAGCAGCTGTGAGCTGTACTTGCTACTGATTAAATGCCCTGACAACACCTAAAATTTATTAATCTTCCAGATAACATTGCTTTAACTAGACACGTGAGAAAATATCTAAGGTGACAGTCCACTTTTGCTAAGTGAGTTCTGTTAATGAATTAGCATTTAAAATACATTAGTATTTAAATACTCTTGATTTACGAGAATGGCAGAAGTAACTTCCTGTGAAAATGTAGTCCTTCAATTTCAAATGAGAAGCAGTAGAAAAGACTTCTAATCAAAAAGAACTATTTGTTTAGGAATCTGGAAAGCTGAGTCAGTAGCAGTTGTATGCAAGGAAAAAGATGACTTCACTTAGGTGATGGAAATGTCACTACTGGGTGTATCCTATTTAGTCAAAATAGATTACACATACAACAAAAAAGCTATCCGAAACTTTCAGAATCTGCAGGTGAGTGGAAAAACAGGACTAACATTATTTTCTTTTTAAGGTGATGTAAGGTGCACAGTCAGAGTCTAGCAGTTGTAGTGTCTGACTGCTAAATCTATTAACAACATAACAGCTGAACCAAAAAGAATAGCAGTGTTGGTTGTTTGAATTGAAAGTCCTGCTTGGCCCAATAAAGATGGTGCTAAAACTTAGGCTTGCCTGGGCTTTTGAGTAAGTAAAACTCTAAACAACACTGAAACTTACTTATAATAAATCTTAGGGATCGGAAACATCATAATATTTTCCAGTTGAAGACTGACTTGTCTCATTTTATCTACATAGTGTTCTTAGGAAAAAAGAAAAGGAACAAAACTACAGTACTGTTGTCTACTGTTATCTTGAAAGGAACAGTTAAAAATACCTGAAAACCAACCATTCCTAGGAAGCGTGGCAAAAGTAATCACTTTAGGAACCCAAAGTGTTCAGAATCTTTGAATACTAAAAATACTAAATATTAAAAAAACATGAAGACACAATCTTTTCTGTAAACAGTTGGATTTTACATAAGTGAAGTCATATTTTTCATAATTTAGGACAAAAAAACAAATAATCAAAGGTGAAACGGGATACTGGGCTCTTTGCTAATTTCCAAGACGGAAGTAAATTAAAATGACTAAAGTAATATTGTAGCAGATTGCTGTATTACCTTGTTTTGCAGTGAATGAAGAAAAACCAAAGGAAAAAGAGAAAGAAAAGTAAAAAGAGAAATAAAAATAAAAATGAAAAAGAAACAATTACTTTGAGAGTTATTTTCTGAAAGGGATATATATATATATATATAAAATGTAGTTAAGTAAGAAGAGAAACAGGAGAGAACTAAATGACTGTATATTTGTGTAAAATCCATTAGCAAGTTTTATGACTCCAAAAGGAAGACCTGTATCAAATACTACTAGGGACATAAGGCATTTTGAATACATTCTTAATCCTTTACTTCAAGGTTCTCAGGAGATCATCAGGTTCAACTTTCTTCTCAATGCAGGTCACACCAGGTTGCTAAGAGCTTAAAATACTCATATCCAAAAATACTTTGAAGAATGGAAACTGCCTAACCTCTCTGGGCACTCTGTTTTCCTACTAGCCCTGGTGTCCCCTGGTTCCCACAATAGGAATTTTTCTCCTTACATTCAGTCTGAAACACTTTGATTTCAACTTACATCCATAGGTTTCTAGTCCACTCAGCCATAATAGCCCTCTTCCCTGCACAACCATGAAAGTCCATCTTTTCACAAACAGCCTTGAGGTACCAGAGGCTGCTGTGAGGGTGTTTCCCACAAAGCCATTTCTAGGCTGAAACAACTCTGGTCCATTAGCTTCTCCTCAGCTGGTCAGATGTGTCAGCCCCTTAACATCTTGGTGGTCCTCCACTGAACTTTCTTCTGTTAATTCATTTATTTCCTCACAGAAAGAAGGGGGTGAGTGGGAATGATGTACCCTTTTAGATGTCATCTGACAAGTGCTGAGTAAAAAGAAATAATAATTTCTCTGAGCCTTGCTAATACAGCCCAGGATGCTGTTGGCCCTCTTCTCCTGGGATTCAGTGCTGGGTCATGCTCTGCTTACTGTCTACCAAGACTCTTTGGTTCTTCTCAGCACAGTTTTTTCCTAGCTAGTCTTCTAACTGTCTCCCCAGTAAAGGACTGTTCTCTAGTTGTTTCTAAGAATCACAATTCTCAATGAAATTTTTATTCCCTAAGAATCACAACAGCTTTCTAGCCTGCCCAGGCTAAATTACTAGCATTAATAGCACTCCCTATTTTTCAGGTGTATACATAAATAAAATTACTATGATGGACTTGGTTTGAAAAAATTGACTTAGCTGTCTCAAACAGCTCTAATTAAGACATTGTCATATCTGTTAATTTAGCCAGAATAAGAAGCCCACCAATCTCTTCTGGACTCATTTCCTACAGCCAGAAGAACTCATCTACACCTCCTGCTATCTGTCATTCATCTGACAGTGAATGGCATTTCTGCTTCCATCTACGCGAGCAGCGGAGTTAAAAGCTGCCATTACAGCTGGAATTAAGGAGCACTAATGGCTTGCCAGCCATGTTCAGGGCAAGAGAATGTAGATCTTACTGAAGGAGACTAAAAGGAGTTGGTTTACTCATCTCAGGAAAGTGAAAAGTGAGAGGGAGTTTATTCCACAAATAAATCATGCACTGTAAGCTACATAGGGGAAAAACTTATTTAGACAATAAAACAATTCTGCCATAAGAACAAAGATATAAATTTGAGGCTGGCAAGTGGAAAGCTGCTAAGCATGTCAGGGTTATGGCACTGCAACAAAACTCCTCCATTTGGGCAGCAGAGGCGAAGAACCTAACTGGTTTTAAGACATGGAGAGAAATTTATGAGAGGTATTACATGGGTTGGTGATGTCAGACAAATAGGTGATTCAGGAGATCTCTTCTAGACTTATTGTAAAGAATATTTGCATCATGACTATCTTTGATACAGTGGCCAGTGAAAAATATCAAGTATATTATTCTAATTAAAAATTAAAGAAATATCAATGACAGAAAGTTAACCTCATTGTGATAAGCAATTAACAGAATTATGCTGTGATTAAGCTGATGTGTAATTAACAACTACTGTAAATTATGTTATCCATCTAATTTGCCCAGATTGGAATAGCATTATTCTTAGGCATGTTTAGCAAGTTCTGTGGTAATATGCACTTGAATGAAGTGCTCTTTACTAATGTGTTCAAATTCACAAAGCTCTTATTAGAATTGCAAATAAGATATACACCAGCATCATTTCCTCTGCCCATCATTTTCCCTTCTTTGGAACTATCCCTGACAGAAAATCAAATTGTAACAACTCCAAAAGATGTTTGCACAAATTAAGCAAAAGTATGTTATTAAACATGAAATATTGGCAAAAAAAAAAAAAAAGAAATCATCCTGATGAACAAAGGGGGACTAAAAAACACATGTGGCTGCTAAGTAGAAAGGAACAAGAATCATGGAGCTCACTGGGGGACAGAGGAAAACACTCAAGGTAGAATTCACTTAACAAATGGAAAGGGGGAAGAATATTTTTTTCAAGTGGTATATATTTAAGGCTCAGAACTGAAGAATCTCTGATCATTCAAAGTCTAATGAAATCAGAAGAAAAAAGTCTTCAGCTTTCAAGTATAAGGTCTTCATGGTGAATACATGTTGGAGTTGTTAAGTCCTTAATTAGCTGACTAAAGGATCCCAATTAAGAAAAAGAAAGAAGTAACTAGTAGGTCAAAGGTCTTCCAAATTTTCCCCAAAGGATATTGGAAAAATCTTAACTGGTGAAACTAATAAGATATGATGAGGGAACAATTGCCTGGTGAGGAAGGAACACACACAGCCTTGGGTGGACAAAAATAATGATACCATTCAGCAAAAATTTTTGGGGTGAGCATATCTTCCACCAACCTACCAACAGCTTCTCAAATTTCATAGCACATGATCTTTACAATTGATTCATCTCTAAACAGCCATCAGTTCCTGAGTGAAAGGCATGTTGAAATGGGTCAGCCAATTTGATACAGTCTGTAGCAAGCAAGGATGTTAGTGAAGCATGCAACAAAACTTTACTTACATTCAAAAAAGAAAACTACAAAGCACTGACACTTCAGTTCTTCATACACAGATGAGGAAAGGCTGATTTCCTAGGCTGTGTTTCCATCCTCATTTCTAGGTAATACCTGTAGCCAATAAAAGTAAAATAAATGCTAAGCTACCTGTAATGCAAACCAACTATGCTCCTAAATAAAATTCTTATTTGGATTATAAAGGTTGAGAATACAGTGCTTTCATTCAAGGTATAAAGGCATTTTTGAAGATTAAAGAAAATGCTTAAGTCATCAGACAACATTGATGCCAGATTTTCTTCCACTTGTAGAGTAAAAAAGCATAGAATTTATACAATGTCTTGAAATGCTATCTGGAAGGATTACATATAGGGAATAGAAGACAAAATGGTTTTTAAGACTGCGGTTCTGTTGACATAGAAGCATATGAATAAAAGATCCCCTGCTCTTTGGATGACTAATGTTTAGGTAAACTGGGTAAACTACATAGTAAAACAGGATTTGTAGTAGAAAAGCCTGAAAGAAAAACAATTTTAATTTGACTATGTGCACAGCATTTCAAAACGGATGAAGGCATGAAAGAAACAAAGGGACATTTTGTAGTCACCTTGAGAACTATACAACTCTTGCAGACTTGCTGACTTTTCTTGGGCGGGGTGAGCTGCACTTTTAAATGCTAAGCTTTAGCTAGGCAGGCAGTGTCAATTTATTGCTTCATATATACCTATTTCAATGTTGCCTACTAATTCTATACATTCTTATGTATGTGTAGTCTATGCATTTATGAGCAACTCTTAAATCCAAACAAAATATGCGCTGGTCACTCATAAAGTTTTGAAAGACAATTTGCTTTCTTCACCCCAAATATAACTTCATGCTCTTAAGATCCAAATAAAAGCGTGTCATTTTTAGCTTTTCGTATTTCAAAAATATCTGCCTGCTTCAGCAGCATTTTTTTGCCTTTTACATTACTTGAAACCTTATGGGTAATACATCCTACTTTCCCTTGGAAGAAAGTGACAACACAGAAAATCACTTCTAAACACTAGGGATAAAACTAACTTCCCTTATTTAGATAGAACAGGACTTTAGTCAAGAACAGAGATTCTTACAGTTTAAATCTTAAGTCTGCTGAGGTACTACATTCTTTATTGATTTTGTAAACTGCAGTGCATGCAAAATAGAAAGCAGTAAAATTATTAGCCCATCAGTACTTTCTGTCCTCAGAGGTGATACTGTTACACCAGCATACCAGATTGATTCTGGCATTATCATAAATTAGACTATTTTATTCAACAGTTAAACATCTATAAAATTAATTCTTATTTGTGTATTTTCACATAAAGCCCCTGAATCAGGAATATACCATTTGGCTAATAGTGGAGGAAAAGAACCCCACTACTTGAAATGGCACAGCCTCTCCCACTGGGATCACTAAAAAGGCACATAGAAATCATCAGGGGTATTAAAGTGAGGATGAAGACTAGAAATGGATCCATACTTGAGGTACCTCTCTGCCTGTCTCCCTACCCTCACTCATCTATGCAAGGTAAATTCTTCATCATCCATGATGAGAAGCTGGAATCTCTATAGGAAGCCCACACTCATCTATGTACCTCTTTTAGTGCTACATTTTCAGACCTCCCTTACACACCTAATTCTATAGTCATTAGTAGGGCAATAAAATGACATAAAATGAGCAAAGAGCAATAAAGCAATCATATTCCAGCATGTTTATTTAGTGTGGTCCTTAATGACAGAGACCTTCGCACCCACTGATACCTGGAGCTGCTACTAACTCTCCTCTACTTCAGATCTGTGGTTATTATTACTCTTAAACTTATGCCCAATGTTTTAAAGCCTGCTTCACATGAACTGTTCAAAAAATAAAAACCCTCACAGAAAGAAAAATCAGTTTTAAGGGAAAAAAGAAAGCTTCTCAAATTCATCCCAAATCTACTTGCATGTGAGTTAGATACAATGAAAAATTTGCATGGGTGCACTGAGGTTGTGCTAAAAAATGTGAATATGTATCCTAGCCTTTGAGTATACTGTCCAAATTAGCTGGAAACATCAAATGGTATTGGGTGGCTGTTGTTATTAGACTGTAGACATATGCTTAGTGGTAAGAAAGGTATTTAAAATCTAACTACATGTTTGTGAATCTGATGGCAAATCAGACTTCTCTCTCACCAAAATACTTAACAATCAGTCAAATTAAAGTTGTACTAACTATAGCATACCATGATTAATGATTAGTCATTAGTTCTACAACTCTTTCTATTTCAATCTAAAATCTGTTGCATTGCTTGTTCTTCTCATGGTCTCTCCATCTTTAGACTTTTCTAGAGATAATCACTCTTTTGGTCAGCCTTTTATTAGACAGATTGGTTTTACTGCAGATTTCAGCAGGGGTTTGTTTCTCTACACTCAGCTCTGGGTATCTGTCATCTTTTAAACTGGAATGAGATGCACAAATGTGGAAGCCTGGCCATAAAGTAGCAACTACTCAGAACACATAAGTGATGTGACCCAGATAACATGTGATATGCTGCATTAATATTGTAAGCAAAACATACAACAGGTTGTGTTTACACAAGCAACTGCATCCAATCTATATGGAAAATGTATATAGATTGACAAAATTCTAAAAATAGCATGCTCTACTTAGAAAAGTTGGTCAAAAACTACTCAAGTAAAAGTTCTCGTTTTCATTTGAATTTCCAGGTGTCCAAACACCATCCCATTGTGCAAAAACTCAGCTTGCTGAAATAAAAGCACAATGAAAAAGAGCTATGTGTTGAATTATTTCAGTGTGCTAGGATCCAAAGTAAAGTACTATGATAAATCACATAATTTTGCTTAAAAGCAGGGGGAAACAAAACATGGACACATAGAGGAGAAAAATAAAGAAGGAAAAATAATGGGAGTAAGCCAAAACACAAAACAAAGCAGCGCCTCTTTCAGGATGATTGAATCTTGCTTAATCCATATTTTACTCTCTGCTACATAATTTTACACTCTTGACAAAGTCAGGCAGTCAGAAGAGGGTTGGAAAAACAAACATAGTTTTTTGTCAACTTTATGCCTCCCTAAATTTAGAAGACATTTCTGAATAAAGAACCTAAAAATGAATCACAAAACAGTGTCTATAATGTGGTCTGAATTATCCAGCTATAAAAAATATGAAAACATTTTTAATATATTTCAATAGAATTTTCATAACATAAATTATAGCAACAAGACGACTGGTAAAAAAAAGTTATTTGTAGCTGAACTTACACAGATGACCTTTTAAAAAAACTTTACACTCCCTATATATACTGTGGCTTGTTTGCCTACATGTTTAAACTATTCTAAAAAACTCATAGTTAAAATGTAGCCAACATGTACTTTACCTAATCTTAATAGCAAAACTTGGCACTGAGGTCTTGGACAAGCAAATATAGTCACATTAATAGTTACAATTTTAGTGTCCAGAATGAAAATCAATACCAATTTATCTGGGTACTGTAAATTACCAAAATATAAAGAAAAATTAATGTCTACATATTTATATTAAAGTTTTATATTCAACAAATGCATATATATATATATATACACATATATATATAGTGAGAGAGAGAGAGAGAGAATGCTTTTGTGTATATAGGGAGTTAAAAGGTTATGCAAATGTACATATCTAAATATGCACATTTTTAGATAGGGTCCTGTTTCAATGCAATCCCATTATCTTTAAGGAAATGTGCTGATAATTTAGAAGTTGCAACATATGCATTTTATAGCAGGTTTAAAAATGGAATTTCTAAGAAAAAAACTTCCAGAATTTTGTAAACATTCGCCATATTAATTCTTTAGTCACTACAGAAACATCATCAAAAGGACTTGACAAGAATGGTAACTACTCGGCCAAGTCAAAATTTTGATTAATATATATACTTTCTGAAAAAGCATCTACAAAACAATGACAGTGAAAAATTAGAAACAATGGATCAAGGTAGTTCTCAAAATGAAGAAAATCTTAGTTAATTGAATTATGAAAAATTGTTAATTAAACTTAAAAACGGTTCTTTAAAACTTTAGCAAATTAGAAATTTTCTACCTCTAACAATAGTTAGATGCAAGATCAAAACCAGGTTCTCATTTACATCCATTTCTTCCAATTCATTGCCTCTTCTCTACTCAATAGCATTTTAGGTCCAGAGCTGCCGTACAGTGCCTTCCACCTGCCCAACCAGCCAACAAGATTAACCTTTTTTCTTTTTGGGAACTTGTGACCAGTGAGGAGCAGAATGGTTAAAAAGCTTTTTTACAATCTCTGTATGAGATTAATCATGAATCACCTTACAAGTCACTCAAGTCCCTGAAATTTTTCATTTTGCTACCCTTTCATGTCAATTTTTTTATTCCTTACTCTTTACCGTCTTATTAAGCTTTTATTTTCCTGAGTTTATGAACACAGACTTTTACCTCTCACTCTGAAAAGTTCATTGCTGAAACCATTGCTCATCAGAAATGTGTAAAAGAAAATGGCATTAATTCTATTAAAAACATCAGTAGGTTGGAAAATCAAGCCACTTTTCTTGATTTCCAACATATCTACATCAAGCTAAGCAAATATGATCACACAATAAACTCACAATATTTAACTGAATATAGTCATACAGTACACCATTCAGTAACCAAATCCACAAACAAAATGTGCAAATTATTACAAAGCAGCACTACATCTCAAACAATAGCAACATGTACCATCTCCCAGGCAATACTAAGGGACAAAGGACCCAACTCCTTTGGTCTTAAAAAAATATGTATCACCCAGGACAATTTTTTCAAACAAGCTGATGAAAAATCGAGCCAGTACTCATAGTAAAAAGCAGAACTAGAAAAGACAAATTTGAACTCAGAAATAAACATAAGTCTAGAAATAGTAGCTCACATAAGTCTGAGGACAATTTTCAGATGACAGCTGGAATGAAAGTCTGATAAAGATAATCAAATTTTAGTTAGACCAATAAAATAATATTTTCAGGGTTTTTAGACCATAAAAAGGAAACTATAGTTGTTTTATGGCACAAAAATATCCCAATAATTTTAGTGGAAACAGTCTTTTATTTATTAGAAGACGTGTTATAGAAAACATTGAACAAAGCAGTATCTAGTCTTCAGAAAATTAACTGAGATAAGATGACGAGATGAGATGAAAAAACCAGAAATGAGAAGAAACACTGAGATATACCACTCTGCCAATGTTCCTTTCACAGAGAACATTCTGCCCCCACCAGTTCTAAACACTAAAGGTGGAACACAAAGACTGTGGAAGGTGGTACACACAGAACTGCTTACAACTTGTGTTCTCAACAAAATATCAGTGGACAAACTGAAATAAGAAGTATCAACAAAACATAAATTAGCAGAAGATCAAATATGCCCACAGAAAGGAGCCATGGAGACTTTTCAAAAGTATTCAGGCACCTTAAGATAGGCAGCTAGGCATACTCATGGTTCTTGATAATGGCTGGCCTCACCCTGCTGGGAACCAGCAAGCTGAAAAATATCCTCAATTGAAAGAATGAAAAAGAGAAGGAAGAACAGCATTGCTCACATTCAGAAGAGGCTGAATAAGAGCAGGTATCTAGTGCAGGACCTTCTCCAAACCAAAATTTCCTCCTACATACACACACATACACAGCAACAATATTCATTGTACCACCATTCTCAAAAGGAAAGAGAATTAGCAACCACAACTATGTCTAAAGGTTTTTATCACTCTTCCTTTTTGCTGGCAGACAAGATGATCAGTTTACACATACCACATAAAATACACAGAATGTATTTTAATAGTCATCTAATTTCAACTTTTGATGCATGAAAATCTGACCCTAGTCCTAAGTGTTCTTTAGACAGGTATGATGATTGAATTTGTATTTGCAAGAAATAGATGCATTATAAATTCTAATTTAAATATCTCTAAAGTAACTGAAAAAACTAAAATAGTTCTAAATATTACCAGGTATTAATTAAAACCATTCCTTCCCCCAAAACTGGTTTGCATATATCTAAACTCCATATGACGTTACTATCAGCCATATTCTAATATACTAAAGCAACATGGCCAGTAAAAACTGAGAAAACACATTATACATAGCCCTTGCATTGCCATGAAATTCTAGATGAGTTAATGATAGATAATGACCTACAATTCATGTGTGACTTATTTTAGCAAATCTCACTGATACAGCAATTCAAGCACGCTGCATCAAGGCTGGACTAAGTATAATCAAAGGGGCTTGCAGAAAAATCAGCAGAAATTACAAAACACTTAATGAAAAAGGGAGACATGCTTAGAAGTCCCACAAATGCAGTGTTTTTTGGCTGTTTTAACATGTCTGTTTTACCAGGATTTCCAGTGCACAGTTTGTGGAGAAAAGAACTAAAGTGTCTGTTCAATTCCAAATAACTGAAATAGTTACAAAATCCTATCTAGTATCATTGTGATGGCTGCCATCTTGACTGACACTAAGGTGAGGCATATCTTTGCAACCTCTCTTTCAACTTTTTAAGTTGTTTACCAATACCTAAGATGTGGGTACGTGTTAGATGAACTCTGCAGCAGTGGGTCTGCAATAATGACTTTGCGACCTCATTAATCAATTCCTTTCAGTAAGTCCTCATGGATATATCGAACAACAGAAGTCCTAGGAATATCTGTCTGTTTGGACAAATCTATGTGTGACTTCATTAGCAATTTCCTTTCAGTATAACAGCTAACTTTAGCCTAATCCTAGCCCTGCCCTTTGTTTTCTATTAAACAATCATTAATCCAGGAAAAATCTTCCACCTTAACTCATGGTAGCTTTGTTTCCTTACGTGCTTTTTTGTGGAAATTTGCCAAAGGCTTCTTGGAACATTAACTATACTGTGACAATGTCTAAAACCACAACGAGAAAGCACTGAAAGGTCCTGAGCCTGACATACCCCAGCCTTACTACATATTGCATTGGGATGAGGTCTGGAAGGGCACTGGCAGCCTTGCTTCTCTCTCATTAACCCTGTTGGCAGGAGAAGAGCTATGGCATTTGCTTGTTCTCCCAAGGCAAGGCAATCAGAGACCAGGACACATGGAGTACACACCATGAGGAGGTTCAATGAGGCACACTGATGTCAATAACACATCTCTATCCTTGCACCCAGTGATTCTTATGCAGTGTGCACTCATGCTGTGAAAATTATTTTTATCAGATTTTTTTTTTTCGTTGAGCTTAGACTGTAGTTCCACAGATTTCATCTGCAACCCTCTTTAGAAATAAATAAAAAAATAATTTTTAAAATGTCATAGCTTTTATCATTTTCCATGGTCCTTTGATAGGGTGACAGACACAGACTAGTGAGACAGATTAGTAATACAAACTGTAACAAGATAGCTGAAATAACAATATCTTCAAATACCTTCCTACTTGTGAACAGCATGAAAGTAAAGCCAACTTCACCAGTACTATGTGCAAGAACTTAAAGGGGAAATGTTGAATAGCTGAAACCAAAACCACTTAAAATAGGGCAAGAAAAATCCTGGCTCCCTATCTCCTTCTGCCCTTCAGAGGGCTGCCCTGCCACCACAGCAAATCACCTCACTGCTGGTCACAGCAAAGGACCCCCAGCCACCTTGGGCTCATAATGGCAGCTGTCTCACTACAGCCACTGTCAGACAGACCAGTGATAATGGACACACCTAAATGGACACACCTAAAATAAAAGAAATCTGCTCTATGATCAAGCAGCCATGGAAGCTCACAAGCAACAGATGCTGGAGCACATTCAGTAGAAATGTAGCTGATCAATAAGAAATGTCAGCATTCATTTGCTATGGAAGATTTCTTTTTAAACGGTGTATATTATTTAATTTTTGTGTTTTGTTGTGGTTTGGGAAATACTAAAGCAAAGTGAAGTAAAAATATACATGCAAAAGCCCAAACAGATCCTAGAAAACTTGAAACATCTTTTTCCTATTAAAAATATAAATAAAAATTAAGGTGGCACATAATCAGGAAGAAAAGAAATTTGAGTAAGATTTTTCTTGAGAAATCTGCAGAACTAGACTATTTGCACAACAAAATATAGCCATATAGCCTGAAGCATAAACTTTACCATTATTTAGTTTTCTCATCTTCACTCACCTAGTAGAAATACAAATTTGTGCAACTGCATAGATGCAGAGATCCTGTGTGTAATCATATTGCCTGATTATATGCTTTTTTATTAATAAAGACCAAATTTAACAATTATCTAAAGCTGAATTACTGGTTTTACTTGATATTACCTTCCCATCCTCTTTAACAAAAAATCCATAGGAACAAGACAAATGTCTGCCCTTCTGCTACTGTTTCAGTGTAAACTTAAAGATTCAGGACTGTTTAGAATCAGTTTTTCATAAAATGCATTGAGTTTTAAACAATGTGGTTAATTTACACATATAAAGATGGACCCTTTTAAAAAATTTTATCTTTAGAAGCAGTGGGCATTTCTCAATAGGAAAAATGCAGTTTAACTAGATAAAGACACTAAACCAGTTCAAACTACCTTATTAGCAAGAGCTAGCCTATGAAAAATGTGCATCCAAATCTAACATCAACATGCCATTTTTTGCAGGACCAGACATTATTTTCACCAGCAGAAAATGATCTGTAAGAATGTGTGTAACAGTGCCCTCTGGTGAGAATGTGCCTGAGAATATACTTGCCTTGTAAGGGTAAAGAGATTTTCGTAGCGAGGCTAATAAGCAATCAGATGATTTTGCAAACTGAATTATGGTATTATTTTTCAAAACCAGTAGTGAAGTTACATATTTTGAGATTTTAATTACTTTTACACTCATTTCAAATGAAAAACATTTATGGTCATTTTTTAAAACACAACCTTTTATGATAAAAGTGACAGTAGCCTTGACTAGGCGAAAATTTATGAGTGCTATAGACAGCATAGCTACTTTTATGGCTGAGAATGCAATAGATCCTAAGCAAACATTGATAAGTCTTCTATTTTTCTGAGAAGTATCCACCCACCAAGTGTCCTGACATTGGAAAGCCCCACAATTTTGATAAGAATAAAGACCAGCTAACTGTAGAAAACAACTTCATTTCTCAACTTAGTCAAAGACATTTGTCAAGTGTTTGTGGGCAAGGGCTGCATCTTCCTTCAGAATTGAACAATGACCATCATATTTTTAATCCTACTAAAATGTTACAATCCTCATGGAATATGTAATATAATACATATATTGACCCCTTAAAATATATGTATATACACATATCTATGCATATTTATACATATACATAGAAAATTAGGCTAAGATATTGGACAAACTTGTCACTGAACCAAGGAGGAACATTCTACTTTCAAAAGCTTTAACTGTGGCACACAACAGAAGATACTTCATAAAAAAATAGTTGATACGCAGTTGAAAATACCATTCTGGTCCAACTTATTACCTGCTATTTGTGATCAAATCAAGAGTAGGTTTACCAGCACTGTCATGGTTCTTTACCAGTACCTCCCAATGATCCTACCTGCTTCTTTGAAACTAACATGGCAGTTACTTTTAGCCTCCTCAGTGCAACCTGAACTGCAGCAGTGTTCTCCTTCGCTTCTATCAATTCTTTTGCTGCCAAATGAGAAAGGGTTTATAAAAACAAGACTTCCTTCCAGGCACATCAGAGTGTTAATGTTAATTGCTTATTTGGCTAAAATACACTTCTTGATTTTAAATGATTTCCAGATGAAATACAAACAGCTGAAATCTTACCATTCAAATAAATGACTGTTGCTAAACTATGATTACCATAAATAGTAATTATTTGCTGTAAGAGCAACACCTAGAAATCCTTTGTGCTCATCTGAGTTTTCTCTCAGCCGTTTAACAGTTCAAATGACCAGGAAGGCAAGAAGACTTAGAAAAAGTACTAGAGCTATTTGTAACTATGGTGTTTATATTGTATAAAAGAATGAGAATATGAAATTAGTGAAAGTATTGCTCTAGTCAACTTCTCCATCTTGTAGGACAGTCCTTCTTCTCACTCCTATCAAGTATGTCTCATCACCCTCTTGCTCTAACTTTGGTGACTAATTAACTCCACTGTTTTTAAGGAAGGAACTTGGCAGTCCCAGTTAGTTGTTTAACAAATAACCAGATGTCCCCAGAGGACTCAAAGGAGTCACTTACAGCCAAGTTCCATTCATTCAGGTATAAACATCAAACAAAACCCACCTCAGCAGGTGGCAGCAAAAAGTGTGGGGGGAACAAGATTGGTAAAATGTCATCATCAAATAAAAAAATCTCATTTTACATTATTTCAGTGTTTGGCCTATCTATTGTAGAGACATGAAATATTTTAGGTCTCAATTAGAGTGTACTGTTTGTCCTGTTTGTCAAGTGCATGTATTACCCTCGTCTTGTACACCTCCAAACATCCAGCTGTTAAGTTTCCCAACACGGAGGCACTAGCACCTTCAAAGGTTTCAAAGCTAATTAGTTTCACACACACACACACACACACACACACACACACACACACACACACACAAAAAAAAAAAAAGTGTGGAATGTTGCAAAAACAGCAACAAATTAAAACACTTTCAAAAAGTTAAAAATTCTTCCTCCTTTGCAAATTGCCACCCTGACAAAATAAAAGAGAATGGAGTAAATTGTTTTTCAAAATCTAACATGACTTTGACAGAAAATTCCACTTGGGGGAAATTAAGCCAATTTATTTTGGCAAATAAAGAACAGGGAGGGCTGTGTAAGTCAGGTCTGCAGTAGAAATATTAACTTTTGTGATCATACTTTAGCAAGTGTTAAAGATCCTAGAGCAAAGGCTACCTTTTAACTATGGAAGCAAATGGCATTCAGCCTTGTGAGGCCAACAAGCATCACAGTAATATATGAAAAAGCACAGCAATGGTGCAGATCAGTTTGAGGTCTGCTCTGAATCTCAGATATAGGGTAAGGTAAGTTAGAAGTCAGATAATTAAATTACTGGCTTTTGAACTGTCCTATGATGTATTTTTGTATAGTTCTATAAATACTTCTCAATTAAGTCAACTAACAGCATAAGACTATCCAGCAGCAAAACAGACGAGTGAAACTACAGTGTAAATTGTCACCATTTGCTTATGCAGGAGAAGTAAGAGCTGGATGCAGCCACATTACACAAGCATTCCTCACTGATGAAGTAATTGGTAGCTGAAAGTGCTTGGATGAGAAAGTGGCTATTTTGTGCCAGACTGATAATTTTGGTAGAATGAAAAATAATTATCCAGAGTAGCTGCAATACTCCATGGAAATCTAGTGGAAGTAACAGAAATTGAAAAACAAACAAACAAATATGAAAGTCCACATTTCTGCAGAAAACCTCAGCAAATTGGCAAAAACTGACAAATATGTTACAGTCCTTGCACGTTCGTAGTCAATGAGATTTGACTGCAATGGATTTTTTCTTTTTTCAGGTACTAAAATCAAGAACATAAAAAAGTTGGGAACACTGTCTTGCTTAGGGCTTAGCCCTGGCTTGTTCCTCTCACTACAAAGCTCCGCATTCCTAGGGTGCAGCGAATTCCCGTGTGTGCCACCAAGGCTGGTGAAGGCTGCTTTCTCTAGGAGCCTTTTTAAAACAGTTAAAGGAAGTTTTCTTAAAATTAACTCCTTATTAATCAAAAGCAAAATAATTCTCTCTTTTACCGCCACATGAGAGAGGAAGAGCTGTTTAACACCCTAGGCTTTTTGAATTCCAACCACACATCTTTTTCAGTACTGCAGCATGATGGCAACAAGCCGACTTTATAATTCTATTCACAAAGGTGTATTTCCCATGTCTTAGATCAGTCACAACTTGCCCAAGTATATCTAAAGGAAGTAAAATAAATATACTATTAGTCAAGCTTTTAAAACAAAACAGCAAAACAACTGGTAGAACACACAGATTTTCTTGTGTATTTCAAAATCTCAGGGTGCTCCGACAGCAACATTGCATAGTAAATAAAGGAAAAGAAACCCACTCTAATCAAATCTATTTTTAAGTCCTTTAGATGAATTACACTGACAGAAGATGGACTCTAGTTTGCTTTCTTTGGGATCACACAGATAGTAAAACACAAAGTTACAAGAAAAAGCAGGGTGCTTTTTTTTGTTGTTGTTTCTTTCAAGTTTTTATGGTGTCCAGGTTTTCCATCTCAACTGCTCTTGTTCAAAGTAAATCTAGTTCAGGAAAAAAAAATCCCCACCTCATTTCCCTGAGAACCTAGTTATTTTTATCTACCTCAACAACCAAGCTACTCTACCTTGTCATTTCAATTTTCACATATTTTCTCTTTGTGTATTCGTTCTATGATTCAGTGAAATCTCATCTCTTCAGCCCACTGCCATAAACTACTGTCCGGAACAAAGCTCTCTCTCAAATTCAATCTCAAATAAAATGAAAAAGAAAAAAACCACAAATGAGAAAGTGGACCACAACCAATCCTACGGGCCCCATTCTCACAAGGTCTGCGAAGTTATTTTGCTTCATCAAGTAAACCCAAACTACGGGCAGGTGCTATTGCTCCTTTTGTTGCCAAAGGAGAAATTATTAATAAAACAAGACCTCCTTCCAGGCACATCAGAGTGTCAATGTTAATTGCTTATTTGGCCAAAACACAATTCTGGATTTTAAGTGATTCCAGATGAAATACAAACAGCTGAAGTTTTCTCATTCAAATAAAAGGGGACACAGACTATCGCACATTTAGTGGAATTAGTGCTGCTAAGCTATAATTACTACAAATAGTAATTATTTGCTGTAAGAGCAACACCTAGAAATCCTTTTTGCTCATCTGAGTTTTCTCTCAGCCATTTAACAGTTTGAATGACCAGGAAGGCATGAAAAAGCTTTATGTTTACGTTATCTATACCTTAGCACAAAGGACCGCACTGCAGAGGATCTCACAGCTAAAAGAACTCTTAGAGAGGAACAAATTTATTTTTGTTTCAAAATTTATTGCATTGTTTCTATGACCTATTAATAACTTTGTAATTTCCAATTAAAAAAAAAGCCAAACAAGCTCCCAATTACAAAAACACAAATTTCCAAGTCTGTGCATTATTTTTCTTCTCTTGATATGACTTTAACATCTTTGAAGAGAATGCAGTATAGTAGCTTCTCCAAGTAAACTGTAATACCTGTAACTCATAGGACTGGATTACGAAGCTTTTCTTTCTAATACATATCTGAAGAACACCAAAAGTTAAGCATTTATGCAGCAGGTATTTATAAATGCTGGAATTAAACCACTGCATGTGAACTGGTGAGTTAAAAGGACTGAGCAAAGAATCAATTAAGATTCTCTACTGTAGAAAATACTTTGTCATATAATGATGGCTTTAAGTACTTTCTGCAGTCAAGAACAAGCAATTGTCTGTATCCATACTGTTCCATTGTTAAGGTACAAGCTAGGCAAGCCCATAAAATTGCTTCAATCAAGCAACACGCAAAGGGAGTTAGAGCACTGAATTTAAAAATTACTGTCACACAATGAAAACATGTTAAATGAAAATGATGGAATTCATTTTACCTTATATCACAGTAATTTTTAAATTGGTGTAACTTAATTAACTTTAGTTTGGTCAGCAGAACGATCCACAACAGACTGTGCAGAACTGATGCAAATATTCGTACATGCCACATGACAGCAGTGACATACTAGTAATAGTATATTGATGCTGCTCTTCTGGCATCTCTATGACTATTAAAATAGTTTCATTTTGTTAAAAAGTTGTACTTAGAATTCTTTATTCAGCTGCAAATTGGAAATGTTATTAATCAAGTAATTTTTACTTTTTCAGCTTGAGCTTTTCAAAAGTTAGGCTGCAGTGAAAAATTGCCAGCATTTCTTGGTGACTATTCAAGTCTTGCCTTTGGCTTACCTTTTTCTTATCAGGTTTACGCCAAAGTGATTCTATAAGAGTGCACTTGATGTAGAATGAGACATTAAAGAATTTGACAAACTGCAATATATTAAAAATGAGCCTCTATCAGGTATACATATACATGCCTTGTAATCCATACACATCTCTCTCTAATTCCTCAACTCTCCCACTGTCTTTGTAACATAAATCTAATGCTGCTATTTTTGCTCATTTTTCTTGTCTCAATATTTGTTTTTGTCTAAGCAGAGAATCTTACCCTTGTGGACTCCTACCAGGCTGTTCTTTATCTTTTCTCCCAGGTCATCACATTAATACTGCCTAAACCCTAAACCTGAGGTTTTCAGTCATCTATAATCCTAACCACCATACCAGCTACAGTGATGCTTATTTTTAGATACTTTAACACCTACGAGCATACCTCCTTCTCTTTGCCCCTGATTTTCAAGTTCTGTGTTTCCTCTTGGCTTACAGCACTGCAGCCTGAGATGTGCCTAAAGCAAGCACCTCTTTCTTTACCCCTTCTCTGCACTCTTTCTCAACTGATTCCATATTTCATAGTTTCAGCATCAATCCAGTTTTTCTCCTCTGCTTGCAAACTGCTTTCTGATTCCCAAAACATCCTCTGTATATAAAAATTCCTTTGCCACAGCCAGAGTGTGCTCTTTTTCTCCAAGGACTTTATGGACAACAGATTACTTAAAATCCCAGACCTAGCAATTTTTGCAGACCTTGTCCCTTTTCAAAGACAGTTCCACCTCTAAGTCCAACCATGTCCATTAGCTCCTGTGACTGATGTCAGAACTGTGATCTTCCCAGCCACAGCAACTCCAGGTACTGGAGGTCAGTCACTTCATTTCATCCCTTACAAACCTGTGGCAGGTGGGAGAGCAGAGCTTTACAATTCCTCCATACACATCTTCACCAAATTCCTCATCTTGACTTTCATCTGGTTTTAGTTCAGCTATGTCTCTTTCTGCCCTAAAGCCAAGCTCTCCACTCCTAGAGATGTACATACTGTAATACATGCTCTAAAACACAGAATGGTATTCCTGCTCCTCACTCAAGAGTAAGTTACAATAACAAGAATAAATTTCCTCCAAGATTAACCCCGTCTCTCTCCAAAGAATTTCCTTGTAGAAATCTACAGTAATGCAATAAGAACATGGTATGCCACATTTTTTATGCTGTGGCTGTCCACCACCAAACTACATTTAATACCCTGGCAGCTCTTCTCCTTGCATCTTTAGCAAAAGTTCATGAGCTACTTGAAAGACAAATAAAGTAAAGAGAAAAAAAGCCAAACAAGCTCCCAAATACATGTACAAAACATATACAATCAGCCTCTGTATGGAAAAAAATTACCTCTACATACTGTTGTTAGTTATTAATACTCGTGTCTATAAATAACTTGCACACACTTATTTTCATTCTGTTACGGCAAGACAATTCTGATGGAGCTGCACAGCTATACTAAAAATGGGAGAAATATATATAATGAGAAAAGTCAAGATTTAACTTCACAGAGGTTAAAAAATCAACAATTTTGCTTAAATAAAAATGTACATATTTGCGATACACATAGAAAGTCGTGAATTAATTAATTTGACATAGGTAACAATACAGACAGAATAGGCATCAAGGCCCAATCAACAGGCATCAAGTGGCATGAAGAAATTGCTCAGGGAATTCAAAATAATGGGATTCTTTCCTTCATTACAACCAACAATGTTTCTTAACATAGCTACTAATAAATGTGCTACTCAAGAAACAGTCTGCAGTAAGGTTCCCACATGTGTGACATCATTCCTAAGTGTTACAAGTAAAGTTCCTACAAACAGAAAAACATGTCAGTCAAGACCTAGACTAGACAAAAAATTTAAATTAGTAAAATTTTTATTTTAAATTTAAATAATCATTTAAGGAGCAGTTTAAAAAGCCAAAACATTCACACACAAAAAAAACCCACAAACTATAGAAATATTTTTGGTTTTGCCTTTATTTTGTTGGAGACAATTCTTAAAAGATAAATTGAAATATGCAAAGAGTTTGCTTAATTCAAAATTTCTCAATACTAATTGCATGTAGAAAATAAATATAAATATAAATTTATAAAGTGCATCTCCTTTATAAAAGCAAAAAATTGTAAATTTATAAAGTGCATCTCCTTTATAAAAGCAAAAAATTGTTTAATGAAGCAGCTGTTAAAAGATTTGCATTTTTTTTCTTACAACTATGTCTACTACAGCTATCTGCTTTGGCATTGCAGAACATTTTACCACTCAATAAAGTAGGTGTCATGGTACTAATAAACAAAGCGTTTCTTATTTTTTCCCACATTCATTACATACAAGATTTAAATAATGCCTACCTTTGGGTGTTTTTCTGTAAGTCATCATCAGCCCCATCCCATTTCTTTAATTTGGTGTAATTCCCATGGGAATACTCCAAGGAATATGCATAAAAGCTAGTGACTCTTTCTCACACTATACCCTTCTCAAGGCATTTCAAACACACTCACTCTGAGTTTTACATAGAAGTCAACAATATTCTTCTGTGTTGTAAAGTGTCTTTCCTTCCAGGAACTTAACACCTTTTGCTTTAAATGTCGACAATGCTTAAGTATAGGGTCTGTCTTTAAAATAATTCCTGTATTTATTCACATTGACCATCCTCTTTCTAATGGGCAATTTCACAGAATCACATTTAGGAATGTATTTCATCTGGTGTGTTTAGTTTCCATGAAAGCAATGTAGAAGATGCAAGAAAAAAGAAAGGTAGCAGTGACATAATACTACCTACAGCACTTTGTGTATTATCATTAAGTGTCTGATAGAGCACCATTTGAGAATCACTATTCTGTTCCACTATAAACACAGATATTTATAGACCAGCAGATATATTTAGCATCATAAACATCCCCCCTGGTTGGAAAAATTAAATTACATACACTGTTTAATATTAGGTGGCTGGTTTGTTTTCTTTTTCTTTTATTCTTTCTTAAATTACAAGACTAATGAGGCATACAAAATGATTCTAAATGAATTTAAGAAAGGATGTAAGACTTGCTTTATGGGAAGGTTATTGATTTTCAACAGGAATCTAACTATGTCACATACTAATAAGAGCATTACATGTTTTTTATCAGAGCAAGAAGGCAAGCAACTTTCAGACTTGTATGATTCACAGATATAGAAAATATATGTATATCTCCAAATGCTGAACCTAAAAATGTAAAGGTATACACTATAAGTAACTTCCAGCATTCCCAGCACGAAGATATCCTTGTACATACACAAGATCCTCTTGCAGCTCTAGTATAACTACACAGACTCTAGGGCCAGGATCACCACAAAAAGCCAGCACTGAGTCCAAACAAAAACGATGCAGCTTCCCTACAACTATTTAACTGTGTCGCTTTGTCCAGCTAATAAAATACTTATGTACCAAGAGAGTTTTTCCTTCATGACCTTCACTATACAGCCAAGGTTTAACAAGAACTTTGTTCGCTTGGACTGCTCACAATGCTACTTTTCATCCTTTTAGAGAAAGCAAGAGCTCTGACCTACAAATTCAAAGCTACAAGATGCACAAGACCACTGACCATAAAGGGTTAATACGTTTGCTGCAGTCTCATAGATCATTTCTTCAGGCCATTCAAAGCTGTGCTCATTTTCTACCTGCCAAGGTTTTTGCAATTCATACATGTATCTTAATTTTAGAATAGTCCTTTATGCTCTCTGGAACCACAGAATCTTGGGAATTATCATTGAGAATGTCTTTCATTTTCTGCCTTCTTTCAGCTTCAAATTCATCTTGGGAAATAAATTACTTGACCTACTAGATTAAAATAAGATAAAAACTTCACTATTAAATTCTTCACTAACAAAACTCATGGTAAAATTTATGTTAACATTTGAATCCCTTTCTCATCCAGAGCATGCAAACTGCTTAACATTTCCTTGCCCTTGAAATATAAGCCTCTGAATTGAAAGTTTCCAAGTTTTGCTCCATTATTTAAAAGATCTTTATAGATTTGATACCAGAAAGATTACATTAGCAGAGTTGCTTGTTCTTCTATTTACCTCTAATCAACATGCTAAACACATGAAATGAGTTGTCATCCATAAATTTTTGAGTGGGAAAATGCCCCTTCCACTATATATCTACCAGTCAGCCTACTCTTTTTAGAAAGAAAAGAAATTACATATTGTGTTGACTGACTTCTTTTCAGCGGTGCTAGCACAGGCAGGGACGCACGCAGACCTCAGCTGCACAAGTTCAACGTGAACTCGATCAACACGCATCTGCCTGTATTTGGCCATTTAAGCAACCATCTCCACTGGGGCCAAGCATATGTATTAATGCTGGTACTTTTGTTATAGGGACAATCACCTTTAGGCCAGCTGAAACCTTAAGTGGAGAAGCAAGTGGTGCTAATGCCTTACACTGCCTTGGTTGTTTCGGCCAAGCCAGAAAATGGAAGCAAAATGCATGAGCCTGCGCCAGGGAACTTGCACGCTTTCTTCTCAACCCTTACATAGGTGCAAAAAAAGGCATCTGAAGGAAACCTGAAAAATCTGGCTAAAATGGACCTTAAATTAAACCAAAGGCTCAAAATAGCCTTGTGTTCCCTGATGTACAGAATGCACCCGCATTTTTAAATGTACTACAGATGGTTAAGTCCGGGGCACCAGGGCTTTGGTTCATACTACTTCGGTTTTACTCTGAATGCTAAATGACGATAGCTAAGGCGATACAGACCCTGTCAAGTTGCTTTTGCTTGAGGTATGTTCTTTTCATCTTTATTCACTTTAAACTAAAAAAGTCATAATAAACAAAGAAACAAAATCCATTCACAGCCCTAACATATTACACCAGCAACTAGCTTAATGAATTTTGCATTTTTTCAATTTAAACTTCTTCCTTCTACTCCTAAAGATACTTTTTGCTCTTTTGGGGAAATTCCAAACAAAAATTCCTTTTATTTAATTTTTATTTTTATTTTTGAAGATAATGTTTTTTTCATTGATATAGTTATCTACTTTTTCATACAAGATTTGGTGTCAGAACCAAACCCTTAAAGGCACTAATTTGTATTGCTGTAACTTATCTAGAAGAGCCTGAAATTAGGCATAAGAAAATAAAACTGATAATAAACCTAACTGCCTTTCTCTGCATTCTTTCCCTCTTACTATCATAGCCAAAGTTATTCACAGTCCTATGATGAAATGCAAAGTTTTACCTTAAACTTATGTCTGTCTAAGTTCTGGCACTTCAAAACTGAAGTAAATTAGAAAGCATTGTCCCTAAGTCTCCCTAAAACCCTAGTTAAAATTGCATGTTCAATATTAATATAGTTTGAAGCTCAGATAAGTGAAGCTCAGATATTCAGATAAAAAGACCAAAAAAAAAGAAAGTTAAAAGCAATAATATAGTGTAAGACACTCTAAAACATCACTAGAGACAAGAGGTTTGGAAGACATTACAGCCTCTTTAAAAATTTAAATCTTTTGGAAATGCTTTGGATTTGGAGATCAAAGTCAGAAATATCACTGTTCTTCCAAAAGGCAGGAAATATTACATAAGGATAATATATACCTATTATGTAGATAGTGCCCAGCACCAAAATCAGAACTAGCACTAAAAGCTCTGTATTGATTTCTCCTTTGTAAGGAAAAACCTACTTCCATTTTTGTGAGGACAAAAGAGGCAATATAAAGCAAAGGGTAACTGCCCAGAAAACATGTAAAACTCCCCATGCAGCCAGTGTATGGGATCTCTATCCCACCTAATAGGGCGACTGCATGCCTACCAAACAGTCCAGCAGAAAATACTGTTTTCAAGTTGTTTAGCAGTTGGGAGTAGGCAGCAGTAAGCAGTTGAAGTATTTAACAACTCGGTGTACAAAATCCTATCAGTTTCCCAAATAATAATTTTACCCTTGTAACTACAACAGCAGGTACAAGCTAACACCTGTTAGGGACTGAGAGAGAACAGGGATTGAGCATTAATGTGCAATCACAGCATGATCACCATGTCACCATCTCTTTTCTGTCTAGTGTCTCTGAGTAGTGTCTAGACCTTCGCTGAGGCAATTTTGTCAGGTAGCGTAATGTCAGTCTGGCATTTCCTTGCAAAAGAAATAAATATTATCATCCTGAAGGGCATAAGACACTTAGGGATATGATTCTGAAAAAAGGTGGTATCAATAAGAATCATCTTTCTCATCATAGTCTTCAATTTACAAAGAAAGAAACAAGCAAACAAACTGTAGCTGCAGAGGTGCAAAAAGTGTTTAAGATATATGATCAACTGGGTCATTGTAGTCAGAAATCTTCAAGAATCTAGACCAGCTCTGATAGTATGAACTGGCCCCACTCAGTGCTCACTGTTGATACACATCAGCAGTTAGTGAAAATATCTTTATGTAACAAAGAAAAAGGGAAATTCAATCGCCACAACTCTCTGCCAGCGAGGCCTATTTTGGTTAGCAAGTAACTGGTGACACTGCTACTGTCTCCATCAAGTCCAACCCAGGCTGGTACAGCCTAGCAATCTCAGACAAAAAAAGAGGATTCTCATTGCAACACTCACACAGATGCACCATCAATTGCAAGCTGAGCTGTATTTGTCATTTCATGGAGTCTCTGTCCCCCTCTCCCACCTGAGCCAAATTTTTTATTTAGGCAAGAACAGATACACATCAAGAAATCCTTTTCCATCAGAGAGCTAAATATAAATAAAACCCCCAGAAGTCTACAGACAAACTGCATGTTAGAAACAGACAGTGGAAACAGTGCTGTTTGTATAGGTCTATTGCAGTTGGATTCCCAGATAAACAGGAGGCAAGGAAAATTCTCACAGCACCTTGTATACCGCTGACTGTAATGTATGTCCTCGTTGCCTGGATACCTCTAGTGAATTACTGAGCAAGGGTGTGAGATTTTCCCTTGATCAGTATTAAATAAAAAAATCCCAACCTCCTGCTCTATAAGAGCCAGAAGATGCACATGGAAGCTTCCCTCGCCTGTGCCAGGTGAATGCCAGAAAGAGACAAATCGAGCCTTGAGAATTTTAAATCTTGTGGGTTGCCGTGCCACGTTATGAACTAGATCTCATACAATTCATCACCCAAGTTGCAGAAAAATAGTTCAAGAACTCAAAATAATGAATTCTGTCATTTCCAATAGAAGTGTGAAGGGAGAATTATGAATGAACCTTTTAAAAACACGTATGTGGAGGGAGATTGCCCTTCTACAAAATGAAAGCAGCAGGCTTCTATTTAAATGGCCCAATCCTGAAAGCGAGACCTTTCATTTTCAATTAACTTAAATTGACAATTGAGAAAGGTTTGAAAATGTTGTTGGAGCCTTTCAGTTTGATAGATCTCAGTTCTGACATTACACACACCATTCTGACCTGATTTTTAAGGTGTGCCATTTTAAAATTGAGAATTTGAAATGAAAAATATTTGATTCAATCAAAGCTGTTGTAAGACATTCAAACATCTTAATCTGTTAGAAATTCATTTTCCTTATTTTCTCATCATGATATGTATAGAATGCTTTATTCACTGATACATTAAAACCTAAGAGCCATGCCTTCACTCAACCTTACATTCTTTTATGTTTCAGCAATACTTTCAGTGAGAAATTTAATTCTATTATAGAATATACTACCATGTACAACAGGTAACTATTTACCAGCCAAATAAAACCTTTCTTTATATTCTAAAGCACTCTACATTACAAATCTACTGTACCAGAGTAATGTAGTTACCCAATATGACATACGTCCTGCCCACCTGACACAACACAGGCAAACCAAACTGATTTTCAGGCTTAATATTAATTCTCAAACATGGAAGTAGACGACTTCTGAAGAGCTACACAATTCATTAAAAGAAAAAAAAAAACTAAAACAAATCAGATCATATTTTGAAGCTCACAAGCAATAAATGGGTCTTTGAAATCACTGAGAAGTGAGGTAGAGAGATCCCTGCATTGAAATAGTCTATTTATCAATTAAGACATGGAGTGCCTTGCCTCTGCTATTTGACAGATGTAAAAGCACAATCTGCTCAGCTCAGTACACCCCTACACCAAAAATGCAGTTTTAAATCAGTCATGAATTATTGTTTGTTCTAATAGACTAAATTCCCAAATGAACCAAAAACAAACAAAAAATTGATGTTTTTTCCATCATATGGGTTGCCATATTGCTAGTTTCAAATTGAATTTTTTTTCAGGAAGTATCTTTTAATTAATGACCTGCCAAGAATTGAATTGTTTAATGTTTTTTTTCTCATAGCCAGTGGTAAATGATGCACATGATGCAGGTTACAGATAACACTGATGACATACTAGACCACTTCCACCATAGGCTTAACAGAAGGGCAACCTCTTATAGTATGGAGTCCATATGCCCATGACATAAGGTCTGCCATGAAGTTTGAAACTAAAGCCATGTCCAGCTTAAGGACTGAGTTCTGTTCTTGCATTCCTGTAGGTTTTGGGAAACTCAGCAGACTCAAACAGGATTTGATTCGGAGATTTAAACCTGGGCAAGCAATACTGGGCCGTTATCTTGAGGGAAGGGAGCAGTAAAGACGTGCTTATACAAGGACACTTCTGTTAGGGAATTGGCTTAGCGATAATTTAATTCTGTGCACAAATTAGAAGTAAACACCCCTTGGCCATCCAAGGAACTGGCCATTATAGCTGGGCCACAAGAAATCCATTTTCCTCATTGTACCTCCATGGTAGGAGGCAGTAGGGAGGGCAGGGGTAGCTCCATGCCACCTGAAGCTTTTCCCAATATGCTGTTAAAATAGCCATCTTGGAAATGCAGACTGGACCTCTGCATTGCTCTAGTTTTAAACTTCTGCTACTAAGTACTAAAATTTTTGGAAGATACATTTTTCTTGTTATATGAGGCAAGTTGCAGATAAAGTTTCACTTTGTGTTAAGGAAAACCAAAGTTTGCGTTCCAGGAAAAGAGTCCAAATGTGTGAGTTGCAAAAATCAAAGGTAACACCATGAACAAGGTAACAGCATCCTGATCCTGTCTTACACCGATTCGTTTGGGTTTTTTTTAATACAGGTATGATGTGAAACTAAGGCAGCCTGGTGTCTTTAGGCAGGAGAGAGGGGTACAGGACACAGAATACTGCACTATGAAAATAGTACTTTCAAATTCTTTTTTACTCTGAATACTTCAGAAGCTGAAGGATAATGAGAAGTATGAACTGAACTACAACAAAGCATTTTGTCCCTTTTCCCCTTACCATGTGACTATGAAAAAGAAAGAGTAAAACAATGAAATGACAAAAATACTTTTCATCAAATTTGGAAATCACCTGCACATATATAAATGTTTAATATGCCTCCTATATAAGATGTAAGAACTTCTTAAGGAATGTGGGAAATGACATAGCACTTTATACTTTTTTTAGCATACAAGAGACTTGGGGTTTGAAAACTGTGTAGCATAGTAAGTCTGATTCACAAGCTCAGTTTTAATGAACTCAGCATCAATTAACAGAGACGCTGTGTAAAATTACTCCACTTTCTACATAATACAGATGAGAAATCATGGTAAATCAAAGCATGTGCAGCACTTTACAAGGCCTACACAAAGGAAGGTCCAATTTAACAGAGTTTACTGTGGAATAGGATTCCATAGCTAAAAATTTATAAAGTCACTTTATGATACTGGTACCATTGTAATCTACTGTCTACTTTCCAAAATGCTTGACTGTATTGCCCGTTCCAGGGTACAGGAACACATGTTCAACTCACAAGTGTGACAGCTGAAAGTTGGCTTTCATCAAAGATACCCTGTAAACAGTGCACCTGCACTGTAAAAGCTGGATCCACCTGCAAAACTCACCCTTGGACTGCTCTGCTTGTTTCATGTTTGAATTTTTCTCTTTGAATTATTTTCCCTCTAAGTATTTTGTGACTCTTTAACAAGGCATCCAGCCCTGGCCGAGTACTACTACTAGCACATCTCTACAATAACAATTCGTCTGTTGCACAGGTGACCACGAGGGCGGGGGCGGAGAAATCAATAAGGGAAGCAAAACCAAGAAAGCCTTTTAGAAAATGTTCCTTAACCGGGTGAAAAGCCATGACTTCTGCCGTTGAGGAGCCACAGATGCCAGCACAGCGCCAGGCAGCCGTGCGGCCGGACGCGGCGCAGGGGCAGAGCGGCCGGGACAGGGACACGCACACACGGACACGCACTCCGGGGGACACAGACACACACACCCCGCCCCGGAGCTGCGCCCAGTGCGGCGCCTTTCCCCGCAACGCCCCTGAAGCCGATAACAGGGACACGTGACCAGGCGACTTAAGAAAAAAATATAATAATAATTAAAAAAGAATAATGTAAAATCCCCCCCAAACCGGCTGCTGTCCGTTTGGCCGCCAGCTGTGCCGCCGCGCACGTCGGCCCCTGCGGCGCGGCGGGCGGCGCGGGGCTGTGTCACTGGGCGGCCGCCGGCCCCCGGGAACTTACCGGCGGGGCCGCCCCGTCCCTCGGCCTCCGACGGCGCGGTCGCAGCTCAGGCCGGCGGCATCCCCCGGGCCTCCTGCCTCCCCCGCACCCCCCGGCTCCCCGCGGACGTCCCGGCGCTGGGCTGCGCGACTTGTTTGGTGCGGTGACAACGTCCTCACCATATGCTGAAGCGGGAAAGGAGAAGAAGGAGGAGGAGAGAGAGTATGTGTGAGGGTGAATTAACTTTGCTCAATGGCGACAGGGCAGCAGCCTCAGCCCCAGCATCAGATCGATTTACTAAACAAACTGAAACGTGGGTGGGGACGTTAAACAGTAACCAGCGGCCTCAATGAAAACTGAAAGCTGCTGCTGCCGCCGCCTCCAGCTACTGGCCTGCGCAGCCCGCGCCCCGCCGGCGGGCGGGCCCGCCGCTCCCCTCACGGCCCGGGAGCGGCCGGCGGGCGCTGCGGCGCTGCGACGGGCCTTGGGTCCCAGCCCTGCTGCCCTCGGCCGGCTCCGCGGCAGCGCCCCCGGCCGCCGGGACGGGAAAGCGGCTAGTGCCCCGCTCCTGCGGCTGTACCCGCCGGTCGCCCTTGCCTCTGTGACGAGGGTAAACGTCCCCCGGGCCGCCCTGCTCTGTCCCGGTCGGCGAGCCCAGCGCTCCGCAGGGACCGAGCGAACGGCGACCCGTGTCCGCGGGGCCGTCCCCGCAGCACCCGCCCGCGGCCCTCAGCTCCCCGCCGTGCTGGGCAGCCACACATTTGCGGGCACCCCGACCTCAAATGTTCCCATGCCGGTGTCGCCCTCTTGTCTTCACTGAAGCTATCACGGGGAGAAAGAAGCCCCCTCTTTTTAGTTCGGTGCTAGGCTATGTAAAGAAATGGGATCAAACACGGGGATCCATTGCAAACTCTGGGTTCCCAGCGCTGAAGACACTTCGCCGGCCTCTTAGGGTTGGGAAGGTCGTGACACGAGGAAATGTTTATAAAACAATAATTGCCGTTGTTTTCAGACATTGAACATTCACAGACTCGAAACAATAATTAACGCCTTGGTTATGATACCACCCGCTCACACCCACATAGGCATCAGGAAGAAGGGAAATAATTCAAGGAAGAATGGTGTCTTGTCACTCCACACATCACCCGGGGGGGGCTCCTCGGCCCCGTGACGGGTGGATATTTGGAACAAGTTCCCATGTAAGACTGACAAAAGTCCCCGTAAGAAGGGGCTCCCTCGCCGTGGGTGCGTGAATACGCCTGACATCCGCACCCGCACACCCGTGTCAGTGATTTAACGACGCTCTCACAGGAGAGGGACTGCACGGGCTCTACACAGGAAGGAAGTTGGAAAAAAAATATGAAAAATGTTCTCTTCCTCCAGTCTCTGAAAGCGGCCGGTGATTGATTGGTTTCCCCAGCGAGCAGATCAGCGGGTTTCCTCTACTTTCTTACCGACGGTACCTTGCCATGCTGTTGGATCTCGTTAAGATGGTCAATCACTCATTTCCAGAATTTGCCCGTGGAAACTCTGGATTCAGTTTCTAGGGGCTTTCGATTGTCCCTTGAAAGGAACAAAGAGAATTTTGCTTGACAATCCCCTCCCCCCCTATTACAAAACATTAATAATCACTGGAAATAATTGTCCAGATAGCCACAAGAAAGGTGTAAATACATCCAAAGCCCTCCGGTGTTATTTCAAAGGCGGTTTTTAAAAGGCCAATAAAAGTGGCCGAGGAAGACTTGTTTCTGAGGAGTTCTTGCTCATCTCCTGCCGCAGATAAAATACTGCAGGCAAGGGCAGCACTGACAGTGAAATAAACGTTACTGCTGCTGGCTCCAGCGCGCCTCGGAGCAATCCGCAGGCACAAGTAGCCGGCTTAAAAAGTGACTGTCACTTACGCGAGGGTTGTTTTTTACCTCTCTTCAGGGAATCTTGGGCATATGCCGTGAGCTAATAACCAGTTTTCTTAGATGAATAAAGAGGATGTGTCGGAGTTTCTTTGCTGTCTTAATTAGAATAAAGTTAATACGCTAAAGCCGTGTGGTCATCTGAGGCAACTGTATTCCTACACCTGCATTCAGATGCGGGTAGGTTTGATGGGGAGGATGGGGGAGATGGAGGAGGGGGTCAAGATGTTTTGATTCCAGTCCCTTCAGCGTATACAAACGTTATTATTATTCTTTCTGCGGGAAAGGTACTGCTTTGTTCCAAAAGCAAATAGCTTGCAGAAGAGTAAATGGAATTTCTTTCCTGTGAGGGGAATATTCGCGCCTATTTCTCATCACATAAGGCCACATTTGATTTAACCTTAATGTAACTAGTGGTTTTCATTTCGACTTCAGCGTTTCCTTAAATTTTTTTTATGAAGTGGTTGCCTCTTATAGTTACCGAGGTTTTTGAGGAAGAGTGGGGTGCGGCACAGAGTCCCTTGATGGTCACCTCGCCGCCGGTGCTACCTCTGAAGCAGCATTTTCACGTGTCACGTCCACGATGGAATCATGCGACCGCCCTAAGAGCCGCGGTAGCTGTAAACTGCCCCAGCGCCCATGGCCGGGAGCCCTTCCCGCTTCCCTCAAGGGTGGGGGCTCCCACCACCTCCAATCCTCCCGCCCTCTTTTGAGGATGGAGCACCAAAACACTAGGGCAGCGGCCAGATCGCTCTGCCCCGGATCTCCGAAAGCACCAGCTGGGCCACGGGAGGCAGGAGATACCCCTTTTGCTCTCCACACCTCTCCCTCACTGCACCCCGGGGAGCAGGGCTGGGAGACGGTGCCGAGGGGATAAAACCCACGAAGCCTTTTACAGCGGAGATAACGAATATTTCCAGGCGTTGACCTCAAGGGGAAAGTCCCAGACAGTATGATCTCTGTGCCATTTTGAAGAAGCCCCTCTAATCACTTGGCTGCCTCTGGCTGTGTCCGCAGACAGCTGCTGGGCGGCTGCCCGCCGGGCTGCGGCCGCCGGCATAGCCCCCCTGTTCCAGCGGGGCCAGCGACCCCCGCCCCGGGCGAGCAGCCCGGAACGCTCCCGCAGGGAAACATCTGCGAGGGTCTGCCCTTCCCGACCCGCTCCCAGCAGCGTTTGTCAACCCCTCGCCAGGCAGTTTATTCGGGGAGAAAACAAGGGGAGCTGGCGGAGCTGCCTCTGCGGGCGGCGGGGCAGGGGCTGGGGTCGGAAACGGGCGGCCGCCCATCGCGGCAACCCGCCCGGTCTCCTCTCGCTTCGTTCCGGTATCATTAACCTGCGGGTGAATCAACTGTTTGTGTGCACTCTCTCCCTCCCCTGGGCTGCTTTTTTCCCTGTTACTGATCCATCCTTCGTAAATCATTTATGGGAAACTAGGCACTTCTCTCCTCGCAGGAGCTTCCCTTGAAAAACTTTCCCATCTTAAGGCAAGCGCCTTTCCTTTGTTATCACGAATAATTGATAAAGGACCCCAACGTGCCTTCAAAAACCATCTAAACGGCTGCCGAGAACTATAGTCACTTGGGGTCACGGGGTGCTCCTGCCTTTAAAAGCGCAATACAGGAAACGATCAGGACCAAACCGGTTTAAAGAAACAGATAGTTTTATGTGGTTACCTGAAACCATAAATGGGAAACGCGGTCTAATTTTACAGGTTCTGGTATCGAGCGTTCAAGCTGACTTCTGCAGAGCCCTTTCCCCCTCCCTCTGATCAGAGAGCACCTGGCATTCTGTACTAAGGTTTCTGCGTTTTGTTGCCTCGAAAAACAGAGTGAAAGTATATTGTTCAAAAGAAAAAGAAAAGCCGTAAACCTCTTAAAACTCTGAATCGTCAGATTACGCCGGCACCACGCGGCTGTGAACCGATTTCAAGGGATGCATTAGAGACTGGTTTCTTTAGAGGTTCCCTGGCTAAACTATTAATTGTCAGGATTTCATGAAAGATTTGCAGACTTTACAATCATTTATGATCCGTGCAATAAAAACTCGGAGATATGGGCAAACTGGTTCAAGGTGTAATGCAAAGATGTATTAGGTGCCCTTGGCAACTATCTGTGGGTGCTGTTTGTGTTCTCCGAACACGCCCTTCGCTGCAATGAACATTTCTGCAAACCGCGGGTTGGGTTGTTCATTTCCAGAGCTCTGGAGGTTCACACAAAAGAGCTATAGATTTCAGGCAGGGGAATCGAATGCTTGGAAACTCATTCTAGTCCCCCGAAGAGTTCAAATGCAAGTGAGATAATTACCCTTGACGAAAAGTAAACTTCGAGGGAAAATATATGCCTCTCCCCCTCGTAAATTAAAAGCCCGCCAGAGAGTAGGTCTGAGTGTTCAGCGCCGCAGTGCTCTCCTGACCCCCATCCAGGCGGAGATCACATTATTGTCCGCCACAGCAGAAGGCGGGGAGGAACCCCTCGAACCCCAAGAAAGACACCTCAAAGGGTATCGCCGGCCCTCCGACGATATCCTATTTAGGAGCCTCACAAGCGAGCACCCCAGGCATTTTAAAGATTATCCCCCTAAAGATCTTTGAAGATTATGCTAATGACTGCAGATTACACGAGTTTACTGCCGGAGCGGCCGAACAAAACCCGCCTCGTGGCGGCTGCCCGCGGTCATTTTCTGCCTCTCTTTTAAGATGATTTGCGCCTCCCTCCCTCGGCCGTTCCTCTCATTAGCAGCGCAGGGAGGCGGGGGGCCCGGGGGGCTCCCGCTGCCCCGCTCTGTCTGACGGGCCGGGGGGGCTGCGGCGGCGGCGGGCTGTGCCGGGCCGGGCCGGGCCGGGCCGGGCAGCGCCGCAGGTACGGGGGAGCCGTGCGAGACCCAGCCGTGCCACCTAGCGGCGCCGGGCCGCGCTGCCCGCCGCCCGCCGCCCGGCACCTGCTGCCCGCCGCCGCCCGCCCCGCACCGCCCCCGCCACCGGGCACGGGGAGCCCGCGGCGCAGCACAGCCGCAGGGGGCCCGCAGCGGGAGCAAGGGAGGAGCTCCTGTAAATCCGAAAGTGGGCAAAATCCTGCCAGCATGTGCCAAGTGTCACATGCGAGGCGTCCCACATGTCGCAGGCGGGGAGGAAACGATGGGCAGCAGGAAGGTTTGGCGCTGCCTGAAAGCTTAGTTCAACGCCGGCCCCACCCCACTCCCCATCTTGATCCTCTTACTCCGCAGATAGATAGCTAAGTAAGAGTGTAAGAGCCAGGAGTGTAAGAGCTCCTTCCCGTTTGCTTCACCTGAGTCGTGTCAGTGGTTCTAGCAATTTGTTCTCCAGAAAAGCACGTCCTCTGGTCCTGCAAGTAAAGGGTGTGGAGCACATCATTGTCTAGGACATTGTCATTAACACACCTAATAGTGAATGAGTGAGTGTATGAATCATGTTCACCGTGTTTGTTTTTCTGATTAAAAATCCTGCCAGGCAGAAGCAGGAATAAGAGCTCGGAAGCACAAATGTTCCACTGATGTAATGAGAACACATGTAGTGGAAATTATTCCCTGCCTGAAGACAGTAGCTGCATATTTGGAGATATAGTTTTGATCCTGTTGCTGACCCCAAAGCATATTCATAATATACCCTATGCAAATTAGGATTAGTTTCCTTTCCTCCCAAAATACAGCCGAGAAATGCATGCATGAACAAAAGATGAAAGGAAAAACATTTAATGGTTATTGTGAGTACTTCAACATGTCATATGTAGAGCACTGGTCACAGCACATCAGCTGCCTAAGGATTTGTTGCTTGGTCTATGCATGTGAAGTGTGTTGCTCTGTGATTATTTGATGCCTATCATGTGATTTAGAATGTATCTCATGTTTATCTACAAAAACGATCAAAAGGATGTATATGCATGGCAGTTTTAGAATGGGTATATATCTGCTAGTCTACATGGTCTGTGCAATATGGGCTACTCTGGAATGATACTAACTCAAGCAGAGGCTTCTCCCTCTATGAGTATGTAGTGGTTGCATTAGACTGCCTGCCTGATGATACAGGGAAATACCTTGGAAACTGTAGGATAGGTAAGCAGAGAACATTGCTGTTGAAAGAGATTTAAACAGTACTGATATGAGAACACAGCAAAAATGAAACTGGCTGCAAGAGAGATTAACAGGATGAGCATGCATCTGATACATAATTTGTACACAAAATAGTTCCAACTCATTGATTCAGTTAGAGGAGATTGAATTCAAAATGTAAGCATGGAAAAATAAAATTGTCTTTTACTGATAAGTGAGTATAATTCACACTGTGTATACTGCTAAACAGTGTGTACACATTGATATTGACAGTGTAGACATGGTGTATGACAATCATCTTCTGCTGAGAGTTGAGAATAATGCAATCTCCATGACATCAACTGATGAAAACTTCTGTTTTCAGTCAGGCTCTGTTGGGTAAAAAGCACCCTGGAAGTCTAATGAACCTTTTAAGAAATTCCATTTCTGTGTTAATAATGATAGTTAAAATTATGTGGTCTGTCTGGGCTATTTTTATGCTCACAATGATGCAGAGAAGACAAGAGAATTCAATTTTTCCTAGGTCTTAAACTTTGCCAGATTGTTTATAGCATTCCAGAGTGCATTGTTGGCACTGAACTTAAAAAACTGTGGAATAGGTTTGGAGCCCATTTGGGTGTTAAATTGTTTTTCAAAAGAATTTAACTTTTTCCCTTTGCAAATCACCACCTTTTAAGTGGAGGCACAGACTCATGGCAATACTCATGGTTTTATTTACTTTTTTTAGTATTCTCTCACATTCTCCTCAATCCATGCAAACCACAGTGATTCATCTTCAGCTGGAAAGTGCTGCTTTATGAAAATCTGGCCAACTTCTTCCTGATGGTTTCAGTGGAACTGGTTCACTTTAACCAGTTCAGTGCTGTTGGCTCAGAAACACATGGTCAGGTCTTTAGTGCAGAAGAAGGCTCAAATCTTGACCATAGGAGCTGAGGCTGAAGGGATAGAGCCAGGTGAGTGTTGAAGTACTTGCCCAGTCCCACCTTTTCTCCAAAAACTTCTTAGGTTGCCCACCAGCTAGCTCAAAGCTGCCAGTTCCTCACATTTGCTGCCAACTGTGTCAAAATTACATCAGTTTGTTTCCTGTTAGATGATTCTAACAGTACTGGGAATGCATGCAAGGTATGATAGGAGATCTTAGCAGGAGGTATAATGTTTAAAACACAGATCAAAGGAGGGCTGGCAGCTTGCAACAGAAGGTACGTGGCTGTATTCTGGGTTAACTGCAGTGTTGGAGATGTTGAAGGTATAAGAACTAGATGATCTTTAAGGTTCATTCCAACCCAAATCATTGTATAACTTTAGACATCCCTGAGGGGAAGAATCTCTGTCTATCTTCAAGTTCTGAAGTTATCAAATTCAGAAGGGGCAGGCCCTTTTATATGTGCCTCAGCCTTTCATATGGTCATAGAACTACCAAAGCTGTGAAGAACCCAGAGCAGTGATTCATGTATATTCTTCATACTCTATACAGAGCTCAGCAACATTCAGCACACATGATCAAACTCTACTGTGTTAAGATTTATGTTAATAATATGAGCCTATTTTTATTTCTAAGACAAGAAAAATGGAGAAGAATGGCATTTTGTCATTTCAGGAGTAATTTTTAAGACTGCTGTTTAACACAGCTAGAGAATAAAACTCTGCATTTTAATTTTCAGAGAGAACCATGTGAAATAATACAGGTTCCCTTAAGTGCATAAAACTAAAAGCTTAATAAAGAAAGTGTAAAATCAAACATCACTTAAGGTTGCAAAGAGACAATAAATTTATTTACTAAATAATTTGTAAAATTTAGTCACTAACCCCATGAAATATACTGGGGTTGCCATAAAAATAACAGCACCCCATAAATTATTTCACACTATATAAAATAATACTATTACTTTTCAGTGTGTTTTCTCATACTGATTTGCACATAGGCATTTTCTTTCATGCAATGGGAAAGATTGATGCATGTTTTTACTGTCCTGACAGGATGTAGTAGGATGTTTTAGTGAAGTGCTCAGATTGGTTTTTCCTAGAAAGTTTGTATGTGGTATGGTGGCATGCTAGCATGGATAAATTTTACAGTATTCACCTCTTCCTGAGAAAAGGAAACAAAATGACCATTTAAGTCCAAATGATGTGTTTGTTAGAAGAAATGAAATACATCAAACAAGATAGCTGTTTTAAGAGTTATTGGCCTGCCTCTTTAATACAAAAGATGTAAACCAAAATAAGCATGCTGGGAAAGAGTACTTTGAAAAGAAATTTTCTCCTGAGTGTGGAATTCATTGGATCTGAGAAATAATTCCTTGGGAAACAACTGCTTCTCTATTGTCTCTGAGACCATCATCACATAACAGCTGATTTGTCTTTGAGGGATGATCTATATACATATTTATACATTTTTATAGATGTACTACTTCCTTTGCTTTCTCAGTAGACTTATTGTGTGATATTTTACCAAGTTTCTAGGCTCACTGTATTCCATTTACTTATTAATGTACCTAACATAACGGGATGTTCCTCATATAACAAATAGAACTTCTGGAGAGAAGGCCAGACACAAATACGAAAGAGGCTTCAGACTCCCTAAAGATGAAACAGCATGCTCCATCGGGTCTAGCACACAAACTCAGTGCTGCAAAGCATGCATGGAAGAAGATCCAAGACATATTTTTTCAGGTGCTTGATATGAACCATATGCACTGGAACCAGGGCCTGTGTTGCATCTGAACTACTGGTGTACACCAGATTCATCTTCTGTTATTGTATTTGAGTCTCATGGCTGGAAATGTGTACTATGAAGTGAACTTCAGACTTTCTTCTGTATTGGAAGCATCTCTTCCCAATACCATTCATCATATAGTGTTATATGAAACAGGGAAGGGGAACATGAAACTTAATTGACCCCTGTGACTGAAGAAGGTATCAGATGAAGCTTCTTGAGGAATCTTATTTTCAAAAAGTCTGAAGCAGTACACCCGCATTTTTTACTTAGCCTGACTTGTAAAGGGACAAAAGTGACCAAAGCGAGCTACCATGCTGAATAGGCTGCCGAAAAAAGCTCTTTCAAGGTAAATCAACTATTTATATGCTTTAAATTCACTGCTGCTGTTCAAGCAGGTAAATTTATTTACCAATTAATTTCTATTCATGTTTCATCTTATTTTTTGACAGAGTAAAAATGTGTAGCGAAATACATGTATGCAGCCCTCTTGCGGGCGCTAATTACAGGAGTTGCGCTAATCACAGAGGCAGAACACCTGTATATGCACATAGCAATTGGAAGAGTAAAGTCTTTTAGTGTATGAATCTCTTTTTTGTGCTTTAATTTAAAATCCCTAATTATATTTTTAATGCTTCATGGAAGGAAACAGAGAGAAATTACATATTTTCTCAGTTTTATTCCTTTTCATGTAACAATTTTAACAATTTGAATTCCAACTCTCTACAGTAGTTTATGTGTCTTGTATTTTGTGAGAGTGTGTAAAATGTAAACTCTATTTTATTTCTCTGTAAATGTCAGGAGAGTATAAATCAATAATAGAGTGGTAACTGTGCAATTAACTCCTGTCACCCCTGTACCTTCACATTAGCATCACTGAGAATGATCTTACCCTTTCAGTGACCTCAGTAAAAGCAATAACATCCTTTTCTGCTAAAGTTAATTTTTTTAAGTGAACCTAAAGCTCCTGAAAGGTGATAGATTGACAATCCTGTAAAGTGAAGTTCCTTATTTGGTCATTGACTATGGGTAGTATGTATTTCCTCAAATTATCTAGTGATCCAACCCTCTCCCAGAAGAATAAGAATGGAGTCTGATACTTCTTCTTTCACCCATTTCATTGAGGCATCACAACTTGAATGTCAGTTGTCAGGGTAGTTTCTGATGCAGTTGCTGTGGGTTAGCAAGCAGAGTTGGAATTCCAATTCATTTTCATTTACTGTAATCGCTCTTGACAGAAGGTAGATGGCCACCACAGACACGCACTTGTAGGTTCTGTATCCTATCCCCTAAGCTGCATCATTTGCAAAATGGCACCTAATAGCAGTTCAAAATGCATCATGAAATCCTAGAAGCAACTAAGAAAGTTAAATGCAATGTAACAACCTTCTGTCAAGCTGGTAGTAAAATTTTGAAAGCTAAAGCTTTGGAAGCTTTATACATTACTGGGAAAATGAAGAAAATTCAGCAAACAGGCAAGTGCAAGATAATTTAATTACTCTCACAAGTGTATCTTCATGTATTGATTTTACATCATTGGATAGTTCTAATCAAGTTCTTTGTGTATTTGCCAGAATTCTGAAAGGTAATTGCACTCTGAGCCTTGTGACTGCAAGGATTTTCCCTTGTCCCCTCTGCCACAGATCTCAGCCAAAGAAAGAAATGTCTCTGGTGCCTCTCTCTCTCTTGTCTAAAAGGAAAATGCCTTTAAGTGTTCCAGGACTGTCTGGATGGGACTTTGAGCAGCCTGATCTAATAGACACTGTCCATTATCTTTGATGTCCTTTCCAACCCAAACTGTTCTTTGAAAATATGCAAATACTTCCATATTTCAGAACAGTATAGAGTACAAACAAATATACAGAGAATATGAACTGTTCTGGTAGACTACCAGTAAGGGAGTCAGATATGAAGCTGATGTAAGACCATGCCAGGATTCACCCTTTGATGGTTGAGTGGTTTTTCTTCCCTTGAATGTAGGTGCAGAGAAACATCTGAAGAGCAATTGAAATGGCCCCTGTTTCTGATTAATCTCTTTGTAGGCGTACTTCTGTATTTTTATGGTCACATGGACCAGCAGACTGTGCAAAATAAATTCCCCTTTTGTTCTCCATTAGTCAGTGATGTAGTTGCAACAGAAAGGAGCTTGTCATCTGCTTTCTGCCCCAAGCAAACAGTTTTGCCATGAACATTGTCCTCTGTTTTTAAGGGGAAGGTGATGGGTTTTGTCTCTCATTTCAATCTTTTTGGAAAAAAAAAAATACAATGGAGTATTTAGCAGGAGCAAGTTTAGGCCCTTGGACTATGTCTATACTAAGAGATGTGGGTATGACAGGAGTTAAGGGTCCTATTTTTTCCCCTAGGTTTTATAGGAAGGAAACCTGAGAGGTTAGGCTGGAATGAGCTACAGTGCTATCTGTGTTTTCTACACCACCCCTCACTAGACAATGAAGTGAGAGGAGCTAGAGGATATGTTGGATATACTGTACAGAGTCATAAGGCCTTATAGTCTTCCCATCATAATCAAGTCCTACTATTTTCTTTACTGAAAGAAAGCTGTTCATTGTGGCTCGCTTAAGACTGAGCCTGGTTCTTTGACATGTGACAGGGGTCATATGATTTGGAGAGAGGATGAGGGAATTCTTTTAAATGTTGTAGGGACTTAGGCATATCTTTCATTAAATGTGTTGAAGGATATGTTTCCAGCCCTTGAGATAGGTTTTAAAAGATTTTCCCTTTGTCTTAGTATAATATTTTCTTATCTGGGATAAGTGCAGTTACCTAGATTGGAAAATGCTGTAGTGCCAGGTTACACTGATGGTTTTCCTGTGGAATGCCTGCCTGGGCTGCCTTCAGGACATTTGCATATGGGGCATCTCTTCTTACATTTAAATCCAACTGCTCCCCAGTATGCTATCTCATTAATTGTACACTGGAAAAAAGAGAAGGAGAACACTGTGACCTGTGTATGTGTAGTACTTAGTGTGAACCTAGGGAATTATTTAATGAATTAAATCACATCAGATATTTCTTCTACATTCTTGAATAACCCACCAGATCCCATATGCCTGTAGAAATTGCTATAGGGCTCAGGTGGTCCCTCATTAGCAATAATGTCACTTAATTTCTTCCATCTTTATGCTGGAAGTACCTTCAAATAAAGCTTGATGGCATAATTCTCCGTGGCCATAATTAACAAATGAGGCAGAGGTGGAACAAGAAGCCACATGTGAGTGCAGAAGAGATCCATGTTGGTGGCAGACATCACAGTGTTTACCCAGTGGCAGCAAGGTAGTGAACTCAGCTGTCACTGGCAGTATTCCCTTCAGGGACAAAGGTAATATTAATTAAAATTCACTATGCACAAAAGGGCCATTCCTAATGAACATGTACTGATGAGATGTTTAGCTATGTCTCTTGCATCTTCAGATGCATTAGAAATAGCTTTCATGTAAGACTTCTACTCCCAGGAAGGGCTGTCAATTTTCCTGAAGGATTTCAGTTACTACCACTGATTTCCATGTGGAACTACACAGTGACAGTCAGAGCACACTGAAGTAGAAATTGTATTAAAAGAATTGTTATTTTGCAAGAGAGATTCAGCTTGAGTTTCTGAGGGGTGTTGTCAGTACTCGGGTGTCAAAATAGCTTCTCCCTTCTTTTCAGCAGGTCGTGAGAGGTGGAAGAGATGGCTAGAGGTCTTGTCCAACCTCACATGTTCTGTGAGTGTATGATAATTTCTGCATTTCTGTGAAGGAAAACTAGTGTGATAAATATGTATGAGCAGAAATGAGTTAATTTCGTATGAAATGTAATGCTGCCAAAGTCAATAGTAAGATTCCTTTTGCCTTCAAGGGAAACAGAATGACTTTTGTTTCTGGTGGGATGTGATTTTTTTGCCCTGAATCCATTATAGAATGTACAGGCAAACATTAACCTACAGTTGTAACAATTGTTTATCCTAACTCCACCCTGACATGTAATGACAGCCATAAGAATGGTTTAACTTATGAATCTTCTGTAAATACTTGCTCTGGTTCAGCACCAGGTCATATTGCAGCCAAAGAATCCTATTACATCTGTCTTTATCTTTTTTGCTATGGCTATGAAGCTGTCCTCAGAGCAAGACCAGACCCGAGTCTTGCAGCACATTCTTGGACCCCACATTCCAGGGTGTGCCTGTTGTGTTTTCAAAGCAGAGATCTTCAAGGCTGCTCAGCATAACCCTCCTGCAGAGCAGCCTAGAATAGTCACAGGCTGCAGAGAGTCTGTGCATGTGAGAAGGCAAGAAATCTTCATTTGGCTTTTCCAATGACTAAAGGGGGCATACAAGAAAGCTGGAGAAGGGGCCATGAGGTGATAAGACAAGGGGCAGTGACTTTAAAATGAGGGAGGGTAGGTTTAGTTTAGATATTTGGAAGAAATTCTTTACTGCTCTGGGGCTGGTGAGGCACTGGAAGAAGTTGCCCAGAGAACCTGGTCTAGCAGAAGGTGTGCCCGCCCACGGCAGTGGGCTCGGAGCTACGTGGTCTTAAAATCCCATCCAACCCCGACAAGTCAATGAAAAGTAATTGGGCATATTAGCATATCAGCTGGTATTATTTACATAACCACATGGAGTTAGGCACTTGGCAGCTACCAAAATTCAGTGTATTCATGCAGCACCTGAGAGAGTCTGAAAATTCTATCTGCATGCCCCAGTATTCCTGCTTCACCCTGCTGAGTGTGCTGTAAAAGTCTAGACACAAGGATATAACCTAACCAGTGAAATGAGCTTGTTTATTACAGTTCTCAGTATTTTACAAAGAGTTTTAGATTTCAGCTTTGCCAAGATAGTGTAAGGTCTGGCTGAAAAAATTGTCGCTCTCAAAGAAGATAAGCAAAGTCACTGTCAAATGGGACGTTTTGATCACCTGCCTTTCTCATAGTGAGCGCTAGATGGCCATCTGGCCTTTTACTTCTTGCCATGTTAAACCTTATTTACGATATAGCCCCTGTGGTGTTCTGAATGACTATAAATAATATCACATTAGGAAATTATTCAGGAAAATTTAGCCCACTTTAGACTGATTGCATCAGCATCAGAAATGTACAATTTTTTTATTGTACCTGATAACTACACCCTGTGGTCTATAAGAGATGCAGTAAAACTAATTTTAAAAATATTTTTATAAAGAAAAGTAAGTTCTCTGATAAAAATCCCTAAGTGACATTTTAAGGTACATTCTAGTATAACATAGCTTATTTCCATGAAGTAAGACTGCTGCATGGTATAGGTGAATGTTCACAAATCTGTTCAATGGCAATCCTTAAATTAAGAGGCATTTCATATCTATCAGACTATAAGATGATCTAAATAATGTGGATAATTTGCATTCTCAAAGCATAGGAGTCTTTGAGAAAAAAGTCGCATCAAACAAAACTGTTAAACATACACATAACTCTAGGACAAGGTTTGCATTATCATTTTACAATGAGTATCTTCTTTTTAACAACTGTAAATTCTTCAGATTTATTTGTAAAACTTGAATAATTGCAAAGGATTTGATGGAAATCATTATTTTTTGTCACATTTCTGTAGAAATAGTATAATTTTCTTTCATTGAGAAGGCACTATGGTTCCTAAATTCCTAGTAACAAACATGAACACTAGTCCTTTTGTTTTCAACAATGCCTTTGACTTCCACAGGTTGAATAAAGTTTTTACACATTATTTTCTTATCCCATGCTTTCACTGACTCTGATAGAAAAAGCAGAAATTTTCCATCATCTGGTTTTGGTTCATTTTACAGTAAGAGAGAACCTTTATGAAAACGGTAGATCCATTGCCCGCTGAAATTAAATGCAGAAATGACTAACAAAACCTTATATATAATTTGGAAATACCCAATAAGTTATAAAATAACATCTATCTCTAGAATTATGTATTGCAATTCTCCTTCTCTCTTACAATTAGACATTCCAAAAAACAACAACACACTATTTATTTATAGAAAACCTACTGTAGATTCTAGGACAACATATTGAATTTCTTTGATATTACCTAGATCACTGCACAAACCAGTATTGTTTCATAATGAGATTTATTAAGTCCTCTGAAACTGTGTTAAAAATACTATCCTTGCTTATGCAGAAGATGTGTACACGTTTTGTGACTTCTTTGGCTGCAAATTAGTTTAGATAGACTTTTATTGGCAGAGTAACATAAATACTGGCATTACTACGTGGGATTAAATATTCATTTCTTATTTAGGATACTACTAGATACCTATATGAAATACTGTCAAGATGTGAGATCTTTATGTTCTGCCCAAAGATTTGAGACACATACTCTAAACAGCTTTCTGGATTTTAGGCAGATGGCTTGTCCTCCGTTTATGTTAGCCTTGAGTGGTGGATCTTTATTGGCCATAAATTTCTGGCACTCTTATAGTGCAGCTGCTTCATGTTTAATATTTGGATGGCAGAATGCTCAATAGTATTGAAAGCCAAGGAATTGGATTTGAGTTTAATGCACTGCTTATTACTCTCAAAGAGCTATTTATTTCAGGGGGGATGAACTATGTATGAGGGCTCTTATATCAAACAGATGAGCAGTTCTTTGCTGTAGATAGGACAAATCCTTCTTTTAAAATATTCAGGGCATATACAATGCTACCCCAGGTAGTTCCCATTACCTTCTAATGGGTAGGTCTGGACTTTTACATTTGGCTTGTTCTCAAAATATGTTTGGCAGCTGTGAGTGGCTTTCAGATTCCAACACATTTCAGCAGGCAATCCTAACCTGGTCCTTTTTCCACGCTTATTCTACTTATAGCAGAAGGATGGCCTAGGTGGCCTCCTGAAGTTCCTTCCAACCTGCATTATTCTCTGATTCAGGAATTTTGTTTTCCTGAAAAATATTTTGAGGCTTTTTATGATTTCTTACCAGCCCCTACCTTTTCTAACAATGATTTTCTTCCTGTTCTGGGAGAAAGCTGGAGTAATGGTTTCTAGGCACCAGACTCAATAATAAGCGCAATGTCATTTGCAGACATAAGCTTGCAGTGGATTATTGGTGAGTAAGAGGTAGCAAGTCTCGAGCAAATCCTTCTTTCAGAAATTTGATTAAGCATACAAGATTAAGATTTTCTACTGCTGGGCACCATAAGTGTAAGCGTTGTATGCTTGATAACATAGAAATAAGCTTAACTGTCAGGCATCCCTCCCTACAAACTTGATAATTAAATGTAACTATTGCAAGTGTGCTTGCATTTCTTTCAGTAGCTGTATTCAGTAAAAGTGGACTATGCTAGAACTTTACCAGAGCGCTGTTACTAAATGATCTCTGATTGCTCTGCTAGGGCAACTGTTTCCATGGCTGGTTGCTTGAAAAGGAAGATCTCTAACAAGCTATGGCAGGCACTGTACTGTCAAACATAATGACTTCTAGAGGGTAGAATCAACTGCTTGCTTGCTTCCAAGATCATTACTTTTCCAACTGTATATTTTTTTAATAACTTGCCAGAGAGATGGGTATTGTGAAGAAATTTGCTAGATCCTTCTTGCTGTCTCAAAGTTCTTAAGGACCTTTGGAAAGGCACCAGCATGTCCAGCAGCCTTCTATATGGTAATATCAGCAAGTCCTTGTTTTGTCTCCTGTACCGGAAAGGGGACTGAAAATATAAAGAATGTTTGACAGTTTGACATGTTTTAACAAGTTGTTTATAGACTTGACTTTGACAGGAATTATTTACTGGAACCTTCGTGTTCCTGATATTTATAGGATTTGGATTTACTTGCAGTAGCTTCTGAATTTCTTGATTTGCAGAATCAATAGGTGGAAGGTTATGCTGACTTTGCAGAGTTGGTGACCTTTGCAATGTCTTGCTACCATCTTTACCATCTATTTGACTCAGAGTCCTCTTCCTGGTGATCTAAGGGGAAGAAATGAAACCTAACACAAGCCTTTAGAAGAAATAGGAATCAAAATATGTTTTTTGGTGATATTTCTAAAATGTTCTTATTTTGCATTTTCCACTAACCTAGGAATCTGACTGGAAACTGACAAAAATGATGGATTTTGGCACTGACTTTCTAGTAAATTACTGAATGGAGCCTTGTGTTAAACGGATTGTGTATAGATCGACACAGAATATAAAGTAAAATTATGACAAAGTTTGAGGTCCTAACCTAGAATGTTCCTTGCTTTGCATCAAAATAACCATTATTTTTTTCTGGAGACACCCATGAACATAGTTTTTCTTCAGCATTAGTGACATGTTTTGTTTGCATTTTCAAATCACTGACATTGTGGCAAGATGTTTAATAAACTCACAGTGTGGTAACCATTGATTCCACATGGAATGTATTGCAGGTTTTCCCCTCATGGAGATCACAGGTTGTAGGTACAGTCATATTTAGTTCTATAAAATGGATTATTTGGGCAGCTTTCCTGAGCTTGCAATTTGCCTGTTTCACTACTCACGCAGCACTTGGCAGTAGTATTATATGCTTATCCTGAAATGAAAGGCTTCTATCCCAGTTCAGTTTTCTGAAACACTAGGAACTCCATGTTTTCATGGTCACTGACAGCTCACTTTTTCTCTTTTTTTCCCCCGATTTTAAGTATATCACCATATGTTCCATATTCCACTTCAGGATGCATTGGGACAGATTTATTTGCCTGTTTTAAGTGAAAAACTTTGAGAATGCTTCTCTATTTTTAATTATCTATACTATAGCCACATAGCTGAAAAACTTGACACACAAAACATATTACAGATATTTCTAGTAAATATTATACCACTTCATTAACGATTATGCTAGCTGAAAATAGCTGATATATAATTGATATATAAATAAACAAACATCATCATGTTAGTGAAGAGTTAGGGAAACTTCTTTCTGTTTAAAGAATGTCCAAACTTTCATGAAAATTACTGACAGTCTGAAATGTTTGAGGTATAATTTGACTTGGTTTTCCCAGTTAAATACTCAGGTTTTATCGAATTAACTCTCAAACTAGTTCTGAGATCTCGCTGCTTTGCTAAGTGTGTGCATTGAATCTCAGAAGTAAATAAGATTTTTTGGCTGCACTGTCCAAGACTGCCCCTGAGTTTGTTCCCTGTCTGAACACACACTGTTGTCACAGAGAAGTACCCTAGGAAACCCAGCCAGACTACTATTTGCTTTTAATTGCATCTTTCCAGCTAGTTACTACAAACATTGAATGACAATGTGCTGTGATTTTTTTGTACATCCAAAGACTGAAAAATACAATATACAATAAAAAAGATGGGGTTTTTTCTTCTTTTTTTCTTTCTTCTTTTCTTTTTTTCTTTTTTCTCACTCTGCAGTGAGTTATATTTTTTCATGTCAGTATGGAAAATCTCTACATTCAGATTATATTTTCCTATTTAATAGTTATTGTAAAAAATATTCAGTTTATTTTATGGTCTATTTTTGTTTGTAGTATTCAGCTTAAAAAATATAGATGTTTACCTTGATATATTTTAGAGGTCATGATATTTGTAGACATTTAAAAACTTGAAATTCCAGTTTTTCTGAAGATTAGAAGATCAACTTTTTAGTAATGTCTGTGGCAAACTAAGTTCTAACAGATTGTAATCATATATCAGTGTAAGTTCATACCTAGCCATTTCTACTTTTCAGTAGGAAGTATAGTAAAAAGATAGATACAAAGTAAGGAACAAAGAAGCACTGGGAAGGAATATTGGCATCCAAACTACCAGTTATTCAAACATTTACAATAAAATTTCCATCTTCCTCCTGTCAGACATAAATAACCCTGGGTTTTGGTGCATGATTTTTAATCTAAATAATTTTCTTGATCCACTTCACAAAGCAGACTCATGAAGAATTCTGTGGGCATAACTGATATGACACTCTGAGACATAGGATAGGAAAAACTAGTAAGAGACAAAGGGGATGGGGATGAGAGCTTTAAAAGTATCCATCTCCTATAATAACACATACTGGAGTGCTTGAACATACTTTGTTCAAGGGCCTTATGAAATATTAATGGTTAAGCTGCTTGTGGAGCAAATAATACTCTTTAAGAAAGAATGATTGTAGTAAGAGCATGAGCACCACTACCCTCAGTCATGAGCACATAGACCATGATGTGTCCTCTCCTGAACAGAAAACACTGATGCAGACTTTCTTCCACTGCTTGCAAGGAATGTGCTGTGTCAAAGCAGTTCCCCTACATTGTCATAGGAGGTGTCTCACACACAATGCTGAGCTGTCAGTTTCCCAACATGACCTCCACAGAACATGCAAGCTGTTTCAAGTGACAGTTTCCACTGCATCTCTTAAGAATTGACATACACTAACACTCCCTAACACTCCCCAAAAATGGAAAGTTTTCATATCATGTAAAGTGATATGACCAAGACTGAGAAACTCATGCCCAACTGAAAGGTGGAGGGAAAAGACCTTGTATCATACCCATACCAACTTATCTTATTGACTCAATCCCACCATGATGTTTTCTAGGAAATAAGTTTTCCTTAAGACTTCCTTCTTGAAAGGCCCTCCACTAGACTTTTCTCTTATAACCTTCAGCAGTAAAGGGAAGCTGAATTAATTATTTTTACTGAATTTATATGTCTAAATTACTATTTATAACTAATTAAAACTATTTGTACAAGAATAGGCAATCTCCCTTTTTTCCCCCTATATCCTCAGATGCATGCATTCTTCCTTTGAAATCTCCAAGGTTTCAGAATTTCCTCATCCATCCCTCTCAGGATAAAACAGCATAACTGAGCTACAGTGAAAACATCCCCCAGAGTAGGAGAACTGGAGAAAAAGCACTGCAGCATCATCACACTATCTCTTGCTTTATGAGTTTTGACATTTGCTCCCCAATTATTTATTTTTATCATCCTTTACCTCTTGGAAGCCATTTGCAACTGAAACATCCCTGGGCCACCTAGTCATTTTGAATTATGTCCATCAAGCAGCATACTCTTTCTGCTTAATCAAACTGTGTGTTGGTTTTAAATCTTGTTTACATTAATTTCTGATTATATTAATTGGTATGGATTATGTGTGTGGATCAAATTCATGATAGTACCAATTATAGGATCCTAGAAAATTCAGGCTGGAAGGAACCTCAAGAGATCTGTTGTCATGCCTAGCTCAAACTGGATTCAGTTGTAAGGTCAGGTCATGGCTTTAACCATTTGGGTCTTAAAAACTCCCAGAAATGGAAACTGTAAAACTTAATTGGGCAACTTGCTTTATACCATGACATCCACAAAGTGATGATTTTTTTTTCCCTTCTGCCCTGTATGTGACTTTCTTGTTTCATCTTGTGCCCATCATCTCTCATGTTCCAGTCCTTCACAGCTGCAAAGGGCATTGCTCCATATTCCTGTTGATCTTGTCACAAGGATGCTATTAGACCCACTTAAAGGTAAAGTTCTCTTCTCCTAAGATATTCTTCTCATTCCTCAACTATTCTATATTCTCTTGCTGTCAAAGCAAATTAAATTACAGGAAACCTCTGTCATGGGCAAATCTACCAGTTGACCAGGAGTGGGAGCCAAGTAAAAATAATAGGCCAGTGTGTCATCTTTCCAGAGGGGGAAGGGCTAAATGCCTCAGGTAGAGACTGCGAGTCCTGTTGTGGAGAAGGAAGAGACTCCACAGAAAGTCATGGCCATTTGGAGCGTTTCTGAAAATATCATAATCCTCATATGAAAAGGTTTGAAGAAAGGGAGTGAGAAACATGCTGCAGAGGGGGATGATCTGTGGGGTTTTTTGTTGTAAGATTTGTTTCTCATGACTTTACTGTCACAGAGCATGGGCATGGACCATCACACATTACTTACTGATGGGCCTATGCTTTGTGACAGTGCTCTGGTCTTTTTTGAAGCCTTTTATAATTTTGGGCTCCACAACATTTGTGGTATTTATTACCATGAATTAATTATTTTCTCCATGAAAACACTTGTTTTGTATTTAAAATAGTTTGTTTGCATGCTGCTTCCTCCTTGTCTGTAAAAGTTTTAGTCATCATTCATTTTAGTGATGCTTTATTACAGCCTTCCTTAACTCTCTTTTCCTAGTTTACATAATTTCTCTTCAGCTGGTGGATAATACTGATTATTTTTCTTTCTAGTTTTTCTAGTACTACTGCAACCTGTTCACAGTGGACAAACAATTCAAGATGTTACACCAATGCAGACTTGAACAGTGATATTCATTATTATACTTCCATTTTTAAACATTGATGAAGAACTCAATTACACATCTTTTTTGATTAGTGAACCTTAATACTCTCATCAGCTGGAAAATGCTATTTTTCCCTTTCATTAGTGTTTCAGGTTTATTCCTCGGAAACTGCCTTGATTAATTCTATTATCCTTGCTCAAATGAATGTTTTTGTGTGTCTTCCAAAACTCACTTTCAGTTTCATAATCCAAGCTCTTTAAGCATGATGAATGATTCCATGAGAAATTATCAATCTCATTATTTTAAAACCCTCTTTTAAATTATTTCTTCTTAAGCTATTGTAGAACATCAATATGACAGGTTTTTCCCTAGGATTTTGTCTTTAAATTCCTTTTGTGTTACCCAAAATGAATCTCAAGCAAATTCAGTGATTTTATTCATATTGCATAACAAAACAGGCCTTTGGTAGTTTAACTATTTTTTTCCAGAAAAGATTCCTTAGCCTCGATATGAAGGCCCTCTAGCTGTGAGCCATGCTGCTTCCAGGCAAACAAATCTTCCCTAGAAGCTCAGCTTTCAGTGATCTATGGCACTTTTTAGATAGATGAGCCTCTCAAACACTGAAACATTACAGTTGAACCTCACCTACATGGCTTGCAAAATGTTACACTCTCAGGCTGTTTCAGGCAGAACTTCCATTACCCTTGATATCTAAAAATAAACACAGTCTGGACAACTCCCATTGCATCTAATCCAACTCTGAGAGAGGAGACTCGAGCTACAGAGAACTCTGGGGCAGGCAATGAGTCCCTCACCTTCTCACACAAATACTGATCCATAAAGACAGGCAGTTTTGACCTTGCACTCATTCATAACTGCTGCATTTGCTGTGGGGTGGCTGTTTTAATTAATGAGCTTACTGGGTCTTATCACATGAAAAGACAAGCAGAATGTAATTTGTTTTGTCTAAAAACTGAAGGAAGTCACTTTTTTTTTAAATTGTTTTTTTTGAAAGAATAAATCTAGTTTATTCTAGTAGAGTTTAAAAAAAATTTCAACAATGTCATCTGATCATTTATTTTGGGAAGGTTTGGATACAATTTTCACAGCTGACCAGCTAGATATGAATTAATTTTACCGAGAGATCTTCAATAACTCAGCAGAATATCCACTTTGAAGCAGCAAGAATTATTAAAATATCCAGTAAAAAAAAGGGTCCCATTCCTTCAAGGACAGAGAAAAAAAGACACTTAAACTTATACTTGACCCACTTTCACCTAACTAATAAAATTAAACACAAATACACTCCAAAGAAAAATGGAGTTAAAAATAAGGATATGAATACATAGGGAAAGGAAATTAATTAAATGTGTTTTTAAAATTTCTAGCACTATGAGATTAAACAAAGAAAAAACATCAGGAGCTAAGCTCCACAACTTTTTAAAAAGTCCTTAAGATGTTAAGAAATTGTACTCAGTGTTACAACTCCTGGTTTATTTTTTCATAATGTAACTGACCTATGGGAAATTCCCAGGGGATGAAATAGGTTCTGCTGCACTTGTTGTTTCTTTTATAATCAGGAAAAGAAGCATTATAAAATGCCATAACTCTGTACTCAGAAGTTTGCTGCTCTAATTAAAAAGTGAATGTTCTCAATGTTTCGCCAAATAAAGCTCTTTTATAACAAATAACCTTTTGATGGGGAAACCACACTGTTTGGACACCAAAAGGTAATTTTAAGGCTTATCTTGAGTGTGTGCCATGGTAAATACAAGCTAGAGCTTCTTGCCTTTCCTCTCTTTACTGAGGAATCAGACGTATTTCAGCAAGCAGCTTGTACAAATATTCTACTGTAAATGTAACTGAAGTTTGGGGTGACAAATTCTCTTCTAATGACATTTTTGGAAGGATTACACACACTCTTACATTAGAGAAATGGTTCTATAGGATAATGTGGCACATTTTCTAATATTAACATACATTTGCACTGCTTTTGTTTAACTGCCACAGAAAACCTCCTTTTGGTCTGACTTTTTTTTTTTTTTTTGGTCTTACTCTAGTATCTTTTCTGCTTAATTTCTTTTTTTCAAGTTTGAGGTTATTCAGTCAAGTTTCATTTGAATTGAGCTCAGAAAACTCAGTAATTATAAGAGATTTTAAAAACACAAAAAATGTAGATGATGATAGCTATGGGCTCAGTCCCAGTCTTACTAATGTTAATTTAACAGTGTTTTAAGTAACTGCAATGTCAGTCCATAAACAGAGTACCTGCAGGCAATGCAGTAGTGGTGACAGAAGCTGTAGCATCCTAGCTTGCAAACCTTGGTATGGAGAAGGTGGAGGTGAGAGGGGAAGGGGGAGAGATGGCTATCCTCTGCAGTTCTGCACTCCTTTCCATCAGCTTTGTGTTTAGAGTATGGCCATTCAAATCTAATGCCATGGGAGTTACAATGTAATATGGAGCATCTCTCTTGATTTTTTTTTGTTTGTATCCTCAGATACCTTAGTTAGATTTGGTTCAGTCCTGAACACTGAATTTCCATTAGTAAATTAGCTAAATACAAAATTGTCTTGACAAATTGCAGAGGGTCTCCTTGTGATCACTGTAAGGCAGGTACTGACATTACATTTTGAGAAGCACTCAGTAGCTTGCAGATTCTCCTCTGGAGTTAGTAAAAGTGAAGAGCAGCTGGGCTACTAATAAAACAACACACCACCAACATCAGCTGGGTAACCTCATGGTATTGTCACCCATCCAAGATCTTTATCACCTTCAGTGGGGCTTTTTTCTTTTGTCAAGGAAGGTATCTGTGGTCCTTGCAAGCATGTACTGTTATTCCCAGAAGCCTGAAAGCATTAGATAGCATGTTGATTTGTCAACCTGAGATATACAGAGTAAAAGATAAGAAGTTGAGGTAGCAAATATTTTGATATCTACGCATCTTTATATGCTATTGTATTTTACAGGATATATTAAACTTCTAATGTCTTATTACCATGAAACGAAACAAACAGCACAGAACTGCAGGTAATCCATTTTTCTGACAAGTTTTCAGTGTGAATGAGGAATAGCAAGCATAAGCCATTCTCATTACTGTATTCTCCTTGTCCTCCATAGATGTCAAACCCAGGGCAATCTGTTAGGTTTTTTTTTTTAAATTATATTTCATTTTATTAGATGTTCTTGAGCCGACCAGTTATCTGTGTTAGCCACTTCCAAAACAAATGTAAATTATCCTTGCTCAGACAGTTCAAGAAATGCATGTCAATGATGAATAATAGTTAGGAGAATTTATGAAATATCTAACTGCTTTAGAAAAATTAAAGCCATTCTGCAGATTCTGGTTGTACAGATTCTATTTTGATGTGTATGCAAATTAATGTACAGTGGGGCAGTTATAATGCATGTTTTTTTAATGAACCACAGAATATACATATGAACCATAATTAGAACTCTTGGGAACAGCATTACCTAAATCTAATTTGCTGACATGCTGTCATAAGGTCAAGTAAGTCTTTAAAGAAAAGAACTCTAGTAACCTGAGATCAGAGACTTCCAGATTTCTCTTCAGCTTTCCACCACTACTTATTCATGTAGATGTTAGCAGAAAAACTAACCCTTTTTGATAATTCACAAGGCTCTAAGCCCTGCTGTTACCATCCACTGAAGCCATTAAGTACTATATTATAAATTAATATGCATTTCTTATACTGTGACTCTGGCTTTGTTTTTTTATTTGTCCTTCACAGAAAAATAATTTTGAGGATTGCAGCAAGATGAAGAAAACAAGTTCTGTAAACTATTACGTCTTCCTTATGCTTGCACTTCTTCACTGCCAGCTCTATATAAAATTATTCATAAGGCTCAGTTTATTTATCAATAACTTCCTCAGCATAAATTGCTATTTATTTGAGTTCACAGCTTACTTATAACAGAAGGATACTGGCATCTATTAACATACAGATGGCTGTTCAGCACAGAAGCAATGTTTTGACAGAAATTGTTTTTCCTCTGTACTTTAACAGAGTTAAAATTCTTTAATTGATAAACAAAAGCGAAACAACAACTCATTGAAATGTATTTTTTTTAATTTCCTGTGGCGTTTTTTTGCCCTAACTACTCTCATAATAAAGTCTGGGAAGTTCTTGCTTAGAAAACATTAAATAATCTAGGTTAAAAGTCTAAAAACATATGGAATTTACCATAAACAATTCCACAGAGCTTTGCAGTTCAATTTAGGAGTTGGATAGTATAGATTGCAATTATACAGATACACTGCATGCTAAAATACCAATCTCACAACTCATGATTATGTTAAAAATATGCTGAGGTTGCTAACATCTAAAAATATGACAATAATAAAAATTTATGGTTTGGGATTAGGACTGACTCCAGATTATGACAGTGAATAAAATAAATGTATCCTTCTGTTTTACTGTGGATCCATTTTCCGCAGAAGAGTTTGTTGTTTTTTTATCCTAATGTTACAGAGCACAATGGGTTTATTCTGATTTGTCTGGAATACACTAAGTCAATATTTGCCATTCACAGCTCTCTCGAATAGGACATTTGTGGACAGCTTTGAACATCATCTTGATGGTTTTCTTTTCAATTTTTTTAAATTTTTATTTTAGATGCTCCAGGTGAGGCTAAATCCTCACTATGCTTGGCACTCCACAGACAACTGGCAAGATAACCTCCCTTCATCCAGGAACATGTAGCATCAGTAGCAAAGGTGGAGGAACACCAGCAAAATAATCTAGCTTTATTTTAAAGAAGGGAAAGGTCCATGACAGTGGTAACTTTTTGTTTCGGTGCTCATAAGTTGCATTCCACATGTTACAACAATCATGAAATATATGCCTGTTTTTAGAACAACCACTTGACATTCCTGAATTGTAAAAGTAATTCCTAATTAATAAAGTGAATTGTAACTCATGTAGTATTCTTAAATCTAGTATATGAGGAACTCATATTTCCCTTACATTGATAAAGACACAAAGGAGACGCTTCTTTGATTTGATTATTATTTAAAGGAAGATTTTCTTTAGAAAAAGAATTCACTGTAATTAGAGATTTTTTTCATTTCTTTTTAAAAGTAACAAAATAGTTCCTGTTTTCTGGATTTATTATTTTGTGAATTTGGTCTTAATAAAATCTTTCATTTTTGGAGATATCTTGTAATTCCTGAAATTCCTCTTCCTTGGACAACCTTAATTTTTATTTTTAAATGATAAAGTATGAAAAAAGTCTCTACTTAGACAACACTGAGAAAAAAAATTTGATAGGAATAAGTTTTGTGATATATTTAGTTTATGTAGAAATGTTCTTCTTGCTAAATATCTGAGGAAAAAGTGTATCTTTTGTGCAAAATTTTGAGCTACATTTTAAATCATTAAATTTCTAAATAAACTATCTCTTACATTTCTTTGTTATCTTCATCTATATATTTGTCTCTTCATTTTATGCAAACCATTCTCCTTATAACTCATTTTCACTGCATTAGGTGCCCAGCAGCTCACTGTCACACCCAGAGTTCAAGCTGTCACGGTCATGCTTTCATCCCTCATTTCTGTTACTCCTCTTTTTTTTGTGTGATTTGTGTTCTGTTGTCCAGCCCTTAGCCCCCTCATTTTTTTCCCTCAGCTCGTATTGCCTCCTACTAATCAGAGGTCATTTTCTTTTTGGGAGTCATTCAACCTGCTACAACATTAGATCTCTTATCAAAACTCCCATTTAACAGCCTTGTGTCCACTTTTAATCTGTTCATATTGAATGTAAGTTTTTTTTTTTTTAAATTATGCTTTGCAAATTATGTTGTTAACATAGCTTTCTCCACTCATTTTATTTTCTACAGTCTTTTCTTTCTGTTGTCTGCATTCATTTTCTGCTGTCATTTTTCATTATTTCATCTCTTTAATTCAATGCTTGCTCTAGCTCCATTTATATAAGCTTCCCACTGAAATTAATAATGCTTGCAAAAATGAAATACTTCCATCTGGAACCTCACTCTTTTTCTCTGTGTAAACCCTGCCCCCTATTCAAAGTGTTCAGGCACAGGACAGTACAGCTTCAGTTTTAAAGATGTTTGCATAATTTGAGGACAGACAGATCAGGAGCCTGACTTGTTCAGTCTGTGCATGACAGCCCAAATAAATTTACCCCTCATTCCAGTTTTGGGTTCTTGAGTTGGTTGTCAGAGGCTTATCGGTGGTTTGGTGAACCAGAGAAACCAGACAACTCAACCTTCACAAAGGACATTCTCAGGAATTTCTGAATAATTTATTTTTTTATCCAGTATAAAGGGATCTGCAGAGACTTCTGTGGAGGAGCCCAGGTGACCAGGGCCAGGAGAAACAGGGAGCAGCACCCTACAGTTTTGTGTGCTTGCTTATTTTCTTTATAAACACTGACCGTGGAAACTTGCTGTTCTTTCCAGTTGTTACACTGGCTCCTTTTGCTGCATTTGCCCTTGAAGAATTCAGTCAGAAGATAGTTGGTCATTAGCTCATGTGTGACCTCATTACCTCTGAAAGAGGTAAAAGTCCAGATAAATGCCCAAGTTAGCCATTGTAACGTGGATGCTTTCCAGGCAGGCATTCAGCACATTAGAATAAGAAATTGTCATTAATCATAATTTCAGTTGTTGTGTGAGATCACTGGTAAGTAAGAAAAAGATCTGTTGCATGTTTATGACTGTTCCAACTATTGATTTGTCTTTAGGGATCAATCCAAAATCCGTTTGATGAACTTACTCTTTAGAACCAGATCGCAACATTGGAATTTATTGTAAAAGTTTATAAGTAGAGGTATATAATTCTGAGTACAAATAGAAAAAGAAATCACAACTTAGCAGTGTTCAGTTAAACACTGTGAATAATTTTCTCTTCTGACTTCTTCACATATTAATTCAGAGCAAAATCTAAAGTATGCTTCACACCAAAAGTGTTTCAGTATGGGTCTGAGGACAACACGGTTGAATGGTGAAAAGAATTGTGAAAAGCGCACTGAAATGGGAATAGGAGATTTTTCATTGCCTTCATATAAGTTCCAAGATCAGGCTCCTCCTTCACATATTTGTGAGTGAGCCGAGGCTTTCTTGAGTGTTTTACTTAATACTTCACATCTTCTGGTATAAAATATGCGTCTCCCTCCATATGAAGAAGTGTTTCTCAGGTTTAAAATTTATAATATATATATATATATATATACACATACATGCATACATATGTATGAAAGCTACAATATATACAAATAGCTATGTGTATAAAAATCCTTTCATGATGAAAGAACAGTTGGTATGTGGATGGGAAGCATTACCTGAAAACATATGTCTGGCCAATGCTTTCCCTAAAAATACTTCTGACAGACTTGGTTTTATTAAATCCATCATTGTGAAACTAGCTGCTATGCTGAGATGATAATGGTGGTTGGTAGCTCTAGGCTTTCTATGATTATTACTATCTTCTCAAGCAATAATATAAAATATTTGGGAAGGGATTTTTAACATGCTGTTTCACTGACCTAGCACTTTTAAAAGGCAAGAATAAAACAGTTATTTGCCTTGACAGTCCCAATGTATTTATTCTTAAAGTATTTTCCTAGTATTGATTTATATGCACTTGTATATAAATGAATATATCAATGGCAGCTGCCATTAACTGCCTACAAATAGTACAAGAGCTGGCGCATATGACAGGAAGGCTGGCAAAATCCTTGGCTGAACAAAGTGGAATTTGTGTTTTTCCCTGCTTCTCCCCATCAGCCATGTAACCTGTTCCAACATATATTTTCATTCACATATGGATTCTCCAATGGCATGGATTCATTGGCTGGCAGGGCTGGGTGAGCTTTGCTGTGTGGCAGATTCCTGAGTGCTGTGTAGGGGCAGAGGAAGCCAGCAAACCCTCAAAAGTAAAGCAAGGACTCTTGATAAGCAGCCTTTCCTCGGGTATTTTGTGCCTCTAGCAGTGATATCTGGAATAATTTTTAGGACAGGTTTTTAAACTGTTTACTTTTTAGATATACACATATTAATAGTGAATTAGTAAAAATAATTAGTAATTTTTATGTACACATAGAGAGAGTGGTTCTGGGAAGGGAAAGGATGTCTCAGCACTGAAAAACGTCCACCATGTGCTGTAAAACTTAACATAAAATTAGGCCCACTTTTTCCAAATACGTATGGATGTACTTAACTTTATTATCTTGAACAGTCACAGGCAGTCAAAAGGTGCAAAGCCTGAGAATCAACGAGGGAGAATTTTACTGTTATTTTAATGATTTAATTATCACTATTTTAACTTTAGGCTCCGAGTTCCCTGTGCTTAGAGCTCATTTGTGTCCTTTTTAATGGTCTAATTTACCTTTAAATGTGAGCAGCAAACCATGTGAGATTTTTCTGGAACACTTTGAAGTCCCAGATTTGAAAGTGCCTCTTTTGCCAGTTATCTGAGGTGAGAATCAGGTCAGCTGTATTGTTTAAACAGCTTTAGTCTGAAAAAGAAGTTTGGTTAAATGAAAAAATAAGATGACATTTTTTTCCCATTTAAAATGTGAATATTTCTGAGAAACCATCCTCATTCAAGAAAAAAGTACCTTTTGTCTCTCATACTTGCCGCATAACCTTAGAAAGGACACCATTAGATCATGCCTGGCAAAACATAGCTTATTATTCTTATAAAAAATTATTTTCTAGGTGCCAACATTGTGCTGCTTCACAGAATCAGGAAGAGATGGAGACAGAGCTCCTGCCATGAGGGTTTTACAGTCTAAATATGCAGATCAGACAAATCCACCCCAAAATGCAAAGCATGTTGCTGTGTTTCATTTGAGCTGGCAACACTATCTTTGTTGAAGTTAATTAGCCTTAGTGGACAGAAAAAGTTAATTTAAAAAGCTATTTTAGTTAATATAAATAGCACGTGCGGCTGATTCCAGGACAAACAGGTACACAGAAGCTATGAAAAAGTAGCTCAGAAACTTAGGCAGGCTGTAATGGGATGACAAAGAAGAACCAGTTGAAGGCCAAGGCCAGAAGTTCAGACTTGATGTGAGAGACAAAAAAGCCATGGAAGAGAAATATAGAGAAGAGTGATGCAGTGATGCAAATACAAGGACTGTACAGAGAAACATTTTAAATTAAGTGCTTGCAAACCTTCCAAAATGTGATTTGATTGTCTCTTGAAAATACCAACTTATCTAAGGAAGCATGAAAGCAGGATAGGGTGTAATTGTGGATGTGTTAGTGGGTGAAGTGCTCTTTTAATGAAGTAGGAATATATTTGCAGAATGCATCTGGGGAAACATGCCAGGAATTCCAGCTTTCAAATACAATCTTGCTTATGTGGTATTTACAAAATGGGGAGAAATTTTGTCTTGTTTTGTTTATTTTCTCTTGAGGATTTTGTTTACATAAAGTTTCACCGGTCTTTGAAATTTTCTGCCTCCAAATACCTTGAAGAGTTGTGGCCTTATCTAGTTTAAATTCATTTCTCACTTTAGTACATGGGATAAAATCTACTTTACCCATCAAAACATGTATTTCTGTGACTTGTAGTAATGACAAATTAGCTATTATCAGGTATCTCAGGCTTAAATAATTAATATAGCTTCTGAAAGACTATGAGTGAATCGTCAAGCAAAGCAAATTAAATTAAGAAAATTATCAACAATTTGCACCATTATAGACCATATGCCTTGATTCTATAACAACTGCTTTGTATTAAATTTCTGTGGTATAACTAAAGCATCTGTTTTAGAAAACACAATATTCCCTGGTTATTAATAAAGCTGGGGCCACTTTAATTGTTTTTAAATGTCAGTATTTTGTTACCCAGTGCCTGCTGTGTTGCATTCAATTCATTTTTAGGCACAAGATCACAAAAACAATTTCAATAAAACCCACAGGGAAACTGGATGTTCAGGTTGAACCTTTGTCCTTAAACTATAATGTTTTCATCTTTAAAATTCAATCTCCAGAAAAAAGAGGATAGCCTAAAGTGAAATAACAAATCTCGCAGTGGTCGCTTGGGGCCGCGTGGAGTAACATCACCACACGTGTTCCTAAGGGTGATCTTGAAAGCATTTTGCCAAATTTCAAGCCCAAAGAAGCTCACTTTTGGTCTCTCAATTCTTTTTTTCAGGGCTGTTATTTGTTAAAGGACTAATTATAAGAATACATTTCTACTGAATGGAAGCATAAATTTTAAATGTAATGGAAAGTGACAATAGGTCTAAACTTCTCCATCCACACACAGCATTTGCAGCTCCAGTTTTAGAGGCTACTCTAGTTCTTGGACCACTTCAACTGCAGGAGAGCCTTAAATTCTCAGACTAAGGAAATGATATTAATTATATTAGGATGAAATAGGCATGTTTTCTGGGCTAAGGAACATCAAGGAAGTTATAACAGCTTTGCTGTATTTGTTGTATGAACATTCATAGCCTGGCTTTGCGTGTTTTGCATAGATGTATAAATGCCTCTATTTGAAATTCCAACATTCTTTGGAAGTGTTTGAAACTACAGGAGGCTAGGATAGCTATAGGATCTGCCTTTGGTTGCTGATTTCCATTTTTCTGATTTATAGTTGTAAAGGTTTGAGATAGCTAATTCTCATCAGCTCTGAGATGCCATTTCACCAATAGTTTACTCCTGTTTCTGGAGACAGGATGCTTATGTCATACATCTCATGCCATAACCCACATTACTTGGTGTGACCATAGTTGCTATTTAAAAGGCTGCTCTTAGCTGCAGTTTGTACCAAATATATAATGATATTTACTGGCTGCTGTTAAAACCATCAATATAGGTCTGATATTTGACTGATTTTTGACATGTGCATTTTTTTCTTAAAAGAATTAAGGTTGTGGAAGAAAATGTGAAGATATAAAAGATGTTGGTGATAGGTAGAACTGCAAATTATGGAAAATAAGATCACATGGATAAGTGTATTTGTGACTTTTATTTTGACATCTAAAGAGAAAGATTCCTCTGAATGTTAGAAATATAGCTTCAAGAGTACAGTGCTTTTTATGATGGTTGTGAAGTCTATGGAGAAGTGACACAAGAAACAGACTTGTGTTTCTGTTGTCACATGTACTTGAACTTGTAAAATTAAAACTTGGTTTGTCCAAGTGATGTTAGCAGGTTGTTCTCCCTTTAGAACTGACCATTGCTGTACATTATTTACTTTGAAGGTTTTTTTACATATGGTGAACATCTGAAGTCTGTCTTTACAAGGTTAACCTTCTTTAGACCAGGAGAAACAGAGATGTATTTTGGTCAGGCACTGGGTTATCAGCTGAAACTGTAATTGAACGAAAGTTCCTATAATTTCATTCAGTTGGAAAAATGAAATAATTTTACATTGCTTATATATTACAGATGTATCAGGCAGTGCTATTAACTAAATATGATCAATTAAATATGCTTAGTCTCTAATTGCGGTGTGACAAAGGAATAGCCCTGAAAAAAGGTATTCTATTACTTTTATTCATTTCCGTTTTGAACTAATATTGTTCATGCTTTACTCATCCTAAAGGTAACAGTTCTAAAAAATACATTGTTATATTATTAGTTAACTAATAGAAATAGTGCTGTGTAGTCAGGTACTAAAAATAAAATTTAATGCAGAGAGGTAACAAGACAATGTTCAGACTGGCAGACTAAGCTCCTGTTTTCTCAGCTGTTCATTTGTGTAAGCTGTAACATGTCCTTGGTTGATTTCCATTAAAGCCAAAAACCAGATTGATATATGAGATGGGTACAGCTGAAAAATCTGAACATTTACTACATCTTTGTGACAATTATCTAAATCAAATTAGAGAGTTCCATCACAATGTGCAAATGCTGGAATAAGCCACTACCAAAATCCTATAGGAAACATACCTATGTATTTCTTACAGAGGAAAAAAACCCATAGTTTTATGTTATTTACTCAAACAGATTGTCTTGCCTCTGTCATAAATAATAAATTTTACCTTCTGCCTGTTAAAAAGGCATAATAGGAACTATATTTGGAAGTATTGTAGAAATGCATTATTTAAATACAAATTTTGGGGTTTGGCTACCAAATTTTACCAGAACAGTTTCAGTGGCCAAGGACACATAGATTTCTAGAGCTTCAAGGTAATTTTTTTTCTCTGATATATTGTCTTTTAAAATTTTTCACAATATTGCAGAACAACTTAAAGATATAAATATTGGCTGATAAGTAACTTGAGGATACACTTTTTGAGTTTTATACTAAGAGTAAATATTTAACATCTACGGTTTTGCTATAAGAATGTCATCAGTTAGGGGTATTTTATTGATCTTGGCTTAGTAGTGTTTTCCTCTAAACTATTCTTTCTTGCTTATGCTTTAAACTTTTTTTAAACTGTTCACACTTCACCTTAGCTCAAAAAAGATATAGAAAAATTGGGCTAGTTGGAAAAATATGATTCCTCCACTGGTGTTTTCATATTGACAGAACCTGTAAAAAACAAAGCAATCTCTAAGGTTTAGAATGGTGTATGACGTCTGTCAAGAGCTAGGATTATATTGCTACTGAGGAAAAACAGCAAGCAAATTTTAAGTTCCAATTTCATACCACTGCTATGGCAGGATATAGTCTTTCTGCTGAAACAGAATTCAATTTATAATTTTTGACCATAATACTTTCATTGAACTGCTTTCTTGCAACTGTAGATGTGAATGCTTCGCTTCAAATACATTCTTCTGGTCTCACAGAAGGTAATGGAACTATTAAATTGTTTAAGTGCCAGTGTGTTTACAGGGATGAAGCATAAATTTTCACACAAGACCTCCTTCTGTATAGATAAAAGGCATGGCAGAATACACAATAAAATTGAATGAAAGCATGAACTTGTTTCAAAGTCAATCAAAAGTCTTTATGATCATCTGCATATTCAGATGCATCAAGGAGACAATGTTCTAATGTATTGAATCTTCTCATTCCATGACTATCAGGCAGTAACATACATTTTCTCCTACAGCTTCTTTTAAACTACCTACCATCCTCATACTTCAAGAAGTTAGACCAGAAAATCTACTGATATATTTACCCATGAAAAATAAACAAACTCCACAAGCCTTCCTTCAACTGAGGGAGAAAATCATATTCATTCCAGTGACACAAGGGCATAAGCTTCAGTTCATGTAATTGGATGGGGGTGCACATGAAGACCTTGTAGGTGCCTGGCTTATAGCAACCCCAAGACATTTTGATAATGTAATTTGGACCAGTGCTGTGCATTCCAAAAGCAAAATAAATTACTCTTTTAGTTGTTTTCATGACTACCAGGGACCATTTCTAGTGGGGATGTTTTTTTCTACTCAGAGAAAGTATGAATTGCATTAGAGACTTTAAAATTAATCTCAATTTCCCTTCAATTTGGTGACAGAATTTTAACAAGTTGCTTCCAGGAACCCTTGAGAGCTTCCCTCAGCATCTCATTCTGTTAAAAACGTAGATATACCCCTGCAAGTACTATGGAATTTAAAATACAGTTATGAGCATTTTAAAATTGGTTTTGGTACGTCACCACTATTAAAATTTCTATTAGTTTTTTATTATATGTAATTCCCCTGTAGCACCATGGAGTTGCCTAATAACAAATTTACTCTTCTCTATTATAGGTTGTATGGGATAAAGTTGGGATGGTAATGTAATATAAAACTCTCTGTTCAGTTTGTTGCAACTTTCTCAAAGCTTTTTTATTTGTTGCTGTTGTTAGTTTTGCTTAAATTTTCACACCATACTTTGTAGATGCATTTTTGTTAACCATCCTCACTTTAACGTTGTGGACAACAGATTCCTGTGAATGTTGCAGCTTTCAGGAAGTTGTTCTTCAGGTTCAACACATAAAGTGTTTTTGAATAGTAGGTAAATTCTTCCTCTCCAAGTCCACTCCCTTTCATCACTTTCAGGTAAAACATGGCTTCTTTCAAGCTACAAACAGACCATAAATTCCCTAGTTTAGTCTCCCATGCCAGAGAATTTCCATTAGGGTTTTTTTTCAGTTTCTATTTCAGAGGGAAATGAGGCAGATGATCTGTATCAGGGGAAATTTGTTGTAGAGAGCAGTATGTTTGGGGTGTTCTGTCAAAGTCTACAGAGATCTCATGTTCTCAATTTGAGAGGTTTGCTATCTGAGTAGTTAAGTATTTCTCTTTTTTGCTCAGACTAGTGCAAAAACCAATTTGCACGGAACAATCTTTTCAGTTATGAAAGATATTTTGTGCTTTGTTTCAGGTTAGTGCAAGAACAGCACTCATGTTTAGTTTATGAAGGCTGAATTATTGTAGCAACCCCTTCATATTTCTTTATAATACTAAAAAATACAAGGGATTCTACTGTGGAAGGGCAATCATGCTGGTTGTGGTGAGGAGAAATTTGGTTAGTGGGAAGAAAAGGTCTACAGCATAGATTGGCTCATAATTAGAATAGAAAGACACTCAAGGAAAAGACACTGTAGGGACAAGAGTGATATACTGACCAGAGACTTTTGATGAATGCTTGAAATCTTGTAAAATAAAAGTCATTCTTATGCTGGAAAATAAAATGCAGGTTTATGATGTTGGCATAATAATCTTCCTGTGGGTAAAACAATTTCAGATGCTAGTAAACTGGAAAGTTGAGGCAAAAAAATGCTTTCAAAGCTCACAGGTTTCAGTGTCATTAAAAATACAATATTTGTAAAGCAGATATAAAATATTTGGTATGTGAGCGGGTCAAAAAGGTGCTAAAAGAGCAATTATAGCTGGACTGGAGGATTTGAAGGAGGAAGAGAGTGTTTTTGCTAAAGCTTGAAAATGAAAAAAAGAGGAAGTCAAGTGTAAGGGAAATCAGATATTATTTTTTCCTGGTCTCTCTCCAAACACCCCATTGAAGAGGCAGACCTTTATTCCAGTAAAGAAAGCTTTCTTGCCAAAAATGTGGAGGTGGCTACTTTGCTCTCAGCCAAGCTGAGAATGAATTATGAAAATAAAACTTACATCTACTGGGACCTTCAGTCATCTGTTACAATATGTTGAAAGTGACTTAATTCAGGAAGATCTGGATTCTAGCTCAGGCTCAGAGGGAACTTGTGGGCTTTATGGCTTCCTTTGTTTTCTATCAAGTTTTATAGCCCATATTTGTAGTAAAATAATGTTGTTTGAAGTTTGTATGTTTCATGGGAGTGGCGCCTTGAAGAAGTTATTTCAGATAAATGGCACCAGATGGAGTGTTTAGTTTGTGACAGGATTCCACTGTTTAGCTTGAAATTATGTTCTTTATTTGATGGCTTTATGGTATCAACAGCTATTCTAATGGCATATATTCTTGCTCTGCCCCTTGGAAAAATGGAATAAAATGCATCTTGAATCAATTTGGGGAGGGAAAAAAAGCTATGGTTAGATAATAATGTAGAGGATTTTCTTTACTATGAGATTTCATAACTTCATATCAGAGTATGAATTAATTTTTAGTTCAAAAGTATGTCTCAGTTCCCTTTGGACTATATGAAAATCTCCAGATACCTGGTTAGGGCAGAATAAATCCTCAAAAGAAACAATAACAATTAATATTTAGTATGAGAGTAAAAATGTTTCTGTACAATATTGGAGTCAGCACTTTTTTTTTTTTTTTTTTTAATTTGCCACCTTTCTTTATGCTGGTATCATCTATACTTTAAATCCTCCATTTTGCAGCAAAAATGAAAGCTGGAAAGTTGAGGCAAAAAAAATGAAGACAGGAAGAAGTTTGTCAGTATTAAGTTGCAGGACAATGAGACTGCTACTAATTGTGACACCGACTTTTAAAAACTCATTGTCCAAAAGTAATGGATAAGAGAGAGAGGGCAATAAAAATTACCAGCCATAAAACAGAAATGAAAAATGTGTCACAAATTATTTTAGGAGTGAGAGGTCATCTGTACAAGGGGGCAGCCCTTCAGAAACAGAAAGCCCAGCTATAAAAATGACAGTGTAAGTGATTTTATCTTCCTTTAGGGAGACTGGGCTCCTCAGCCCACAGACTTTTGTAGTGGTAAAGACTCTAAAGTGGGAAGATAAACATGTGGGAGATTTTATCTTCCCTAGGGAAAAAACCAAAGAATCTGAGAACTTCTAGTAATAAGAAAGACTGAAAAGGAAACAGAAATCAGATTTCTTGTTTTGTGTTCATTAGTCAATACACTTTCTAAATACTTGTACTATAAAGCATTAGAGAGGTTGTACTCTGGATAAAAGGAAGAGGAAAAATGACAAAACAGAACAAAAAAAGAGAAATATTTAAACTTTCAAATTAACTCCAGTGGATAATATAAAAGCAAACCCAGTCACAGGTCATTGAGACATCACCAGTCTGTGCACAGGTAGAAAGAGTTTGACAGAAAAGCGGATGGGAAGGTTTGAGACATCTGTCATGGTTTGAGAGGAGGTGAGTTTTTTGGAATGCTGTGGTCAAGCCAATGGGTGCCCAGATTTGAATATTGGCACCAGGTGTGGACACTGGGGACATGGATACGCCTCTGAGAACACAGAGGGTTAAAAGCAGAGCACTCCCAGGGGGGAGCTCTCTTGGGTTTCCTGGAGGGAAACAGGTCAGACCTCCCCTGGCCCAGCTGCCGGCTGGGCGGGAGAGGGGAAGCCATGCAGCTGGGTGAGGTAGGCCTGGGCCTTGGACAGAGATGGGAGGTGAAGAGGCCCTTGAGGACGGAAGGGTGGAGAAGCGCCAAGAGGCATCAGGCAGCCACCCCCACCGCGAGAGAGAGAGAGGGCCAGCCTGTGCTGGTGCCACTGGGTGCAGCAAGAAGGTGCCGGCAGGGCAGTGGGAGCCTGAGCAGCAGAGCCTGAGATTTTAACCCTTTCTCGAATAATGGAAACCTTAAAAATACTGATCCTCCTGGATCTGAATGAGAAGAGAGATAGAGATGAAATGGAGGAGGAAATGGGCAAGTGTGATGAAAGTTCGTGCAATTGAAAGATGTAGGAAGAGTGGAGAAAAATCTTAGGTGGGAAGAGATGATGGAGTGGCCTTGGCTGGACTTTTCTTGTATAGCCATGGACAGAACCATGTTTCCTGTGACACAGAGACTGCATCAGGGTGAGGCAATGGCTCAGTGCCAAGAGGGTTCAGTGTTTAGACCCCTCAGCCCCAGGGGTGAAATTTTGGGGGGACAGGTGTCCCAAAGGTGAGTGTGCTCTTTTTGGAATGGGACAAAGTATCCTTAAAAGGAAAATCCTAGAAGCAGCTCTGGTCCATGTGCAGTGGTGAGAGCACTGGACATGGAAGGAGGATGTCACCATGGCAAATGTTCTCCGGGCGGTGCCACAAGTGACATGGAAACACACAAGGTTTCAACTGTGTTTCCTGGGGAAGCCTATGGCACAAGAAGGACTCCTCTCCTGTTGATGAACTGAGAATTGATTATCTGAAGGATGGTGATGGACCAAGAGTTGATGATCTGAGGTATGGATGTACTGGAAATTTGGTGGGAGGAGGAGGAAATGTTTTTTGGAAGGTTTTCATTTTTTCTGTGTGTGTCTTTTTCTCATATAGTTGTAGTTTAGTTAATAAAGTTTTCTTTTCTTTATTTCTAAGTGGGGGCCTGCTTTGCTTATTCCTGGTCACATCTCACAGCAGACACCAGGGAGAGTGTGCTTTCATGGGGGCACTGGCATTGCACCAGCATCAAACCAAGACACATCTCAGGTGGTCTCATGTGGTTCTGGCCAGGATAGGACAGTAGCCAGGAGGGGCATGGCTAGGACATGGAGCTTGTTTTATACCACCTCAGGGCATGTGCAGGGGGCAGGAGGGGAAGGAGCCCCCTCCAGTCAGGTAGTGGGGAGGGGGCACTCAGGTGTTGCTGGGTTCTGCATGGTGAACACTCCTGTGTGAACTGTTCCCTTCTCTTGTACACTGTGTGATTAGTATTGTCACTGTTACTTTTTGTTTCTTTTTCCATTGTTGTTTCCAGTGAACTCTTCTTATCTCAGCCTGTGATCTTTACCTGTTGGGCCTCCAATTCTCCTCTCCAGCCGACTGCAGGGAGGAGGGGGAAGTGCGCGAGTGATGCATGGTTTGGAGTGTTTCAGTGGGAACATTTATTTGGGGAACGCCATTTCTGTACAACAACATCTCATCATTTATTTTAGGATCTAGGAGAGTTGGATTATAGAACACTTTAGCTCAGCTGGCCAGAGCATGGGGCTAATAACACCAAGGTTGTGGGTACAATTCACTTAAGTGGACCACACATGTCGTCCATTGACTTAAGAGTTGGACTTGATGTTCCTTGCGGGTCCCTTCCAACTCAGAATAATCTGTGAATCCTAAGTATGGCTCCATGCAGTATAAGGATTTAGCTTCTCAGACACTTCAGAAATGTTTTGGTCCTAGCTGTCTCTAGGTAGTGTGCCTAAATCGCTTCTAAAATTGAGAGAAGGCACTCAGACATTCCTCAAAGTTTTGCTCCAAGTCAATCACATATTTTAAAAACAAAAGGAATATCTTGATTTGTAAGCAGAAACACTTGGAGACCCAGAGGAAATTCTGGAATACTCATATACTCCCCGAAAGCAGAACTCTTCTGCAAGAAAATCACAGACTCCTACCAGAGCTCAGTTCAGATTTCCAGCTAATTTGAGGTGTGGCACACTGCAGAAAGTACAATTTATAGGAATGCTTTCCTACATTTTTAATATGTAGCAAAATGTATGAACTGTCAACTCATGCCTTCTTTTTCAGGAACAGAGATATTAAAAAGACATTGTAATGTATACTTTATTTTTTCAATAAAATGGTTTGAAATATATCCATTATTATTAACTGCTTATTCATAACTTTCTCAAACAGGTAGTAATTTTTATACCTTCATTAGCTGAAAAGAAAAAAATAATAACACTGTATATGAAAACTAGAATGAACTAATGCTGTTGAGAACTAATAAGAAAAATATTTGACTTTATGAAGGAATTGCTACTGCTAGAGTTTTTTTGAAAAATGGCAGATAAATAATTACAGTCATGACAAGAATATAGAGATTAAGACATTTCTAATTTCCCCCTACCTCAATTCTAACAGTTTTAGTGTTCTGTAAAGACCAAGGCCAATCCGTAGTTTTCAGACTGGTTCTCCCCTCTCATCTGTAAAAACCAAACAAAAAAAATCAACCAACCAGCAAAACAAACAAACAAACCTCACAACAAAAGAAAACCAAAATAAAATAAAATAAAAAACCCAAACAAAAAACCACCCAAAGCCTAAGCAAACAAGAAAAATAAAACCCCACAAAACAAAAACCCAAAACAAACCAAACAAAAAACCCTACCGAAGGCAAAATTAACAAACCCTACCTAAAAAAGCAAGCTGATGAAAACCTCTGAACTATCAACAAAGAAACCCCTTGGTTTCAATAACCTCATTTAAGTAGCCATAGTTTTCATTTTAAAGATATTTGATTCATTTGCTGCTTCTCTTTCCAGTAATGTCTAGACCGTTTTTTTTTTTTTTTAAGAAGTGGGTCTTTATAAAGCATAGCAGAATCCTTCTTCATTGAACCATTATGGCAAAAGATCTCTGTGGATAAGATGATTAAACAGTTGAGCAAATACCCACTCTTGAATTGGTGATCGACTGAAGTGCTCCTTGCACTGATCACCATCCACACCATGAGTTTTGTGACACCCCTTGCCTCTGCCATGCCCACTTGTGGACACCATTTGCTCTTCAGCTCATTCATGCTCAGGCAGTGTTCCCTTTCAGTCATGAGCAATTGTTTGAAACCCCTAGTGAGCCATAAATCATTAGCAACCCACACTCCACATCTGGAAGACCATCTATATCAATAATCCTTTCAGTTACTCTAGAGGAGAAGGCTTCTACTTTTTCTAAGAGTTATCTGCATGAGAACATTATACTTGCATACACAGCTTTGTTTTTGAATGTTATTGTAACTTTTTCCATTATTTATTCTGCTTTTTATTTCTTTAATTTTCACAATCCTGTAATATCCTAATCTTTTGGCTAGATCTGTGTTCATGTGTCCTGCAGTGTTTTCATCTCTTTGTATCCTTGAAATCTTTTTGAAATATCTGAATTTACATTTGAGAAATGATTTTTCATTTTTTGGTGCTGTAATGAAGACCTCAGTGAAGTTCTTTACTGCCAAATACAGTACATGTTGTATTAGCTCTTATGCAATGATAGTTCATACAAAAATGTATGTATTTCTATATAAATATATATATCATGCATATAAATGAAAACAGTGGAAGTGGAACAAATAACACTGCTTACTCTTTACTATTTCATCCTTTAATAGCTCAGCTGTTTTCTCTTTTTTCTTATAAGTAATCACCTTTCCCATCTGAAACAAATTAACTCCTGGGGAGGATATGTTCTGAGAGCTTTCATATGGTCCTTGTTACCAGGGAAACTACTTCTTTTGTCAGTATGTGTTCTGAAGCTCACGGACAGTGTAGATTGCTTTGTAACATCAGATGACAAGAGACAGCAAGGGCCAACTAGTTTGCATGTGGTTTCTGAGCAAAAAAATAATTAGACACTCTCACAACACTGGCCAACATTACTTATCCTGGACAGCTCTTCAAAACAGAGGTGTGCAAAATAGTGTGGTTTATCTATGTATCCAGCTTCCTGCAGGTTGATGAAATAAATATTGTCCTGGGGGCAGGTGGGTGGGAGATGCAGTGCCAAGCATCTGTCAGTGCTGGGGAGTCCTCTGCTGGGGACAGAGTGTCGGGGGACTGCTGGACACTGCAGGGTCCAGGTTTAAGAATTCTGAAATAAGCTGCCAGAGGAAACCGTTTCCCCTTGAGCAGGTTCTTCCTGGGTAGGTGTATCTCATTTTGAAAGTGGTTTGTAACACTTATTTTGTACACTGTGTGTAATTTTCCAAATTATTAAGCCTAAGGCTTCCAATTTCTAATGGAATATAGTACCCGAGAGCATATCTTTCTGATTAAAAGTGTGAGGGTTTTGGAAAGATGGTCTGCTTTTTTATTTTCAGCAAAAAACCCAACAGGTATAGTGAGGAAGAAAAGAAAAGTAATATATAGACCTCATGATAGTTACTGCTGTTTCAGAAGCTTCTCTGATTTACATTTTTAATCACTAATGAGATCAATGCCCATGTTGGATTGTAGAAGGTATTGGATATTTAAAGTGACTAGCAAACAGGATACAGAGTTGAGCCAATAATGAGAAATATCAATACCATTAACAGCTTCTGAGATCTCAGCAAGGCTTCTGTTTTCAAAAGTCTGTTAATAACAAGGCTCAGTGTATGTCTTACGTCTTTACCAGTCTGCTTTTTTAACCATGTTACTATGTCAAGCATTTTATCCACAGAAGCTGGTTTGTTTCAGAAATTAAGAAAGAATAGATTAATGAAGCTAGAGCATTTGTTTTGTTGGGGATTTTTTAAGAAAATAAAAAAAAAGAAATTAGGGAAAATAAATCATCTGGGTAATCCATTTTCATTCTTTGGAAGATTTAAATAATAAAACCAGAAACACTGGCTGCAGAAGTGGAAATATCAGTTTAGCTTTAATCATAATCATTCCACCATTGTTACAATAGTCCTGACAAGTTGGAGTTCAGTCTTTTTTGAAAGCCATGCATGAATATAACTGAAGTTTCAGTCAGCAACACCTAGCCATGAATATTGGCTATGAGAACAGATCACAGAAAATGTAGCACATTGACAACAGACATCAAACAATCTGCTTTGGAAAGCATCTGTACAATTAATCTGAGCAGATCACCAGGTAATGGCTATTCAACAAGCTGAATACAGTCAAGAGGGATAAATCATAGACAGCAAGCCGAGTGAAATAACTGAGATCATAGAAATGGCAGAACAAGTGATTATAAAAACCATTGCTTTTACTTACATGGCACCAGATGCATTAAATACTAACAGGAAGGCAAAGTTCCTAAACCAGAAGCATACAGCCTAAACAGAGCTTTTATGCATATGATGAGAGTAAGTCAAAGAAAGCCAGCACAGCTGGATGACAAATTTAATAATGCATTTGGTACAATGGGGCATAAAATATTTTCTTGGGATTACTTATGAGCAATACAAACATTTTTCTATGCAATGTTTATGTTTCTTTAAGGTACGTTCAATGGGCCTGATGCAGCAAAAAATAGGGACGTGTTCTTACATCTCATAACTATATGCACAAGAAGTTTAGGTAAACTCATTTGTATCTGCTTCCAGTGGGACATAAACAAATGCTTCATTTTTTTGGTGAAAATAGAAATTATTTAACTTTCTGCTAAAACAGACATGTGGCAAATAAAATACCAACCCCCTACCCCTTGGGATACTGGGCAAAAAATCCAAAGTAAAAGGGTCTAAAGCATATGAGAAGCTCAGGTGAACTTTTCCTTGGATTCTGCAAAATCTGTGTTTTCAGGTTGGGTTTGTAGCTAGCAGGTCCTGCAGGAGTTCTGCAAAAGCAGAGCATTTAGACCCTGAGGGAAGAGAGGAAGCTCTTCCCAATCTCTTTTAACAGTGGTTTCCCTTGTCAATTAAAAGGATGCCAGCTACTGTCAGCTAGGAGTCTGCCAAGCCCTTAGTGTAAGATGCCTGAAGGGAGGATGCAGATTAAAGCAATGTAAGAAAAACAGATGTTAGAGCATGAACTAGAGATGTTCTGAAATTCAAAGAGGTTGTTCTGCCTTAATGTGCTTAATTACAGAATTCCTTGTTGCTGTCATTAAAATTGAACCCTGCTGTTAGCTCATTCATCTATGATCCAATTTCCATTAAAAATTTTCAGTTCTCTTAGGGGTGGTAGGACCACCTAGATTTGCCAATCCCTGAGATGTTACATCAATAGGGGAAAAAATATTCTCTTTTAATTCTGAACTATTCAGTGATCAATGTAAAAACGAAGTCCAGTGCTTAAATTCCAGGACTAGGGATTAGATGATCTAGATTTTATTACATTAGATAGATCTGTGATGAAAAACCAGCTCCCTTGAAAACCTTGAAAGTCTGGCTATTAACTTCAAAAGACCCACGATTTCTCCCTTGCTGTTAAAGTTGGAGTGAGTAATTCAGGTCAGCCTTTTGAAAAGGCCTCAGAACTACAGATCTTACAAGAACACAGAGCATCCCAAATATGAAGCATCCAGCACCAGTGAACTCCTTTATGCAAATTCTGTACCCATTTTTTTGTACTCTCATCATATGCAGAAAATAAGAGAAATTATTTTATTGAGAAGCTTTACTTACTGATATTGGATCATTAATCAATGAAAATAATAATAATAAAAAAATTAAAAGAAAATATAATAAAAACTACACTTGATTAATCTTCTTGTGCTTCCTCTCTTCCTGAGTAAAGTCAAAACTGTATTTTCAGTTTTCTTCACAAACTTCCAGTTTTCAAGTTGCATTCAGGCATAGAATGAAAAAGGGGAGCAATTTGTTGAAATCATTCTCTCTAACATATATTTGAAAAGTACACTGAAGAAATCCGTTCCATAAAATTGAAACTGGTTTATTTTTTAGGGAATTTTAAAAAAAAACACACTTTTTTTTTTTTCTGAATCTTGTTAAAACAACCAGTTTCCACATTTTTTTCTGAAAATATTTTATGTATATACAGTCATAAGAATCCTTTAGGTTGGAAAAGATTTCCAAGATCATCAAGTCCCACCATTAAAGCAACACTACTAAATGCACAATAAACCATGTCCCTAAATGCCACATCTATGTGCCTTTTAAACACCTCCAGGGATGGTGACTTCACCGCTTCCCTGGGCAGCGTGTTCCAAAGCTTGACAATCCTTTCTATGAAGGAATTTTTCCTAATGTAAATGTAAAGCTTTCTTGGTCTTCCCTGAGCCTCCTTTTCTCCATCTCTCTCAGCTGCTCCTCATGGGACTTGTGCTCCAGACCCTTCACCAGCTCCCTTGCCCTTCTCTGTTTTTCTTGTCCTGAGGGGCCAGAACTGAGCACAGCACTCGAGGTGTGGCCTCACCTCAGCTGAGCGCAGGGAACAATCCCTGCCCTTGTCCTGCTGGCACAGACCAGGATGCCACTGGACTTCTTGGCCACCTGGGCACAGCTGGCTCATGTTCAGCTGCTGTTGCAGCATCCCCCGGTCCTTTTCCCCTGGGCAGCTTTTCAGCCACTCTGTCCCCAGCCTGTAGTGCTGCCTGTGGTTGTGGGGACACAAGGACAGGACACAGCTCTTTGTCTTGTTGAACCTCATACAGCTGGCCTGAGCCCATTGATTCAGCCTGTTCAAATCCCTCTGCAGAGCCTTCCTGCTCTCCAGCAGATCAGCCCAGCATGGTGTCATCTACAAACTGCATATGGGTGTCCTTGATCCCCTCATCCAGATCATTGATAAAGACTTTAAACAGGACTGGCCCCAAAAATGAGCCCTCAGAAACACCACTAGTGACTGGCTGCTAAAGGGCTGTTTACAACCAAGCAGCAGATCCAGATAGAATAACCCCAGCTACTTTGAGTCATAAGAAAAGAAAGGAAAATCAAGGACAGTATAAACCTAACGTTGAAAATTTCCAGAAAACAGAGTGAAAACACAGGATTTATTTTTGCTGCATAAATATTTAAATTAAATATAGACATGAAAAGGTCAAGCTTGCTCCTCCAGGAAGCCAAGGAACAATCTGAGTTTCCTTTTCAGGTTTTGAATAAAGTTATGTAAAGATGTCTTCAAATGTGGTTAAGGATGGGAGAGGGGAACACCCATTCCTGTGGAGTTACTCTGTGGAAGAAGACTGGAGCTCATGAAGGCACTTGGATGGACTCCTACATGCCAGAAGTTATGAGTCGTGTCTGAGACACAGTGAACCTGAAGAGACTGGAGAAAAATGCTGCTAGAGCCACGGAACCACAAGTATTTGTGTTCATATAATATAAATATCAGTATAAAAATCCTGATTCCAAAAATCCACCTTATATCATTGTCTAGGTTTTTCATAGAACAACCTCAATATTTTAATCTAGAATTTTATTTGACTTTCTAAACTTTTTATAGTCCCTCCTAGAACATTCACTAAAATACTATGAACAGTCTTTACTCTTATTGAATAGTGCTTTACAGTTCTCCAGATTTATTCTGATTAAGTACAAAGGCTACATGGTGTCACATTTAAAGGAATTTGCTGTTTTTATTAAGGAACCTAAATAACTGACCTACTTTTAAAGAGATGACATTTGTTGTTACATATTAAAAGAAAGTGATCAAGATTTCAAGTGTTCTCTGTACTTACCATTGGGAGCAAGAACTAAATATTTCTGGAGATCATTTAGGAACCTCAGTGGAAGCAAAGCACTGCATTTCATTTGTACCATGTGAGCCAATTATTTTTGAAAATCAGATTTTTTAGCATACTCTCCATATATCAGAGCGAGCAGTATGTGTGACTGGGTATTGTAAACAATCTGTTTTGGTTAGCATTCCTACCATCAAACCACGTGCTAGGGTACAGCTGAGGAGTGAGAGCAGTAAGGTTAGTTAGCAAAGGAGTCCAAGCAGAGCATCTTGGAAATTCACATATTCCAGTATATCTTGAAAATTCAGATATTATTAGAAACATATGAGGGACAGTTTCCACGGCTTGTTGTCACAAAAAATTACAAATGCTGTTTCAAAAAGTGTTTTTGCAGTTATAGGAACCAGGTTACTGAGGGAAATTTCAGACTGTTTATTTATTCTTTAGTTGAAGTATAACTTAAAATTATTTTGGCATGGACTATCTGAATAAATATGACATATTTGGATGGCAGTGCCCCTTGCACAATGGCCAGAGTGTTTTGCTGGGAGAAAAATACACAGAACACAGCAGGAGTCAAACTGAGCACTGGTTAATGGCAGCTTAAAACAGATATTCAAAGAATTGATCAGGTAGCTTAAAGAAAATGTAAATAAAATGGGGAATCTCCATGTCATCAGAAATCTTTATTTTAACAGACCACTGAGTATCATTGCTAGACTATGTATTCCTATCCAATACCTTCCAACAGAGCTCCAAGTCAATGATAAAGAGGGACAAGATAAGCATAAAATCCACCGACATCCCCTTCAAAAACCCATCCCACCAAACCCAAAACCTTACAACAGTAGCTGACTCCCAGCATATTTGGTTGAAATCAGAACAGAGCTGTATCCTATACACCCTTCCATCTGCTTGTCTGAACAAATTATACCAGTTTTTTCACTCTGCACCAAGGGATTTATTAGAAGAGCACCACAACGGATTTACAAATTTATGTTAGCTAGGGAAAAATTACTGGGTTGTTTGGAGTGATATTACGGCCTTCAGGACCCTATTTTGCATGTAACCTAAAGTTCTTCCTGTAGTAAAATATCTCAGGACCAAGCTATTACTCCAGACATGATATTGGTCCATCTTTGTATCATTTCTGTACACCTCTGCACATCTCAGAAACATCTGTGAGTTGTTCTGCCTCAGTAGATACAATGCTGAGTTTTTCGAGTGATCACAGAGAACCTTAGGTTGGTATGGCCCATGAAAAAAAGCAATATATTTGTTTCTTTGGTGTTTTAGAAGATTCTAGAAGATTGTGACAAAGGTTAGTCAAAAGAAGGTGGAAGAAAGAGAGTCACCCCATGCACTTCTAAAGACAACAATAACAAAAGAGAAATCATAAAATGAAACACATACCTACTTTTAATTGTCCCTTCCCTGCTTAAGTGGCATCTGTAGCATTTTCATTAACAATGCTAAATTTACCTGAAAAAAAAAAGGAACAGGAAAGCAGAATTTGTAAAATTGTGTGTTATTCAAACAGGTCATTTGGTTATAGGAATTATTCTACAAATCTGGAAATTCATTCACAGATGCTATTAATATTGTTCAAACTGCTAAAATATGCTGTAAATATTTTCAGCATTGACAAACCAAAAGAGAAATATTTTCCTCACTTTTTTATCCCATCACAGCTTTCATGAATCTGCCCAAGTACAACGTAGAATAGACGAGAGCTTAGGAAGGGTTCTTACTTTACATCAGAATCCTTCAGTTTATACCCCATTATTTCTTAAAAGATGTGGCGTGTTAGCTTAAAAATATACTCACCCTGATTTTTCTTTTATAATCTTCCAATAGTTAGAAATAATTTTTCATCGCCTTTCTTGATAGAAGTAATTTTTCTCCTAAATGTATATTTTTGTTCTAAAACAACAAACCATCCCCAGATTTTATATGGCATTTCATGTCTTAAAAGTACTTCTGTAAGTAGTGTACTCTCAACATCTTAAACCAGCAAAGCTGCAGTACATTTGATCAATCCTAAAAGACTGTCTTGTTACAGAGATCCATTCCTCAATGAATAAATATAAACCACCTATAATTTAACATAAGCTATGTGAGAACTGATCTTAACATAAGGTAGTAAATATTTCAGCATCTGAATATTTTCTTTGAAAGACATGATCCTAAGACATTAAAACCTATTGAAATTATCTGATTAGAGTGAGAGCAAGGTATCTACCCCAAGTTTCCCATCTTATCCTATGCTCTATCCAGTAGTCGTTTCCTCTTTCAAACCATAACAAATTGACTGTGGTAGGCACTGACAATTCCACCACTTGCATACAAAACAGAAAGAGTTTCTCCAGAAACAAATAGGCTTTATAAAACCTGTGGTTGCAAGCAGCCAACTCGAACCTTCTTTACCCCTACTCCCAAAGGTTCCTCGGACTCTCTGCTCTGCCTCCACCTCTCCTCACATCCCTGCTTGCCTCCTGGCAACATTTGGCTGGGCAGGTTGCATGGTGTCAGCCCTGTTTAGTTTGGGCAGGCACCAACAGGGCAGAGAGGTGCCAGCATCTCCATTGGGGAGAGGTGGGGGGAAGCCCTAAAATCTTCTAATTTTCAGAAGACTTACATGAAATTAATGTTGTTGGCAATTCTGCCCTTTTATAAAATTGGCTGAAATTACTGGATGTATTCAGAATGCCTCACAGGGATGACATATATCCACCCAGATTTGATTCAGGGGTACAGTGCTCCTATAAATCCCTTTCTCTTCCTCAGCATGCCTAATAGTACCACAGGCTTCATAACCCCACGTAATGCTGCCAGGGAGGTCTGCTAAATAATGTCCTGTCTGAAGAGGAGCGGCATGGTGAGCTTATATAGCATATAGGGAATGTTACTGTAATTGAGGAGCTCATTGCCTATAGATGTAGATCTACAGTGATATGCAGACAACTTTCTCCAAACCTAATTTCCTAACCAGGTCGTCTGTCCTCTGGTTGCTCTTACCAAGCAGAGTTCAGGTCTCACCTATTCCAGCATCTACGATGCAGTACTTCCATGTGATTAGATGAATATATAATGATCAATGAGAACAGATGCAGACTCTCTGTATTTTTAAGGAACAGTATTTGAAAGAGCACCATTAAATTACTAAATGAAATGCTCAGGTTTGACCCTCTTTAACTCATAGATAAAATACCCTTCAAATTCACTGAGTCCTTGGATTTTGTCCATAATCCATACTTAATTTTACCAAATGGTCTTCAACCAATAGATCATGTCAGAAAATATCAAGCAATTGATCCTCTAGACAAGGCTTAATGGAAAGAAGAAAACAGGTTAGAGTAGTTGAAGGGTTTTTTTGTTTGTTTTTTTTTTTTAATATTTGAAATTTATTAAAGTTTTGCCCTACTAAACTTTTCTATATAGTGAAATTCTGAGTGTAATGCACCATTCACTAAAGCCTCCAGATTTAAACCTGCAGATACAACTCACTGTATAAATTTACTGCATCCTGGTAAGACTGAAGAGACATAATTCATTTGCATCAGCCACAGTGAAGTATCCAAGAGGCATTTCAAGCTAAATGGGATATACCTGGCTTGGGTCAACAGTTTTCCCTTCATTTCTTCAGACATAACACTGGACTATGGTATAGTGACCACAGAGAAATGCTGGGTTTTGCTGTAGGATGATAAGCTCAGGCTGTTTGCTCTGTGTGCATGAATAAATGGCCATCTGAAAGAGAACATTTTGTGTTCTACTGATGGGCTTCATTATTGGCTTGTAGTCCCTTCTGCATTGCTGCACCTCTTTGGATGAACTTTCCCATTATCTCTTCCAGCTGTGTTTTCCTCAATATGGAAACATCCTCGTGTTCTGAACGAAGCCATTCCACTGAGTGGCTGAAGGTGGTGAACACATTCTTTCCGACAGCTTTTCATGCAGCTTTTGGAGAAGATTTCTCAAAGATGGAGATGATGCTGGCTTCCAGGGGACACAACCAGCATCGGGCAAGCCACCCAAGGGTCCCCCTGCAGCCAGGCGAGCGCCACTAGGTGTCAGCGCAGCCCCGCGGATCGCAAACCTATTGAGGGACACGGGGACAACAGAGTAATTAGCAAAAAGAGTTTAAAATATATTTCTCTTTCCTTCTTATTGCTTTTAAACCACCTTTGTATTTTAACTCTTTTCCTTCCCTTCCCCCTGCTTCTGAATTTTCAAAATGTGGTGGTCCAACAATCTGGCACTGGTGGCACTTTTTGTATGCTAGCTATAATGTTGGAGCAAATGCCATGTTATCATTACTTGGTCTTTGCTTTCACTCAGACTAAAACTTATTCCATAAAACTTGCAGAATCAAGAACAAAGCAGAAGCATTAAGCACAGACAGGAATCTTCCTTGAACATATTTCCTTAAAAATATAAGTATGCCTTATTCCTTTTTGATTTAGTATAATAATCTGTTATCTTTTTTCATGCATGTTACACTGATTTCATGCATGAGTGGAAAGGATGGATGATTTATTAGGAGAGCCCTCCTCATCCTGCCAAGCAGACTTGTGTTTGAAATTGATATGTACTTAAAGAAATACAATATCTCAGGTCACAGTTATGAAAACACATTTCTGGTTGCAGCTTCATTAAAGGTTTTCTTTTAAAAAAATATAAGCAATAGATATCTTAGCTGTTGCTCATCTTTGAATTCTACATTAAAGATAATACTAATGAATGATTTGACCAGAATAATTTTCTACAGCTTCTGTTCCTGCCTTTGTATCGATTTCCATTATTCATGCATAATTATGGTACAGAGTGTTATAAAATGAGGTTTGATTTTGAAACATTGCTTGTAACTGGTGACTCTTCAAAGTTTGAAAAACTGAGGCATCAGTTTAATTACATTAGTCTGTCACCAAATATTTTTGGAAATATTTTTAGTAGGACTTGAAAACCCATTAAAATATTATTAAATTGTGAAGCCTGTAGTTCTGCTCTAATTAACATCTCCTTGCTGTAATGGTAAATCACCATTCAATATAGTGGTGAGGATATTTCTAAATTGTAAGCCCTGAGTAATTTGAGTGTTGCTGCCAAGATACAGCCACCCAAACTAACAGAAAGCTGATTGATGACATTTTCTCTGAGTAGAGTGCTGAAAGTAGGAGCAAAACTTCTGTGAGTTAATGAGATGCTCACTCTTCCTTCAAGAAATTTTCGTGGTGCAAGAGTCAGAGGTTTTGTATAGAGACTGTTCAACTCATGGTGATCTACTTCCAAAGAGCAGGTTGGTGGCAGATGTTAAAACTTAATCTATTAAGGTTTTTGGTGGGGTTTTTTGTTTGTTTTGTTGTTGTTGTTGGTTGGTTAGTTCTTTTAATAATTTAGGCTTCATAATGAAGAGCAAGTTGACATGGAAATCTTGGATAGTTCTTATCCAAACCATAGACTTAGATTTTTCTGTGGGTGGTAGGAAATCATTGTGTCCTTGCACATACTGTTCTGAAATATAGCCACTGAACTGAGAAGAAACTCCATTTTCTACTCTGGCATACTTTCGCTGTTTTACTTTTACACCATGAAAGATTGTTGAATTTTTAAAAAGGGGTTGAAAATCTTGATTATTTCCACTAAATCAAAACATTAGACATTTTCACTTTAAAAATTAAATTTTTAAATTGATATCAACAGTCTGACTGTTCTGAATATGTAAAGGTATGAAATAAAAACTTGTGTTCACTGAAATAAAAAATTTCAGTGATATGCTCTGCACTGATCATTACCATTTAGGAGAGACCTTGTGATTATAACACATTTTAGGACAACATCAGTTCAGTGCTCCAAAGTTGTGAAGAAGCAAACTGAGTGCTGAAAATTATTAGAGAAGAAATAGAGAATAAAGCAGAGATAATTATTGAAACACTTTACAAATCCATGGGGAGCTCACATCTTGAAGAACTGGTATAATTCCAGTCATCCCATTGCAAAAAAAAAAAAAAAAAAAAAAATAGTAGAACAAGCATGGGAAAAAAGGAAAAAAATTATGATCAAAATTACAGGAGTTTTTCATAAAAAGGGTCAACAAACATACTGCATCTCTCCATTCTGTGAAGATATGAGGGAGAACTTGTAAAATTCTGCAAAATCATGAATAGCATTAAAAAGTTGAATAGATGGCAAGAAAACGCTGTCTTATACATTACAAAACCTAGGTACACTAAAAGAAACAATAAAAGAAAAGCTCAAAATGAGTAAAAGGGTAAGACTGCTTCAAATAACACTCCTTTAAACTGTGGAACTCCTTGCCATAAGAGATTATATGGATGTTAAAAGTTGTAATGGTTTGAAAAAATGTTTGAAGAGTTTTATTAAAAAAAACCCACTGAGTGGTCTTAAATCTGTGGATCCTTGTGATATCCGTGTGATTTCATGCAGAGTTTTGCTTGTGGGGAACCTGACTGTCTGAGGCTCATCACATTGATTTCAGAGCAGTGCATTCAAATTCAGTCCATTGCAAACCAAGCCACAGAAGTTTTAATAACTGTGGCCAAGTCAGATTCTGCCAGGAGAAGGTCCAATCTCACTGGTCATAAATGAAAGAAGACTTTTATGGTGTTTCTTGTCATATGCTGTAATGAGAAATGCAGAACCACGCTGAGGCTGCCTGTCACCTTAAGAAATGAGAGCAGCTGTCCCTCAAGCAAAAATGTTATTACTGTGTTGGTTACTTGTCCAAAATGTTTTCCTCTGCCTATCAATATTGCTTTTACTGTGCCCAAGTTTAGTTCAGCCAGCTGTTCCTAGTCATAGCACTAACCCCTCTCAGGTTCCAGGACAGGTGGAGCGGGGTAGTTTATGGCAATTTGTTTTATTGGTTGGCAATGAGTAGAAAGTTAACTTACTGAATGAGAAAGTGATGTAGAGCTGAATGTCACAATGTATCTCTAGCACTTGTGTCTACTGAGCATGACAGATTCCCCAGAGAAGTTGTACAGGTAAATGGAATGTAAATGGAATGAGAGGAGAGAGAGTTTGTAGCATTTCCAGTCCAACACTTCGGAACTCGTATTTACCATTCCTCTCTGTAAAACTGACAGACAGTAGTGAGGTTCAGATTTTTGAGATTTCTGTCTTCAACATCATCTTTTTCATGTCCTAAAGAGCAGCATTATTTAACTGTGAGTCTTTTAGGTTTTACTAGTCCCTAAAAATATAGGACATCTAATATAATTAAAAGGGATAAGTTATTGTATACAATTTTTAAAACTTTCGTGATAAACAACCTAACAATAATCTTTAAGAGGCAGTTTTTCCTCTATCTACCTTTCAGACAAGCAGAAAGGCAACTATAAATCCTTAAATTGCTATAAACATTTCTTTGGGTTACATTACGTCCCTTGGTGCTCCAAAAGTGCTGAACTCAAGTGAGTTTTTAATTTTGCAGGGTTAATAACCATCAGTTCACTGTGACTCTCATAATACTGCTGGCTCTAAAAGTGTGTAAGTGACCTATTGATTTCCTTGGCATTTTGTGGCTTGTTCTGATATGAGCACAGGGTTTTTTGAAGTCATCTTGCTGCAATGACAAACAGTCAATATACTCTGCCAGTGCTCAGTTATTGAAACCTTTTACCCAGTGGTTAGATAGTATTGCCTGGAAAGGTACTGATTGTGCCGTGTTGCTGGTTTATACTGAAGGCTTTTCAAGGGGCTCCTCACTCAGCTGTGAATGTTTCAGTTTGTGGAGCATTCTTTATTTGCTTAGCCTTGTTCTTCCCCTTAAATTGCGCATTAAATATAAATCTGCATCCTGATACATCACAAAGACAACGCTGTGCTTCTAGCAGACAGCAACCCAGAGAGGTGATGTAATGTTTTTGGACTGTCTCAGCTCCCTGGAGCGAGACAGGTTGGAATTCCCCCCATGTCAAAGACCTGCCCCCCTATGAGATATAAACACAGGTTAGCTTAGCCTGAATCTGGTGGCAAGCAGTGCTGCACGTGCTGGCAGAACTCTTTTCTATCCTCTAAAGGGTAATAAATAAATAGTTCTCCAAATTCTCAAAGGTAACCTGTGTGGTTATCTCATGATGTGAGAAAGGATACAATGCTGGTTTGCCCTTTTGCAGAGCTCAGCTTTTCTGCCCCAACAGGACACTGCTGTGTGAAGTGTGCCCTCTTTTGCCTGACACTTCCCTTGAGTCTGGGAAACAGGCTCTTTGCCACTTAATCCTTACCACTGGCAGATTGGTCTTGCCCCTGTTGCTGACTCAGCTTTGTCTCACTTCACCTCCTTCACTGCCCATTCCCCTCAGCCTGCATCTGTCAGGAACTGTGCACCCCTTCCATTTCCTTTCTTTGATGTAAGTGATAGGGAATGCAATTTTTATCCTATACAATACCCGTACCAAAACTTGCTCTCACTTTTTTGTCCCTACTGCCCAAATGATCTAATTGTGTCTGTGAGCTGTCTGGGAGGGGAATGTCAAAGACCAGGTGACACTGAGTCTCCCCTCTACATCTGTTAGCACATGAAATCCCCTGACACGTCCCTGCCCTTCAGTCACTGATCTCACACAAACAAAAGCTCTACTCACAGTTCTTCTAGAGGGAAGAGCTGAGAGGAGAAAGGGAATAGGAAATAGAGCTTACCTTCAATTCCTTCTCCTCTGACATCACACATGTTGTGCCATCTCTCAGGACCAGGATGCAGAGGTGCAGGGCAGTGCCATGCAGAGCCAAACCTCTTTGTGCACAGGGCTTAAGGGGAACCATCAGCTCTGGCATTACCAATCCAGCAACAGAAATGCAGACACTGTTTTTTCTTTTGTATCACAGCACTACAAAATCGTTTGTGGGTTTTTTTTAGTGCTGCTCTAAGACAGAAGGCCTGCAAGGAGTGAAGACTTCAGCTTATGCTCTATATTACTTTATTTTTGAATAAGACCATAAACAGTGTTGAAAGTAAGGCTACAAGTCCACCTCAGCTCACTATCAGTCACAAAAACAACCATATTTGTATTATTCCCCATGTTTTCTCATAAGCTCTGTAAGCATGAAGTACCAAAATTCTTTCCCATGAATCCCAGAAAAAAGTAAAACCTTCAGGTAGAAATCAAATCAAATGGTCTTTCAGAAAAGTATATAAGAATTGATTCCTCCTTCAGGACACCTCTCAACTGAAAGCTTACTGCAGAAGAATAAAAACTTGTAAAGGAAATTTGACAGACACATTCATAGGTATGAATCTGAGTTTCTTATCATTAAGGAAAGTAAGGAAATAGTAAGGAAAAATAGAATACATTGCTTGCTATTGTGAAGTCAATTAGAGGGTATTAAAACTACACAGATGCATGCTCACAGAGTTAGTGTCCTTTGACCATTCCTGCTTCTAGCTACTTCACACTTGAATTCATTCCCATGATATTTAAATTGTTTAAGCACATGCACATGAAAATAAAATCCTTAGCTGAATCATCCTAATTTTCTTGAAAGATCCCATGCACAGATGATCTTACAGTAAAATTGATTAGGACTTATTCAGAAAATGACACAGATATAAATTATGTTCTATGCCGGCTTGCAAGGCTTCTGTTCTTTGAAATTCCTACCTAGCCTAAAAAACACCAGCTAAAATGAGGAGAGCCTGTCACTGAGGTGATAAAGCTGACAGACAACTTAATTATCTTGGCCAAGGAGAATTTGCTTGCTTGGACAATTGGAAGTGAGGAAGCCAGCTTGCTTTTAGTATCCCAGCAATAATTATGTCTATTATAATAGGCAGGACACGGTACTTTCCAGTCACTGTCTCTACAAAAATAGATGATGGGAATTGTGTTAGAAATAAATGTTATGAAATGTGTTCTCTGGAACAAGCAAACGTTTCATATTGTGGAGATAAGCTCTACAGAACTGTGTGAATCACTGAAACAAAGCGGCCCCTCTCTTTGCATGGAGAGTGAATGATGACCAGGTGTGTCTCAGCTGGAAAATAAGAGCATGAGCATAGCCTACTGGCTTCTGGTAAAATTGCATTAGCAGTAATTGCTTTTGAAAGGGGCTTTGCTGTTTAAGATTTCACATGAACTGCAAAAAATGTTCCCTTCTTTAAGCTTTTGCATGTTGTACTAATAGAAAATCAAAAATAAATGTTTGATATCCTGAGTTACTAAAGCTACTGCTAACACTCCAAACTACATCCTGAATAAAATCAAAATGAATTTGATTATTTTATTGCTTATTTCAAGAAATATCATGACCTTTGTGTTTCCCTATGGCCCCTGAAGTTAAAAGTCTTGCTTAGTTTTGCATCTTAATAAGTTAAGATCAATATGGTCACCCACATACAGATATTCTGGGTAGGATAGCAGGTAACTGCACAAATACATATTAAATTAGCTCATTAAGGGAATTAAAACTGATGAAGGAAAATTTACCTCTAATCTAAGGCTTTAGCTGAATCTGCATTCACTGTCTGCATGTAAGCACGGAAATAAGGCAATTATAGCTCAGAAGTCAAGATTAATATTTTGCTTTTGTGGCACCCTTTTATTCATTAAGTATGATTTTTAGTCATTCCAGCTCTAGCTCTAGCTCTTAGTTCTTTTCTAGTATAAACCTTGCATTGCTCCAAAGAAGAGCTTTTATCTTCACAGGGAACGGGTGGAGCACCGCACCACGCACTTCTTGAACATGATGGCTGTCTCACCTTGGTGCTGTACACCTCTCTAATACCTCACAGGCACGTCTTGCTTCCCTTTAAACAGACTTTGCAAAGACCATCTGGTCTCTATTTAGCCTTGCATGTGTATGAATCTGTCTGTGTCATATGTCAGCTACCACTGACGGAGAGCAGCAGAAAGGGACAGTGCAGTGCCCACACAGAGACAGCGCAGGGCTGGGTGCCTCAGGGCACAACACTTCAGCAGCAGGCAGGTGAATGGAGTAAGGAGGCTGCACACCTCCTGAAAGATCTGGGTGTTTGGTCAAACCTGGGTTTGGGGTGCTTCTGTGACCAGAGTCTATGAAACATGACACATTATCAATTAATAATAATTTTGATAACTGAAACCAGCAGCAAATGTATTTTCTTGGCAGAATGTTTTCTTTAACATTGAATAATCTAAACATATACAGCCTATAGATGTCAAGGAGCAGAGTTGCATGCCAGACAGAGGACCTTAAAAGTTGTTATCAAATCTCTCAGAGTAGATGGGAGGCTGATAACACGCTTGTTGTCTTTGGCTTGTTTCAGTTTCCTTACTTTCAATCTCATTGCTGATCTCCAGCAGCTTCTCTGCTTGCAATTCTTATTTGACCTTTTTGTTGCAAAGTTATTGTGGAGGCTTTAAATAGTTCTTTATGAGATCTCAGTGGGTATTTCAATCTGAAATTCAGGAATAGTTCTTGTTATAATCCTAAGAATCAGCATATACAAGCTGACCCGCAGCTCAGTGTTCATTTCTGTCCCAGATGTCTATTGTCTCTCACAGTAGGTACAGGAGAGCACAGTATAAGGAAGAAAACTGTTTATTAAAACTGCTGTGAAACAGGAATTACAGGGTTAGTGTGAAAATTTGAATTCTTCAACTGATATGTCCTTAACATTATTTTGAACTTTTTTGTTACTGTTAAAATAATAAGAATTCATTTATTTTCCCAACAGAAGTAATATGATGCATTTTACACCCAAATTGCTTCTAAATCAGTTCAGTTGTAAAAATCTGCAGCTTAAGAATAGGTTCTAATTTTTATCCTAGAAATTATCTGCAGATTGAAAATGCATTTGTGCTATCAGAGCTTAGATGGACTAATCATATCCCCAAACTACAAAAGAAAAATGGTTCAATTGTTTTGGTGAGTAAAAAAGAGACAGACTGTGCAATTAGAGCTTACAACAAATAAAGACCTGAAGATTACATTGTATTCTGATTTTTCCCTGCAGTTGATTTGCAATTTATTTTCCCAGATGAACTCAAGCAAGTACATTAGAATTACATCCACTGATTTCCATGGAACTTTTCTTTGAAGAACATTATTAATCATTATGAGGAAGGGAAAAGAAATAATAATAATACCTAATATTTGGGAAAAAATAGGAGTATATGGAACAGAATGGTTTTTTTTGAGAGGGGGAAGGGGAGGGAGGGGGGGCGCTGCAGTGATGACCATTAAAGTGAGAATTATGGGAGAATTCCTCTTTTAACAGAAAGATTCTGAAACCTTGTATTCCTGCACAGCAAGATAGATAAGCTCTGTTATACAAATAATTATTGCTGTTGCCACTCACCACATGGTCCCACTTTTATTTTTATTTTTAAATTGACACCTTTCCTTCTACTATTCATTCCATTTCATCACCAGCTCATGTTTTTTTGCTTCCCATTTATCAGAGAAAAAGAAAAGTTATTCTCATAACCAGGAGTTAAGCTAGAGGGATTTGTATTTCTATTTTGCTCAGTGTCACTTAGACAAAAGCTCACAGCAATAAAACACAGTTTGTATTGGAACATGTAGCAGTATGTTGATTATTTGTGATATAGTAAATGTGCTTTCTTTAAGAGTTTTCAGTTGCAACAGCAATGTGAATATTTTTTTGACTTTAAAGGCTTCACCTCTAGCACTTTCTACTAGAATTTTTTCCTCTGCGTGTGAAAAATAGGCATCCTTTAATCACATTTCTGAGGCAATGATTTGCAATGACACAGTGGCACTGAATCAGGTGCACTGTCCATCAGCTGTGAAATCTTGGATGATTTCAGGCAGAATCTTGTAATAGGCTGAATTAGCCACAGCCTATTTTACTAGTTACTGCATGTTACTTCACTTCAAACAGAATTGGGTATTTTATGGCAGCCACACCCTTTATCTCCACTTTTTAGCTAGCCCAGGAAGTGTTGTATAACTAACATTTCCTTCTATTTCCAAAGAAAATACAACTCCATCTCCAGGCTAAGACATTCTGATAAGCATCTTGCTACTAAGGAGCATGAAATTGAAATAGACCCAGTGCACTCTGCCCTTTTACCCAAATGAGATCCAGAGCATTGTTCTGACTTTCTTATTTCCATCCCCAAACCTAAATGACAGTTTTAAACATTATCTGATAGGGTAGGCCTCATAGAGCCCTTAAAATCACTGTACTTCACATTTCATTTCAGTAGTGATTAGCAAAGGACTCAAAAAGTCTTTGTTGACCATAAATTAACATGAGCTGCCCAGGTTTTGGTACAAAAATATATGACTAGTAGCTCTGTTCAAACTGAATGGCATAAATCCCTGGGGATGCGCTTATCAAAACAGGACCATGTGTTCTGCATTATTAACTAAGGGCTGTTTACTCAGATAAGTCAATATGTAGAAGAAATTCTGAAAGAACATTTTGTTCCACAAAAAGAGTTGAGCTGAAAATATATTCAAGCTTTAGCTTTCATATTGGTCAACCTTTTGTTTTCATCTTTCATACCAGCAGGGTAGTGGAAATCCCATTTCCCAGATAGCACAAGCTGGCTGAGAGCAATCATTTTCTTCATTTCATTTAATTTCTTGTGCAGAATGGGCTAAGGATATAGCCTGGAGGCACCCCAGGGTTCGATGCACTAAGATGCCAAAGCACTAAATTGAACAGGAAATTCAGAATAAAAACAAATAGCAACAAAATCTATGTGAAATGCTCAGAAAGTAATTCTAGTACCTCAGAGTACTCAGCATTATCTTTCTCCTGACTGACAATAACATACATAAAAAATATATAGCAGCAGCAGGGCAATGGGGCCGTTTCTATAGTCAACCAGAGGACAGTTAGAGATGATTCTGATACTCATTTCTTTATGTAAGGTGCTCTCTTTCTACATATTCCCCCACATGGCACATAATATTTCTCTCTCTTGGAGGATTTCTATAATGAGAATAAATTGGCTCAGGGCAGAAAGTGCCACCTTTCCTTTGCTTTTTTTGTGCTTGTCCAAAGGGAACATAAAATGTAAATGAATCAGAATAGAAATGTTTTGCCCACTTTGGGCTCATACAATTTATAACCCATTTTTCACATGTGCAAAGGAATATACAAAATTGATGGCATTTAAGAAGCCACTCATGAATTTACTTTGTTTACAGATTTGCACACGATACTCTTATGTGCAGCTCTGTGCAGAGCAATGTCTCTTAGAAAGTTTCATCATGCATTAGGGTAAAGAGATAAACTTTAAACAACTGGAAATTTATCATAATATTTTGGTGTTATTGTTAGTATTTTTTTGTTGGCAATACAAGGTTTCTGGATGGTAAGATTAGTTTTAAGGCCAAATCAAAAGGTGATCATCAAGAGGCCATAAAAATGGCTTCAGTGAAAAGAAAATATTAGCAGTAAGTTTACATAAGGTTAGCTGGGCAGCTGAGAATAGCCTGGTCACTTCTAGAAATTACATAAAGAAACAAGTACTTCAAGTTTGAAAGCCTCTGTAATAGTGATGTTTAGATGTTAAGTAGCATCTGCTTATGGCAATGCACTGAGATAGTTAACACTGATATGGAAGTGAGTCTTGTTAGCAAGTCTAGCAAATTCATGTCTGGGTTTTGGGTTTTCCACACTATGGAGACTTAGCTTCCTCTTCATGGCAGTTACTGAGAGAAACTTTGAATCAGTTGAATTTATTCATAGACTTTACTAGAACGTTTTTTTACAACAGTTTTGGTAAAGAATTTAGATGCTTAGACTGATAAATCATAGAAGCTATGAAAGAAAAACCTAATTTTGTTTGTTTTCATCAGTATTTTTGAACTAAACAAACCATTTTCCTGTTCATCTGTTCTAAGACAAAGAACTACAATTTAAGTACCTGGAAAATGTCACTAACTGCTTTGCTAAATCAAGCCTTTGACATGGAGTGAGGTTGTTGTCTCATGGCTATCCTACACTTTGTCATTCAGTGACACAGTGTAATCTCAACAAAAGTATTATTCATAATTTCTTCATAAACCTTACACACAGACATCTGTAAAGTATTTGAAACTGATTGGTATGACAGACAGTATAGAAGTGCTATAATATGTACACAAATGATACTAACAGCTTTCTAAAGATTCGGTCTTGTAGTAAATCATAGCATGAGCTCTGCCCTGGCCCTGTACCAATGCACGTGTGCCCCTGTGTCCCCTCCTGTGCTGCAGCAGCGAGCAGGGTTTGTGTGCTTGTGAGCAGCAAGCCCTGCTGCATATGCAGGATATTGCTTTAGCAGCTCTTCTGTCAGGGCTCCACTTAACCCTTCAGTATTAAACACATAAATACTTCAGGGAGAGTACAGTGAGAACATGGAGGAAACCAGCTTTATTTCTGAATTTCCTTCCATAATGCCCTTGAATTTTTTCATGTAGTTTTCTCTCAGGCCTACTTCTGTTACTTTGTAACTTTTCAACTCTGAGTTTTTGCTGTGGAATGATGCCCTTATTTCAGAGAAAATGTAGAAGACAAACCGCTAAAACACTTGTATTACTCATGCCTAGAAGAACAAACGTAAAAATAAAATGAAATAATGAACTTCTCATCATTGCTTCTGTCTATTTTCTATAAATAAACTAATTCGTGAAATTGTAGCGCTAAGCATTGGTTTTTTATTCCATGTGGAATATATATTCCAACTAACACTGGAAATGAATATTCCTCTGTTTGTCTCAAGTTTTGGTTTTTTTACTATCCAGTGACTTATTGCTCACTGCCTTCGTTACCACCATAGAAAACACATTAATCAGCAAGGAGAACCCCATCTATTTTTACCAGAACACAGAAACTATTTCAAAGACAATAATTCTAATTCCAGGAAGAATTTTAGAAAAAAATAGGAAAAAGCCAATGTATCTCAAATAAAGAGCTATTCCATGATGGGAAGAAAAGGGGGGAAGATGTAATAGCAGACATTTGTCATGAGGGTTTATTGGAGAGACTGGTAACCTACTTTGCTTTGAAAGGGAGTTCAAGAGACCCCTCTACTCTACAGACCAGCTGCCTGTGTTTTCACAGCACCATACCTGCTCCCTCTTGTGGCTGCTTCCGAGGGATTTTTCCTGTCAACATCAGACAGGGCACAATTATGAGAAGGTGAACTCTGAACAGAGATTCTACACCTTAGTTGTACTGGATGTGCACTCCACAGGCTTCCTTAGGGACCATTTTTCCCTTAACAGCATAGAATGACAGAATCATAGAATGGTTTGGGTTGGAAGGGGATATTGAAGGTCATCTAGTTCCAACATCCCTGTCATGGGCAGGGACACCTGCAACCAGGTCAGGATGCTCAGAGCCCCATCCAGCCTGGCCTTGAACACCTCCAGGGATGGGCCATCCACAGCTTCTCTGGGCTGTGGCCTCATCATCTCACAGATTTTTTTCCTGATATCTGATCTAAACGTAACTCCTTTCAGATTAAAGCCATTGCCCCTGGTCATATCACTACATGCTCTTATAAAAAGTCTCTCCCTCTTTTTTATGTACTCTTTAAGTGCTGGAAAGCTGCAATTAGGTCACCCCAAAGCCTTCTCTTTTCTAAACTGAGCAAACCCAATTATCTCAGCCTTTCCTCAGCTCAGTCAGGTGCAAAGCATGTTCATTCAGGAGTAGATTTATTGAGAGCAGCCAGTTTCCTACCTATATGAACCATGTAGGGAGAAGAATAAAATCCTGAAAGAAGTAAGTGTTTGTTGCTTTGAAAACAAAGTTAAACTAAACAAAGACAGCTTTTAAATGTTCTTGCACTGTTTCATTTCTTTTTCTTTTTTTCTTCTTTAATTTTTTTCTTTGTAGAATATTGTTGTTCACAACAAATAAGTTTCCTCTGACCACATAGCTCCTGCATGAAGTGCACTGCAACCACTCTGCTTTGTTTTGCCACTTAAGTGTCAAGTAAAAGATTTCAAAACTCTTCAAAAATTTTAAAATTTAAGTCTCATTAGACCCCACTGAAATTTTGAAAGAACAACACAGTTGTTACTGAACAGGGCAATACAGGAATGTGTGTTCCTCTAGAGGCCACCTTAGGAGCAGCCATGGAAAGTATTCACTGTTCAAGGGAAAAAACACATATGTAGAATTCTAAAAGCAACCAAAGATAAAAATAATAGCAGAGAAAACTGTTCCCCTGTGTTTTTGGAATTTTGGACAAAGACAGAAGTTTGAGATTGCCTTAGAAATTCATTGACGAAGACATATGCCATTTACTACACATAGACTAGCATAATTTATTTTGCTATGTTGAACTCCATAGTTTTTTGTTTGGTTGTTTGGTTTGGTTTGGTTTGACTTGGGTCGGGTTGGGTTTTTTTGCTATGATTGGGCCCTCTAGCTTTACACAGCAGGAGAAACTACTGACCTAGTAAAACTCAGTTCTGTGGTGCTGGGATGAAACCAGTAGATACTGTTTTCTAAAGCAAAACCTTCTATAAGTGGGAGAAAGCAAAATAAGAGGACCAGAAGAGCCTCTTACATGTAAAAGTATCACACTGTGTCTCCTGGGAGATTGAACAACAGTGGCAAAGAACAGACCCTGCAGCAAGTGGTTTCCAAATAACTAATTTAGCAGAAAGCTATGAGTTTACCAGCAGTCTCTGTGCAAATGGACTAAACCCCTTGTAGTGCAGGTTTGCTGCTTGCTCAAGGAGCTGCACCTATGGAGCACAATAACCTACATCCCAAGACTTTGCAAATGAAAAATTTTATTCACTCCTGAGCTGTGTCATTACCATTGTAAGTAGATTTATCCCCATGCTTTTTCTGAACAAGTGACATATTGAATACCCTTTAAAAGTACTATGCCAGTTTTCCCATGAGCAAACAAATGTGTTAAAATATCAGACTTGACCAAAGAACAGTGGTTTCATTTTGTGAAAACCTTCTGTGGAACTTGAACGCATTTTGTACTACACTGGCATGCAAACAAAAGCTTTCCAATTTATTTTCCATTGCTGGAATGGTATTGAATTATCACTTTTTAAACTGACACATAAATTCCTACTTCATTATTACAATGGGAGGTGATGGCTGGGACACTGTCCAAAGATTCCAGTTCAAATCCCCCTTATGCCTGATTTCCCAGCACTTACAATGCTGGAGAATTTATCACTTCATTTTTCCCCTCACAATAAGATTACTTTTAAAAGTCATGAACTTTACCAAAATACTTCTAACTTTGACATAATAGTATGTTTCAGCAAATTAGAGTTTCACTGAATAAGTTTCAAACCAGCTCTAAGAAATATAGACATACTGATCACCACTCAAGGTGCCTTGATGGTTAAAACTTTAGTATAGTGTTGAAAAACAACAGATTTTTGTCTAAAAGTTAGAAATGTGCTTTCTATTTTGTATACATAAATCTTTGTTCTGGAACAAGGTACAATGCAACTGCCGCTGTGCTCTGTGTGTGATGATTAAGCATTAGTTTTGTTACTATGATTGAATTAAACAATATGATAAATCCTGCCAAAAATATTGAAGTGAACCTTAAATTACTTTGAAGTGTTCCACTGGCATATGCAAAAGTAAAAGCTTTATGTTGCTATTTAGTCTGAATTGCTCAGCTCTCTATTTATACCTCATATGTCTGAGTGTTGTATGGATGACCAAACAAAAAGTTGAATAATTAATGCCACTTTCTGGATTTTTACTAAGTAGTGTTCCAGAGGTAGTGGGGGTTAAGAGTGGGCAATTATAAGTTTAGTGGTCTTTTAGACTCCTTTCTCTTCTTTCAGTAGACCTCACCATAAAACTAGGAACTGGCATTCAGAGCTATCCAAGGTCAACACTGGAAACTCTTTATATATTTCAATCATTCCTACAAGAAAGAAGAGAACGTCACTCTAAATATCATACCAAAGCAGGACAATGTAAAGGTTGGCTTCTCATGGGGTAAGGATACTTTCTGGATTAAATCTTCCACTTGACTCCATCCATAGGAATCCATCTTGTTTTATGACCCCCATGGCAAATCTTGTTGAGTTGTCAGAAGGTCCAGTCCAAACCAGGTGTGTTATTCTTAGTTTCATAAGTCCATTTTATAAGTCTCGTGTACCTATAAATTGAGAAATAATGAAATCAGGTTTTACATTGTCAAAATCATGGAATGAAACCACCCAATTTCCAATCAAGTGAATGGTGATGGGGTAATATCCCACAACCAGACTTGGAAAGCAAAATCTGTGTCACTCACAAAAAGTAATGTAAAAATTTAATCAGCAAATTCCAATTACTTTCCAATGCTTTATTCAAGCAATTGATATTCATGACATACTATCTTGACGTATATACAATGTTGAAGGTCAAATTTCAGAGCTTGTTCTAATATTTCTTATTTGTGTACTATGTTTCTTTGTTTCTGTGAGCCTGAATCTACACACTTTTGCCCTAACTAAATCATGAACCCCTTCAACCTCCCCATGAGCAAGTTGTACTGTTTTCTGCAATCACAGCTTGAAGCAGTATCAGAAAGATCAGTGAACAATCAGCTCAATTCACAGAATTCAATTCACAGAATGACTAGGTTGGAACAGACCTTCAAGATCATCGAGTCCAACCCATGCCCTAACACTTCAACTAAACCACGGCATCAAGTACCATATCCAGTCTTTTTTTAAACACATCCAGGATGGTGACTCCACCACTTCTCCAGGCAGACCATTCCAGTACTTTATCACTCTTTCCGTGAAAAACTTTTTCCTAATATCGAACCCTTGGTGCAGCTTGAGACTGTCCCCTCTGGTTCTGTCAGCTGCGTCTTGGAGAAAGAGACCAACCTCCATCTGGCTACAACCATCTTTCAGGGAGTTGTGGAGGGTGATAAGTGACCTCTCAGTCTCCTTTTCTCCAGGCTAAACACCCCCAGCTCCCTCAGTCGTTCCTCACAGGGTTTGTGTTCCAGGCCCCTCACCAGCCTCACTGCCTCCTCTGGATGCACTCAAGTGTCTCAATGTCCTTCCCAAACTGAGGGGCCCAGAGCTGGACACAGCACTCAAGATGTGGTCTCTGTTGGGTAAGTCAAAATGCCTACTAAAAGGCATTTAGGTAGGCTGGGCAGGAGGTGACAGGTGGAAACCATGAGGAAATTAAGGGCTGAGGCACAGAAATATAAGAGTTAAGGAACTGGTGTCACAGATGTGGAAAAGCAGCCCTGGATCCATTTCCAGTGGAACCGGTTTACTGCAGCTAACTCTTGCCAAATAGCATTAGGTTGTCATTGCTCCAAATGGGCCAGGAGACCACCTGAGACCGCCTCAGTGACAGTGAAGTTTCAGCTGAAATATTGAGGAGCAGCCCAGTCCCAGCTGGTGCTTTTATGACTGCAATAACCAACATGCGCCTTGCAAATCAGTGAAGGCAGGCTTGTCTGATGAGGAGAATAGAGGATCATGGAATATCATAGGTTGAAAAAGACTTCCAAGATTATCACATGTAACTGTTTACCCAGCACTGCCAAATTCACCACCAAACCATGTCCCTAAGTGCCACATCTACCTGTCTTTAAATACCTCCAGGAATGGTGACTCACCTGCTTCCCTGGGCAGACTGATCCAATGCATAAAACATGTAGCATTCTAAGAACTCAGTAACCTGGGGTTGTTTCATAAACTGTGTGAACATGGAAGTAGCAAGCCTCTAGTGTTTGGACAAAGGAACATAAGGATCAGATGCTTTTCAAGACAAGGTCATGGACTTGGGTCTGGGCCAAATATACAATATAGTCATGACCCACAGGCTTCCCAAGAGTGCAAACAGAAAAAGGAAATTATCCTACTTTACTTTATTGAATAGTAGAAGGCAACACATTGCACTGGACTCACGAGACCTGAAAACATATTAGAAGGATTATTTTTTCCCATTAGAAGCATGAACAGCCATCTCAGATTGTTAACATCACTTACTGCTAATTAGGTTAAGATGAAAAATGGTTTTGTACCACTTTTAGACTGAAATAGCATAGGAACATGTTTGCTGAGTCCTCAGCAATCACTTAGAAATAGAAACAATGATGTCACATTAATCAAGCCCTAGGTATGTTGTTTTCTGGCCAAACCAACAAAAGCTCTGTGTTTATCTGACAGATTAGCACACATTCTCATATCAAAAAACATATCAAATCAAAGAGAACTGAGCTGAATCTAATTTGTGTTCACAAAGCAATAAAGTTGTCAGGGAAAGTATCCAAAACTTGACCAAATACCACTATTAATCCAAGATCCAAGTTTTTTTCAGGTGAAATTGAAGAAATTCAGAAGGAAAATGTAAGCTTCTCTTCTGTTTAACTGCTTGCAGCTAATGAAGACTGAAAAAAATCTCTCTCAAAGCTTGTAAATATGTATTAACTTTATTAGCCATAACTAGTGGTCATGAATCTTTTTTCTGTGATGAAAGCCCAGGTGATTTTCAATAGTTTAGTCTTTTAAGTTGTTGAAGGCAAAACTTCCAGTGCTTCCATTACGAGATTTATGTGATACAGATTCTATAGCAAGTGCTGTGTCTCAAGGTGTGCTATGTCCCAAGATATACTGATGCAATCTCAATAGATACATTTCAAAAATTGCAATTGCATTATTGCATTGCAGAAACTCTGTAAAGAATTGAGTTATATATCAGAGTATTGAAATATTCAATTTCAATTAGAATGTATTACAGTCAGGTAAATTTTACATAAACTTGTAGTTTAACGAGGCAAAGTTATTGGTGTTTTGTTTTTTTATTATAGGTTTCCAGTATAGTTTAGAAATGTTTGGCTAGCCACTGCATGATAACACAAATTCAATCTTAAAAGCAAAAATAGAATCAAGAAATATTCTACTTGGTTTGAAATATTTCCTATAGTTTTAATAAAATTCAGATCAATGCCATCATAGGACCCAGGTCTTGCCATAGCAGCCCCTCTATTAAATATCTGTAGCCACAATGCTCTGTGAAAACTGAACACAGGACTGGGTTTTGGAATGCAGTGAGAAATGTGTTGCATGTACAAAACTCATGTTAACAGAAGCTGAGCAGTCACCCCTCAGAAAGGCAAATAAATGGTATTGTGATCAGATTTGTGCTGGAGTGCCCAATTCTGTCTCACAGTCAAGCACTGATAAATCTGTGGTGGTTGTAAGGATTAAGGTGCTGGAAGGCTGCACTCAAGAGTATTACTCATAACACATCTTCTATTTGAGACTATTTACTATAGAAAAGTACAGTTCAGTGGTTTAAATGATCTCTACACATACAGCATTGAGTCTATGTCTCTTGGGTGTGAAAACGTGTGATGGGTCCCTTCTCTGCCAGTTCAGAGATTATGTGAGCTGTTTCCAACCCAACCTTTAAGATCCCATCTGTTTAAAGCAAGGTGTAACAACTAGCACACAGCTCTACAGATCCCTGTTTCAGTCCATGGGATGCCAATGAAAATGCTGGTTGTCAGTTTTCCTGTTACTGTCTTTCACCCAACATTGATAGATCAGTTCAAGACTGGTCCGAATATCATGGAAGCATGGAATGGTTTGGGTTGACAAGGACCCTAAAGATCCTCTAGTTCCAAGCCCCTTACCATGGGCAGAGACACGTTCTACTAGACCAGGTTGCTCAGAGCTCCATCCAAACTAGCCTTGAAAAGGCCAAGAAATATTTTAGGGCATCTTCATCTCTCAGTTAATCAGTAATAAAATATTTATCATATTTAAACTGTTGAATTGCTTCACTTTTGCCCTACTTTATGACCTTTAAAATATTTAATCTTCTTAAAATTCTTTTGTTATCAGTGGTTTGTTTCTCCTTATCTCCCAACTTGAACAATTCTAGATAGCAAACAAAGATTTGCTACTGTGCTACTTTTTTTTCTAAAAGTTAGGTACAGATCCTGTTTTTCGCATTCTGTCATTATATTTTTTTTTATGAATGAAAGAGATAACAAATTTGCGCAAAAATAAATGCAGTAAAGACATTCCAGGAAAATTATTTGCTTCCCTGCAAGACTATTTTTTTGAAAGTTACGTTAGATCAGCAAAATGCAATGCTTATCTCTCTAGAGCTTTGGGTCTGACATTTTTTCCATGCTTATATCTCTAACACATTTTCATCTCACACCTGCCCCTGGCATCAGATTACTTCCTGCTCCAGAGACCACTGAGTGATATCTTCCATGTTCCTATTATGTGATCAGGTGTCAGCTTGCTCGTAACAGCCAGAAAAAACAGTGCTGTTGTTACTATATGAACAATAATTTTTACTTATGAGCACTGTCTTGTGTGAGGAAGAGATGTTCCTACACTTCTAACAAAGCCAGTCACTATCAAAAAGCATAAAAAGTAACAATAACAAGAACTGGAGTTATTTCACAGAGCTTTACAGATACTTTCAAATTCTCCTTCTTGCATTTTAAATTCTCCTTTTTGAATTTTAAATTCTCCTTCTTAACTTCTGCAGGTTAGTCCCACATCTGCTGAATCCAGTCCAAAGTAATATACCACTCTTATTTCAACATTTTTTTTCTATTTCCTTTCCCTTCCCTCAAGAGGCAACTCTCCCTCATTTTACACCAGAAGTCCTTTTAGAGTGCCAACCACAGGTTCACTGATTTGGCTGAAAAATTGGAAGTGCTATGCTGCCTTGATTGTCTCCCATGTCTGCATCATATTTTCTTATAGGACCATAGATGCAACATAAGATTTTAATTTAACCAATATTCCAAGCTGAAATAAAGGAGGACTTTAGAGTGGAATAACTGCAGATGACACTCAGTCAGTGGAAGACACTCCAGGCTGTACCTCTTCAGTTTAGTATTAGATTGCCAATACAGTAGGATACAGTGAAAAGTTTTTTTTTAAAGAAGAGTTGGAAAAAAAATTAAATGTGTTTACTTATATCTGGAGGTTGGTTTTCTGTTGATGATATACAGTTCCTCTCTGTTAGGTAGAAGCAGGCTATCTGAACAATGCTCAGAAATGGAATGAGAGACTTTTCCTACTCTCACAAAGACATTTTCTCAGTATAACCTGCTCTCACTACCTCATTTATTGCTAGTTTCCTATTTCATCAAGTCTATTGATGAGGTCCGTTGGACTGTCTTAGTCCATGGGTAGAAGTCAGCTTCACAAAGAGTCATAGCCATAGACAGTGCTCTTCCTCTGCAGAAAGTTAATGACCCTGAAACTCTACAGGGAGATGGCATCAGACTTGTCACTCATCCACATCTGGCAAAGCCAGCTGCAAAAGGTCACTTGAGTTCACCTGGCCAACTTTGCCAGAGGTGTGTTAAAGACAAAAGTTCCTGCCTGCTGGCAGAGGAATGAGGGCAGTAAGCTTCAGGTGGTAGACAGTGACAGGGAACCAGAACTCTATAAGTCTCCCACTGGCAAGGCTAGTGCATGTAAAACTTCTGCATGTGGCTCTGTGAAACCCTGAGCTACGTAAGTGAAGTTACTTGGCTCTCAGTACATCTCCAGTTTAATCTGCAATCCTTTTAGTTTTATTGTAAAGTAAATAAACTGCTTGTGGCTTCTGTAACTGTAGCACTGAATAGCAGTGATAACAGCCAGATTAGTTGCAAGAATTATTCATATCATAGTGAGAGGATATCAGTGGGCAAATTAAAAAAAATGCCAAAGTTTGTTTTGGATGAAGCTTTTATAAGAACAGACTTTGTTCTGAGATTTCTGGTGTTTTCAGTTTCCGCTTGACCTATTTTTCTTAGCTTGCTCTCTGAAAATAAATTACTGAGATTGAGACCTACTAACAGAATAACAGAGTCTAAGCAATATAGCTTTACTCTTCAGCAGCTGCTTCCATATAATGATAGCACTTATAACCAATAGGACAGTCTTTGAATACATCTGTTCCGTAATATATCTAGAAATTGTTACCAAGACTATAGTTATTTAACATATGCTTTATTTTTAAACACTCCTTCAGATGAAATTGGAGAGGACTTATATCTGTAACACAGAGTGTTTTCAAGTGTTGGGCCCATATTGCATAAGGTTCATACAAAAGCTATTATTTCCTTCTCCATGTCTGTATATGCAGAAAACAGAGATACTTCCTTTACTCAACCAGGCCCTGGATAATTAAATAGGGTAGTTTGACTAATTTAATTAGTTACTATAAAACTACATTAGTTTTTATATACACATTATATATAATATATATTATATATAATAATATATACACATGATAACCTGGCGCCTGTCCTCTGTCCTTGTTGCAGAGTGTCCAGTAAAATTAGGAATTATGTAAATTTTGCTGCAGGTTTTCATATATATGAACACTTTCTTTCTTTTTTATATCAGTTCTCCAATTCATCTGCTAGGCAGCCGTGTTTTTTTTTGGACAGTGATTTGAATTAACTGTAAGACAAGGACACGTGTTCTTGACCCAAATACGTAACACTGCTGTTGCCAAACAATATACCAAAAAAAAATTTTAGGCTTGGTTGGGATGCACTTCCATGGCCTGTATTAGGCAGACTAGGTTTATGTAGCAGTCTTTTCTGACTGAAAGCAAAATACAGCTCCACATGTCCTTAGAATGAAAAGAGTGAAGATCTATCACCAACACAAGATTTTGCAATTGTCTTCACTCTCTAACCTCGGCCCAGCAATCAGCCCCATGGAAGATGATCAGAGCAGCTCTGATAATATCAGTTTAAAGCTGTACTTGCTTATGACAGATGAGGAACAGAAAAAAGAAGAGTTATTTGCCTGATGTAAGATTTTTGTATTTCCCTTTGTATCAAACCAAAACCAGGGCCCCAACTCAACCGAGTACCCTTCAAGAAGAGTCTTAGAGCCTCTAACCATTAACATTCTTTCTTTCTCTCCTCCCACACTCTTGGCTTCCTCTGCAGCCAGCAGGGTTTGAATGACCTGGAAGGCCACGGACATTTTCTGCTCGAGTGGGCCCCAAGTTTTGAAATATATTTATGCAGGAGTATCAATCATGTAATTCAATAGAGGTCAAATTGCAAGTTTTTAATTTTTTTTTTTTTTTTTGCATTTCCATAAAATTGAAAGAATATGTTTGCTAAGCTTAGTAAATCACTCATTCTAACATACAGTACTATGTTACAGTATTAAGGCCATCTGTATTTGTATGTATTCCATACCAAGAAATGTTAAGTTCACAGTGTTAAACTCTAATGTATATGCCACAGTTTAGATCCTATGAATAATCCAGAATGTCTAGGCAGCATGTTTCTCCTGAATTATCTCACCACTCTCACCACAGCATCCTTCAAACAATACTATATTGTGTTCTACAATATAGTATATTGTTCTACATTTTTATATGAAAATATATTACTTGAAACATTTTATTACTTTCCAAATTACACTTACTTAATAGTTCATTATACACTAACCACGACCTATCTATTGGCTAGGGCAAATATTTACAAAACTGGATTGCTAAAATAACCCTGTTATGTAGACAGTGCCTTATTTGCAAAGCCCTAAAATTCTACAGCTGCCACATAAATAATTTTTTCTATCTTAGTGTAATAGGCAGTGAACCTCAAGGTATGTGTTAGACATGAGTGTTGCAATGAATCACCATAGGAGGCCTCATGCTACATGCCATTACATCCAACGTCTGTAATTTTTTTCAGCATTTAAAATCCATGGGTATGTTACCTGGAGTTTCCTTCAAAAAGCTTTTAGAACTACTTTAACCTAACACTTTATCTGTAACTCTACCTTGGGAAAGAAGTTCTGTGGCAGATCTTATATCAAAGCTGGAAAATTTAAGGATTGCCTTTAAAGAAATTAAAGTAGTGCCTTCCCATGGGGAGAAATTCAAATGCAAACACAGCTTTGGAGTCTTTTGAAGAAGCTGAGGCATGATATTAAACCCCACCTTTTATGTCAATCCACTATTTAATTCCCATGGGTGGAGATCTATTTTGTACAACTACTTTAGTGAATTTTTATTTCAACCTTTTAAGGGATATATGTGCACCCCACAGGCATTGCTTTATGGCAGGTTCCCAAATCACAGTGGGAAAAGAGCCAGGGCTTAAACAATACACATCTACATTTAGGAAGGAAATAAAAAAGGAATCTGTGCAGTAGCATAATCAGATAATACGACTGACGAACAAGTGTCACACTCATTGATGGTATCATTTTTTTAACTTTCTCTTACCTGACTAAATCAGCACCTCACCACAAGAAGGAAAAATATAGAGCACAGCTCATTAGGTTTCTATCCTAGTCCCCTGGATCAGAAGGCAGATGTAATGTTTAGACATACAGAGTTAAAATAAAGGAAGCCTGAGTGTAGAGCTTAGAAACTGACAAAAGCCAGAAAATTCAAAGCATATTTGAAGCAAATTAATTCTACCTTTTGTTCAGTGAAAATTTTGATATTCTGCTTCTGGTTTTTGCCTACTTGAATTGTAGGGTTCTTTGTTGTTTCAACACAGGTTCAGATGTCTAGATCAAAACAAACACAGAATAAAATATGACATCTGGACCAAGGTTTTTATGATCTAAATATGAAGAAAGTAAACTATTAAGAACAAAGAAGATGAACAATGAAACAACAGAGATAGATATTAGTCATTCTTGTAGACAATTCCCTCAGTGTTTGAGCTGCCAAGCTTTTGTAGGTATTGGGATAAAACAGGAGGAATTTGAGGCAATGAAGGTGTATTTTTACACTGTAAATCTCATTTAATGCTGGTTTAATCAGCAAGGAAAGACTTTTTGGAACCTTATACAAAAATGAAAACAATGATCACTTCCTATTAGAGCTTACACATGCCTCATGTAAGTGCCTGATATTTTACTTCTCTGACTGGAAAACTCTGTATTATATATTTTAGATGGAACTTTTCTCTTTAATGACACATTTGAAGGGACAATGAGACACACAAGGAGAATTGTTTCTGTCTAAGCTTTTGTAAGGTTTTCCAGTAGTCTTCAGCAGCTCTTTAAAGGTCGGTCCAGGTTAAAAGTCATATAGCTCCTTTCAGTGTTCAAAGGAAGGCAAATCCCTATGCCAGGGCAGAAATTACTTGCTCAGATGTACAATTGACTTATCTCCACCCAAATATTTCAGTGCCTGGAGGCTTACTAAGATGTTCTCATTTTGTTCATTGAACATTTTGCAGCCAAGGCACTCATTTGGCTGCAGGAAGAAATCATCAGTCCGTGAAAAGGACACAGAGAAAAATCAGACTATAGTAAAGGAAAAAAACCTAAACTGACTCATGAATGTAGCTTGCAGAAGCCAAAAAAAAATTTATTCTGGCAAAGGGATCCTAACTGCATACTGGAATCCCATTAGTGACTGTACTACTGATGGATTAACACAGGATTCAATTCTGCTCTTGCACATTTTTCTGACTTTTAAGAGATTTCTATAGAAACTAAGCAGGTAGAAAGATGTCAATAAATATTCTGAGTATTTAGTCTGGTCATGCCAAATTAAATAAAAATGAACATTTTCTAGAATGCGTGATGGTTTTAAAGATCCTGTAAATAATTTTTTCACTGACACTGGAAGTAGGCAGTGGAATGACACTCACATATATAGCCAGACAGGAAGTATGCACTGATTTTTTCAATTTCAGATGTGCTCTACTGATTGCTGAAAAGAAAGAAGGCTTTAAAAATATTGTGAGTCCATTCTTTTTATTGCATTAATCCTTGTGGCTCATATGAAGCAATCTCCTGAGTCCCCTAGGATCTAAGATCAGTCTTTCTGTTAATAGCTGCCAGAGCTACCAGGATCAACAGGAGAGCAGCAGCAGCCTTGTCAGCTTCTCACAAAAAAATGAAGAAAATTATCCATCCTAGCTGCAAAGAATTATGGAAGATTGGATACATTTGCTGTCATAGCTTGTTTTTTGAGGCATTTGGTTTGGTTTGGTTTGGTTTAGTTTGGTTTGGTTTGGTTTTTTCCATGGGAATGAAACAACATCTTTATTTGGATACTTCTACATTTGGGTACTTCCTCAAGAGGAGAAGTGGAGGGGCAGGCCCTGATGTCCTCTCTGGTGACCAGTGACAGGGTCTGAGGGAAGGGCCTGAAGCTGTGTCAGGAGGGGTTTAGGTTAGATATTAGATAAAAGTTCTTCCCCCAGAGGGTGGTCAGGCACTGGAACAGGGTCTCCAGGGAAGTGGTCACAGCACCAGCCTGACAGAGTTCAAGAAATGTTTGGGCAGTGCTCTTGGGCACATGGTGTGACTCTTGGGAATGGTCCTGGGCAAGGCCAGGAATTGGACTCGATGATCTTTGTGGGTCCCCTTCAATACAGGATATTCTGTGATTCTACATATCAGGTTGACACAATGTACTACATAATCTTACCTTTTTCATCACTGTTGTTTGTATTGGCTAGTGTCTTTCCCTGTCTGTGTTACAATTTTTGACATCATGTTGCAGTCTTGGGTAGAAGGGCCAAATGTTCTAGCAGCCAGTTTAACGTTGTGTGTTATTGAGATACAGTGAGGGTTTGGCCAGGAATGCAGTTCCTAGATTCCCTTCTAATTTTTTCAGTGTAAATTCCCAGTGCAGATTGGAAAACAGGGCAGGCCTAACCAGCCAATAACAAGATAAAAATTAATTTAAAGAAAAAGGTATTTTTCATACATGAAAATCAGTGAAACTTCTGAAAGATAAGGTAATTCATTCATTTGACTTATGACTAAGCACTCAGTGCTGTAGTATTCCTTTCTTACATGCCTGTATCGTTCAGTCTATTGCTAGCTATATGTGTTGCACACCTCTTGACAGTGAAGAACTGCTTTCATTACAAAGATATTTAATATTTTCCAGGGTTCTTGGAGACAATCTAAACTCCTCTTTAAATTTGTTTTCATAGGTATAGCATTGCTTTAGAAAGTGGCATCTCCTTAAATTTTATTAGTTTAAACTTAGGATATAGAATTGACTGTTTCTAACAAAATCTCCATTAACAACAGAAAAAAAATTAAAATTAAAAAATTCTTTCTTTTAACTATAGCCTCCATCTAAACCTGCAGGTTTACAGTTCTAGTCTTGCATTTTCCTTTAGGTATGAAAACTTTTGTGTGAGTAGTTTTTTCAGTCTCCTGTTCCCCTCCCAGAACAGGCACCTGGTGCTGGTCCTGCTGCTCCATATAAAAAGGCCATTACACCTCCATGACCTCATTCTAACTTCTTACTGTTTCTTCCTCTGTGCCTCATGGCTAGGCTATTGTCAAGAACTACAGCCAAGAACCTCTTAATATTCAGTTGCAACATCCATCCTCTTAGCTTATAGACTTCCTTTCACTGCCAAAAGTTCTCCGAAATACACAATTGTTCCAAATTCCATATGTTCCCTTAATTTTGAGCATATGAGTAAAGTCACTGGATTCAAGTTCTATTACTTATGGCAGTTGAGAAGGGTGGTTTAAAGAAAACCAGCACTGTGGACTCTTTGTACCCTTTTTGCCCAGTTCCAGCCATTCTGAGATCCCAAGGATCAAGTTTTTCCTCATTCAATATTTTCCAGAAAATAAGGAGAAAATTAATGTTTTCATAATTTTATGTGTTTGTGCATTCATTGTCAGCACAGATGTCAGTTTCTTAAAATACTGTACTACTTTTTGTATCAATTAAACTATAAAGCAAAAAGGTTTTAGTTACTTGATGCATATGATGGAAGCATATGGAGAAAAAGTGAACCTCTTTTCAGTGAAGAAAAAATAGTAATTTATGCTGCAGTAACTTTTTTTTTCCAGTAATAACTTAGGGTAAATGCAGTAACTTGTATTCTGTTATTCTTTACTTTGTGTTAATTTTCTATTTAAAAAAATTATTTGGAAACAAGTTAAATAAACACATTCATCAGCCAGGAAGGTTTCAGTGTTCCTGCTGACACTGGCACAGAGAAGAAAAATGGAAAAATGAAATAAGGTTTGACTCCTACCAAAGCAGCACAAAATAATAAAAGTTTTCTCCAGTGCAGTGTTTGACATACACACAAATTACAGAATCACGGAACAGTCTGAGTCAGAAGGGACCCAGAAAGGTCCTAAGTGAATGGCCCATACAGGGATTGAACCCATGACCTTGGTTATCAGCACCATGTTCTGACAAACTGAGCTGGGAAGAACAATAATGTCATCTGTACATGCTGTGGAGAACCATAATTTCTGCTGCAGATATTGTTTTTACGTAGAAAGAGGACAGCCAAGAGTTAGTGGCAATAAATATTTTATTCTCTAATGTTTTACTTCTTTTCATTTGTCTCAAAGTGGGAACAGGATTTGCTCTGTACATTGTTCTAGAAAACAAGTTATTACAATAACACTTCAGTCTCTCACCCACTAGAACACACTTAGAAGAGAAAGCCAAAATCATGGTGGCTTCATTTGTGATAAAGTAAATGCCTTCACTGATGAACAGATTGTCACAAACAATCTTATTCCACTTTGGAGCAAAGTGAATCACATCAGCAATGCCCACAGCTGCTCTTGCCTCCCTGAGGACTTTGGGCTCTGCACATTCCTTTCAACTCAGCCTTCATACCTTTCCATCTTCTGATCTGGTTTCACGTCTTTTCATTGCAAAATAGTTAGGTCTTGAGCTTGACATAGTTGTTAGTGAAAACATTTCCTCATTCAAAGTTGTTTACATTAAGCTGTCAGACAATACTTAATACCATGGTTAGTCTGTAGGCTGTTTGGAACAGTGATTCCTCCAATTTCAGCATGCCAGAAGTTCATAATAGGATATTGTATCTTTGAAAACTGTGTCTCTGACTTTTTGAAATAGAGGGAAGCCACACACCTCCCCCCAAAAAAGCTTTTTTTCTCTTTCCAAGTTATTAATATGCTATATGAAAATTTCATGTCTTTCAGAAATATATTTGTGTATTAGGGCATGTCCATTATCTCTTTTTGACCAAGGTTCCTGCCCTTTGCCACAGACCCTAAGAGCTCTTTCTAAACAGCTCTCCATCACTGCAGGGTTTTCAGGTTGCATGCCTTGACAGTGTTACATAAATATACAAATATATTAGTATACCCTTCTCCTGTACACTCCACAAAACAACCAAAAACTAATAAACATATATTATTATTGACTTTTGCAATCAAACTTTCCCCCATGCTCTTTCCCTTTACCATCATCAGATTGCATGGGTGGATTGGTGTGTTTTGCCTTTCTTTGAAAGGATCTGTTCTTAAAAGTTATTGTGCAGCAGACACACATGAGCTGAAAAGACTATTAACAACCTTGTTCTTGATGAATTATTATACAATTTCAAGAAACTCATTCTCCCATCAGGTATGTGTTTATCTTTCAGCACGCTGAAAAATATCCTGAGGGATATCCTGGGGGATTCTCTGCCTGTAATTGTATGAGTTCTTGTTTATCTTGTTAGCCAAAACGTATTTTAAATCTGTACTAAGTCAGAGTAAATTTGTCAGAGTTGTAGAGATTTCAATGGTATCAAAGGGTTTGAGTGAGTTGTCAAGGCATAGACACCTAGTAACACTTACCAAAGTACTTGCATTATCTGCATGAGTTTGACAGATATGCATCAAGACCTAAAAAATCTTGCAGCCCTTTTATTTAATAAGGCAGCTGATGTCCATTTGATGTAGAAAATAACACTCAATACCTGTGTATGGGCAATTTATTCAAGTCCTGCATGCTCACAGATAAATGTGGAAGCTTGGGCACAGTGCACACATAGATATTTTTCTGTCAGCATCTGAGGTTTCTTAACCTTGAAGTGAATCCCCTACAAAATTTGTGTAAGTTTTACAAAAGCATTTTGTTGCCGAGAGGTCAGGTTAAAGCTTCACCTTTACCCAGACTGGGGTGCAGAGAACAAATATAGCAAATCATCCACCGTCCTATGTGGATTATCTGCTAGATCATATAAAAATAAAATCATAAATCATGGAATCTTACAGTCACTTGGGTTGAAAAGGACCTTAAGGATCATCAAGTTCCAGCCCCTGTGCTGTGGGCAGGGACACCTTCCCCTGGAGCAGGTTTCTCACTGATGTTTGTCAGGAGTCTGAGCCATTGATCACTACCCTCTGGATGCAACCATCCAACCAATTCCTTACCCACCTAACAGTACACCCATTTAAACCATCACTCTCCACTTTAGAGAGAGGGATGTTATGGCAGAGGAGACTTCACAGCAGTCCAGAAAAACATCTATAGCCCTTTCATAAGTCACTAATGTTGTCACTCTGTTGTAGAAAGCCACTAGGTTTTTCAGGCAGAACTTGCCCTTGGTGAAACCATGTTGGCTGTCCCAAATCACCTCACTTTGTTCCTTGTGCCTTAGCACAGCCTCTGTGTGGATCTGTTCCATGATCTTGCCGGTCACAGAGGTGAGGCTGACAGGTTGGGTGTTCCCAGGGTCCTCCTTCCTACCCTTTCTAAAGATGGGTACAATATTTCCCCATTTCCAGTCGCCTGGGACTCTACCTGACTACCATGATTTTTCAAATATCACGGAGAGTGACTTGGCAACTACATCACCCAATCCCCTAAGGACTCTGGGATGCATCTCTTTAGGTCTCATAGACTTGCATATGTTCATACGTTCAAGTGGGAAGCATTTTGCTCCCACAGTTCCTTTGGGAACTCAGCACATCGTTCCCGATGTCCAGAGATGCCAGGAGAACCCTTGGGGGTCTCAGAAATCCTGGAATGTTGCCAGGAGTGTTTGGTGGCTTGATTTTGATCCATCCACAGAAGTAACAGCAGTTTGAGGACATGAGAATCACTTTAGAGTGAAAGGTGTAAAAGGGACACATTTATAGGGTGAAATATAAACTTTAAGGTTTTTGGTACAGGGGGGTTATGGAGACAAGATGGAGGGATCAGGGCGTGTCTCGTCCTTCTTCTTTCTTCTTCTTGTCTTCCATCTCCTGTGGTGATGTTGGCACTTGGGGATTGGTTTATGGTGAAAGTGCACTTGCTAACATGGGTGAAAAGTATTGGAAAATAAAAGTAAATATCATGTACGTAGATTTTAGTATAAAAAGACATGACCGCCCTGTGGGTGGTCAAGAGTGCCCTTGGCTGCCTTGCAGATCAGACCTCTGTTGGGCAGACAGAAAATTTTGTAGATAAGAAATAATAAACAACCTGAAGACCGAAAGCTGAAGAGTCCAGACTCGTCCTTTGAAACACGGGCCGCCCAAGAACCACTCTACCCGTGTCGGGGCAGAGACAGACAGCCGGACCGGACAAGTTCCCATCCTGTTTTTCAGGATGAGAGGTGTGGGAAGAGAGTTTTCTAATACAACCTTAACTGTAAAACTCGAACTGTAACTATATAATACTATATATACCTCTAGACTATATATAGTATAAAACTAAAAACTGTAACTATATAGTACTTAAGTAGGGATTTGTGTTACAGATACAGCCTTAATACGACACATTTAACAAACCAATTAATCATAACTTCTCTAAAACCCTGTCCTCCTTAGCCTGTTTTTCATAACACTAGTAGCAACTCATTGATCCCAAATGAGGAAGTCCAAAATGTATTAAAAAAAATATATTTATGTAAATTCAGAGCCCAACTTGTTATTTCAGTCTGAGTACTTAATTTCTAGGCTCAAGTGTTTGCAGGGAGTATGGAATTAGTGACCTCACAAAGTCTTTTGCAGGTTAGATGTCTGTAGTTCTTCACTTTGGCTGCTATGATCATCAAACCCCATTTTATTCAACTCTTCCTGAACGGAGCATATTACAAGAAAGTATTTTGAGGGTGTTTTCCTCTGCTGTCCTATCCTTATTTCCTTCCTTTTCCCCCTTCAGAACTGCTTTCAGACTACTGGAGTAATTGCAGATTTTTTTATTATTATCACCCAGCCCTCCTTCACAAAGATGGCTTATCTTCACTTTATGTCACAATTTGAAAAATCTACATCTTGGCTGTGAATATGTTTGTCTGTATGAAATTATTTCCCTTCACACTTTAAGTCACTGTGACTTAAAAATGTGGAACACTAAGAATATGTATAATGACAGTTCTGCATGTGCTATTTGCTTTAGTCTTTCAAGACAGTTTGAATGATTTTAACATGCACACAGGTAGTGCATTTTCTAACAAATTTAAGACTTGTAAAATCCATTTATATTTCTAGCCATAATTCCAAAACTCTATCCAGGTTAAGTTTTGGCTCTCAAAGCATTCTGAGTAGCCAGAGGGTGACTGGCGAACCATATTACAATATTTGAAGTTTGATATTGTGATCCAAGGGAGCAAAAGCACATTTAAGTGCTGGTTGAGATAATCTAGCAAAACAACAGGACACTGTTTCACCAACTTCCTCTTTCAATTACTGAAGATAAATGGTTCATTATTATAAAGAAAAGTTGCCATTCAGAGCAAAAAGGGATTTTCAAGTTCTCTGTCTCTGCCAGGTTTTTTATTGGGCAGTGAATCAAAAGTATAATTTAATCCTTACCCACTCAGCGTTACTGAGAAGAAGCTTGGGGATTTTTTTGAAGTTTCAGGTTCAGATAACAGCCAAAAAAATTTATGAATCTCCTTAACTATTTCCCCATCTATGTTCCTGAGTTTGTAATTCCCTCACTGAGAAACTGTAGGCAATGCAAATTAGATTCTTTTTATGTGTGTGTATTGCTTGTTCTTTAAATGCTTATTAGTAGCTGTTTGTTACTCAAAGGTAAGGCTGATTTTACCCTGTTTTTATCTCTCTTCCTTTTCACAGCAGATTTTAATAATGATCCCCTTTAACTGTTTTCAATAATTTGTTTCCACAATTCCCCATATCAAAAGTGGTGACATCACATTTTCATTCCTATGTTACACTTTCATAAATGCTCCTTGCACATTCAGGAACTGAAGGCACAAATTTTGTTTGGATAAAATACTGGGACCTTGCAGGGCCCTCATCAAGCAGCAGGGAAAGAAAGGGAAGGGGAGGGTGGGGCAGGGTGGGACAGAGTGGGACAGGAAAGTTTTTCTCTTGTATTCACAGATTCATCCTTCACGATTTGCTGTTCATGATGTCTTTCAAGTTGAGCTGATCCTCAAATCTAAACTTCCTTTTTTTAACTTCTTACCCTTTGGTACTGTGTTATAAAAAATATGTTTCAATTGGTTAAACGGTAAAAAAATTGGTTTTATTAAGTTAATTAAACAAATATATACAGTAAAGAAAAATTATCCTTGCCCACAACATCTACCAGAATTGCATGCATTTAAAGCAACACTGTGTGCCTGACAGCTCAGCCAAGGCAACATAAAGTATACTAAGTCCACACTTCAGAAAAAAAGTTTCTTTCTTTCAAGTTTTTCTGTGGAAAATGGATTTATAAAATATTTTTGAATCCCTGTGTTGAGGCTGGGGACAGATGAATAGGTTGCTGACCAGACCCTGGCCTAAAGCTAAACCAGCTGAGCAGGATGTGAGAAGCTACTGGGCATGACATGAGAAAACTGCTGTGTGTAAAAATCAACAGTTGTGAGGCAATAAAAGAGTTACTCATCATAAAGAATAGATGGATTGTGCAGGTTGTTAGGGGGAGTTATGTGAGGTACAGAGAAACTTTATAGAGGTTTGAAGGCGAATATCAGGGACTTTTCAGGGAGGAACTATGGGGAAAATACCAGAAATGCAGAATAGCTGTCCCAAAACAAGAACCAATGGAGAAAAAAAATCAGCTGGGGTGGATGCTTCTTTAGGAAAGAATGAGTGTGTTAAAAAAGGAAACTCTCAATAATAAGAGAATATAAGAGGTCACAAATCAAATCATGGGGCTATTTGGGAGTCTGGGTTTGACAGCCCTGCATTTTGGAACAAAGAAATAAACACACTGTTTCTACTATGCTCAAGTATGACTTGCTTTTGCAGACAGAAGGGAACTGGTGTCATTCCCACATCAACAAAAATCCACAGCAGCTTTCGTCCTCCAGCTATTGGGGAAAAACTGGAGGTGCTATCTGACATCTTCCCCCTTCCACAGCCTCCTTTTTCATCACAGACTTCCTCTTAACACTTATGGTTCCTTGAAATTCCTTAAATCATAGCTTTTGAATTGTTTACACTTATCAGTAGATTCATTGTAATTACTCTTCCTTCAATCCAGAGATTGCTTCTGCATCTTCCTTGCTTAGCTTTGAAGCAAAAAGAGGGAGAGGTGAGCCAGTGGCTATGACTGTGTAAGGCAAAACTTGAGCATTAAGCCCAGTTGCTGTTTAGCCTAGGGTATTCCAAGGTCTCTGTCGATTTTGAAATCAAACTGGAAGTCTCTCACTTGGGAGGAATGATATTACCATTTTTCATTGTGTGAAAACAAAACTATTTTTGATAGGAAATTTCATTATGCAACAAATAGCCACAAATGAGGTCAGAATAAGGAGATATACTCAAACCATTTATTTGCCTAGGAAATAACTCATTTTGGCTGTTTGTTTTGCTTGAGGACTTTATTGGATACCTACAGCTGTGGGGAGTTGTGCTCACAAAGTGAAGCCAGTTGATGGCTGTCCAGAGTAGAGCCATTTAAACTTCTGAGGAGCCATTTTTTACAAGTTAAGTTAAAGCATAACAGTTTTAATGTAGGATATTTCTGAAAGAACTGCAAATGTTGAAACTAAATTTAAACCTGTTAGAAAACAGCATGAAGTTTTTTCTCCATTCTGTTTCTTCTTGTAGACTAATGGTTTAGAGGAAGGCTAAGAGGGCTAATGAACACATGGTGGGACTTTATATAGGCTATCAAAGCTGGTGGGACCTGAACACTTCTACCTCTAACACTGTAACTCAGATCAGAAAAAAAGTATTTGATACTATCTTGTTCGATTGCCATGACCTTAAAACTTGGAAGTGTCAATGAAAGTCAGTGTACCAATGAAAGTCACAATTCTGCTGTCTGAAAGAAGCTGTCTTTTAGAACAGCACCTGGAAATGTCAGACTATCAGTGGGAAATGCACATCCCACTAGTCAGTGGAAATATGGAATATCACTTGGTTCTTTGCACCATTAGATTGTAACAACCTGCCCCACAGCAGACAGTAGTAAGCTTGGTGAAAGACTGAGGTGTTGTGAATGCTAAAACTGAAGTGGATTTGCAAACTTTCAGCAGTCAGTGGGGTATACCTACAGTTGTCATATAACACTAGTGGCAGCATTCTTCTCTCATAGAGGAAAGGTTGGTCCTTATCACATTTGCACTGTTTTCTAAACTAACAAGTTTGTACCTGCAGGATCTTAGAACAAGTTTTGGCAGTTGAATGGGCCAAAGAAATGCCATATTGAGAAATGTCATTCTGAGGTGTTCACAGGGGTCTGGCTGAGGCTCTTGCTTGTGATATCAGCAGGTTAGTGTTACTCACAGCTATTACTGGCTCATCCAAAGTCCTGTACACAACCTTTCACAAAGCAATCATTTTAGTCACTGAATGAGATGGCTTTGCCTGAATGAGGGTCTAAGAAACCTGAAGAGAAAAGAGTTGAGAAAGAGATCTCAATTTCTTTCAGGTGCACCTCCACAAAGGATTCACAGAATGGGCCAGGTTGGAAGGGACCACAGAGGGCCATCTGGTCCAACCTCCCTGCTCAAGCAGGGTCATCCCAGAGCACATGGCACAGGATTGCATCAAGGTAGTTCTTGAATATCTCCAGTGAGGGAGCCTCTACAGCTTCTCTGGGCAACCTGAGAGCAGTGCCTGGTCACCTGCACAGTATAGAAGTTCTTCCTCACATTCAGGTGGAACTCCCTGTGCAACAATTTCTGCCCATTGCCTCTTCTCCCATTGCCTGGCGCCACAGAGCCTGGATCCATCTTCTTGGCCCCCTTCCTTCAGATATTCATAGAGATTGATGAGAGTCCCTCTCAGTCATCTCTTCTCAAGGCTGAACAGGCTCAGCTCTTGCAGCCTTTGCTCATCAGAAAGATGCTCCAGCCCCTTAATTGTATTTGTTACCATCTACTGGACCCACTCCATGAGCTCCATATCTCTCCTGAGTTGAGAAGCCTAGAACTGGACAAAATACTGGATGTGTCACTAAGAAAGAGTTCTTCCTTCTCTGAAACTTCAGCATTCTTTCAAGGGATATATTGTGTCCTCTCTCTACCAAACATATATTGCTATATAAACACTCTATCCATCATTTATTCTGAATATTGATGTGACTCAGGGATGGCTGAATATAAGATGTGACTCAGGGATGGCTTCTTTGAGAAGGCTACAGGACTGAATCCTTGAACCTTGCAATTTTTCTTTCTTTCTTTTTTTTAATACAGTGAATAGATTTTGTTTTAGTTTAGACATTATTCTGTAATGTGTTTTCATGACCTCATATATAAACTTCCTGCTGCCAAAATACGAGTCTTTGCTTTAAAACCATCTCGTGGTCTCAGAAATTGCCAAAATACATCTCTGTTTTGCTGACATCTGAGTACCTCTCCAACCCATGCTGCTCTGAAAGCTATTAAAAAATTCATTATCAAAATCAGTTAAAATTCATGTTGTGTGCAAGAACAAAAATATTGTGCAAGTATTGGTGGCATATTGTGGAATTGTGTTCCTATCTAGTTCTGGATGGAGGAAATTTGTGTTGGACTCAATGATCTTGAAGGTCTCCTCCAACCTAGTGATCCTATAATACAATGTGTCTCAGACAGAGAAGCTTTATCAAGGTACAGGAGCTTTCATAAGAAGCTATTGCATCTGCACAATTCCAGAGCCAGCACTGGAGATGTTACCATGAAAATGTTGTTATCTGGAATTGCAGTTGACTTCTAACTCCCAGGTGTGATGACCTATGGGCAAAGGACCACTTAACAGTGTCTTTCAGTAGATCATGGTCTTGCCTTGTATGTTGCCTTATGTAGGTGGCAAAAAACCTTTCAGTGTTTATGCCATAAGACTGGATTCAGAAACACCGAAAATTCCTGCCTTCACTGTAGGGACTCTGCAGGTTGCATTAGGTACAGTGAGAATAGCATTTCCTTACCTCTCTGGGGTCTTGACAGAGCAATAAAAATGGTTGTGAAATACCAAGAACAGATGGGTACAGATGAAGAACACACTGTTAAAGCAAGTTTTATAATTGACTTGACTGCTCTTGGTGGTGTTATAGTCACAAGCTTATTGGCTCCTCCATGATTTCAGCCTAACTTGGGAACTACTTTTCATCCATACTGAGGATTCAGTTACATATTTTAGGTTTTGACAACTCACCATGTAGCAATACTTGCACATTGAATAGCTCACTCTCAAATCCTGAGTTTGTTGTATTATTTTATAAGAATCTATTTATAAAAAATAATTATTTCTATGTTCACGTGATAAAATTGCTACAATTGTGTATGCTGCTTTGCATAAGCTTTGTAGAATTTAATTATGATTCCCACAGCAGCTTAAATTCTGGTTTTTATGTCTGTCCCCACAGTGTCAACTTCTGTTCCTCAGTTTCAGGTGCATGTGTATGCTAAAACTGCATGAAAATTAATAGTATTAAGCTTTCTGTCTCTTGTTTTGTCTTAAAACCCTGAGCCTCTCTTTTCCTTCAGCTGTGTTCCGGATTTCATTTTCTTAGCAAGAAGGCAAAGGAAAAGTGTTTGATAATTGTGCAAACTTTGGCCCAGAGAATGGAAGTTGGTAAGTTATTATTATTTTAAGACAAAACTCTCATTCTGGCATGAACAGCAGTAGTGATTGATTAATTTTGCTGAGGTATAATGTAGGGTATTCTGCTAAATACAAGTATTTGTAGAATGCTTGTGGGATATATGAAAATCCCTATGCTGTCATGTAAACAAACATTTATTTCTAGCACAGGCACTGTACATTAAGAAAGTGTGCTTTACACTGGGAACCTTCATGTTTCTAACTCCAGCATTAATGAGGAAACAGTAACATGAGCTGCAAGCAGCAAGCCCAGCTGAAGGGACTCCTGAAACTGGCTGCTTTGCACAGATGAGGAAGGAACTAGATTTATGAGTCAAGATAAAAGGACCTTTTTCCCCTCCATTAACATCACTTAATTCAACTGTTCAGCTTCTTTCCCAATCTGTCAGATCAGGTCTGCACATTGTATGTACTCAGATCCCTGCTGATAGCAAGAGAAAGAGCATCTGCTTGCTCAGGAGAAACTTTCAGAACCAAAGGCTGAAATATTAGCCTCTTCCTCTCCCCACCTCAAACTCATTCTCCTCTTCCCACACAAACATACATATTATTTCCTGTCATTTATCTTCACTGATTCCTGTTTTCACTCTTCTACACCCTCCTACATTCCTTTTTACATACATATATATATTTACACACACATGAATTTATTTGAACATATATAAAACCTGCAGTGGATTGGCCCTTCTCCATATAGCTGACAGGACACTTTCAAAAAGTCCCACTTCCTAAAAGATATATTTTCTTTCAGTGGTAATTGGGCTCAAGAGAAAAAAGAAAGCCTAGAATTGAATATATAACAATATAAGTGATATAAATGTGAATTCCTAAGGTGATGGTTGAATGGAAGAGTGCATACCAAAATTAAATTCCAATTTATAATAGAGAAGCCTCTATGGAGCAAAGTACTTACAAAGAGCAATATGAAGCCAAAAACATAAAGGGAAAAAAAGAAAATAACTCAGTTTTTAACAAGTTATTTAAAACTCTTCAAGGGAAAATCTTAATCTTTTTCTCTTGAATAAATAATGCAATATGGCAAGGACACCTGAAAGCTGAAATAGAAGTCTAGGTAAGCAGAAAACATATCCTTTACCACGAAAGGTACCCACCCACAGACAGAAGTAGTAACAACCAATAAAATAGAGCTGGGGCTTATAAAACACATAATTTCAGTCATAATTAATTATAAAAGTTGAAACAGAAGAGTTGCTTGCAGCCTAGTGAAAAGAATTTTCATTCCTTCTCAAACATATTTGCTGTAAAGACTTCCCACACACTAATTAAATGCAGTATTTTTTGAGGTTATTTTCCACACAGGAGTTAATTTTTCTGTAGTCTTGGAAAGAAACTTTGCTCAGCTTTTAGTTCAGCAATAAAAAGAATAAACCACTGCACTAGTTATACTTTCTCTTCCACAGTACTCTGTCACTTTGATGCAATTTTATATTTTCATGTCAGCTGGCTAACAACCATGATGGTGTATCAGAGCATCAAACAACTGCTTCAGCTTCCAGAAAAAAAAAGGTACAAGAAACCTGGAGGTTTCTATTTTGTGTGAGACAAGCACAGTCAAATAGCAGAGCAAGTCAAGAAGCTTAACTCTAGTAGAGCAGACTAGGGAAGAAAACAGAGCTTGTGACTGTAGTGGGGAGGTTTCAACAGTGACAGTCAAATCCAAATGACAGTGCAAGCCTCCCAAAGGATTAGTGATAGATTATTCTAAAAATATAGGTAATAGGCCAATTCCAAAAGCCAGTGTTAGTGAATAGGGCAGAATGTAGCTGCCAGTAAAGTCTGCTGCAGCTCCATGGTCTCAGTTCCAACAAGCAACAAGGCCACTCAAAGACAGCACACGTATACATCCCTTATATGCATTTACACAGCAAGGTACACAGAGAGAGAACTGAGAAACACAGAGCATTTATGGCCTCATTCTCCTCCCCTCTCTGCCCAAGTGGGATCAAGGTCTACTTTTGTCTATGTGTTTGTGCATAAATGCCTCCATCAGTTTGGCTTAGATCCAACCTACCCAGTCACTCCCACTACTCCTCTCTCCCTACTCATCTTGATGGGTTCCACACCTGTACAATGGGGCTGAGCCTCTTCCAGGACACATCTGGGAGGGTCTCAGGTAGGATGTTACTTCCTCTTAATTTTGGTTCTCTGCCTGCTACAACAATGCCTCTGTTCTCATCTGGGTTTGTGGAGATGGGCCTGTGAAATGTTGGCTCACGTGACTGCACCATCCAGGGCAGGGGATTGTTTGAGCTCACAGATGTTATTGTGTGTCCATGCTCCTTTGTGGGTGTGCAGATGAGTTTTTATCACATAACTCAAAAATTGAGAATTAATAAATAATACCAAAAAAAACCCCCAAAACAAAAACAAAAAGCCAAACAAACAATAAAAACACAAAACAAGATGCTGGGGTTAGGAATCCATTCCTAGAAACAGGAAGTGTAAAGGCCAGGAACTGAAAAAGCATGTGTTGTATAATAAGATGTTTGTCAGTAAATTAAGGCTATCCCTTTGTAACAATTGATTTCTGGAGCCAAACCCCAAAATGTAATTAAGCACTGGACTCCTGGGAATGTGAAACAGTCCTGTAGTCCCAAGAAAGTCAGTCCAGTCAGCAGTTATAATATATGGACAGAGTCTGCTTAAGCAGGTCTGTATTTTTGCAGACTGGTCTTCTGAAGGTGTGTAAATACTCAGAGATTATTTTTTATTGAATCTTACTTGAAGAATTCCAGACCACCATAAAGATTAATTATGTGCTCTGTCTTAATCAGGGTAGTCTATCCTGTTCAGTGTCTTGCAGACTTTATCATCCCTCTATTTAATTCATGGTTGTAGCCTTTAATGTCTAGAGTTACTATATTGTAAAGTTTACTTTCAGGACTTGTTTTGAGTGCTTTTGATGGATGAAAGGCTATATATATCTTGATATATGCATCCTACTATAATTCTTTCCTTGAGAATTAAAAATATTAAAATGCAGCTCATTATTATTTTAACCATTGGAAAAAAATATTCACCAGTTAGCATTGATTTTCAGAAACATGTTTGATCTATGCCTATCTGACTATTTTAAAGTCTCATTAGGATCAAAGATAGCAAGACATATAACAAACAAGGATTTTTTAATATTTATTTTAAATACTGCTATTGCTTCTTTGGTGTTCCGTTTCTCATTTGCAAAAAATCTAGATTTTCATTGTATTTAAATGTTAGAATTTTCTTGTCTTTTCTAGAGCTAGCAAGATGAAGTGATAGATCTCCAGAAATCTGAGCCAGTTGTTATAATCTAAATACTTGTAGTAGAATAAAAAACTGCATTAAATTTGCTTTTAATTCAGTCTAAATAGTTCCTTAAAATTTTGATGTTGGGAGTACTGTCTAAGCTGATGCTAGTTCTCTGAATGTCAACAGATATTTGAGTTTTCTCATCAGTAAACAAGGAGTCACAATATACATTGTAAAACAATGGTGATATTTATTCAAATGGACAAAAAATTATTTATTTGAAACTGCAGGAGTAGCCATGTGAAGAACTTCCTTTCTCAATGCATGGTGCACAGCAATTTAAGAAATGCCTAGTCCTGTATTTTGTCTCTGACAACATCTTTAGACAGATGATCAAGAGGAGGACACAAAGAAAACCTTCAGTGGAAAATTATAGAATAATTTGCTTATAGGAGGAATGTTTATTACGCCCCATTAGGTCTTGTCTTATGTACTTTACCATAGAGATTTATATTTTATTTGATAAAACAGGGATTATCTGAAAGGACTGAGAAAGAGAGAGAGGTTGTGACCTCCTTGTGCTCCTGACTAAAGCTGCAAAGCACAGACTTTGTATTCATATAGATGCAAAAGGTCATGAGGATGACATGTTTCAGCAAAAAGAAGGAGTAAGTTGGTTCTGCAATTTAAAAGTTTACTGTAAAAATTGTGGTGCTTCACAGTCATAATTTTATTTGAAGAATTTCCCATTGCAAAAAATGATGCTTACAATGCATGTAGTATCACAACACAGATGTATGCCTTTATTAAATACTACATGAAATTATAAACAAATGTGTAATCAGCCCATTGATATTCCAAAAAAGTTTTTTAGGATTATATTTTGCCCCTTCCCTATAGTCCTTATTTTAAAGACATCCAACAGAAACCTAAATTTCTCTAAAAGGAAGACCCTTCACTGAAGAAATTTAACATCAGCTCGTCTGCAAAGAACGTGATCCTCTGAAAGAAATTTCAGTGGCATTTCTGCAGATATTACTGCTAAGAAGTATACTTTCATAACATGCAAATACTGATCAAGCTGCTTGAAAAATTCAGCCAAATTTAAAAAAAAAAACAAAATTAAAAAAAAAACCCAGTTAGTTTCATTGACCAAAGAGAGTTTATTCCAAGATCATTTGCTGTGTAAAGTCATCTATCTTAAAAAAATTATACAAGTGGTTCTTCTGTAATTTATAGCTCTCAGGTGAACAATGCAAGGAGAAAAAACCAAAGATTAACAGTATTCTTAAATTATAAATGCTCATTTTGAAGCATTCAGGATTCCAAACTAAAGCCTTTAATTTGAGAAGACAGATGCTGTGCAAAGGAACATATGGCAGACTTTACTCAAGACAGTGGAGTTCTTTGTTTTCATTACGTTTTTGTAAGAATCTAAACAATGCTTATGTCTGTGAATTTTTTTCTTATATTTGATAAGAAAATGATATTAATGTTTTTCCACATGATGCTTATGTCTGTGAATTTTTTTTCTTATATTTGATAAGAAAATGATATTAATGTTTTTCCACATGCTGAAGGTTAAGTAATGAAAAGAAATTTTAGAGAGATAAAACGCTGGACTTCAATTTACCCAAATATCACTTTTTTTTAGGGTACAAAAATAACCCATTTTTTCTAATTACTGGAAAACTCATAGGTTTCTGAATGTTCTGAATGGGCTTTATTTACCCAGTGTGTCAAACATTTTTATTCTGGATTAATGACCAAGTGTTGTTACAATCTGACAGGTGTTAAAACAATGAAATTAAAAAGCTTGTTTCATACCAGTATTGTATTCACAGCATGAAGATGGCAAAAAATTTGAAGTTCGAGGATTCAGTTCAAAAAGTTGTTTGGACTGAATCAGCTCCCTAATACCCCAATAAATATCTTTTTACTTGATCTTTCCTTAATATGCACAGAACCATATTATTTTATCAGAAGGAAACCAAATGGAAGCCTAATTTCTAACAGTGTAAAACTGCCTATGTCTTTCTGTGTAGCCAATGCACATGTTTTGGTCTAAAGAATTCAATCTCATAAAAATTTGAGAAGCAAATGAGAGATGAAGGAAATATTAGTTCACTGGAACTGCTTTCCAGCTGATATCTAATGTCTGTTAAGGGATTGTTTGTTTTTTTTCTTTAAAGTTTCTATTTACTCATGTGCTTTGGAACATGGCCTAAACAATTTTTTATCCTTTGACAGGGATGAGCAGCTACATTAAATATTACATTGAGATAGAGTAATTAAAGGCTTGATTAATTTGCTTAAATGCCTTGCCAGTGCCACGTGAGATGTTGCAGGATGCCATGGCTTCTAGTTAGTGCTTCAGAATAGTATAGTATACCCTGCAAATGCCAAGATGGAAGTAAAAATTTCTTTGTTTGAATGGTTTTTAACTTCTGAGCAGTTTAAATGGAAAGAAAATACCCACTATGCCATAAAAGATAACAAAGAATCTTCAGTGCAATTTCAAATAAGGAAAAGCCTTACCTAGGGAGAATTTTAATGCTCAATTTTTTTAGAATTTATTGCAGCTTCTACAGAAGAAATTCTCATCAATTGTCTTCTGAAATCCTTCTGTACTTCTGTTCTTATACCAGAAGCCATTTGAAAATAGTTCAGTGGAGTTTGAGAAGGGATACTGCAGCACATTACCCAGTCTGATGCTAGGGAGTCACACTGTGCAAAGATACAAAGATATTCTCCTTCACTGGCTGAAGTAAGATTTAGTTATCCATGTGACAAAACGGCTGCATATGCAAAACTACATAACACTAATGAAGGAATAAGTAATGCAATTTATCTGATGACCTGTGTCATTACAGGTTTTGATTATTAGTCATGACTTTAAAGAGTCTTAGAGTCCTAAAATCATTGCACCATTAACGTTGGAAAAGACCTCAAAAGAAAAAAAAGTGGACCCACTTTGCATTATTGAACCTCTTATCTTTGTCCTTAGCCTATCAATCCAGCCTGTCCAGATCCTTCTGCAGAGCCTTCCTACCCTCCAGCAGATCAACACTCCTGTCCAACTGTGTCATCTGCAAAGCTCGCTAAGAGTGCTCTCAATCTTTTGGTCCAGATCATTAAGAAAGATACTAAGCAGGACTGACTTAATAATTAACCACCACTCCCTGGACCCAGCATCCTGCCAGTCCTGAACCCAGTGAAGAGTGCCCCTGTCCAAGCTGTGGGCTGCCAGTTTTGGACAATGCTGTGGGAGACTGTATCAAAGGCTTTACTGAAGGTAGACAGCATCCACAGCCTTTCCTTCATCCCCTAAGCAGGTCTCCTGGTCATAAATAAAGATCAGGTTGGTCAGACAGGACCTGCCTTTCCTAAATTCACTCTGGCTAGGTCTGATTCTGTGATTTAGCTCTTCATGATGTGTGATTGCATTCAAGATAATCTGTTACATAACCTTCCCAGTATCGAGATCAGGCTGAGAGGTTTGCAATTCCCTGGATCATCCTTTTGACCCTGGGTGACACACTGGCCAACCTCCAGCTATCTGTGATCTCCATGGTTAATCAGGACTGATGATAAATGACTGAGAGTGGTTTGATGAGTTCTTCCACCAGCTTCCTCCGTATGTTTTGGGACATACATCAATTGGAATTGATGAGATTGATTCAGGAAGTCTAAAGTTTCATAAGGGCTAGGTGAATCCAATGAATGTTCTATGTGTGTGAGTCTGCATCTTGCCCTTTCTAGCACAGAGTGCTGAGTTTGCAATACTTTGTAAATCAGGAAATAAAAACACCTGGTTACAATTTAGCACCATTTTCTTTGGCTGGACTAAAGGGCTAGTCTTGTGATCTTTTATTGCTCTTGAATTCCCTCATTAACTCTTTCAAGCATACTTTTTATTGCATTTTTTAAAATCCATGACAATATAAGATGTCTGATACTATCACTGATTTATAAGAGCAGTCTTTATTGTAAAGGACCAGACACCTCAGCTTTCCCATGACACTATTTTAACTTGTAGTAATATTCCCAGTAAATTAGGCCCAAGCTGAGCAGTGTTCAGCACTGCATCTTAAGGCCACCAAGAGGTCACATACAATGAGGCTGTATACTTATCTTTGCTCCTGCATGCATTGCTGGGCTTGCAAATTCTTGATTGAAGAGGAAAATCTCCCCTACTATTGCTGTCCTGCTTAGCTGACCAGAAAGTCTAGTCATTGCAGTATCACTTACCAGCATACTATTTCAAACTTAACCTTCCAAACCTAACACCTGCAGTATTCTCATAAAAATGAATGGATATGCACTTCATTTAATTCCCACAGTGCAATATTATAGCTCTGATTCAGAGCAATGCTATGAGAGCTTTGCACTGTGTGGGCAGTTCATTTGAATGGAGCTTGGGCCATCTTGGAAGCTCTGATATTGTTAAAATTTCACACCAGTACATAGGCAGGGTCTGGTCCTCTTTATTATACAGAGAATGAAGTTAGCCCAATGTAATTTTTTTCTCACTTAGATTTTAATTGCTTTATACAAATAAAGTCTCTAAGCTTACATTCTTTGTGTGATAATTCCACTTCCTAAACCAATAAAGTACAAGGCTGGTGCTGTGTGTGGTGGCAGAAAAGGGTGGAGATTCTTAGACTTGCAAAGACTAGGTATGTTCCTGTGGTTACAACAGGGTCTTTAATAGAGTTGAGAAATATTGATGTGATGTGGTCACAAACTGTTGTGGGGAAATTGTGTTAGGTCTGCTGCATGTTTATACATGTATAGTTAGAAATGAAGTCACGGTCTGTCTTTCGAACACACTTTTATGCACATTTTTTACCAATGTGCCTGACTTGATGGCACATCAGTGTCATATTTTCTGTTCTCTCATGTAATTCCTGAATAAATTAAGTACCATTTTATTCAACAATTTAATTTATTATCCTGTGTTTCCCTTTGTGCTTCTACTGTTTTTTAAATATCAATATCAGAAATGAAAACAATTTCATATGAAACCTTTGACATGGCATCATCTGTTGCTCTGTGCATTAGACTTAGGAATTTTACTCCAGGATTATATGTAGACACAGAGGGAGTAAACTAGTTAAAACAATAGGTTGTTACTGTGAATTATTCTACTGATCTAAAAGGATTCTAAATTACAGAAGGTATGCTTACGTGTCTCTTCACTCAGATTCTTAAATTGTAGTAAACAAATGCAATGTATTATTTTTATGATCTTGCTGTCTTTTCACTTCTACACTCGTTCATAATTTTTTCTCATGGGTGACAAAAGAATGTGCTTTCCAATGAAAAAACTGGCAACAGTTTATCAACATATACTTACAATTAAATATTCAGCAGGAATTGAAAGCACATTAAGGCCATCCTGCATTTGTTGACTCTCTGGGGAACTCTTCAATTCCATGTTAGTTTGGTGTATGTCTCCATGGAAGTTTTCACTCTCACTTTTGAGTCAATCTTATAATTACTTCAGTATCATTTCAAGGCCTGTAAGGTCCTCATTAAAGAGATGGAGAGTTCTACTACCAGTAATGATCCTCTGAGTGAGTTATCTGCAACATCATTAATGGAAAAAAATGGCTTTATTTTACAGAAATAATTGGAAACATTGGCCACATGTGATAAAGTTACATTTTATAATTATTTTGCCACATATGATGTATGTCCTTTATTTCTATTATGCTTGTGGAGACATACTGTCCTATATTTTATGAAGGTTGTTTCAGAGACCCCCTAATTTCTATTTAACAAATGTTTTTTTCTGAGTCTAATTCATTTTTGTCAATAGGTCTCCTATTTAATATTGCTTAACTCTCTGTAATGCTCACTTGATTTTAACAAGTTGAATTTACTCAGGATTTATAAAAAGGTCATAATTCACAGCTATAGTTCCCTTGACAGAACTCCATAAAAATCGCCCCTAATTGTAGAAGTCAGGTCTGTCCACTGCTTTTTCTCCATTGTTCTGCCCAAAACACTGCAATCCCAAACTGTTGAGTTTTTTTAACTCCTACATCCACTAAGAAAATTAGTTCCTTTGTTTTAAAGTTCAGTCACTTGCACACAAGCAAACCTTGCCCTTTCTGGTATAAATGCCTGTGAAAAAATTGCATCCATATTAAAAGGAGAGTGATTTTCTTTTTCTGTATGTACCTGAAATCAGGAATAGAATACATATATTCTCTTTTGTGTTGCTTAACTTTATTTGTTTCATTGTTGAATGGAGGTATAATCATATTTTAATAAAAGTAGCACAGAGGATGAACAAATAGAGAGCTTGCTTACCAATATTCAAGAAATTTAACAAGAGGCACAAACCAAGACTTTCTGCTGAACTTCAGTAAGAAGGATCCCTCAGTAAGAAAACAATCCTGTGATCCCAAACCCACAAAGGCTAAACAGCTGAAGGAACAGGCCAATCACTTCACTCATTCTGATCCCTCCCAGTAGCTGGTTTTTGGGACACATCCCATTCCCTCCCCAGTGGGTTGAGCTTTAAGACCCCACCCATTTCAGTCGCTGGTACTGAGACCTCCCCAGTCTCACTCCAGCAGCTGACACCACAGAGCAGGGGTGCCTACACCCCGGTGTCACTCCAGCTGTCACTCACACACACACACACACGGATGGATCTCACACAGTTTCACAGAACATATACCTACAGGAGAGAAAGTAACACTCTGCAGAGCGGTAGTTAGGAAAGAATTTAATAAAAGATTAGATAGACTATGGCCATCAGACAAAGACCCCTTCTTTTACATGCAACTATCCCCTTTTGTAAACCTTTCTGTCTCTTCTCCATCTATGTCTCTCCATCCTTGTGCCCTGCACAATTCCTCTTCATTCTCCATATTTCTCATTCCAACATCCTGGATGCTTAGGCTTACATCCTTATCAGTAACAGAATCCAGGTTTGCCTGCAGTTCTTGATAGTTCATCAGTTAGTGACTGACAAGGCTCATTTCTTGACTTTGTCTCCCTTGTGTTTTTTCAAGTTTGTGTCTGTTTTCTCTATGACTTCCTGCCTTTCCTTATCACACCAATTGATAAGGTCCTTACAGTCTATTTGATGAGGTTCTTGAACATATAACCTTAATGAAATAAACATTCCCACATTCCGACACTCATCAATTAAGTGTGACAGTTTTGTTCTCATAATTGCCCCCTTGATCTGATGACCAGGTTTGGGAGCCTTCTCTTCTCCAGGCTGAACAGTCCCAGCTCTCTCAGCCTTTCTTCATAGGAGAGATGCTTTTGTCCCTTAATGATATCAGGGGCCCTTCACAGAATTGTCTCTAGTATGTCTACATCTCTCTGGTACTGGGGAACAGAGTCCCAGACCCAGCATTCCAGGTGTGTTCTCATCAGGGCTGAGTAAGGGTGAGAATCACCCCCTTGACCTGCTGGTAGCTCTCCTCCTGATGCAGCCCAGGACACCACTTGTGTTCAGTGTGGTCCACCAGGACCCTCAGGCTCCCTTTTGCAGAGCTGCTTTCCAGCTGAACAGCTCCCAGCATATCCTGCCCATTGTTTGCATCGCAGCAAAATGAATAAAATCAGTGTAAATGGTGAGAATATGTTTGGATGAAAGGGTTTTGAAGAAAATAATACAGTGAATTCAGGAAAATTATTGTATATGTGGAACTAAGGCCATTTATTAGATTTTAATCTAATACAAACAAGGATTGATATAATCCAATGATGACTAATAATACTGATAATTCTCTTAGCATTGGAAATCAGATGTCTGAGAACTGATTCTTTTGAACAGAATTTTTTCTTATCTTAGCAGCCTGGAGAAATTAACTGGAAATAGCCTCTCTGTGTAAAAAGCCCTTTGCAAAAAAAGAGAGTGACACCTTTTTTACCAGAATGTGTAGGCCTATTGTTTTAGGCTAGACAGACAAGCAGACTTATTGTTGCAAAAATTGATTTTGCAATTATTCTCTGGAATATGAGGACTATGACAGCAATTTGGTTTGTGTAGCATTGTGATTTCATGTTAGTTCTGGGAAAACTAACTTTCTTCATCAGTGAATGTCTATTCCAGCAATCACTTTCATGATCTGATTATAAGTATCCACAGAAAGGTAAAAGGGTGATCAAATCTAGCTAGTTGAACTCCCATTAAAGGTATACAGAGGAGGTTATGAGTCTGGCAGTAGTTATATTAAGTGCATATGTTGCAACAAGAGTTATAATATTTTTAAGGTTAAAATGTATTTCTACTTAGTTAAAAGGGTGATTGTATTTACCACTATGCAACCACTTTGCAAAGAAATGAGCTGCAACAGCTGTGAGTAAAAGAGGAGCACATATAGCCCATATCCTCATTATGCACACCCTTAACTGCTTTAGACCTGGTTGAAAGGTTCTGCAGCTCTTTCTTTCCCTTGTTAGCTCCTTCTCCACATTCTAGTTTCCAAGAGAAGGTCATCCAGGTGACTGTGCTGGAAATGAGACTGAATAAATTCCAACCCTGCTCCAAGCTGGGTTGCTCTGGTACTAGGACTATTACTGATTTTTACCCCATCAAGCAAACTTGGATCCACCAGTGAGCTAATTAGGACAATATCCATGGTGACACTGAGATCCAGGAATCTTAGATTTTATCTGGTTCTGAAATGTGTTTCTCATGGCATGCCCATTTGGATGTCCATGGCTAAGAGCTGTCTGCAAGGATAGTCTCTGTGAGACCAGGCTGGGGCTGCTCTGGCTGAACTCAGGGGTTTTCAGCAGACCCACTGCAGGATGTAGTTGAGCCCATTGGTCAAATTGATGGCATATTTGGGAAAAAAATTTAATTAAGACAGGAAAAAAACCACCACATAACCTTATGAAGAGCAAGGAGAAAAACCTGTGAGAAACAAGCCCAACAACACCAAGGCTGCAGGATGGAAGGAAGGGCTCCAGGCATTAATACTGGTATTTCCCCACAGCCTGAGGAAGATACTACGGTAGAGCAGAGGTTCTCCTCCAGCCTGTAAAGAGGACCAGGCTGGAGCAAATATCCACCCCATGGGCAGTAGAGAACCCAACACTGAAGGAGGTGAACATTCTTTGAAGGTACTGAAGTCTTTGGAAAATCCCACAATGGAGCAGGTTTATCTGAAAGGAAAGAAGCCCATGGAGAGGGCCTATGGAGAGGGCCCATGAGGAGGAGAGAAATGTGAGGAGAAATGAGTGCCAAGAAGGGACTGTTAGGGATAGACCATTACAGCCAATTCTCACACACACTGCTGTGGAGAGGGGCAGGGAGGAGGTGGAGGAGGCATGAATGAAACAGTGAAGTTAATCCTGGGTAGAAAGGGTGAGGGAAAGGTGTTGCTTTAATTTTTATTTTCTTCTGATTATCTAATCATATCTTAATTTGCAATAAATTAAATTATTATTCCCCAGTTTGAGTCTGTTTTGCCTATTACATTCATTGGTTAGTCATTCCCTGGCACTATCTTGACCCACAAGCTTTTTCATCCTATTTTCTTCCCAAATCCTGTTGATGAGAGAGCAGCTGTGTGGGCATATGGAAGACAGCCAAGGTCACTCCACCACAGAATAGTTCTACCAATATCTTTCTGAAAGTATTTCTTTAGTACTTTTGTACTTCAGTACTGCTTTTAAATAAATATTTCTTTAGTATGATCTAGTGAAAGGTGACCCTGCTCATGGAATTGGGATTGGAACCAGTTGATCTTTAACATCCCTTCCAACTCAAGCCATTCTATGATTCTGATATGACATCGTAAGCAAAAATTTTCTTCTGTCCCAAATATGGCCTCCTTGACTAGCCAGCAATTCCATTTCTACTCTCTACACTGTTTTTCTGGCAGGAGTCTTAGTTAGTCCTGGTTTAATTCTTTTCTTCCTTTCCATGTCACACAAATAATTCTCCCTTTCTTCCCTCAGGACCTCTGAATCCCAATCCATAGCATCTTTTCTACACTGTACAACAAATCTCTGTACCTTGAGTCTGGCTCTTTTTTATACTGCAGTTATTTCAAACATCTCATCACTGCTGCACTGGTCTCTGCACGAACTTCCCAGTCAGCTACTCCCAGTCTCCTGTTCTCAGTTTTTCTCAGTTAATGTCTAATCTGTCTGTGTACTTCCCTAACTTGAAGTCTCAGTTTTTGAGGTCTCCTCCACACTTGTGTTGACTCAGTGCAATCATGGCTGTTACCCTTGTGCTTTTGGGGTTTGAATTCTTCAGTGTCTTCTTCCTCCTTGTGACAACTGCAGTCTCAGAAGAGTTATCCAAAATCACTTTTGCAGAACTTTGCAGAACTCCCATTTTAGGGAGACCCTTGTTTATTCCCTAGTGAGGAGAATCTAGCAGGGTTTAAACTGCTTAAACAAACTATAAAATGAACCTACATGGACTGCAATTTTGCAAATGCTCATAACATGTAGCTGGATTGTAGTACCATGTAGCTGGATTTTCAAGCCAATGGCAAACAGATTAAACATTCCCCTCATTGCCAGAATTATACAGGTTAAAGCCCAGAATCCTGATTAGCAATTCCAGACCAAATATTTAAAGTCTGGCAAAACTGTAAACAACTGAAAAAAAGTTGTTCAATGCAACCAACAGGCAAAGCAACAGTAGGTGGATTTACCAGCCCTGCTTGTATGAGAACATTTTAAGCGTAAAATTGTCAGCTGGTAGAAATCAAAAAAAACGAGTGACTTACAGTACCTCTGATTCATAGCAGGTGTATATTGAGCTGGTAAAATAACAAAAAAAAATTTCTATGTTTAGATCCTATGTGAGAAAGCATCCTTTATTGTTGTATTTTAAGTGTATCCACTCCCAAGCAGGGTTTATGGTCTTTGCTCTTCCCTCTAAAAATCTTTGTGCTCAACAGAGATAAGATGAAGCTGTGCATGTAAAATATGAAAATAAAAGATTAACTGGTTGAGGGAGAGTCTTTGTAAGGAGAATATCCATACTAATGCATTCTTTATTATTCACATTTCAAAGACATTTCTCAATAATTGTGGATGAATGCCATAAAACTACAGAGGGAAAAAAAGCATTTAGATTAGAGGTCAAAACTGGAACTTGGTATTTAATATCACAGAAAGACCTGTGTAGCTGAGAATTTCTTCCTGGAAATTAGTTTATCTTTGCCTTTCTTTTGTTTTGTCTGTTAAACACTGATTGCTTCCCTGTGAAATCCTCTGCTCATTGATTTTACCTTCCAAATTGTGAGCTGACATTCTGATAATCCCATATTTTAAGCCTTTCATTAGCAAATTTTCTTTTATTTGTATTTTTGTTGGCTACTATTCTCTTGTGTTAAGTATTAAAGTGCAACAAAAATGTCATGGTCACTGTTCAGAATTGTATTTCTAGAGAACACTTAACCTGGATTTGTACATAGAGAAAAAGATAAATTAAAATTATCCATTCTTGTCTCACAAAAAAAAAATAGGCATATTTATATTGAAAAGAAGATTTTTACTACTTCATTTTTGAAAAATTGGAGTGCAAAACATTTTTCTCAGAAGTTCTTTGTTCTTCTAACAGCCACAAACCAATGTGTATGAGCTTCTTTCTTTCATTGTAAGTGCAGCCAAGGCTATCACTCTACCCATATTTCCTGGCATAGCCAGGCTCCTAGAGTGATTGAAAAGAATGCCAGAAAAAGTCTCGCTCCAGTTCATGAAAAATTAAGCATGAGAACTTATGGAAGGGGAGGAGAAAATAATTTATAAGATTTACTAGATTTTTACTGACTCAAATCACCAAGATTTTTCCCACTTGCAGTCCTTTTTTCATATTATTCATGGCCTCTCATATACATAAATGCTCACCAGGACCAGGGTGCCATGAGCTCAGTGATCTGGCCAGGATCATTTGTACAAGGAGGTGCCAAAGGACTCTGACTATCAAAGCCTCACCACAACCCTGGGGTCTTTCTGATGAACAATGGCAAACCAATTTTTGCCTTAATGGGCTGGTCCTCAAAAGGTTGCAAATTACAGCCTTTAAAAAGCCTTAAAAAATCTTGATTAATTTTGCTGCTTTGTTTTTCTTTGGAATCTGTTTGATGTTGCAGTCTCTTTTCTCTGGGGAGCTAACAGGAAAAGAATTGTTGTGTGTGATATGTTGCACTCTTGCTGACATGCTCCTGGTGTATGGAGGCAGAACTTCACCGATCAGTCATCCATTTCTTATTTGGATGCAGGCCTTTTGGTCTTCAGGTGAGCAACACATTCCTCAATTTTACTGCTGGGAAGATCACCCTGGAAGCAATGACCTGGGGATAGTGTTTTCTGTGACAAATGGCGGACATTTCTTTTAACCCTTTTCTCCTGCTCTGGTGTTAAAGCACACAGGCATTTCTGTTCTTATTTCATTCGTAACAATCTTGGTGTTCCCCTTTAAAATTTCTGCAAGAGAAGAACAGAGTTTCTCTTCCACAGGGAAAAGGCCCATTAGGTGATAAGATATAAATCTAGTGGTCTATGTAGCACTCCCTGATATATTACTCTGGATGTCTCATAACTTGACATCCCTTTGTAATATTGTCAATAAGAATGGACTTGCAAATATGCAGCCCATCTCTCTTTTTTGTGCATCATACTAATTGTTACCATATTCCAATTAGTGCATTTACCTATTGGAAACCTTCAAACTCATCTGACTCTCTATAGATTGCTTTCAATTGTCAGATTGGAACTGGAGTAGCAGTTGTTTCCTTTCTGTAACTACTGCTCTTCATATGAATTATGAACACAGAAATAAAAGTCCATGAATTGATATCTTAGGTGCAATTTTCTTTCAAAATATATATTATAATAATACTTTTCAAAGACGCATCTATTTTTAATGCTGCCTTCTCTTTCTCTCCTCTTTTGTTAATTCCAATTTTCTATTCACTTTCTGGTAACTTTCATGCAAATAATGTTATTATGATATAAAATTAAAACTTTTCTTTCAAGAGTACCTCCATCAACAACCTAAATAGAAGAACAACAATCAGAAAACAATCAGAAAACAAATATCCATATCCTCACATATCTATTACTTAACCATAAGGCAATTTGAACAACTTTTGTTGGTACTTTTGCTCGTGTTAAGACATTTCATGATAAGTGTCTGCAGACTTTTGAGACAGATTTCTGCCAATAATTTGTGAGCACAATTTTATTTACTATACTGACTGAAATGAGTTTGAGGTATTCAAAACTTTTTCTCACAGTGGTTTTTATTTTGTTTATTTACTTGTACCCCAATATGAAAAGTGATGCAATCAAAACTACATTAAATTGAATTGTTTTTCCAAACGTTTATTAGTGAAAATTGAAATTTTATCCTAGAAGACTCTGTTGCCATGGAAAGTATGTCTATGTAAAAGCCAACTGCATCAGGAAGCTTCTAGGGATTCATTTATCCTTAGTGAGATTTTATTCCATCCCTTTTCCAGAGCAGTTTCCACTGATAACTGATACACTGTAAGGAAATGTCCAGAGGCATTGATTCCCCATGAGCTCCACCTAATGCTTAGAAAGAAAAATCCTCCTCCTCATCTTCAAACTGCTGCCTGGACTGTTTTCCTGATTCATCATTGCCCCTCCAAGGTGTAAACCACATCTGCAAAGGTGAAGGCAGACTGATTAAGTTTCTTTCACAGTTGTCACAAAATAATATAACTTGAATTTTAAAATCCAAAGATAAAATGTAATGCCTCAATGGAAAACAGCCTGTGCATCTTGAGAAAGACAACCTGGTTTTAAACATTATGGTTTGTGCTCATGGGTATTATGCAGGAGGTCAAAGGTCAAAATGTAGAAAAATATAGACTGCTCATTGGCTCTAGAACATGAAGAATTTATGAATATAACATCTGATGTCTCACATAAACTACATTTTCAGCAGCTCCTGCACCAAAACTTTGGTTTTTAATAACATCAATTTTTATTCATTCTTGGTGAACTTATCCTTATATCTGGTGCTTTTTCTGTAAAATATGTGCTGCTAACCTCTTGGGTCTTTAGTGTTCTCCTGTAAGCTAAAACCTGCTGACCTTAAATATGCTTTCAACTGTCTTGAATTTTTTGTCAGTTTCTCTCCATTGTTCCCAAAGGTCTGAATGTTAGACCAAAATATGTTTCCATACAACGAAACTGAGATAATTTAAATATTGTACGATGGCTTCTATTTTTTGATACTCAGCATTTCCCTGTTTACAGACTACTAAACTTCCAAATTCATGACTGGAAGCTGACGTTAAAACAATTTAACAAATGTACTTCCACTACTTTTCAAAACTAAAATACATTTATATTCCCTACATGACTTTACAAGAGACTTGCTTTCTTCTTGCAAGTTCCATCTTATTTTTACAAATATGAATGTTGTCAGTACCAGTTTAGTCTCTCTCTTTGTATGCAACTAGGAGCAAACCAGGTACCTTGGTGTACAAACCATTTCAGGATCCTGGGCACTGGTAACTACACACTGAAAGTTTGTTTATATAAAAAGTGTTCTGACATATGAAGAAACAGAGAGAAAAAATAGCTTGGCCTCAACTTTTATGCAGCATACAGAGCAGAAATATGAGAAATGTGATATATCACACTGAAATATCCTGATAGCCCTATACAGGGCTACATCCTTCCCTGCAGCTCTGTTTTATCCTTCTAATTGTTGTAAATGTTCCTGAGTTTTTTTCAATTTTTTTCAAATTTTACATATATATGTCTGTATTGATGGAGCTCTCACCTAATTAAATAATGCATGTTTCTCTAACTCACTTGTAACAGCACATGATATAGCAAAAACTAGGATAAGATACATGAGGAAGTCCACTAGCAACAGTCCTCATATGATGGTGATTTATTATTGAGAATTATTTTTTGAAATCGACCAGCTAACCAGATTTAACCCATTTAATTTTTTGCTCAATTGATTTTGTATTGTAGATTTTATGTCTTCTACAAGTGCAAATATATTATCAGTTACATTATCAATCACATTCATTGTCTTGCATGTGCTGTGTCCACAATGTATTTTTCCTTTAGAGAACTCTGGTCAGAGTTCCACTGCAATCATTACACTTCTGTAAAAGCTTCATGAATACATTCGAGTTGTTTGAATTGAGATTTTATGACTTTGTAAAACTTGATCACTTTGAATTTCTGAATTCCAAGTTCATTCATCTGCATGGATAAATCTCTATCAAGACAGATTGAAAGAGCTCTGATTTTAATTGGTTTGTCAGAATGGTGAGTGAGGCTTTTCAATGTTTTTTACAGAATGATACTCCAAGAGGAGATGTAGGATCTTCTTTAGTCAATCAATCTTGCTGCTTACAGAATTGAATTGAGTTAGATCTTAGGAGATGTTGAAAGGACTAGGAATCTAGACAGTTTCTGTAGAGGCTATAGAGTGCATGCTGACACTGGAGAACTGCTCGGAGACATCCAAGGTTTTGTGCTGAAAGCAGTATTGTCATGGTAGCACAGATTTCCACCTGAGTTAATTTCCTAATAAAAGGAGATTCTTTACTCTCTTCTGCACTGTGAAATACACACTCTTAATCTTTTTTCACTTGTTTTCTTATTGTTTGAAGAAGAAAATTCTTAGTGAGTTGTCAAGCTGGGAAAGGATAGAGTTCACCTTATTTTTTACAAGCCAGTAAAATAGACTCAGCTTAGCTTAAATAATCATTTAACCTAAATAATTTTACTTGGTCATTTATTTAACATTTTCAACACATTCATTTCCAAATGATAATATTTTATAAAATAAGCTGCTCAGAGGATGAGACAAAAGTAAAGATTCACGAATGGTGCTCCACATATGACAGGACTTAATTTCTTTATTGTTCTTTAAATTTAGTACATAAAATATTCTTCTTCATAGACTAAATACAAAAAATAAGTCTGTACTTCTAGAAAGCATAGCTTGCTATCAAGTCTTGTGCACCAGAAGACTTTTCTAAATGCTTTATTTTCTAAACAATATTGAGTACATTGAATAGTATATTTGAACAACATTTCTGATTCTTCCTATGATTAAAATCTACTCCGTCTGAGATCCTTGAAACAGTAGAGCTGTTAGCACCTTTTAGAACTTCATAATGGAATTTACATATATTAAATAAAAAAGAAATTAGTTCAACCAAGTTCTCAATTGTACCAGTAAAAACCATTTGAAAAGTATATTTTAAGAAGATGAATACATGGAAAAAATTGGTCATGGTATTTATCTGCCCACCTCTCTTTGAAAACTTACCTATAATTAACAGCCCAAATTGGAATGAGAAGTGTTGCCAGTATGAAAATATAACTTTTTCCAAAAAAGCAATGTGAAGTTTTAAATCTTCTCTAACACTTGAAAACTTTCTCCAGTTGTATCATAAATTAATGCAAAACATGAAAGATATGGGAAAATTGCACATGCTTGTCATATTGCATTGCCCTTCCTAGAAAAAATCCCTGTTTATAAAGCCAATTCACTCTATTTAAAATGTTTAGAGCTATCAAACCCTTTCACTGAGCGACCACTACTTCTCTATTTTTTTTCTGAAAACTTGTTCCTTGCTTAATCAAGCATTTAACCATAGGTCCAGGAACTTGACTTCAGAGACAGCATTAAGAGATTGTTAAAATATTGTAGTTACTCTGCAAATTATTATAACATTTATAAAAAATAAAATGTCACAGAATACTACAAGTATACTATTACAATACTTGTTAAAAGACCAGAAAATATAATTCCTTGTTTACAAAAAAGCCTCCAAATCCATTTGAAAACATAACACTGTATTTGCTCATTAAAGCTTTGTTTATTATTATTCTAAAAATGTTTTTATTGTCTACAATATTGTGTTATATCAACATCAGCTCTATCCTGAACACTTGGACGTGGCCACATAGAAGTTTCTGTTCTGAAGTAAGAGTAGCTTGACAGTTAAAATTAAAGAAAAACAAAACAAACAAACACCCAGAAAAAGCAAAACAACAACCCCTAAACAAACAAACAGAAAATAAACCCAAACAAAAAAAACCCCAAAAAACAAACAACAAACCAACCAATTTGTGGGTATTTTTAAGCCTGTCTTTGAGATTTCACCTTTGGTCAGGTTTGGCAATAATGTGTTTTTCATTCTTCTAGCACTGTGCTAGCTGGAACCTATTTACATGAACTGAAATCATTTTCTGAAAGCCAAAAGTGGGCAAAACATTAATTTAATTTCATGCTGGTTTAACATCTGCTTTGCAGAAATGATGAAGTCAGGAAAAAAGATAGCCTCAAATCCATGAGAGAGGCCCCTTAAACTACATTTGTTTGCATACTTTGGCTTTGTGAGAGTAAGTTTTAAAACAAGATTTACGGAACAAAAGCAACCTGAGCTGCAGTTAAACAAGATACATGGGGCTGCAGATGATGTTTTCTTGTGCAAGGCATTTAATTCTCACATAGTAGGTGTTGTTGATGGATATGTCATAGATCAGCACTTCTTGGATATTTGAGTGGCTGGAGAAGTTTAGAAGTATTGAAATTGGAACATTCCTGTGTTTCTCATGCCAAATCTGGTGTTATATTTAGAGACGGCATCATGTGCAAGAAAAAAATTGCAAAAGCTTCTGGAATTAATGACCTTGCCTGTTAACCCCCTGCAATGTTATAGCTATCTGGAATAAATATAGGATACTTCTTAGAATAAGCACTGATCATCTACTTCACATCAGATTTCTGCTTGTGAGGGCTGACCACAAGCCCAACAACATACAAGAAGTGGATTCTGGCACTCAGGAGCAGGAAGTATAACTGGCATTAGGATTGACAGGTCATGCTGAAAGAATTAGAGAAGGTTATTTTCAAGAAGCACAAAAAACTATTTCTATATAGTGACATGTAATATTTTTAACATAAATTTTGTGGGTACACCAGTTTATGCTTTGTTGCTGAATACAAATGCTGAAAACCTCCAATCCTCCAGTGTTGCCTTTGGGCAGGGGTTAGAAACAACCCTGTGGATTTAGCAAATCACCTTCAATGCCTTCTAGAATATAGGAAATTCACAGAGTTCAGATTTATGGGCACATATTTACCTCCTCAGCATGTGTTGGAATCAAGTTCTAAGTGTAGCTAAGGCAGAGATTCTTCACATAACAATAATTTTTCAGAGAACTGGGAAAGAGGACACTAAACACTAAGGTAACTACCAAACATTCTTGATTGCTCTGAGTCTCTACTACACAATCCATGCATTACAAAAACTGTCCCACCAAAAAGTGGGACTTCATTATATTTGGATGAGTTGCTTGGAAGGAAAAAATCTCTTCCCTCAATCTTCCAAAATTTTTGTGCTGCTTAACACCTTATAATGCCCTCAATGCTCAGCTGAGTGTTTCAAGGTCCTTGTGGGTAGATAATCTGTGTCTACTTTTCCAATTCAAAATGTTCTGCTTTCTGGAATGCCAAAATGCACTGAAAATTACATTTCTCAAATAAAACATGCATATCTCACACATGATAAACATCATAATTAAGGTTCGTATGTACCTTGAGAGAAAAAAAAATCATGTCCCTTAACATGCAAAATTCAGTACCAGAACATTTAGAATTTATTTCAAGACTTTAGATCCCCCTAAGGTTTACATGGCACACTGCAGTTCTGAGGAGTCTGGTGATAAGGGAACAGGACCCAGACAGCAGCACAGCACTGCTTTTTCATGGCTGGTAACTAGTGTTGGAATGTGAGAAGTGGGGTCATCATTGCACAGGGTCACCTTAGGCCTTTTGCACACTTACATCAGGCCCAAATGTTCCAACCATTGCTCTTATTTTTATACAAATGAAAATTGAAGGAACTTCAATAAAGCAATTGTTTTTTCAAGACAGTGACCAGAATGAAAGAATTCCTATAACTTGGGCATGTGCTAGGTCATATATTCTCTCCTGAAGTGCGGCAGTTGTTAATAAGTTGCTGTCAGTGTCTAGACTTAGCTTGTACAAATCAGTTTCTAGCTATGAGGTTTTATAGATTTTCGAAGTTCAGAGTCCTCAGGGTTGTAGTTTCCCACCTGCCCTTTCTTTATGCATCTTTTTAACAGCTTTGAAATTCAGTTATTGCATCTCGCAGTGTCCTTGCACCCTGAAAAAGTGGAAAGATACAAGGGAAATTTTTCTTTTAAGTATTTATCTCTCCATTATTCATTCTGAACAGTAATTTCACCGCCTGTAATTAGTTTTGCAAGAAAAGAATGTCTTGATAAAAGGAATATGTAGTGATTACATGACTTTAAATATAGTATCTGTCAGGTGGGGAGCTATCTGAGAGAACAAATATTTTCATGAGTTATGTGTCTTGGCTGTCTGGACTGTCTAAAAGATCTTTTCTATACTGGTAAACAACATTGCCCACTATGAATATATAAAACACCATGAAACAGACCTGCTTCCATAGTAATGTGCTTCTTATGGACAAAATCAGTCAAGAGCAGAGGCATCACTTTATAAACAGTACTACAACCTCATAAGTTACATATAATACAGTTCTCCCCTAAAAAAAGCTGGTTTTGCTTCTCTGCAGTCTGTACGTCACAAGATAAAGCCAAAGGTTCATATAGAACCATAAAAATATATTAAAAGAACAATGTATTTATTATCAAAACATATATATGCACACACATCTATGTTTCCTGTATTCATATTGGCTGTCTCTTTGTTGTCTTTATAAGACAATAAAACCAAGAATTCAGGATTTTAGACACCCACTATCCCATTAGAAAATAGCACACTGTGCAAGACAGAACCTAAATTTCTCCTGTGGCCAAAAGAAACCTTCAAGTTCTCTAGATTTAAAGTGACCTTAGAGCTTTAATGAAATGGGTTTTGTTTCCTCTTGAGGAATTATCAGTATCCTAAAACCATTTTACAACAAAACACAATATAACCTAGCTGGTGATCTCAGCTTTTTCTTTCTCTTTCTGCATCTCCTTTCTTCCACGTTTTCATTACTATAAATCCAGAGCATAGGAATAAACTGTGATTAATGTGTTTCCAGAGAGAGGACACAGCAGGATGAAAACAGCCACAAGCTTTTTTTCCCCACAGTCAATGTCCCACTTTCCTTGGTGACAGGAGGAAGTACATGTTCAGTGTATATGACTGCAATGTGCATTAGAACTGTGTGGGTTTTTTGACTCTTCTTGAGATCTGATGTGGTTTTTTTCATGAAAAACCCTGCAGGCATCTTGCCTGCAATCTTAATCACCTCCTCTCCCCTTCTAAAGCAGATTTCTTGCACCTATGAATTTTCTCATAAGATGATTTATTGTGCATTAAATTCCACTTTACTCCTAGTGTAAATTATACTGCCAACTATCTAAATGCCAGCTATCTTCCAAAACTTTGTCTTTTGGAGGCAGTCAGTTGTCTGGTCTGAATGCCTAAGTAATTTCTAAAGTATAATGAGTTTTGCTAAAGTTTCCTCAGGCAACTGTTTATTTCTATGATTTTAATTATTTAATTAATACTGCCTAAATTCAGTATCTATTAATGTATTTTAGAAGATCTAAAGGCTTGCAGTTAAATTTTTTTATGTCTTGTGGATGACATTGCGAATTTTGTTAAAAATTACAGCTAGCAGCAAGAGTTGGAATATCATTAATACAAAGCAGAAAACAACTGCTCTTAGAAAAAGATTCCTTCTGGATATATGTGCTCTGTATCTCAGCTCTAGGTCCCTCTATAGAGGCAAATAAATAAAAAGTACCAGAAGGTATGCAAATGAAACAAACTGACTAAGAACTCAGTGCTGAACCAATACTATTATAAATATACACATCTATCACACTTTTGGAAAAAAACCCAAAAAACTAATAGCATATCTGTAATTACAAAAGACAGGACAGAAATTGCAAATGAACCATCCAATACTGCTGACAATTACTAGTCCTGCTGCTGTAAGCAGAGAAGAGAGGTCTTAGTGAGGCTGTCAAATAAAAATTATTCTTCTTCTTTGGAATAAATGTCTCTTTCTCAAATCAACTCTTTTCATGTGAAAGGTGGCAAACAAAAGGACAACACCTATAGCCTCTATAGCCTGCAGCATACCAATATTCAGAATTCTATCAAGCCAAACTATGATGACCCACTCCTCAGCTGGTGAAGGCTCACTCTCACGCCATTTGACACCAATTCATCTGTCATTTCTGGGAACTGAGAAGGTATTTGAAAAAAAATCTTCAGTCATGTGCCTGGCCTGTCTTAACAGCCAGTGACTGGCTGAAGTCTGCAAACTATGCTCTACAGTCATTTGTTGGTGGCTAGAATGCTGAGCTGATAGATGACATCACATGACAGGTTATCAAGGGATATTCAATGTCTTCTAATGAATCCTCCCTCAGCTCCTTAGACTATCTACACAATTAATACTTAGGTTTCTTTTTCAAAAGCCACTTTCTACTTACTTTATACTTTAGTCATTTCACTGGATTTATTTGTCCTGGAATACATATTAAAGTGGATAGTTAAAAAGATAAATCAAAATACTCTATGAGAATTATTTATGGGTAGGTATTTATTTCCATGCTTCTGGCCTCAGCTTCCTATTGAGAATGGTGAACCTTGCTATGTCCTAGTCACAGTGATTATACTATCTACACAAATAAAAGGATAAACTTTATATTAAACTTCCAAACCTAAACTCAGAGGCAATACTAACTAATATGACTTTGGAAGGTGAAAAGCAATAAATAGCATGGTAGTAGACATTCTGGTATTTTAAAATTTTGCTACCATTGAATGATAACTGAATATACCGTATTAAGGTTTAAAATAAAAAAGGATTTCAGGGTTAAATATTTTACTTTAGAATGAAGAATCTTCCCTTGACAGAAGCACCAAAACAGCACAATCATGTGCACAGTAAGTTCTTGCTTCAAGGCCCAGAACTGACCATATCTGATTCATGTAAAGGCGTGAGGTAAGATCTGTGTTACAGAAGTTTTTCTTAGTGTTCTTCAGAGGTCTTCTCCAATAATGCCTCCAAGCATCATGTTGTTTTACTCTAAAATAAACTGATGCCCACAGATATCATAGCTAATATGCAGAACCTAGGAAGTTTCCATTTTTTTTCTTCTAAATAACAAGTTTATTCAAGTCTCCCATAGTGGTAGGTAATATTCGATGGTTCATTGCATAAGGATCTTCTATAGCTAAGAAACATTTTGAATGGTAGATTAGGCATTCTGTTTAATAGCCTAATAATAATATGTCATCCTGCAATAATCAGCATAAATGTCTGCTTTTCAGCTTCAGGGCAGTGATGGCAATAATTCAATGACAAGTATAGTTTAGTCTCACTGGAGCTAACAACTATTAGGAACAGAGAGCCTATTTATCTTTATTGCTTCAACTTGAGCCATACAAACTTGATGTATGATTCTGTCACAGGAAGCTCAGTGTTACCTACCAGTGCCACCAAATACTTCAGCTAAGGAGATAGTCTTGTTGCACATTCTGATGTACAGGGTATTTCTTTTGGTTATGGATCAGTAACCCAACAAGGTCTGACAGCAGGACAAAGTTTGTTGCAATGATCCAGGAACGCACTCATGCTATCATTTCCTTTAAAAACAAGATCTTTTTATGTGATTGTCCACATATTCTCTTTCCATTTACTATACCTGAATGGATATAAGTTGCTTTCTGTAATATTTTGTATCTACTTTCCTTCTTTTTCTGCTTCTTTCCTTCTTTAGGCCAAGGCATCACAAAATTCTGATTATGGATTTCCCCTCTGCACCTATTTAAACCCAGGCTCATCTTTCTGAATGTCAGTGATCAGAACTCTAGATCTCTGTCTCTTATGCTTGGCATACTGACATTCATATTGTCGCACTCTGCTGAAAATAGTTTGAAAATGTCTTAGTACAATAACAGAACTTTTTCAAATGCACTTTATTGATGATTCAAAGTAATTTTTACAGTTTTGTAATAATCCTCAATTTTTCTAATTTGATCAATTTCCTTTTAATATTTCACATGAAGTCCAGAGAACTCAGGTGGCTTACATTGTTCTTTTACAAAAAGTGAAATTTTATCAAGGAGCTGACTTGGTATAACATCCTTTGGGTGTGGTGCGTGTACTTCCATTTCACATGTACTGCCATTTTTCTGATTAGATTCATTAAAAATACCTGATATTAAAACTGATTTTTATGTGCAAGTTTCTTTCTTTGTTTTACAGAAAAGACTATCTGGTGTCTCATATTTTTGTACATTGTGGTCTTTTTGTTTTGATGCCCCTTGAGGAGGAAGATATTACATCTTCTTTAATCAGAGCTATTAGGGCTTTGCATTTGGTGAGTTTTGCCCTTAATCTGAGAAGGATCTCTGGGCAGTCAGAATTATTGGAACCACAGCTACTTTATAACATAACTGCCACAGGAAACAAAGAGGCTCTGATAGGAACAGAAATTTTAGTAAAGATTCCAGACATCATATTTTGCAGAGATAAGAGACAAGACTATATCAAGAAAGGCCTTTCCAAAGCAAAGAAAGGAAAACTGGCTAGGGAGATGGATTTCCAGCAATCTTTTAAAGCAAGTAAAATGTGTTTTTATTTTTATATTAAAATCTTCTTCCAGAAACTCACTTGGCAAATCTGTCAGTTGGGAACATCAATCTTCAAGTAACTGAAAGTTTTTTTTCACATTATGCTGGGCAGCAGGGACAGACACCATATAGCCACTCTGAATTGCCTTTAAAATAAGATGTAACTGAAACAGGTGATATTTGTTCTTCTCGAGAATGGACAAATAGCATTCAAGCCAATTAATGGTTTCATTCAGAATAACTGTACTGGTTTTGGCTGCACTAGAGTTAATTTTCTTCTCAGTACTAGATGTAGATGTGCTAGATGTAGACGAAAAGAGGTAGGGACCAACGTACTATTTTGTTTTTAGGATGCCAGAGTCTGAAGTAACTCTCTGTGTGAATCAGAGAAATTCCGAGCTTTTTTGTTAAAATTTACACCAAATATTTGTAGTTAAGAACATGTATTTCAATTTTCATGGCATTTTTTCCATCTGTAGCACTGTTGCCCCCTATTCAAAATACCCACATATTTTCATAACACTGAATCTAAAAAAAAAATAATTCTTCTTCTCTGCAGCATAACATCTTTGTATTAGATATTGTCAAGACAAGAGCATCAAAAATATACTTTAGGAAAAAATAATTTCCTTATTTCTCCATATGGGAAACATGAGAGATGTAACCTGGCTTTTAGTTCAACTCTTCCCCAGTCCTCCAGGCAAATTCACTGCATTCACAGAACTCCCCCTGCAGACTTGGTCTATCTACCTCTGGAGTGTTGCCATGTTCTAACATAACCACATGTCTTAAAAGGAGCTCCACCTTGAATAGAAACTGAAATTATAATAACAGTGATCACCATAATTTCTAATTTTCAGTCACAATCTGAAAAACGTTTGATTCTTTCTGCATTGCCTTTATGGTCCAGTTTCCATTCCCTCATTACTTTCTATAAAATTCTGGTTTTTTACTTCTGTCTGTCTATTATTAAAGTTCCAGGTTTTAACAAAAAAAGCATCTTATTGGCTCACCCGGATATCAGTGACACTTCAATGATTATGTTCAACATTAGGAAAAAACCACCACACTGTTGCTCTTTAACAAATCTACCTTCCAGTGGGATAACTTTTGTTTTTACAGTGCTTTTTAAACCACTAATGTCTGATGTTGCACTTCATCAGGTGATTTTTATATAAGTATTGCCTGTCAATGATGTTTTGTCAATGATGTTTTCCTTACTTATTGCAGGACCAGAATTTCAACATTATAGTACTGTTTTCACTATTTATTACCTCTTAAATATTTTGATTTTAATGAATCCTCTGATGTATTTGTCTATTTGATACTATGAAATGTTTTAAAGATTTTGCTCCTCAACTAAGCAGTCTGTATTTTTTCTCTTTCCTCAGGCTCTTTCTCAACTAATGACACCAGATGAGCCAGAGTATAGTCCCTCAGGATCTCTCAAGATGCAAAAACTATCACAGCATGAAAATTTCTGTAATTTAAATTTTCAGTTGATGTATAGTTCCTTGTTGTTGATTTTGAGTCCTCAGACATTAAACCTGTTGGTTATATTTGAACTTTAGATGATTATGGTACATTAATGCTTAACTTTTGACTCACCATTCAAAACTGAAATAAATTTTTCTTTTTATTTTCTTATTCATTATTATGTTACTTTTTTATATCTTTTAGGAAGAATATATTAAATTCATCACTCCAAATTCATTAGAAAACTAGTGAAACTACAAAACTAGTGAAACTACAAAATAAATACCGTCTATGAAATAGGCTCTGCAGTGTGGGTCATTGTTTTAATTGTAATTGAATTTTTATTATAACCTGATACCTATGAAAAATATCAATTATTGTTTCAAAAAGGTTAATATTTACATATATAAACATATCACAATCTATTATAGAATGATGGTCCTATTATTTTTCCACCAATTTCTCACTCATTCACAGTCTAGAATCAAGAACATGCTGTTCCATTTTTTGAGTCTCTCACAGCCTCGTAGATCACTCCTTTACAAATCTATGTGTGCAGGCACAACTTAAAGTTGAATTCAGGGCTATCTATGCATCCTATATCTCACACAGGTGGATGTTCTCCATTTCTTTCATTGTTTTTTGCCTGAGTGTGCAGGAAACTTAAAACAAATTGATGCTTGTGCAGGAAAGAGAAGAAATGGCAAAGCCAGGCTCAAAGCCAGGGACCAAAGGCAGAATGCTCATGAGTCTGTGCTCAGGGTTTCCAGCTCCTGAGCCTTCACTACCATGCAGTAGTATAGATATATATATAGATATATATAGATACAGTTCATATGGAACTGCTCTGGGTGGAGAATGTAAAGTGTTACACCCATCAGGGAATAGGTAACTCCAAGACTTACAGTTATTGCAGACTATTCCCAGCAAGGCAATACTCTGATGGTTCATTTTAGGTGAATGAATTTTTCAAGTAATCCTTATGTAGTCTCTCAAAAACAATTTTGCAGGGTATTTAGAAGCACACATCAAGGTTCCCAAAAATGTCCCTCAAAACCTTTTCCTGATAAATGCTCTTAACTCCCTGTTTGGAAGAATAATATTCTAAACATGACTTCCACAAGCTGCCTCAAAATCAAGCCGGCTTTCTATAACTTAAGATAATCTGTTCATGAAAACCTGCTTTTTGAGATTTAATGTTTTCAGCCCCAATGAGATAACTAGAACTTCAAGAGTTTTAACACATATAACAGATTTATGCAATATTTGATGCCATTCCTTAGTAGATAGCAGTTTTTTGAAAGAGGGACATCCTTCATATTGGATGAGAATTGCATAACCATGGCAGAGCAGCTCTTACTACCCACAACTTCCTAGACTCTGACTCTTCCAGTAAACCATTAGCCATACCAGAAAAATACTACATTATTACCTTGGCCACTTTCTATAAAATAAGTTTTCTTTCAAAGCTTTAATTTATTAAAAACTATCTATTATTTAAATCAGTAATAGAAGTGGTCTTCACTGTAACAGAGAGTATTAGTCTCCTCCTGTTAATAGCTTTGCCAAAGAAATGAGAAACATTCTTCTCAGGGCAGGTCCTATCCGCATAAGTTAAATGCTTTTCTAGACACAGCCTGTCTGTACTTGCATACTTCTCAGCAGTTTTCTAGGAATATAGTAAAGCAATGATCTGAATTCTCACAGAATTTGGGAAAAGTTATGCTGGATGACAGAAGGAAATCTGGTTGTGTGCTTAAACAAAGCAAAATATTCACAGCAAAGGTCAGAGCTTCTTGGAATAGTATTGATTTCTTCAGACAGCAGGGGATGCCAGTATTTCTAAAACTTAAAGAAAAACGATGTCAAAATCTCAGTTTCCTCTCTGTTTCCAGTGGGATTAACTTAGGTATCAGTTTTCCCATACTCCTCAAAGACAATATTTATTGCAAAGCCTTGCATCCTGTAAACTTAGTCCGAAATAACACCCCTGAATTATCAGCTCTGTAGTTCAAAACTCAGGTTTAGTTGATGTGATCTGATGTAAACTTAGAATAGACTGTTAAATCTAATGAGGAAATATCTCCTTTTGTCTGCAGAGGACTTTTGAAGACAGTGGAACATTAAGTTTTGTGCCCCGGTGTGGTTGGTGAGCAACAACCACTCCTAGATGCTTGGGATTCTGCAGATATTTTTTTCTGCAACTTACAAAGGAAGAAGGAACATAAAAACACACATTCCTTTTTTGTGCCTCAGCTGCACATATATTCCACAGGCAGTCCAGTAAACTAGGAATGCAACACCCACAGAGACTGAAACAACTGCAGAAACAGCTGAAACAAAATCAAAACAAAATTTTGGTCCTAGTAGCTAAGGCTTTAAATGTCACTGTAAAATGACATGGAAGAAGGAAATCTGTCTGTACAGCCATTGGAAGGGAAGTTGTTTGGGTTCTGTTTTCCCTCAAATGACTGTGTGACTGTGTCTTACCCGGAAAATGATAGAAAAAGAAACTGCTCTTACCTTATCCTTCGAAAGTGTGGATCCGATTCCTTCCTGATTAAAACTTAGGGCAACTGCTTATTTCAGTTACAGCAAAATCAAAGCATATGAATCACTGAAAGCTTGATTAATCAAGTAGTTTAATGTATGTCATTGATATGTTTGAGGGGAAAATGAGATTTCCAAAAGCAACTTAGGTGGCAAAATGTCTTGTTTACACTTAGAATACAAGACAATGCTGCAATGTTTTTCTTCCTTCCGTTTTTTCTGCTATAAAGGAAAATTAACTGAAACAAATGCACAGAGCAAACACTTCTACATCTTTATGTTGGCAAATTAGTTTAGATTACAGAGCATCACAAAGGAATAAATCACAAAGTAACACAGGAATTTGTTGGAAGATATGGCTTCCCTTTGGAATGAAAGTATCATAAGTGAAATTAATTATAGTACTATATGGATATTTCAAGAAAAATATTTTATCCACGCTGAATTTCACTTTATATACAATTTTTGTCTTCAATACCTAGAACAGGAAATATCAGAATGCATTCACACACAAAGATATCAAGTGCTACACTTACAGCAATGCCCAATGTGCAGTTTTAGATTCAACTGTGGTTTCCTCCAGGTTAAGCTAATTCAAATGTTAAACTCTCTGGGTTGCTATGAAAAAGCTTATGAAAACTTAACTGTAAACTTTAAAAAATACCAGAAATACAGTGGCTGCAGCACAGACCTCTAAAAGATGGTTTCCACTTTCAATATGTTTCAGTTCTATTTCACATGAACCAAATTTAAAGCTGAAATTCCCTGCTTTAAGCATCATATGCTGTCCACCTATTTCTCACATTTGCTGAGCATTTGACCCTTTCCCCTTTTTAAGCTTTGATGAACCTCTTGTGAATCTAGGAGGTTATAAAGTGTATAATGTAGAAAGGTCAGTTGCCAGTACCTTAGAAGTTAATTTTGAGTTAATTTTGGGCAGGAACAATACCTGGCAATCTCTTGCAGCCAATCAAATCTGTATGACAGGTCTCAAACTACAGTCACAGATCTCAGCAGCCTTGTGTTCTCCTGAGGTGGGCCATAGGAAGAGCTCAGCATTTTGTCTGTGGGGGTTTCATTATGGCTCATAAATATGGGTCATTCTTCACTGAATGCCACGATGAGAATAGGAATGAGCCTTCCTCTCTAGGATGGGAGTTAGACAAGTGTGCTTTCCCATCAGGTCATAACTGAAGTCATGTGTCACTGCACATCTTACAGCACATGCAGAAGGCTGACTGTGGACTGCGTTTCAGAACATGTAAGAATCCCAAATTCAAATTTGATGATAAATATTGGATTATTTAAATCTTTTGGTCATTCAAGAGTAATTTTTTTTTCTACTCTCTTTATGCATTTTTGCATGATCATTCTTTGGGTCTCTAGTGTATACCTGAAGTGCCTTTATAAACTATACTGGGTCTGCCTTCAGAAAACTGGGGGAAAATTATACATTGTAATTTCAGCAGCTATTTTGCTTTAATTTAGTATCTGCATCTCAGTCTACACTTTATAGTCTTGACAGATTTTGTGTGTTGGAGTTATTTCCAGATTTTCTGTCTTCCTGTGACAACTATTGAATCTTTTTGGATATAATTGGATATACCCATAAGAATATCCAATTATATCTAGATATATCTATAAGAGTAAATTGAATGCTTCACACAGCACTCCTTGGCACTATATTTAACAAGTACAGGTTACTCTTTGTCTGTTCTATTAAAACCTTAATATCTCTAGGAGGTCAGCCACATTCAAACTATCTGTTACTAATGGTCTTGACCCATACAGGCCCTTACCTTTATTGCAAATTTCATAGGAGACTGCCTGTTGGCCCAGATCAAAAGGGGATCCAAGGACTACAAGTGTTGTAATCCTTTCACAACACAGGCATCTGGGATAAAGGGCTCTGCAAACCAACAGGAGACAGTTATTTCCATTAATGGCTTCAAATCCTCAAAGACAATATAAACATTAAGCAAATAAAAAAATTTTTCAAAGTTCCTATCTTTGTGAAGATGTATGCCAGAAGAAGTCCATTTATTGCTTGTTGAATATCCAGAGCTCTTTGGAACCAAGACATGTAAGTGGGAGACCCACACCTGCAGATATAATTAACTTTGGTTTAATGTTCCATAAGGAATTTCTTCACTGTATTCACTGTATTCACTAGTCTTTAGTGTCACCTTAATGTCTTCACTGAATCAGAACTGTCCCAGGATAAAAGAAAAGAACTTTTAGTAGGAAAGTACCATGACTGTTGTTGCTTTTGCATCACACAATTATATCCATAATTGTTTCCAGTTCCTGAATCTACAGAACTGTGTTCAGGCACTTTTTGGATATCTCCAAGGATACAGACTCCACAAGCTCTCTGGGAAACTTTTGACAGATTTCAACCACTTAAAGGTAAAATGTGTTTTCCTACACTTAAGTGGAATTTTCTGTTCCAGTGTGTACCCATTGCCTCTTGTCCAGATCTACTGGGCACCACTGTTAATAGACTTCACCTTCTTTTCTCCCTCCCTTCAGGTATTTATACAAGCTGATGAGATCCCTCCTGAGCCTTCAACTCTCCAGGCCCAGTTCTCTCAGTCTCTCCTTATACAAAAGAAACTCCAGCACATTGATCACATTTGTGGCTTGTCTCTGAACTTTCTCCAATATTTCCAGATTCTCTCTGGTGCTGGAGAGGGGACACAGTACTCTGGGTGTGGCCTTAACAGTTCAAAGAAGAAGGGCAGAACCATTTTCCTCCACTTGCTTTCACTAGACTTCTTAATGCAGTTCAGGATACAGTAGACAAAATAAACACTATTCATAAATAAACTATAAAATAAGCACGATATAATTTGAAGACATCAATTATTGGATTTGTTATTACAGTTAATCAAATCACTGTTATTTATAGGTTTTTCAATCATGACCACAGATGATAGCTACACATACTGGGAAGAGGTATTCTTTCCCAACAGCTGCCTTAACAGCTACTGTGCTGCTCCTGCATGTGTAATTCAGCATGACTGTGACCAGTTTAGAGTCACTCTTTTTCTCCCCTTTTTTCCAAAGTTAAAACAGCAGTGATGTGTGACTTTTATGCCTATCACAGACAGTAAAGAGGCGGGTCTTTGCAGATTTATGTCCCTTGTGACTGTGATACGAAATGCAAAGCTTGTCTCAAATGCTGCAGTTTGGCCTGTGTGTGCCCAGAATTGGTCTCTGGATAAGAGATCAGGTTATGCTATTGCAGCACAGCCTGTAACTCTTTAGCAACTGAATCTTTTGGACAGTTCAAGTAGTCTTACTAAGCCTACTGTGTCTTTGATGGGATGGATGTGACGTCTTTGGCTTTTACAGTCACCCTTGAGAAAACAGTTCCACCAATTTGGCAGAAGTAGAATCCAGTTTGTGACTTAGTTTGTGTAACCCACCAGTTTGCATGAAGACCCCACAATACTTAAGATACTTTTTTGGAGGCATTTTGTTTTGCTAAAAAATAAACAGCAAACTAGAGAAATTCCATGCTGTACTAGCTGGTAGTGAAAACAAAAAATTAATTCAAAGTCAATTGTTTTGAAGAAAAACAGGCTCTGTGTGTTTTCAAGTCATGATGATCAGCCTGTAACTAATGTCCCAGCCAGTTTTGCAGGAGTTGGTTTGTTTTCATTTTGGAGTCAGCTATGTAAACAGTAATTCTTTATAACAGTATTTACTTTCTAGTGAGAAATACAGCCAGGTTAAACATTACATGTCTAACTTTTTTTTAATGATTTCTCTTTGTTTTAGAATTTAATTTTGCTGGGCAAAGCTAATTTGAAAACACAAGTCAGATGCCAGGGAAGAAAACATGTCAAAAGTTATGTACTTGGAAAATGTATATTTCTTTATTATTAGCTCCCATAAAATTATCAGGCTGTGTTTTTCAGCTAGGTTTCTCAGAAAAACAAATGTTTTTGATAGCTAAAAATTAAGCTAAAATAGGTTTATGGGAAAAAAAATAAATGGGGATACTGTTGTTTTCTGCAGAAGTGTTTTTACAAAACCCAAAAAGCTTGATTTAGGAGTTAAATGCTCAGAACTAGTGATGGAATCACATAGGTTTTCAGCATGTTCTTATTTTATATAAGCTGTGAAAATTCAAACTGGAATATGGTTTTAGACATTGTATTTAACTACTGCTTCCAAAAATGAAATGGAAAACAAATTGTCTTAAATATCCATTTAAATAGGAAAAAAAGTTATAAACATTCCTTTCCTGATGACCATTTTTAACTTTGTACCACAGCTAAAAAGTATTGCTTGAACGGGTTAAAAAAATAATAATTGGTATTTGTGTAGGCAGATTGCAGTTTTGTTCCTTGAGATAATTTCCAGGTTAACTTTCTTCAAAGACCATTTGCATTCCAAAGTCAATATTTTTGCTTGTACATTTCTTTAACAGTTTGCAAAAATGTCTAGACTTATGTTTCAAATACCCTTCTTATGTTCCAGCTACATGAATAAGCACATTTTTTGTTTAAATCTAGCATTTTCTAGCAGATTAAGCATTTAGGAATGTTAAATCTTCTACGTTGTCAGTAATTCTCTCATAAGTTGGTGAAACTGTAACAAAACGAATAGGTATAGCTATAATGTCTCATTTATCATACAGCAAGGTGTTGCAGACAGGTGGAGGAGAAAGCCAGGCTGGTCTGACAGTTTCACAGAGGAGCAGGGTGCTCCTGCCAGCAGGATATCTGCTGTTCAGCTACATGTCCCCGTTAGGGAGCCTGTTCTGCAGCCATAGCTCATGCAAGGAGCTCCTGAGAAAGTGCCAGCACTGCTTTGTGGGCTCTGCAAGGGCCTGCCTTGAGCCACCTGGTGTGTGACGTGCAGGGTGACGCTGGGGCAGCAATGCCAGCAGACAGCCCAGGGTGCACAGAGTGGTTACACAGACCGCCCCCCAGAGAAGCCACAGCTGAGGGCCCCACACGGACACAGCTCACCAAGCCCTTCTGTGGAGCCTCCAGAATGAGCACAAGGCATTTTTGGAGCAAGATGTCACCAGATTTGAGGCGCGGTGGGCCACTTGGAGAAGTAAGTTATTCTTGGCATCATGCATCCTTCAGGCTCGTTTTTATTCTGGACCCAAATGCAGAGACTGACTGACAGGAACAAGGATTAGAAGAGCTGCTAGCATGTATTTTTGGATTGAAGGGGGAAGGCCTGCACCCTGATTTTCTGGCTTCAACCTTCTTGAAGAGGAATTTCAACAACGGGTTTTAAATGCAGAGCCAGCAATGATGGGAGGAAAACATATATTTGTGATTAGAGTGGGAACTCAGTTAAGTCACACTGATTGAAATATATTGTCTAGTAAAGAAATAAGCAGTACTGACATTGTAAGGAACACTTTCACCTGAGTTTCTGTGGTCAAGATGGAAAATCCTTGTGGAAGAGGCAAACAGCGGGCCTGTTAGCTAAAGGAGCGAGAGGAAGATGAGAAGTAAGAAGAAGCTGATAAAGAGCTCTCTCCAAGGCTGTAACCAAAGTGATCGAGAGAAGAAAGATAAGAGAACCTTGCAGCTGGACGAAGTATTTTTAGAACATTAGTTGAAGTCACTATAACTTTTCACCAATAGTATTATGTATTATGTTGACTTATTGTAGCCAATAGTTAAAATAAAAGAAGCATAAACAATTAAAAAGTGTATAAAAGTCAGCCTTGTTCAATAATAAAGAGTTGCCAACTGAGACTGTTTGTAATCTCTGCTTTGTGTCGTGACCGCCTCAACAGCAACAAATCCTCATGACACTAGCCTAGCTAATATTCAGAAAAAAACATCCCAAAAACCTTATGTGTTGTTATCATGGACACAAGGCAACATAAAATGACCCTGACCAAACCCCCAAGGTCCACCATTTTCACTCAGTGTCTCTGTTCTTTCCAGACCTTTTAATTTATACTCCCATCTCCTTCTCCTCTTTCCAGTTTTATTTTCCTTTTTACTCACATGAAGGTAAGTGTCACTGCTCAGATTTTGCACTGAATTGGTCTCCAAGTCCTTATCACCATCTGCATCTTCCATAATATTTGGCCTTCCACAAGGACCAGTTCTTTTGAGAAATTCCCCTTCATATTCTACCTCATTCTTATTCCTCACATCACGCGGTCTAAATTGGTTTCCTCAGTCTGGTCTCCATTTATCTTTTTCCTATCTTAGAGACTATAAGCACTTCAGGGCAAGGAATGTATCTTACACCACACTTGTAAAATGATATATACATTTAGAGCTGTCTATAAATGACTTTTTAGTAAGAGAAGCAAAATAATTTGATCCAGAAACAGGCAAAAATCTTACCTTCCCACATGAATTTTACTTGGGGTAAGTCAGAAAAAGGCAATGGTCACTAGTGTAGTAGTATTAGTGGTAGTAGTAGTACAATGGCTTAGTGAATTGACAGTTTATTAACACAGAAATTCTGAACTCAGTTCTGCAAAGTTAAAAAAAACCTGAGAGCTCTGCCTGATTTGCACAAAGTATAGCCAAATAAGGAAATTCTCAACACACTGCTCTAGTAGGTCAAAGTAAAGTATTCCTCATCTGGATTTTAAAGGTCTTGAATAAGATCAAGCTCTCAGAGGACTCACTCTGTAAGGGAAATATCAGCTTTCATGAAGATTGTCTTCCAATTAAAATTTTACATGCATACCTTTATCTTAAGGGGCATAGGGTTTAGTAAAAAATCTGTCTTTTAAGATCAAAGTATCTTTTCAACATGACTATATACACACATGTATCTCCACAGTTTCGGGATTTTTTTCCAAATTTTATTTATAGAAATTCTAGACTTGCCATTTATTTTCTGAGGTTTCTGTGGTTTTTGTTTTCAGAGGTACCAATACAGAAATGAAGTGAAGGAACACATATTTCATGTTTTCTGTGTGCAGGCTTAAAAAATACAGACTTCCGTAGATTTTTCAAGTATTGGTTACTTTACAATTTCCTTCCTCCTCTTCCATTTTCAGCCTTTGTCTAGATTGTATGCACGCCAGACATAATTTTCAACAAAGAAATATTGATATAGGAAATACTTCACAATATTCTCTTGATGTTGAGTCTGCAAATTCTGTCATGCAAATCTTACACTTCAAAGATATGCTCAAACAGTAGGAGCCAGTAGGGAGGACAGAAATACTGCAGGCTGGAAGTTGAACCTACACCATTCACTTTTTGTATGAGAGCCATGCCAATGGTACATGAAAAAAAAATGTCAGCCTTGAGGAGCTACAAGATTCAGGAAATCAACCCAAATGAGAAGAGTTGTCTGATGTGTGAAACTGGAAGAGAGAGACATGGGAAAAGAATCAGTAGTTCATTGCCAGAAGGAATTGTCAAATCCATGAGAAAAGACTAATGTCTGAATCAAAAGAAAGAATAAGCGTCTAATTCCTTCTGACATAAAACTGTGGGCTGTCCTAGACAATGTCCCTGGGCTATGACACTTAGCCTCATTTCCATGGAAAGAGGAATGAGTTTTTTATAGTATTTGTAAAATCAGAGAGAAACATGTGAGAAGAAATACTCTAATGTCTCTACTCCTTATAAAAGGTCATGCTTATACCCATGTAGATTTACTGAGGATAAATTATTTTTCATTTGCTAATTTTATCTTTTCTTAAAGTATTTTTGATAGAGTTCTACTGACTGTCACTTTAAAACACAGTTATTATGAGGAATATAACAAACTTATTTTCAAATCTTGCTCTATGCCATCGTTGGCTCAGATTTGCCAGTGACCTTCCTTGCACTGGTGCAGAATGGGCTGTTCAATCGGAGCTCAGGAGAATTTCTGGAGGCTGAAAGGCTGCTTGTGGGGACGTGTACAAGAACAGATCTGACCAACACTCACAGCTGTTTCTTGTGTCATTATGCAATGAATGAAAAACAGGATATTTTTCCATTTTTTTAAATGCCAATTCTACTAAATTATAAAGACTGCAGAGGAAGAACATGTTTGTGTTCCATATCAGAAGTTTATATTAAAGTCCAATCACAAAGGATTGAGTTACTTGTAGTTTGGGGGACTAGGATTAAAGTCTGGAAACTGTCTTGCCTTCAAATTAGGTTTTGATGATTGTTGAGATCTTTATAGCACTGAGAGGATAAATAATATCTGACTTTGGTGGGATCCTCCATTATTCTCACTGTTTCAGCTTTTAATTTTTATTTTTAAATTTCTTTGATAGAAACAAAGGCATTTTTTTTTGTATGAATCAATTATCTAGTCTTTTTTATCTGGAAATCAAAAATGCCCTGTTTGTATCTTTACAGCAGAAAAATACTGTATAAACTACTCTGTTTATAAGTAAACACTAAACTACTACAGACTTTTCTTCACCACTAATTAAAGAATGAGAGGACTAAAAAATGGCTTGTCAATTTTTTTTCTAGTACTGGTCTGTGGATTAATATATGAAATTATGGACATCAGACAAACTTACATTGCCAATTCCTGATTATTTTTTTTATTTCAATTATTCTATTTATTAATTTATTTTTTCCTGGTCTTACAGTGTTCTTGGACAATGTTTTATTGTGTGTTCAGGCAGATGTTAATTATAAAGCTCAACTTCAGCAGCATTATTGTGGAGGTGACAAAGGAGGAAAAAAAGAACATAAATGCATTTGCAAGGACTGTTGGAAGTTAGATGTCTACACTAAGCTCAGCATCCTGTCTCTGATACAGGCCAGTAACAGAAGCCCAGAGGAGAATATGAGCAGAACAAGGATATGCTGGTGTTACCAGAGAGTGTTACTGACCCTTAAACAAATATTTTTGAAGCAAGGAGGTACCTTAGAATATTGTAGACATCAACAGATTTCTCTTCAGTACATTTCTCTAGTTGCTTTACAATTTTGCAAGCAAAGTGTTCTAGAGATGTGAAAAGAAATTCCTCTTTTTTTGTTGGGAAACTTCTATTTCCTGCTTTCATTTCATGCTTCTGAATCTATGCTACAAGGTAAGCCAAAGAACTGCCCTAAGACTAAGCCCTAAGACTTCTCTTTTCTAATAATAGCTCTGATTCATGAGAATTAGAAAAAGGCAATGGTAAAAACTGCATTTATTATTTTTTTGGAGCCAGATCCAAAGCCCACTGAAGGAATTTCAGTGGTGAACTTATCTTTCCTGGTGATACCCATATAATCCAAGATTTACCTTTTCATGGCTGTGTTACATCATTGGCTGTAAATATTTGGAAAAGATAAGTCTGAACTCCACTTCTTGATAATTGAGGGAAAGAGATGAGAACCAGACACTGCTTCAGCCAGTGGTCTCTGTCCATGATAGGACACATTTACTCCACAAAAAAGAGAATAATAAATTAGCCTGCTTTTTGGCAAATTTTTCTACATTGATTTCATTGAATTTTACCCCTACACACCTCTGATATCAATATATTAATACACGTTTGGCAGTACAAAACAAACCTAAATTTCTGAAGGTCAAAAGCCTTTGTGAGACATTTATAAGCAGAACTTATTCTTCTGAGGCGTTTTCAATAGAATAATGCATTTAATCTGCAACGGGAAATTACTTCTATTCATTGTTGTGTTTACTGCACAAAAGTGTCCTAGACTCCACAAAGGTTTGATATTTTTTGGGCATTTTTTAACAAGAGAAGGGTAGAACTTCATCTACTAAAATCAAGTTTAATAATATGTCCTAGAATTATATTTCCCTTCTACATGGCACTGATCTCTCATTGTCATAACATCTTATTCGTCTGGGCCTTTCTTCTTGCATATGGTTTCTAGTTTACAGCATAAATTCTTGTTTGGAAGTTTAAATGTATGCCCTTGAATTTGTGTTCTTAAATTAAGAATAAGAATAAGAATAAGAATAAGAATAAGAATAAGAATAAGAATAAGAATAAGAATAAGAATAATATTGTCATTACAGCATTCAGCACACAAAGGAACTAAAAGAAAAATGAAACAAAGCAAAATTGTGAGTAATAGACTAAATGAAATTTGGCATCCAGAATTTCTCTTCTGTATGGATTCCCTGATGTCTTATTAGGTTCTTCTCAATGCTATCAATTGGTCCTGCCTTGTTCTATGTAGCTGCCTCTTTCCACAACGCCAATAGTAAGTGTTGAATATCTAACTCCGTAAAACCTTCCCTCAATAGAATTCGGTCTGATCACTTAATTCCAAGCAGATATGTACAAAAAATGCATCAGGAAGACTATGAGTTTTATTTCATTAGGAAAATTAACAGAAATGGTATAAGCAGGCAGCAATAAGAGCTCTTTTGAACTATAAGAACCAGAGAGAGTTTGAATTTATGAAGTAATCCATTAAATAAGTTTCTCACTGCTTTACTGTCTAGTCCTTCTTCAAAGCTAGTTTAAAATGTCTGAATCTATAGATCTTCCATTACTTCCCTTGATATACTGATCCTTGACATAATATATCTCACTGATAGGCATTTACTCCATCTTAATTTCATCAAATTATTCATAGTTATATTCCCCTGTGCTGCCATAAATAATTTTTCTTCATCCTTGGGGTGAAATGTTAGCCCCTCAGAAATTATAAGAGTTTTGCTGTTGTGAGGCCAGAATTTCACCCTTGGTTTTGCATGCTTGAGATACTTTAGAACGTTATAATAAGTTATCATTTATGTAGGCCATAAATATATATCTGTTTTAATCAATCACTGGAGAGAGCTTACAAGAGATATGAAGATTGAAATATGAAGTCAGAGTACCTCATTGGAAAGGCAAAAGTATTCATCTAATAAACTGTCATACGTGATTAAACAGGTTAGAAAAGAAAGACCACCTGGCAGGCAGAGGGTAAGAAAATGCTGAATATTGATTGAAAAATATGCGTATCAAAGAATTATCTCTTGGAGCATGAAATCTTTCCTTTTGTTTGAAATATCTTTGTCCTTCTATAGGAAACTTGTAGAGTAGGAGGGAAAAAACAGAGAAGAAAATGCTTGAGAAGGAAGCAAGGGGGAAGGGAAGGGAAGGGAAGGGAAGGGAAGGGAAGGGAAGGGAAGGGAAGGGAAGGGAAGGGAAGGGAAGGGAAGGGAAGGGAAGGGAAGGGAAGGGTGAAAAACAGAATTCACTCTGTAGAATTTTTAAGAGTTTAATAAAGGACAAATATCCAGTGCTGGGGTGCTTTGAAGTAATTTCCCTGAATTCCTCTCCATCTTTCTCCAAGTGTTAGCACACATGAATATTATTTTGCCACCTCTTCCTTCTCTCTTCTTATTATCACAACATTATTAATATTAACAATAATTATTGCTAGAGCATGAAATAATACTGTGGTCCCATGAAGTGGAAAATATAATGTGAAAAACAAAAATCTGGCTGTTATAATTTCTTGTATATTATTTTCTCATTTTTATTTTGAGATTTCTCTTCTTACATTTCTGTTATTGTTGACTTTTGTCACAGTGTTTGCTTCATTTTATTAGCCTTTTACTGTTGTACAGACAAGTAGGCTCTAGGTAGAGAAATAAAAATTAAAAAATCTAAGCCATGGCTTTTGTGCAGCACCCTTTCACAGCACTTTCAATTTATTGATGAGAACGATTAAGACCACCAAGGAAGTCTTACAAAAAGTAAATGCTTCTGCACTGAAGTCCCTATAATTATGGACTGAGTGATCCATAATTTTTTTATACTTTTTATTGTTTCCTTTCCTGCACTACAGAAACAACTATCACAGTGATAGACAGCACAGATGAATATTATGTTCTCATCTGACACTGAAAGACTTTCCTACAGGATAATGATGACTGACATCAAAGAAAGAGTGTTTCAGCAGCATGATGGGGTGTTTTACCTCTAAAAGAGATGGAATTAAACTTCAGTATAAAAGATCCATGATGTCATTTTGTTTTCATTTTGCAGCAGAAACCTACACAGAATATTTATATAACATGCTGTTTTGATTACTTCACTTTATGTGACTATTTCCAAATTCTTCTAAAACTCCTGTACACCAGATTTATATTTGGCTGAGTAAAAGCTGTCTGGAAGACAGAGCCCAAAGAGTGGTGGTGAAAGGAGTTACATTCAATTGGCAGCTGGTCACAGGTGGAGCTCCCTGGAGCTCAGTATTGGGGCCAGTTCTGTCTAATATCAGTGGACTGGAAGAGGGGTTTGAGGGCACCCTTGGTCAAATTAGCAGATGACATCAAGTTGGATGAGAGTGTCAATCTGCTGGAGGGTAGGAAGGTTCTGCAGAAGAATCTGAAACAATGGGCCGAGGCCAATTGTGTGAGGTTCAACAAGGCCAGAGGCCAAGTCCTGCACTTGGGTCACAACAACCCCCTGCAGCACTACAGGCTTGGAACAGAGTGGCTGGAAATCTGCCCAGTGGAAAAGCACCTGGGGGTGCTGGTCAACAGCAGCTGAACATGAGCCAGCTCTGCCCAGGTGGCCAAGTAGGCCAAGGGCATCCTGGCCTGTGTCAGAAATAACGTGGCAAGAAGGCAAGTGATTTTTCTGTACTCAGCACTGGTGAGGACACAGCTTGAGTCCTGTGTTTTTAGGCCACTCATTACCAAAAAAAACCCCAAAACATTGAAGTGCTGGAGTGTGTCTAGAAAAGAGCAATGAAACTGGCAAAGGGCTTGGAGCATAACTCTTACGAGGAGCAGCTGAGGAAACTGGGATTGTTTAGCCTGGAGAAAAGGAGGCTCAGGAGAGACCTCACCACACTCTACAACTACCTGAGAGGAGGTCATAGTGAGGTGGAGGTTGACCTTTTCTCATAAGGAACAAACAATCAAACATGAGGAAACAGCTTTAAGTCATTCCAAGGTAGGTTTAGATTGGATAATAAGGAAAAATTATTCACTCTAAGGATTGTCAAACATTGGAAGAGGCCCAGGGAGTTGGTAGAGTCAGTCTTCCTGGAGCTGTTTTAAAGACATTTAGATGTGGCACCTAGGGACATGGTTTAGTGTTTAGTAGTTGGAATACAGAGGACCTTGGAGGTCTTTTCCAAACTAAATGATTCTGTGATCCTAATCTCTTTTTTTGGACTGTTTCCCAGTTGTTAAATTATTTATTGTTGAAAATATTTGATAGAAAAAGTCTAAATATGCCATCATTCAATATTAAATGGTGTAAACTACCAAAGTTACACCAACCTTCCCAAGTTAGCCAGCCATTCTAGAGCTACTGCCAACCCTTTTCATCATGGAAATGGATACAGATGAAACTGCTGCATAGTTTTCATTCTATACTTTGCATTAGTCTCCTTTCCCTATGTACAGAAATTACTTTGTGAAAGGTGCAGGCATTATAATAGATGACTGAATTGTTCACTCATTGGCTTAGCCCATCTAGTTTGTATTTTGTGTGTAGGTGTGTTAAAATTCTAGTAACTGTGTGAAGTCCCAGGTCCATGATCCTCACTGTCATAATTTTACAAGAGATACATATTTTTGCAGCTAAATCCTTGCAAATTTACCTTGAGATCTTAAATTCAGGCCATTTATACTCCATATCCTTTTATCATACTGCAACTTATGCTTACTGTGTAAATATTATTTTGGGTACTGGCTGAGAATGCCAGCCTGAGATCAGTGCTCATCTCCCTGCTCAGCCACACTCTGGGAGACTTGGCACCAGTGGGCAAGGACATCTAGAAACATCCACTCTGAAAAGAATGGTGAAGGTCATAGAATCAAATAGTTATAGAATGGCTTGGGTTGGACGAGACCTTAAAGATCATCCAATTCCAATCCCCCTGTTATGTGCAGGGACATCTTCTACTGGAGCAGGTTGCTCAGAGCCCTATCTGGGGTGGCCTTGAACAGTTCCAGGGAGAGGGCATCAAAAGTTCTCTGGGCAACATGTTTCAGTGCTTCACCAACCTCACACCAAAGAACTTTTTCCTAATATCTAATCTAAATCTACTCTCAGTTTGAAGTCATTCCCCCTCGCCCAGTCTCTTGTAAAATGTCCCTCTCCAACTTTCTTGCAGGCCCCCATTAGGTTACTGAAAGGCCAAAGTTAGATCATCCCAAAGACTTTTGTTTTCCATACTTAACAAACCAAATTCTCTCAGCCTTTCCTTACTGGAATGGTGTTCCCTCCCTCCAGCCAACTTGGTGTCCCTCCTATGGACTTGCTCCAACAGATCATGTCAATGTCCTTCCTGTGCTGGGAAGCCAGGACCTGATGCAGCACTGCAGGTGGGGTCTCACCAGAGCAGAGTAGAGGAAAAATCTTCCAGGCCCTGCTGGCCATGCTGCTTTTGATGCAGCCAGGATACATTTGGCTTTCTGAGCTGTGAGTGCACATGGCTGGGTCATGTTCAGCCTCTCACCCACCAGTACCCCCAAGTCCTTCTTAGAAGAGCTGCTCTCAATCTCTTCAGCCTCCAGCCTGTGCTGATACCAGGGGTTTCCCTGACCCACGTGCAGCACTGTGCACTTGGTCTTGTTAAATCTCATGACATTCCCATGGGCCTGTTTCTCAAGATTGCCCAGGTCCCTCTGGATGGCATCCCATCCCTCCCCACTCAGCTCGGTGTCATGTGCAAATTTGCTGAGGGTGACTTGATCCTTTTATCTACATCATTAATGAAGATATTAAATAACACTGGTAGCAACACAGATCCCTGAGGGACACCACTAGTCTCTGATGTCCAGTGAGACCCTGAGTGACTGATCGCTACCCTCTGGATATGACCCTGCAACCAATTCCTCATTCACCCTACAGACCATCAATGGAATCCATCTCTCTCCAATCCAGAGAGCAGGATGTTGCTGGGAACGGTTTCAAGGGCTCTACAGAAGTCCAGATAAATTACATCTGTCTCTTTCCCTGTTCAGCAGTGTAGTCTCTCCACTATGGAAGGCCTCCAGGTTGGTCAGGACTTGCCCTTGTTGAAACTGTACTGGCTGTCCCAAATCACCTTTGTGTCCACCCTGTGCCTAGCACAGTTTCTAGGAGGATCTGTTCCATGATGTTCCCAGGCACAGAGGTGAGGCTGACAGGTCTGTTGTTCCCAGGGTCCTCCTTTCTACCCTTTTTAAAGATGGGTACAATGTTTCCTTTTTTCTGGTCACCTTGGACTTCACTTGACTGACATGACTTTTCAAATATCATGGAGAGTGTCTTGGCAACTACATCAACCAACTCCCTCAGGAGTCTGGGATGCAACTCATCAGTTGTTCTAGACTTACATATATTCATGCTCCTTATGGGGTCATGGGCCTGTTATTTACTTAGAATGGGAAGGATTTTTCTCCCTCAGTCCCCAGCCTGCTCTCTGTCCATTTATATTGGAAGAGAGAATCATTCCTTACTTTGCCCAGTGGCCTAACTAGGGCCCAAAAATGAGACTTCTCCAGCCTGATGGCCCTGAATCATTTGTGTGTCCTTTGGAAACTATTACATTCAGGATTAAGGCTGAGTTCCTTGCCTGGTGAACCACTTCCACTTATTTTAAAACACAAGTAGAAGAAATATCATCCATCTTGTTGGCTTCCTTCCCATAAAGTCTGTGTCAGGATGTGTGTGAAAGAATAACTTTCATTTCTTCTGAGGAACATGCTGTTAACATCAGCAAGGCTCAGTGAAGCACTCCTATCACTGTCTACCTGTTCAAAGCCAGCCTGATGCTCCACTCTTCTAGCCAGAATTAAGTAAGAGAGAAGTCAAATAAATAGTGAGTGGGGTATTCATTTGAAAAGCACGACTATGGACTTCATTTCTTACTCCCAGCAATGACTCTAAATTTTTAACCAATAACCAGAATTTCAGGGAACCTTTTCTAAGGTTTACATTTATAGATGTAGTTAAAACACTCAGCACTTCAGGTTAGCCATTTTTTACATGTATCCTAAAAAAAAAAGTATTAAAAATTTTTAAAATAAATCTTATTTTGTTTCATTGGTATTTCAATTTCTCTGCACTCCAGTACTCTACATAAGTTTTTGCTGTCCCAATATTACATGTCCAACCTAATGTTCCTGTTGCAAATTTCATTATTCTTCTAGCCATAAAAATTTAATCTCAGATACATCAATAGGAAATGAAAGAGAATTTAAAAGAGATTAAAAAATTATCATTAATCTTCAAAGTATTAAAATTTTTCTCAGGTAGAAAATAGATTTTTTTTTATCTCCTGATCACTGATCACCTGGAGACACACTGAATATTGGGGTGTTTTTTTTGTTTTTTTTGGTTTTTTTTTTTTTTTACTTCACTATTCTATAGCAGCAGCCATTAGGCATGCTGTAAAGAATTAAATCTGAAGCTGCAAGATATATTTCCAAAGACTAAGCAGAAGCTTTCTCAAGGCCATTCTACCTAAGAGTTTCTTATTAGAAATGATGAAATGCAGTTCAAAATAATGTTTTCCAAAAGATGAGATTTTCATAACTGAGATGTTTTGCAAAAAATTATTTTAAAATATAGACAAATAAATGCATCATAAAATTTCATTGCATTTCCCTACAATTTTTTTCATAAATGTAATTGAATAGATGACTAAAAATGAGGAGGGATGAATAAGATTAAAATAAAAATACACCAAAGAACTAACATTTGTTCCAGGTTCTATTAAACCAGGCCCCTTTCAAATACCATTCAAAATGAAAAAAGGCAAAAAGGCAGTCAAAAGTGATTTAATATTTAATGGTGTTAAGACTTATATTAACATTAGAAATTTGAATCAAAACTATGTATCAGACATGTAGGACAAAATATTTTGTGATGGAAGAAAAAAAACATGAGGAAATAATTCTGCAAAATGTAGAATATTTCTACATAAAAAAATCAATTAGTCAATTTAAATGAAGTAAAAAAGAAAACTCTTCAAGATCTCAGACCTATTCCTTATGCTGTCTTCCCAGGATATGTGATGTGTCAGTAATTTTCTTAGCCATGGCCATTGCCAAACATACCTGCAAGCTGGCTTGGTAAACACGGTTTGTCACCAAGCTATGTCATTGTTTATTATCCTATCAAAAGGGTTTGGAAGGGAGAGTTATCATTTCCACAGTAAAATGTGTGGTTAAATAAACTTGTGTTTCTTTCTGCAATCAAAGATTAGAAAATCAAACTTCCAAAATTTGTACCATATAAATTTATATTTCTATTTAATTTTGAAAGTTAGCTGTTTAAGTTTTAATAAAAATTATTGGCGAAAATTTTTTACTGTTGTCTTGATTTATCATTTTTCATCAGAGATTTTGCCAGAACTTTTTCTCAGCCTAATTTTCAGGTTGCATATAAATATACTGGATTTTTTCTTCCCCTTTCCTCTTGTAAAAAGCAACATTATTAGATGATGTTACTGAACAGAAGGAAACCAAAAATATTTATAGCTCAAAAATGCTGCAGAGTCCTTAGTTCTACATAAGGGAAGCCAAACTTCTTTTGAACAAAATCTCCCTAAAGGACCTTTCAATGAAATGAAAGCAATTTTTTAATTGAGCCCTTTTTGCCAGCCTTTCTCTATTCTGTTGAAACACATATTATTGTTCTCATCTATCTCACATCAACAAGAGATAAGGATGGAGTTTGCCTACAGGACTTTGCTGTAGTTCTTAGCCACCACAGCAAAACTATCAAATGACAATGTACAGCAATGTGCACTTAGTTTCATAAAATTAGGCCAACAAATGCCTGTTGTACTGCCCTTTGATAGGCAAAAAAAGCCTGAAACCACTTATTTGAATCTTGACATAGTCAATCAGCATCATGATAGTAGCATGTAGGGAAAAATTCACTTAAATTTTCATGAGATTTGGAGCTACTCATCTTCATCACCACTCTCTCCCTGGCAGTACAATTTCAGATACAGCTTGTCTAAATCAGTCGTGTGGTTTTATGTTTTGTAGTGTTTTACCAGGTATGCAATTGATTACCTGAATTTACTCATTTTTCAGTATATTTCTCAAGGAACAGTGGGATCAGAGGTCATTTGTTCTGTGGCTACTGGTGACGAGGTACAATGCAAGAGGCTTTCTTATGCAAGGATGAAACTGAATATAATTACAGAGGATAAGGTTTTGCAACCGGAGATAATGTGAGTTAGAAACACATGGAAAATATGCCACCTTGAGCTACACTTGAGAGTAAGAGGGGGCTGCAGGAAGTGGTTTAAGTGATTGCAGGCAGTATCGTGTTCTTTGAATCATTAAAGAATCTGTGTGTTTTTATGGTATTGAACACATATGACCTGCACTTGTGTTTCTGCATTTGAGAGTACTTTTTGTCGTAGCCAGGGGAAAACAATTATGAAGGATCAATACAGAAGTGTCTAATCTTTCAGATACATGTGTTAATCACTAAGAAGACTAAGAAGGAGTTCTTTGTGTTACCTTTTCACTGGATTTGCTGCCATGGCCATATTTCACTATCCCTGCCAGGATGCTTCTTCCAGTATCAGGAACACCTTCTCTTCCTAAGCCTTACCTTCCCTCTGTGGTGTGTGCAGGGCTGCAAGTGCTTGCATGGCAGCAACAATCTGTCTCCTTATTCTTAGATCCTACTTACACTGTCATGCACCCAGCAGAGATTTCTGCCACTGTACCTTATAGTCGTGAAAAATTTGCATTTGGTCTGGCAGCAGCAATGTCTGTTCTTCTGTCTTTCCCTCTGTCTTGGTTTAAAAAGACAGGTGTCTATCTGCTAAGGAGGGCAGAAGCCTCGCTTGAAATGGAAAATGTAAATTCCCTCCCTCCAAATCATTATAATTTTGAAATTAAGGGGCTCTCAGGCAAAGATATGGGAGTAGGAATAACAGTTCTTTATTAGGGAAAATAAAAATAAAAATGCATTAATACAAAATAACACTGACAGAATCAGAATACAACCTGACACCTGGTCAGGGTGTTGGGAGTGGTCCAATTGAAATGGTGGCTGCAGTCCTCCTGGAGTGACAGAGGCAATTCTCTTGAAGCACTGATCCTGTCTCTGAAGTGGTGGTGTAGATAGGCCTGTTCTCCCTCTGGAAATCCGGTGGAAAAGGAAGCTGCTCCTCTGGGAATCCAGGGGCAAAAGGCTGCTTGTGGTGTTCCAAATCTCAGATTATATCCAGACAGGAATGCTTGGCTCTTCCCTCTGGATGGCACACCTTACAATGGGATGATGTCATTTTATCAGTCATGCAGTGAGACTCAATGGCCCCTTAACAGAAGATATTTCTTGGAGGGAGGGTTGGTTGTGGAGGAGACAGAGACCTGATTTAAACAGGTGGCCCAATTAACAGAAGATAACTGCCCCACCTCTAACAGATGGCAATAGAATACACACCCCAATTTGCAACCTAAGACACCCTCCTCTGCCTTTTGGGCTGCAAAGGGGCAAGGATGGCAATGAGCAGGTCCACAGGTGAGGAGTCAGTGCTAGCAGAAGTCAATCTTACCAACTTTAGAGACAAGCCTGCACACTGAAGGGTTTTCCTCCATCATCCCAAGTCTCAGCCCCTCAATCATAGTGTAACCCCATGCACTTCTCCTTGTGCCAGCTGTCACAGCTCATTGCCTGCTGACACCATGATCCTGTCCACAAGGTGTCTTTCTGCAAACACCAGGACCACATACTGAAACAGTATTTACTATTTCTTTGATTTTGAAGACAGTTCCCATAGGCACTAAGAAGACCTTCTGCTATTTAGGATGTGGTGGAAGGTGTGGACACAAGCTGAAATTCACCACTGTTTTTGCTGAAAAGATAAAATAGTTATTATAGAACTGAGGCAAAACCACAACAAAACGTGGGAGTTGTGCACACCTGTGCTAGAGATGTGACATTATTTCCCATGTGTTATTGTCCTAGGTTACAATATAAAGATGCATTCTCTTCCCATCCTCAAGAGCTGTTGAAACCAGGAGGGGCATTGTTTTTTCCTTATCTCCTGTTAATGGGCCCATCAATGTCTTGCCACATGACTCAGAGCTAACTCCCTCCAGGAGCCATTTCTGTTTAATGGACCCACCATATGACTCATAGAATGATATCAGCCCATTGTGAGATGCTCTGCCCAGGGGGGAGGAGCTAAACATCCCCACCTGGATATAATCTGGGCTTTGGGACAGAATAAGCAGTCTTTCCACTGGATTTCCAGTGGAATGACCACCTTTTCCACTGGATCTTCAGAGGTAGACTACGCCCTTCTGCAGGATCACTGCTCCAACAGAACCACATTGCCACTCAAGGAGGACTGCAGCCACCAATCCAAGTGGACTGCTACCAACACCCTGACCAACAGGGTGTCAGGTTGTATTCTGACTCTGTCAGTGATTTCTCTTTTGTATTATTGCATGTATTTTGGTTTGGGTTTTTTTTCCCTTTTCCTAATAAATTGTATTTCTGACTTGGAATCTCTCACTGGTTTTGCTTTCAAACTAGAATAGTTATGCACCTTTATACATCAGAGACTGTTATTTGTAGCTGCCACTTGAGACAGACTTTACAGTGAAAAAGATGGTACTCTATTTTTTACACCAGCTCCCTCAAATTATTATTCTAATTCTATATTTATTTTTCATAAGTGAGGCAAGACTGAGATCTGCTATGATAACATATCTCTCTTATAAGGAATTGAATGCCTTCTGGAAATTCTAATTCTTGCTGGCTCAAGGGGAGAGTTAGGAGGCAGGAACCAGCCCTACATACAATAAGCTACAGAGACCTGGCTGGGTAAAGCTGAAAGAAACAGTCCTAGGAAAAGGAAAGTCAAAAAATGCCTAAATGCTGAATAGTAAAAGGAGGAAACCAACAGGAATGAAAGTCTCAGGGAAGGACTCTGAGGTAAGAACCTGAATTACTTTGTGACTGTTGGTATCACAGCACTTGCCCTTTATTCATAATGCTGTAGATCTAGCTTCTCCCTAGGATACAGTATTTTTCCATGCAACTCATTTGTTTTAAGATTTCATAGTCCCCGCTCTGGTGTGAGAGGCAATGAGTGGAATTATTGTACAGGATTACCGTGCCCAGTTAAACAGTTCTTGGTTTTCAATTTACTGGCTGTTCTTCTGACAGGTGTAAAGCAGTACCTCTGTATTGGATCCTGAAAAGCCCTCGGGTTGATAGTATATAAATGCAAAATGCTATATTATTTTAAAGCATGTTAATACTGGAACCCAGAAGAATGAATACATTATTGGTTTTTATTTTCAGTGGAAAAGAAACTGAAGCTGAAAATAAGATATGGTTCCTGGATAGCCAACATACTGTATACAGAGGATGGTGAAACTAAATGAAACCTTTTTACAGCAGGTTAAAGTTGGCCACAGGAGCAGCTGACATTGGAACTCCACTAGAGATACCAGGTTTTTGTGAGTTTATTGACAGCTTCATGAACAGCAGAAACAAACAGAGCACTGGGTTTTAATTTTAGGGTATGTTTGTACCCTGCTGGACTGACAGACACCAGTGACGTCTGTCTCCTGTAACTGGCACCTGGTCTGGTTTTTTAAACAAAAACTGATTAAAGCTGATTCAGCACTGAGGAGGTGCACCATACAGCGTGCTTGTTGTCTTCATTTAAGCTATCAAAAAGCACTACATTCAAGGGTGGGTATAATCTTATTTATATCTATTTTCATTGCATTTCAAATAACTCAGCTTTGAAAGTAAGAGGTCCTCTCCTATGATTGCAGTCTAAAGATAGACTGGCTGAATTCTCCAGCTTCCTTAGCACTGTACCCCTACAAAGGGATAGCACAGCTCTGGTGAGAACTCAGTGCATGGTTACAGCATTTTTAAACCATAATAAAGCAGAGAGTGAGTGTTGAGAGCTCACTGCTTGTGTCAGATGGATACCTGTAACTCAGTAAATGTTAATTATGTTTTTCTCCTGAAAGTGCTACCATTCCTTGTTACAACAAGGAGTCGGGATGAGGATTTCCAAGCAAGAGTCTGGCAGCACTGAAGAGTCAAATTGAAGGAAATCTCCTTTTCAAGTGTTTACACAATTCAAATTGATTTGAATCTCCAATTTGAAAAGTATTTTTAAGTAGTCTCTTGTAGTTTCTCATGCTATTTAATTCCAAACTAGCTGCTTTTGGCTGCTAGGCAGCCAAGTGATCCATACAAGGGTAGCCTGTCTCATGCAAGTTCTTTGTGGATTTGTTTTCTTCTACAGAGTAGTCACAGAACATGAAGATTTCACAGCGGGGTCTTCCCCCTGCCCTGAACACATGACCTAGAGTAGAGCTCGTTTTAGTGGTACTTGGATGCCTGGTAAATACATGCCTTAGTAGCTATGCTTCACTGGGGACAATAACTGATGATCCCCCCTGTTCATTCACCACCTCTCTTCTGCCACCAAACCTGGCCCCCGAGGACAGACCTCCATGGTTCGGACACGTGTCTGCCTGTCCCCACAGTGGCTGTCCTTGTCTTGACCCATAGAATGCAACTACATCAGTTCTGATGCATTTCTTTCCTTGAGAAGAGATGAATCTCCCTTTTAAGCAAATCTTTTAGGCGGCAACTTAAGGCTATTTGGTTTAATTGGGTTTTGTAACTCAAAGCAATGATAAGAATGCTTATAAGCAGTTTATAAGCATAAATAAGCCATGCATAATTAGCAGGAGTCAGTACTAGCCATACTCAAGAACAGATGGCAATGACTCAAGCAAAATTACTTTTCCATAATGAATTTTTAGCATACAGAATTAAAATTAACAATTGCTAAACAAAGGAGTTATTTAGGGCCAGAAGAGTTACCCTAAAGCCAAAGTGACATGTTTTTGAATAAGGGAACCACATGAATTTCTGAGAGAAGCAGAGGTTCACTTTTTGTTGTATGATCTCGATGGCAAAGCATTTACACAGACTGAAATGTAAGAAATTCAATATATGCAAAAGGATCAAGTGTTATTGTTGCATACAATCCCTTATTTTCCATAGATTGTCTAAAAATATGAACTTTCTTTTTCACAGTTTCCACCTTCTTCAAGCACAGGAGAAAACCATACGTTGTGTCTGGTCTACCAGATCTTCTAGCAGTCTCAATCAAATAGTAGTTTTTGTCTGTGTCAAAATTAAAATTTTCCACATGACAAATCTCCTCTCCACAATTCTTTCAAGAGATACCTCAATACAGGATATTATCAGACTAAATAAAAGCAATAAAATTTATAAGGTAAAATAGAGCATAAATGTACTGAAAAATATTTTAAAGACAGGAATAAGGTAACTCTTTGCTTTAGACATGGGTTATTCCAACAAGGCCCAGGCAGGATAGAGTTTTGGTTTAGAAATATTCATCCTCAAACATCCATTTTCCCAAATGAACTATTTACTGTCTCACATACCAAGCATATTATTCTGTTCATCTAGTGTTCATTAATGAATTGTAATTTCCTTTTCTTATTCATTATTCATCTATACTTCACTTTTATTTGATGAGAATTTCCCCACCAGAGACTGATCATTCATTTCAGTCTTAGATAATCCAAGTTAATGCTGTGTTGGTTAATTGTAATTATTCTGGTATGTCACATGCTATTTTTCCTGAATGAATGAATTTAGTGATTATAATCTGAACAAAGGTTTAAAGAGGTCAGCAGAGTTTGAGTTTCCCAGGAAAATGCATTCATTTAATGAGCAGTTAAAGATAAAACTGCATCCTAAGGATGCTGACATCACTGTCTTAATGGTCCATGTGGGAAGAGGCAGGTCTGTTTCATTCTGGCACCTTAAAGGAAGAAAATCACTTACACACCAGGCTGAATTTTAATGTCTATGGACCTTGAAGCAGATGGAATACATTTTTTTCTAACAGGCTAAAATTTCTCACTGAAGCAAAGCAAAGGATGCCCGGCTGTACAAAGCTGCTTTGAATTACTATATCATAAATTCAAGGCTATAAAACAATTTAGTTTCCTAATTTCATATATTTTGATTATTTGAGAAGCTTAACTACTGAACTGCATTAGATAACTTTTATATGACCTGTTTACAGTTTTAGGGTAAAAATCTTTACTCCTAGCTGTAAAACCCTGAGTAGTTTCCTTTTTGTATAAGTTATCTCTTTTTCTGAAAGCTAAACAGGTTGTTGAGAACCTTACTAGAATAACCAAAATTATAATGTGGTATCTGGTACTGTGTCCTATATGTGTTTTACCCATTTAGTAACCTATAAACCTCAGAACTGGAAAAAGATGCAAAAGTGACCACATGCTCAACCCCATAATTTTCTAGACACTTTTGGAATATAAACCATATTGGCAGGTGACCTTTGTTCAATGTTTAGCAGAGAAATAACTTTCCACTTCTTTTCTCTTTTACATCTAATAAGGGACCCATAGACTTCTGAACCTTTACCTTTGCAGAGTGTTTTTTAGCTTATGGCCAAAGTCCCCTGTACATCTGAAACAATGTATTCCTTAGCACACTCTTAGCTTTCTCCAAATAACAATAATATAATTATTTTAATTAACAAAGGATCAAAAGTTTTCTTCAGTTAACCTGTGTTGCTGTCTTCCCAAAATCTACTGCTTAGCCTCTCCAGGAGTGAGAATGAGCTCAAAAAAAGAGATATTAACAGGTTATGTTGGACTGCTTGCTTCTTTCTTTAGCTGTGTGTCAACACAGAAAGAAGGGTTATTGGCACAGATAAATAATATTTGGGTTAAATTTTTCCAAGTTAATTTTTCTTAAATGGTCTGTGAGCAGCTTCTGGAATCTCAATATAACACAAGGTTTCTGGAAAATGGCTATCACACCTTTATACTCAGGAAGCAAGGAAGTCAAACACAATGATGTAAAGAAAAAGCTACATGCACAAAATTTAACTTAATTTTTAGCTGTAAAAAGCAAAAATGTGACAACTCTTCAAAAACATGTAACATGGGGTTTATGAAAAGGTTAGACTATTGCTTAAAATAATTCAAAAAAACCCCCTTCTTTAAGATGCACTGAAGAGTAGAATAATTTGCCACTCATTCAGACTTTTTTCTAGACTAACTCACAGAAGCTGCTGAAGACATTTAATTACCTTCCAAAAGTTCTTTTTTTCCCTGGCAAAGCTCTCATCTCTGAATTTTCACCAGGAAAAGCCATCCACAAGGTTCTCAGAATTTTACAGTAATACTTGTTTTCCAAAAGATCTGTGAGTAATCTATTTTTGTGCTCGAAAGTTTATTTTTAAAATCTTTTTACAGAGAACTTTGATGAAATGTTTTCATTAGGTAAAGAAAAACTAAGCTTTTCTGTTCTATGTTGTCCTTTAATTTCCCAATAGTTCTAATTATGCCCAGTAAAAACTGGATGAATGGTGAAAATGGCAAGTTAAATTATTGGCCTTTAGATATTTGATTTTCTCAGATTTTTAATGCCTTTTTTTCCAGGAACAGCAAGATTTAACATAATTTCCATGTTTTTCTGTATTTTCTGTATTTTGAGTTAGATTTTTTTTTCTGGTCAAAGGATTATTCTATTGGAAAAGCATAATACAAACAAAACTCTATAAATCATAATTGTTCAGGCCCAGTCATATAATAAAAGTTTAATGTTGATGTTCAATATCTCTGTGCATAACAAATATTTCCAGACAGTGCTGTCCTTCCTCATCTTTCTTCCTAAGGAAAGATATAATGTTCTTTGACCAGAAAACAAATGCCATCATATCAAAGTCTTCTTTTAAAATTATTGGCTGGCAAAGCCCCCCCATTTCTAAAATAAGTGGTTTTCAAACTATAGCCTGGGGTCCCTGGACCACAAGTGACCCACAGAAGGTAACTAATAAAAATATGCTTACTGAAAGGTTACATTCACTAACCTGAGACCTGCTTCCTCAATGAAAAGATATCTAGGGTGTGCTCTTCTAAACAAAATCTGCATCTAGGCAGTGTAAATTGTTTGTAAGTAAACCTACAGGGCAAAACACGTTTATTGTTTATTTTACAATATAGTCACATAAATTCCCTTATATAAAGTACATTAGCAAGAAAACACAGAACAAAAAAAAGCACACTGTAAATGAAGACTACATTAAACTTTTGGTTAAAAGAGGATTGAGCCTTACTGGTCAATTCTTATGATGCTGATCTATGGAGGTGATGAATTCAAAGACCAGCTTTGCAGAATACCTTGCCTAAGTGCAAAGCTTAAGGTCATTTGACCAATATCTGGCTATGTGTAAATAAAAGTTTGGGTTTTGAAGAAAGAATTCATATCCAGGAACTAATCTGCATATGGGTTCATAAATTAAAGCTACATGACAAATAGTCTAAATCATAAAAATAAAATTAATTGCATTTTGTAGCCAATACTACAAAGAATTTCAATGTGTTCCCTCTGTGTTTCAGTAGTTACGATGCTTTCAAAGTTCATCTGAATGCCTCCAGAAACTCAGTGTTAAAAACTGACTGAATTTTAGTCACAGATGACTTAACTTTTGTCATCCCTTGGCATGATTCTGTTACCACAGAGACAATCAATTTGTCTGAATCAATGCAGTCTGAACAATGGAGTAAATGGAAAACTCTTCACAGCAAGAAATATTCAATTTCATTCCTGAGCGAAGACAACTCAGATTGTCTATTCTGTCTGCCAAGCAAGACAATTCCATTGTTCAGGGCTTAACAGGCATTGTGGCAAAGGACATGAAAACTCTTTTTGTTTCCAGCAATGCTAGGGCACAGCATTCTGAATCATAAATCTCAAGAACTATTTTACATTAGGTCTTGTCAAACTTGGAACATAATATTTGCCATCATGGCTTGGTCACAGCTCTTCACTCCTATTGTCAGAAAGCATGTCTGTATTTTGATATTTCTGTGCAAAGCAGCTACAAGAACAGAGAATAAGGTATTGATAACGTTGAATAAAAAAACAATAATAGTTCTTTTTTCTTAGGGCCTGATCAATATCCTTTCTCCATTAAAAAAATAAAATCCCTGCTTTTATCTTCTTTCCCCTTCTATTTTTGTCCTTTTACCTATTTCCCAGAGAAATTCCAGTTAGATATGCTACTATTTGCTCCATCCTTAAACAAAATTACATAACAATATCATTGATGGGTAAAAAACCCACAAAACACATCAATAAGCAAGGATTGCATTTTTTTCTTAATAGGCATGAGTTTGCTATTTATAAAATTCGTGGCAGTCACCAATTATTTTCAATAATTCAAAGTTTTAAACTCTATAACTCAATCACTCTTCAACACCAAATGATCTTTTCAGTTACAGTCAATGGATGAAATAATATTGCTTTGGCGTATTAAAGAAAATTGGTGTGAAAATTCTATTGAGTTATGTTTCATATATCTTGCAAAAAATATTTGAATGCTTAAAACAGACCTGTTTTCTTTTTTGGAAAGCCCTAAATTTTTCTTAGGTATGTAAGTGTACCAGTTAAACTCCATTCCACAGTTTTTGTTCAGTTTGCCTTATTTTTGAAGGCAGATTTTCCTATGTAAAGGCAACTACAAGGCTGAAATAATTAAATAGGTGTCTGAAATATATTCTGGTGGGTTTTATTTTTTGGAAGACACTATGGTGATCCTAATACAGTTTAACTAATGGGAGCTTTATAATATAATATTCACCATAGTTACTAAAAGCATAAAGTATTGAAAGACATGAACTTAACCAGAGCAACATTTTTGTGGGGAGTAAATCTTTTACTTTTGAAAAATAAATATTTCTTTAATCACATATTACAGACATTTTAACCACAGATTTCTGAACAGCACATCTGTTTCTATATCCACAGTGACGCATCATGTGGTGACATTTCCTATCTATTTATGTCAATTAGGCCACTTTACCTCAGTAAACACCATGCTTAAGAGAATAGGGAATTCTTATAATAAAGAGGAATGTATACATAACTGGGAATAAGCACATTTCTGTGCATTTGCCAAAAAGAAAAAAGAAAGGTCTTGGATCCAGTTCTGATTTCAGGGGCAGTTTTGGCCTGTCAGGTGCAGGATGTGGACTCATGAAGGAAAAAAATATGTGTATGTGGTATGAATGCAAGAGACTTACTCTATTTTATAATGGAAATGTAGCAAGTAAAATACATCTACATATGGAAGGGTATTGATGTTTTCCTGTCTACATTTAATACTACTGTCCCATTATATGTCTGATTCTGATATCCAAACTTTTCTAGTTTTTCTAAGAGAATAGCAGTTTCTGAGATGATTTTAAATGTGATCTGCTGTTACTTGTTTCCAATTTGAGATACTGGGTTTTTAAGTGTCTGGTATTTCTGATTTCTTGGAATGCTTTCAAAAGGCTTCTGGCTCAAAACCAAAAACCTTGGCCTAAAAATATCAAATTCTTTTGAGTTCAGTCAGTAGTATTGACTGTTAGTATCGCTGAAAAGTTTTTTACAATGTAATGGCTTATTCGTTGAAAGTCAGACAATACAGAAAAGAGAGATTAAAGTCAGCTAAACCTGTGTAATATTAACTATGCACTGCTCAAAAATCAATTACACGGATCTAAAGTAGGCAAGAATGAGTAAATATAAACGTACATTTACTCAGCATAAATGAGTGATCAAGTGAAGAGAAAAAGAGGCTTATAGCCCCTTACAAATTCATGATTCAGTGTGTCATATAACAACTTGAAATGCTGTTTAAATGCTTTATGCTTAAATAACAACTTGAAATGCTGTTTTTCAGATAGACATGACAGAGTAGCCCAAAAGTGAAGTAGAAAGAGGGTTTGTTAATACATGCTGTAATCTTCTTTCCAAATTCAAATTACTTTCTCATACTTAAAAGACCATTTAAAGCTTTCTTATAAAGCGATATACCTAGCAGAAAACAACCTAGCTATATAAAAACTTAATAAAACAAAACTTTTGCACATTTGAGATTAAGCTCAGGAGCATTGGCTTACATTTCTACTTGCTATGTTTATGCATGTTTACCTTCAAAATGACCTTACTGCAAACACACCTAGCTCTTGCAGAGTTCTTGAGCAAATTTTGAAAATATACATAAAGTAATTTAAGAACATAAATTCTGCCCTGTAAGACCCTAAAAGTAAACAAAAATATTTTGAGTTTACCTCAAAACTTGCCAGCATAAACAAAATTGGCACTGGTAAATTCTCTCTTTTCTATTCCATGGATTTCACAGTCAGAAGAATGGTTCCTTTTGACATTCATTTACTTCATTGCAAAGTGACTATAAATTGCTACTTTTCTGAGATAATATGCAGGTACTTTATGTAAAGCAGATACAGGATTACTTGGAGTACATTAGGAATGCATTTCCAGATATGCAACCTTTTTCTTCCTGAAGTATAAGTTCATTTGTTACAGTAAAATACAAAATTTTATTATATTGTATTCTTGAGAGGTACCAATACATTAAGTTCAAATTCAAGATTAACTAAATTTTTCAGTTTATGATCTACCTGTACATCAGCAACTAGTGTTGCATTTGTACCTTCTAAATTTTTCTCAATTTTTGTCACAAAAAATTTGGCAGATTTCAAAAGAAAATTTTCTCATTTCATAACTTCTCAAGCTGCATTTTTAATACTCTATTATTTTCAAAATTTTAACTAGGTGTAAAGTTGCCCTTTGTAATTATACAGGCACTAAGAAAGGATCCATTTCCAGCCACAATTACAAGGACCTGTAACATATCATAAAAAAATGAAAGTTAAATTTTTCCTTCAGTATTTGAATACTTGACATCTGTGCTACACCTGTGGCCCAGTTATTTCTGCTTTTACTAAAAAATCATAACGCTTAATTTAATATTCTTCACCATTGGCTTCTTTCTTTTACAAGCTATGTTAAATGAAGTCAGGTGAGTTAGCAGTGGCCTATCTGAATATATCATCAATGGCTTTGAAAAATCTGTTTTCTAAAGAATAATCTAACCCATATCAAAATTTGCTGCATGTATTTTGGAAGATATATGGGAATTATTTTCTTCTGTGAAGAAATGATATCACAGGCACTTCAGAGGTGATAGATAGCCCACACCTGCTCATGGAATTGATAAAACAAAATAAGCAAGAGCCATTTATGTACCACAGTCATTCAATGCACAGGCCTGTGTGACAATAATGAATGCAGCCAACTTGTCATCTACCAGGGAGACACTCTCCCATTTTGGGATATTCTGAACAATATCTAGAATAGCAAACATAGAAAGCAAGTATTGTGGAGAAAAAAGCATTCTTCCAGGAACTGAAACTCAGCAAGTCCTACAAACTGAAAATTAGGTCTAACAACTGAGAATGAGTATTACACAAGTCCAACATGGGTATAGATGTAAACAACTCATCAGAATAAGTTCATTGCTAGTTTACTATCAAGATAGGAGAATATATTCAGAATAATTCCAACAGTTGTCTGCTCTGGGTGTGGTCTATTTTTCATTAGGGACATGGATGATGAAATAGAGAGCATCTTTGTTCAATTTACAAAAAATACCATGCAGAGACAACCCACAAGGTTTTGGCAAGGCAGGATTTGAATTCAAAGTTGTCTCAGTAGAAGTGGATTTCAAAAAACAGGATTCAGTTCAGTGAGAGAACCAGTGCTACCCCTAGGCTGGAATAATCAGCTGAAAACAACAAGCTAGTCAGTGACCACAAGGATGTTTAGATGGAATGTGAGACATCAGGGCCATACCCATTGTGATGAAGTTATTATCAAAATTCTATTAAAATAAAGTCTTCTAAAAATTTAATCTGCTTCATTAAACTTAAGATGTAGTCACCAGAGAGAGGAGCCTCAAAGTGGAGTTCAGCTAGCAGCACCAGCAAAAAACCTCTAGAAGAATGTTAAGTTATCTGAAAAATACAGTACATTCAAAGATACAGCTAAAGAGCAAAAAGCATAGATGACACATAATTATGTCCAAATAAAAATGTGGCCACCATAGAGAGAAAAGAAATTACTTATTTTCCATGTTCATTGGTAATAAAGTGTAATACATAGAACGTAACAAGTGACATAGGACAGCACAAGAAAAAAAACCCCCACAACTCAAAGAGATGGGAAGAGTAAATACAGGCAAAACCAGCTCAGGAATATTGCAATATCTCCACCAGAAAATAATGTTTACTTGGGTAATGTATCCTGGTTTAGGAAGGTAATATGGACTAGAAAAGGTCATCTGACATAGTGAGAGGGTTCTGTCCATTTTCAAAATACTGCTCAATATGCGCAATATCCCCAAAATTCCCGAAATGCTGTGATTATTATATTGCAAATACTGTGGAAATAATTGCCAAAAGCAACTTCACAGCAACTACCTCATTGTGGGCCAAAATCTAGCAACAATGTATTTCAAATTTTTTTTATGATAAAAAAAAATCTACTCTGAATTTTAGTCTAACTAAGGCTGCTGGTGCATTTACTGCACAAATGGAAGATGGTTAGGAGATCAGTAGTAACTCCCTAGCATTATCACAACACAGTGAAAAAAAAAAGTGTACTGTGTAGAATTACTTTCTTCAGGCCCCCAGTGGTTTTATCTGGGCCTGACTATGCAGCAATCAGCATCTATCAGAATACTATTTTCTGTCTAGATCAGCTCTATTTAAGACAGAAAGGGATTACTTTGCAATTCTTCAACTGTTTTAAAAAGCATAACTCAATTAACTAGTTTATTTGGAAGTGGGCACCAACAGACAGGATAACATAGATCAAAGCTGGAGAAAAATCTTAATGATGATTAGAAATGCATCATGTAAACAATAGTGAATGGATAAATCATAGGTAAAGATAACAAAATTAAATTCCTTAATCAAAATTTGTCAATTTTAAACACTTTCAAAGACAGAAGAAACACACTTTTGATACAGGTTTTTCTTTTATGATATTTTTTCCCATTTTTTCTTCACTAACATTCAGAACTGTAAGCAGGTTAGCACTGTCTCTTCAAAATTTTGTCACCAAACTGTAAACCCATAGCTAAAATATTTTAGTCCCATCTATAATTTAATACATCTTCTCATGCACACAGTTACTGAGAAAACTGTGAAGAGAAACATCCAGTGAAAATGTCCTGAATCTGTGTTTTCAATTGCTATTTATTTTATTTTTGCTAAACCTTACTACTGTTTAATACAAATTGCCATTAAAGTTGTAACTCTAAGTATCTTTCCATCACAATTTGATATTTTATAGCTTTTAGGAGCTGACTTAGTTTTTACATAGAAGTTACATTCAAAATAGTCTATGGTCATGCAATTAGAGTGTTTTATCTAACCATGGTGGCTAAGGAGTCAAACTCAGGTTTGTTTAGTAAATGGATCAAAAGCTCTAGGGGATGTGGTGTGCTATTGAAGCAAGCCAAGAAATGTTGGTTGGACACTTAGTAAATACTCAAACCACAAAAACTGGATGGGTTAAATGATTTTCCCTTCAAGCCTGTTTTTGTTGCTAAACTGAAAGGTGAAAATAAAAACCAGAAATAACACTCAAGAATCCTATCCAGTGTGATTCAAATAATCCCCATAAGGAAGAAATAATAAAGACTGATCATCTCCTATATGATATTACTACATTGTCCTAAGCCACCAAGTATCCCTTGGATAAAGAGCTTCCCAAGTACTCCCCCCAAGTTATTGCATTTATAGACCTTTTTAAAGAAACCAAAGCTATAAAAGAAAAAAAAAATTGATAATCTTTCAGAAATAAGATACTAGAAAAAGTAAAATAGTGACTGTATTTTTAGCTTTTTTGGTTGTTTTCATCAATTGTGCACAATAAGAAAACTTTGACCATTACTACTTAAAATATTTTTAGTTGTCGATTCCCACGGCCCCTACCGACCTTGAAACTGAAAGTGCACTCAAGGAAAGATCATTCCTCAATGGAGACAGCTCTGTCTAAACCATAGTTAATCACAGGCTCCACTGAGGCACATATAGAGCCAAAACTGCATTAATCTGTCAAAAAATTTACCCATTTAATTTTTTTGCACAATCAGCAACTTTTGTTACCGTGCTTTTGATCAAAACCAGTCAGCAAGCATATGTAGGAACAGACATCCTAGGAATGAAGTGCAGGTTACTCTAAAACATTATCTTAATTAATCTCAATTTTCTCTAATGGGGCATTAAAATGTGGCTTTATTTTTGGTGGCATTTAGCATGATGAATAATTGAAGGTTAAAGTTTCTTGTCTGAATCTTGCGAAATTTTTAATTATTGCAAAATGGCCTAAAAAATTAGGCAGAATATTTTCAGAGAAAATTATTATTTATCATCCATCAGTTGACAAACCAATCAAGAAGCATTTTCAGAGAAGTTTGCAGTATATAATATCTTGGGGATAGTCTGCATTATGTGTACTATCATGAAAATGTAATCAGATAGAAATCACATATCTTCATATTACAGTTTCCAAAGCAGCTGTAACTAATCCAAGGTAAGTTAGAGATGCATCAGGACCTGTAATTTTAAATTTCATCATCTTCTTTGTACATAACACTTTATATCTCTATAAACTGTATCTTCTTTTATTTATGTCTTATATATATGCATAATGTGCTAACTCAACATTGCTGTAGGAGGCATAATTTGGTTGATAAGTTTCTGACTTATGCTGTTAAGTTCTCAACAAATCTTATGACTAATGTTGCATTAACATATTATTTGCACAAAATTCCTTTGCTCTTAAAAACTGTGGTGAGTAATTGCACATAAAATGGATAAGCATTTTGTGCCTCTTTTGAATGTGTGTAATATTGAAATATTAAAAAAAGAGATAAATCCAGCAAGGGGAAAAAACACCCAAACAACTCACTTGATTGAAAATTTATATAAATGCATGGAGTAATTCGTTTCAATGTGCAGTGTGAGATTCAAATGTGATAATATGCATCCACATGGCATTCTGCTCAATGCTTTCTGAAATGGCTGCACACTGAAATAAACATGATAAATTTCAACCTAGAGAATAACCTTCCCAGAAAGTTATAAGAGCTTGAAAGTTGCTGTTTGGAAAGAATATGCCTTCTGAGCCATAGAAGGAGACTAGTTCATCTAAAGTTTCTGAGTTTTATTCAGATCAGTCAAGAGCTACAAAAAAAAGAATTTATTTTGACTGCTTTTTAAAAAAATAAATTAAGTTTTTTTGTTTTGGTTTGTTTGTTTTTTTTTTTTTTTACTGAGGAAATTAATTAAATAAGCAAACAAAAATCACAAAATTCTAAACCTGGGTTTGGGTAGTTATTTGAAATAGTATGGGGGCTCAAGAAATGAAGAAAAATATATTAGATCTCTGTCAAGCAGATCTCATACTTCAAGCCTCTTTTATTGTGAGAAAGTTGCACACCAAACATTCATAATTCAATACTAGAGTGAATTTGCTATAGTATTTCCAGCTAGGTTTGCACATTCACCTGACTCTCTTTGCAGAGTTACACTTCACTTCTTAACTGAGTACCAACACAGATGGGTATTCTGAACACAACCTCTCTTTGCTTGAGAAACAAAGCATAAGCAGGTCCTCATATCATTATCATCATCATCATTATACTATAGACTTTCCAGAAAATTACTTCCCTTTGCAGAATCCTAAGTAATTCTATCATAGCACTTTATGTTCCACAGATGTCAGATGTGGTGCTTTTTTTCTCAGAGCTTTTGAAATAATACTTTTCAAATAATTTTCTCCTAGTTTCATCACTGTTAAATGCTAGATGAGCCTTATGGATTTCTCAGAACAAAGTTCCAAATTTCTATATTGATAAAGCAAATGTAACAAGAGTTTCATGTGAGGGAAAAAAAAAGAAAGAAAACAAAAAAGGCATGCTATACTTCTGAAATCTTGTTCAGCTTCCTATCAAGCCCAGTAGATCATGTTCATAGGATGAACAATTTAACTGAATAAACAAAGCTATTCTAAAGACTCTATGCTTTCATTTTTGTTTCAATCCTCTCTGAAGCAGGAACTCTTTTTTCAAAGTCTGCAGGAGACAAACTCATTAATGTTCTTTGTGGCAAAATATCTTGAACCTAAATGTTATGTTGAAGTCTGTGTTTTAAATGTAATGTACATGCTTACATGGGTTACAAAATTAAAGGTATTTATGCCCTTGCTTAAAGGCAAGTATGTGCATTAACGCTGCTGAATGATAATTTTATGATTGCTCATTGTCTAGAATAATTGCTTTTTTAGAGTGTAAGACTCTTATGTAACTCCCATTTTCTTCAGTGGGAGTCTTTTAATAGCTTCAAGGAAAATTGGAAGGAATTTGGTACTTGCATGCAGAGTTCAATGTTACCACTTCCCTCATCACTTGACACTTAATGTATGCTAGAAGAGTGTTCTTAATGAGGAGAGGAGGTTACTTGGAGAGGGAGAGGGGGCAAAACCCCATTAGTTTCTCTGTTAAATCCATGCCTGGAATTTTATGAAAGGACTCAAAGAAGTTGTAATGCAATAGTATCCGGTCCTCACAGCTATTTGCTCAACAGCCAGTGACAAGTTCAGATGATGTAATGCTTCTAGCACGTACATTGTTACTTAAGTGAGTTGCTAATTAATACCATGCTGAAAGAGATTTAGTTGGGTGTCAAGCTACTCAGAGTTGGTCTCTGCAGCTTAGGGAATATTTCTGCTTCAACTCCCTCTGCTCTTGCTGTGCACAGTCTTCTCATAGCAAGTAATATTTTTCATTTTCAGGGTCATGTTGTTTGGGTTCCTTTCCCTTGATTGCCTCAGGGCCCTTAATTGCTATACACACCACACATTACAAATGCTGCTCCCAAATGAAATTTCTTGTGTGCCCTGGAAAATTATCATTAATTTATTGACACCAGAAAAATCATTCTGGCAGTAGTTTTCTAGGATGGGATTTGAACTGCAAGAGGAAATTTTAAATGGAATGGAAAAGCCATTTGAGAATGATCCTCTGAAAATATCTGTGAGAAAGCATGATACACACATCATATGCTCTAGGGATGCATGCGATTTTTTTATTTTACGTGCAGCTGTTTTTCAGTACTTGCTCTGGAAAGCAGTTGTAGTGATTAACTGATATGCCAGGAATAAAATACAAGTCCAGAGTCAGCAATGAGCTTGCTAGATAAATGAGACAAGGCCTTCAACCTCAATGATGTTTAGAGGTCTAACACCTACACACAGTTCCTATTTCCAACTGAAATAATAGATGTTAAGCATTTAACTAAGGACCAGTCATACAAATATTTTCAATAAACTAAGCCTTATCAGAGTCTTGCAGTAGTAATTTCTTAGTGATGTTTCCTGATAGGCAGTGAGTATTCATATTTTGAGGAATGGAACTGGAAATAGAATATATAATAGAATATAATAGGATATCCTATTTCTTTCCCAGGAAAATGATTATTCCATGAGAGGTGTAAACCAAATTGTGATGCTCAGGCTTTTTATTTACAAACTAGAGACAAGTATATTTATATCTTCCCATTTTAGGTAGAAGATTTATAAACTTCAGCAAGAATTTTATTTATTTATTTAAATAAGGACAAAACAGTGAAGAACAGGCATTGAATTACACACATACTTCTCATTGCTGAAGTCAGTGACCAGAGTTAATATGAAATAAACCCTTATTAAAATGTATTCACAGAGTTAGAGCTGTCTCTGTCTGGGACTATCTGCTCTCATAGGTATACAAACACATCAGCATGCCTGTATCAGGGTCATGCTTCTGTGCCAAGGCCTGGCACTACATCACAGGTTACAAAACAAAGCTTCCAGCAAACACACAAACTTTTTTCACAGATCAGCTCCAGACAGTAATACACCTACCTCACTCATTGAATTAATAATTAGATATGATCTCTCTATTTGTAATGCTGGAATTTCATTCAGGATGTCTGCCTTTTTTAAACAGTTCAAAGGAACTTACTAAAACTCTGTCTGTTTCAGCTTTATTCCTATATTCTTTCAAGATTACCTAGACCCAGGGCACATTTCAATTGGTTACTAGGAATTGTAATATATCACTATAACTACTTAAACATTATTGAAAATTACCCATACAGCCAATATATTGGGAGAGAGATAATTAAAAGCCCCTAAAAGAGATTAGTATAGGTTTGCTGAAAGCCAGCTTCTCTGAGACAGTCATGAAATATTCCCAAACACCAGCTACAATTCCTGCTGGAAGTACAGCACAGTACCCTGAATGGCATGCCTATAAAATGGCAACAGAAAAGCTGCTTCATATAGTTAATCTATAGGGTGAATTTGTGAAGGCTGCAAAGGTTAATCTAAGGCAATAAGATACAAGTAAACAACCAAAATCCTTATTATATTTATTGCATTTTTAGCAAAAATTCTGATTGTATGATAATTCACGAGCAATAGACTGTGAAGGGTCAAGCTGGGATTCATAGAAGCCCTTGGTTAAAATGCTTGAATGTCTTACTTGTTTACAGAGTAAGACTAAAACCACTTCAGTGAGAAAGTATGCTTGTGTCCCTAGCTAGATTTCTTGTTTAGGAATACTATAATTCACTAGGGGTTTTTTTGGCAATATTACTCCTCGGCTCTCTTCAGATGGCCCTAAATGGATTAGGAATAGAACCAGTATTCAGAGAAAACAGCTAAGTGGCAGAGTATCTGAATTAAAACATACATGTCATTGCATCATGTCTTGACTAGGTTGCTGTCAGGATGATTTGTTAAATGCAAAATCAGCAGGCACTCCATAGAATTAGATCTTGGCAAAAGCTCCAGGTAAGTTATATATAATAATGACTCAGTTTCTTTCAGTGAAAGAAAGCATAAGGAAGGATCAGGTGCAATTTTCTTATGTTCAAACTTTCGAGCCTAGAAGATACCAAATGCTGATATGAACATACTGTTTTTCTCAGATTTAAAAAATAAATCTTCAGGTACTTAAACCTAGAAACTTATCCTCTTATGCTTGTTTATGGCAGCTCAGAAATCTTAAAGCATCTAAAAGCCAGACAGGTTTTTCATGTGGAAGCTGGCAGAAGTACGGAATTGTCTTTAAGTACATAAATGGTTTTCAGTACACATAGAAAAATTTTTATCCCAAAATCCTCTAGGAGATGACTGATCCTTCCTCTGGACAGCAATATAGAAGTGCTGATACATTACAAGGATTTTCCTCCATGAAAGTTCAATGTTTTTTGCTTAATAAACTAAAACCACTAGAAGAAGGTGACATCAAGGTTGGACTTGATTTCAGAGTCCGTTTTCCAGCCTAATTATTCTGAAATTCATTCTATGATAACATTACATCATCCACAATCTAAATCTGACTTCAAAGGCATGAGACACAAATGCAACATTTTCCTTAGTAAACTAAATATGGAACCAGGTTTAATTCTCTAGCTCTGAGGGCATGCTGCACAACTCAGCCTGAGTACAAATACTTTCCTGTGTTTTCTAAATCTGTATGTCTTTGCTTTCAAAAGACCTCTTCTCACTTCTCATTGGGAATTACCTCTGGACAATTATTTTCCCAATATTTTGCCAAGACAGTATCTTAAAAGATACTATCAACTGTTAGGAAGAGCAGTGCCAGAGCCCATGACCTCACCATAGAGTAGCTACACCTGCAAAAATAGTGCAGCATATACCATTTGGTATACAACAAAAATATAATATATAATATAATATACAACTAACAAACATATAACTTCTGAAGTTTATATAAATATGTTACAAGAAAAATAGTGGTAGATTACACACAGGAGTTATGGAAGACTCTACACCTCCTCTTCAGGATGCCCAGGAAGCTCAAAGTATCCTATGTGTCACCAAAAGTGAATGACTACACTCCTTGGGAACAAGGCAGTGGGTGTGCATTTGGGGTGAGCTACATCTCTTTTGTGGCCCTATTAAACATGTTGATGATTTCTCTGTTGCTCGTACTGGACCTGGCAAGTATGCAGAAGTCTTCATACAGACACCTAAATTTGGGTCAGTTTAATTTAATCGAATCCACAATTAGTATAAGGATTATCTGGTTTGTGCCTAAGACATGAAACCTGAGGTCTTCTTTCACAAAGTAAGGACAAACAGAATGATAGATAATCCAATTGCTGTTTCATATCTTTCTTAATGAAAACAGTGAATGCTCTGCTTTTTCCAGCTCTTCAAATGCAGCTGGATAGGTCTGGATGTGACAAAAATCTGCAATCATTCAACACAGAAAAATATTTTTCTCAACAGAGCATCCATATTTTTTTCAACTATCATTTAGTTTCTAGTTTTTCCTTAATTTCCTACTAAGATTTGCCAACATACTCTTCTGAAGAGGGGAAACATTTGGCAGATCACTCATTTAGGAAAATTTCTGCCTGAACTACTCTGCTGCTGGATCAAGAAAGGAAGTGGGAGGAATCTGTGTCTCTCCCAGTCATGTACCTTTGCCACACCTGCCATGGAAAATTAAGTAAGTGAATCTATTGAAAATAATCTACTTCATTGTTTTACCTCTATAGCAAAAATGCCATCTAAGGTATTAAAAAAGTGAAATGAGGTATTTTATGCTTGAAAGCATAAAAAAATTCTAGAAGGATTAATTGGGAAAAAAAAATCAAAATTTTTAACAAAACTCTCAAACAGTACTAGCTATATAGAAAAAATTAGAAATAATTCACTATCTTTTCACATGGATTAAATATAGGAAAAGGATGGATTTAAATGAAACCCTTCACTACCATAACACTTTTTTGGTCCTTGAAACTGCTGTGTGGGCAATATAAGACTCAATCAAATGTTACTGGCAAGGGGTGTCAAGCCTTATACTAGCATGTAAAACTAGCAGAGATTTGGAGAATAGCATGATAGACTGGCAGTCAGGAAACTTGGTTCTAGTCCTAACTGCTCTGCTTTCCACCTGTGTCACATTGTAATATGAACAATTTTCTAATAATGTATTTTGCAGAACCTTTTGGTTTCTCTTAATCTTAAAGTTGTCCTCCCTGCCCTCAAAAAAAAAAATCCCAAAAATCTAGGTAGCATTACGGATATTCTGAGATATAATTATTTGGCTTTGAACACTTCCAGGAATGGGAATATCCAAGTGACTGATATTGATGACTGATTGAAAACATCTGTTTTATGGCAGAGGAAATTGGTAATTGACAATTGCAAAGGACACTTCAAACATTATATAAACCTCTTAAGCCCTTTTTGCTTTTGTAATTCAAATGTAGTTCAACATCTTGCCTAAGTGCGTCTGGTCCTGCAAAGTTTCATATTTATTCAAAAGTTAGAGATGTTCTAAAAACATCTGAGGTATTTATTTAACTTAGCCTTTACCATTTATTCAAAAGGTAAACATGTTCTAAGAACACATATTTGCAGTTGTTCTGGTGCCTTTTCAGCTGGTTACATGCATGTACATCATTCCTCAATTCATCCAGATTTTGTCAGGTTAAATTTGGGGTTTTTTCCCCATATACTAGTTCGGAGTGTCTGAAGAAATAAAATTATACAGCCCAATACATCTTTTTGGACAACAGAAATTCTATACCTTGTGTGAGGGTAAATCAAATTAATTCCAATCTCAAGCCAATTATGTAAAGATTAATAGGTTGCCATATGGGTAACTACAAGAGTTTAAACAAGTATTGTAATTATTTCTCTTACTGGAGATACTGAGCATATTTAAAACATGGTATGAGAAGTACAGCTTGCTAGAAGTGCTGGTTTTGGGGTTTTCTTAATTATTTTATGCCCATAATAATAAGAAACTCTTTTAAGACAAAACATAAAGCAGAGCTTGTTTAAAAAGTTAATAATTAACTACAACTCTCGGCACTATATCTCCATTACATGTATGTGAAGACAGTTCTAATATGAAAAGAATGATATCTGTGTCATTCACCAGATCCTTAAACACTTTTTTTTTTATTATGTGGTTTAAACTGGTGAAAAATATGCTATATAAATATTCCTCACAGAAAGCTATTTAAGAATGAAACTTATGGCAATATCATTATCCCTCTGTATAGAGAATATGTTTTCCTTTAGACACAAAAGGAATTGATTATTTAGAATTATGTCAACATTTATCACGGAACCAAATTAGTCTAAGACCAATGAAATACTTAAGCTCAGCCTAAGAACAGATAACACAAGGTAAGTGGCTTTGGACCTCACAACTTTGTAGAGAAAGATGATTTCATGCAAAAATCTAAATAGACATTGATTTTGCCACACAGTCATTTAAAATGTATAATAAATCCTCTTTAGAGAATACAGAAAACAACTGCTGTGATTTAAGAATGGAACTTATCAGTCTTTACCAGCAATACAAAACAAGAGGCAGAGGCACTCTCCAAGGGAATAGATAGTATAAAAATTCCAGAAATAGGCAAATAAAATAAAATAAACAAATAAAATAATTGACATAAACTATCGATTCTCTCTTTTCTCCCATACAAAAACAAGAAAAAAACTTTTGAAATGAAAAGCGGTTTTAGCTTTGGGTTTTTTGTTCATACAAAGGCATACAAACAGGCATGCAAGCAATCACTAGGTAAGGATTTATGCTGAGAGGTATGAAAAGTAATAAATGCAAGTCTCACAGAGGGCACTTAAGTTTTAAAAATATATTTCTTAGGACTTTTATTTCCTATCCTAGAATCTGTTTAGTTATAGTCAAAGAAAGACATAAAACAGTGTGAAAGACTGCTTTTGTAAAATTGTCCAGTGTCAGGTATTGAATAATAATTTTTGTTATGTCTTTTAACCTTAGCCACAGCACGTGAAGAGGCAAAGTAGAGTCATGGAGGGAGATTTTTATAACAGTCCATTTATTCCTCCTATGGAATGAATAAGATTCCAGTGATGTTTTAGTATATATTTCATTAATATAAAAAGGGCAAGAGGCAAAGTCAAAGTTTCACAGTTTGATTGTCCTCTCCAATCAAAATGTTCAATAACTGCAATGAAGTGAATTCTGCTAACACTGCTTACCTTTGTTCATGGGACAATGAAAGGACCACAGATGATTGTATTGCTTATTAGGAGCAGTATTGCAAGCAATGCAGTCTTTGTGCTTGGTGTCTAAACAGGGTTGAATTCCACCTGCAGGCAACCTTGCCCTTTTGTACTAGCAATTACATTATTATAAAATATGAGCTTTATAGATGAACTAAATCCCATCTAGAATCTTCACCCAGTAAAACCAGCACTGCTGCGCCTTGTTCAGAATTTTTGTATTCCAGAGCTGGCATCCAGGTGTGTACTTGAAAAATATCTTTGATTTTACATCTACAATAAGCATAACACAATTTAAAAGCATAGATGCCACAGAGCTTAATTTAGAAACTGCTGCTTTTATTAAATTTAGCTACTTTTCCCCTGCAGCTTTACATCAATATTGACTTCAAAGTGATAGTAGCTTTCATTAAATTGAATTACTTTCTCCTGTAATTTGAAAAGTAATGAGGCAGTTACTAAATGAAGCTGTTGACAAGAACAGAGGCTATTAAAAATTACATGGCAAAGTATGAGTCATAAACAGTGATGGTTAGTGTTCAGGGGTGGTTTCTGGATAAAATTGCACAAAATCCACAAAATAAGGAATTTTTCAAAGTCATCTCCTCTGTGCAGCTAAGAAATGTGAATTCTACCTGATTAATTATGTTTCTGTTCTGTTTCAAACAGGTTCTAAAATGATGCCCTGCTCATTGTACCTTCCAGTTGAGCATTAACTGATACAATTAGTATCTGCTACCAGAAATTTCTGGTTTGTGTCATTTGTTCTTTTATTAAGGGTTGGACTTGATGATCTTGGATGTCTTTTCCAACTTGAATGATTCTACAGTTCTGTGATTCTCCTTAGAGAGAGAAGTAGAGTTTGCTAGAGAAGTATTTTGTGTTTTGGTGTGCTTTCTAAGTGCCTTTCACTTTCCAAGGGAAAGTTTCTCAGTTTACAGACAAACATGTAAATATGGTGTTCTATAAAACTGATTAAAAGCACAACGAACAGTATAGGAAGAGGATGAGTACAATGCACCTTCGGTATTCTTCAATGATTTACGCATAGCAGCATTCACAACAACGGGAGTTTTCCAAATCCTAAAGCCTTTATACCTGGAGTTCATTTTCCTGGATTCTGCTATCCAGGAAATGGGAAACTGTCCTGTTTTACAGGATGACAAAGAATTGGCCATTCAAAAAGAAATAATCTGAGCATGTTCTCCTTTGATCTTGAATCTTGAGCATACTCTGCTCTGGTCTTCTTTCTGCCTTGCTTATTGATTGGTAATTTAATGCTGAAATTGACTTTAACTTTGCAAGTGGTGACTTGATTTAGTATATCAGTCCAATATGATGGAACTTTGTACCAGTAGCTCATGATCAATTGAACAAAATGGAGACGTTCACCACTGGTACTCTGGATGTTTCCCTTTGCAAATGATGCAGACAACAGTGATCTGTGGTCTGTGATCTGTGATCTGTGAACTGTGATCTGTTATAGTTTCAAATCAAATGTCTGTATCACATTTTTGCCTGCAGGGAAGTTTCTGCCAGTTCCCAATTCTATTTCTTACCATATATTAATAACGAGAAAATTGATGAAAAAATTTATGTACACATTGGAAACAGGGCATTCTAGATAGGTGGATGGTTTCAAGCTTGTTTCCATCAAAATGCGTGTCTTCAGAGCTACAGTAACACACTTCAGAGTATACAGAAACACTCCAAGTGGAGCTATAGGGAAAATTCACACCAGAAATAACCCTTCTCTGCACTCTGTCACTAATATTATGGATTCAAATGCATAATTTTCAACATTTCTTTTAGAAAATGTGAGTTTCTGTATCTTACTTTAGAGTTTAAAGTGAAGTCAATGTCTTGCTCAAAACCAAGGATCAGCTGGTGCTTTTCCATTTACTAGTGCTAACTAAAATCTAAGAGAGGCAACGTGCCACAACTGCCCCCACCCCAAGTATTCACATTACTGTTTAAAAGCCCAATTTAGTAATGTGTCTGCCACCTCAGACCACTCAAAAATATTTGAACTAAAGGCAGTAAATGTTGCACTATGAACTAACTCTGAACACCTTGTCTGTTAAACAAGAAATGTGTTCATGACTTCTAAATAAACTTATATCACAAATAGGTCTTACTAGAAGTGTTGCATGTTTGGCATTTGTCTCTGAAAGATCTTTGAAACAGGCACTGAGCACAGTAGTCAGTAAGTATCCTTACTTGCTGGGCTGCAAGGAGATTTATGAAAAATGGTTCTTAATTACATGTTTCATGGGTGATAGCCAATTCTACTACGACTAAATGAATGTACATGGCAATATTATTGACTCTTCTTTCCCAAAGTCCATGTTAAATGCTTAGTGTACAGCCCCATATCTGTAAAGATCCATGGACCTGACAGGAATTTCAATGATTTTTCAGTAGCTGGCTTGTTCAGAAGTGCAGAGCAATAGAGCTGAACACAACTGAATGCCTGCTCAATGCACACTCTCCAACCTTATAGGTTAAAGTAACAAAGAGGGGAAAAGAAAAACTAGTAGTAGTGTCAAATCTGTCTCCCAGTTACTTCACCACTTCAGTGCAATTTGATGGTTTGCTTTATTTATTTACTGAAGTTCCATCAGTATTAGAGGGGTTTTAAGGACCAGAACATAAATTTTTTTTGAGAAAATTTACATTCAGTGAGAACTCAACAAGCATTTTAAAAACTCCACCCCTTCTGCTAGCTGAACATGGCATTGAAAGTAACTGGTTCTCTTGAAGAAGGACCTGGTTGAATACTTAACATTTTTACATTCCAATAAGTAACTAAATCAAAATGCATTCTGCAAAACCTGACTCTATGTCATGTATATCCTCCCTTTTCTTTAATGCTTAAGTCACAGGAGGCTAGAGTGTAGATAGAATGAAGTAGAGAGAAAGGAAGGAAGTGTAGATTTATATATGGAACAAGTTTCCTAGTCTTGCATGAAGTACAAGAAGATAGTAGAAGGTAAATATTAATAACAGACTTGGTTCAGTTTCAGGATTAAAGCACTTTTCAAGGGATTCTCTTGGAAAATTATATCCTGTAGAAATTGTAGCAGATAGAATGGAAAAATTTCATCACCAAAAGCTAAGCACTTTTACTGAGTTATCTTTACTAGGAAATTCCTTATGGCAGGAAAAAAAATATTTCAGTTTTAGAACTGATGCATTTTGAAACTGCTGCAGCTACCCATGAGCTTGTTGCCTTTTTGTGGGCCTCCATCTTGTCACAGTCTCTAGCTGAGTTCCTTTCATAGACAGCTTCAAGATCACTACACCTGTGGTCTGAGCATAGGGGATGAAATCCAGCATAGTGCAAGAAACTTTGCAGCCCCACTGTCACCATGCCCAGCCTGATAATGCCCTGATCCTGGATGGGTTTCCAGACCCTGCCCTGCCCCTCCAGGGAGCCCCTGCTGCCCTCAGCCCCCTGGATCAAGGGATCTTCTGGCTCACAGGTGGCCAACAGTCTGAGAGTCCAGAAGTGGATGATGTCCAGGTGGTTGGAACAAAGGGAATGGTGAACACCAGTGTCAATCTTTTGACCCACCACCAGTGTGTGGTACCTTTTCTAACTGGAGGAATTATGCTCATATAAAAGAAGGTGTGTCTTCAAATGACATACCTGATAGACATATTATCACTGCCCAAGCTTCTTGAAAGGTATTGTTTCTGAAATTATTAGAGGTAATTTTAATTATGCCAAATTCAGGAATCTCATTCTCAGATAAGGATGGGAGAAATACATTAAGATACTAGTAATTCAAATATATCAAGACAAATATTTTGTTGTAGCCCATAAAACTTTGCTCAGCCAAGTTCCAGTCAAATGTCAATTTTAATTTCAGTAACCCTTCTTCTTCAACAACAAGTAGTAGTTTATGCGGGAACTGTAGATTTTTCTTCTGTATAAAATTTAAGGGGTTTAAAAAGATTATTATAAAGGCTAGCACACTTTTTGCCCCTCAAACATTGTTAGTCTCATCTTACCCCATTGACAAATGATTTTGCCTTCATTCAAATTTGCCTGTTCACCTTTACCTCTCATATTAATACATCTGGTTTTGCTGTGCATACACTTTGTAGATCTGATTTTATTTTTACCGACCCTGCAACAACAAAATCAAAATTATATTAGATTGCTTATACATTCAAATAGAAAGGAAACCCTGCCTGTGGGGATAGAAATAATCATCTGCAATTTAAACTACCCCTTCAGGACCCTCCAAATATAGAGGATGTCAAACAATAATATGTGGACAAAAGACTGTGTGAGTGATGACATTTTAGAAAAAGCAAATGTTGGCATGGGAGTATAGTCAATAATGGAAAACGAAATAAGAAAATTTTATTTCAAAACTGATTATGAACTCCTACTTATTTCTCAAGCAGGATAATTTTTGGGTTTGCCCCTTGAAAGTGGTGGTGTGCAGCATACATTGTTTTCCATCATATGTCTGTCTTATATGATGGAGCAGTGGCACAGGTTGCCCTCAGAGGCTGTGGAGCCTCCATCCTTGGAAATATTCAAAAGCTGTCATGGTCCTGGGCAACAGGTTCTAGATGGCCCTGCTTGAGCAGGGGACAAGAACCTGCAGAGATTCCTTCTCAGGTCAGCCTTCTGTGATTCTGTGAAATGTGACATTAATTGTGCTTATACAAATTATAGTATTCCATGTAAAAAGTTATTACTGAAATTTGACAACCATCTTGGCAGATGATAGTATAATATTTTTCCAGAGTTCAAATTGTTTGATTTCAAACAAGTAAATGCCAAGCCAATTGTTAGCACATTTTACTTACTATCTGGTTAGAAAATGGCTCTGCTTATCCATTCCAACAGAATGCAAATATTGTCACACCGATTTAACATAGAAATAATTCTCCCAATCTATAAAAGAGATATTTCCTTTGTTTTCTTTTCTCTTAGTCTCTTCCTTTTCCTACTCCTTAATATTTTCTGCATATTTACATATATATATATATATATATATATATATATATATATATATATATATACACACATACACTAGTTTTCTAAAAGGCTGATGGAAACAAACAAGAAAAAATATTATTATCACATTGTTTCATAATGCAGTATAAATATGTTCATGATTTAGTAGCTATTTTTCCCCAAAATCATGTACTAAAATGCTTAGGTTTTCAAAATACCTCTGATCTTATCTACAAGTGCCTTCTACAGAGATAGATTTTTCAAAGGACTAGGTGAATTTAGTACTGTTTTACTCTGATTTTATGTACCTATTGTAGTTTCTAACCCTGTACTCCAGAAATCAGATTTTTTAGAAAATTTCTCCATAAATGTACAGGTAGTGTACCAATAAGCATACATGAGTACCCATATATGTACATATTAAATAAAAACCCACCATTGTTACTTCATTCAGGCTCAATTAGGACTGTTTGTATCATTAGATTTTTGCCCTGATTAATAGAAAACAAGAGGTGTGTGTATTTTTCCCTCTGAGTGTTCTTGAAGCAATGCTAAGGAACAGAGGTTTGGGTTCTGCAATACCATACATATTCATAGGATGTAATCTATATTCCACCAAATAATAGCAAAGACTAAATCCACAAAACTAATTTAGAGAGCTTCTTGTTCCCCCTCAATATTCACTAGATGTAGAGGAAAAAATCAGAGCACTCCCCTGGGATCTGGCACATTTTGGGGTCTGGCAAAATATCATCTAGAACTGGCTCACCAGGACACACCTATAAAAACAAATACCTTTTAGTTTGTATAAGACTGCTCCAAACACCTGGCTTTTTACATTACCCATTATTTTCACTGTGCTTAGCTTAAACTCTGGCTCTGAGTTCAGCTTGAATAAATAGGTTGTGTGCTGGGGGCTCTGCAGGGGTTGCCAAAAGAGCCTGTCTCTCAGTCAAAGAAAATTAATGACAGTAAAATTACTTCATGGTGCAAGCTAGAGTTTCTGTCCCATCCATGCAACAAATCCAATTCTCTCCTGCTTTATTTCCTGAAACCTTCATGCTGGAAGAGATATACTCCACTGTATAACCATTTATTTATGAAACATTTATTTCAAAAGCAGTAACTTTTTAAAACCACCATCAATTTAAAGTGAGTTTTGTTTGTTTCCCTGCATTACCATTTTGTGTTGTTGACCAGGAAATGAGCCTGGGAACAGGAAATCATGCATGCTCTGTTGTATACATTTATGGAGGTGACAGACTATGAAACCAATTTAGATGTCCTTTTAAAAAGCTTTGCCAACGTTTATTTTCTGTGAGTTTTTGAAGACTGTAGCTTTAGAATTCTAAACTATACCATCAGCTCATGTAAATTAGCAAATTTTCCTTGAAGTCAAGATCGCTGGCCTGATTGACACCAGCTGAAAATTTGGCTTGAGCTTTTAACAATCACTGTGAAAAAATGTTGGTGTTGTTTTTCTTGACTAAGATTATTTGCCAAAGTGGAAAATGAAGCAAAAGCTTCAGGGCTAGAAGAGTTTCAGCTATGCAGCTCAAAGACAGCGGGGACAATGGGCCATTGCAGGCAGTTGCTTCTTCCACATGACAGTAAAGTTAGATGATTTTTTTTTTACTAAATCTGTGTCCTTTAAACCAATAAATCCTGTTCATTATGCCAGGGCATTTATGCCCTAGCAGAAAGAGATCAAGGGAACTGTCAGCCGTGTCCAGCACAGAGATTGTCTGAAAGCCAAAAGAACTGTAACTTCATCTCCAAACTTGGCATACCAAGTTTGAGACCAGCCCACATAAGAGAAGAGAGGGAAAGCTCAAGGCTTATCTGGGGCAGAAAGGCCTCTAGCAATGAGACCATTCCTGTTTCATTTCTTTGGTGAAAGTAAATTGTACCTTGTTTGGAAGAATGTCTTCCTGTCTCTCTGTGCACTATTCTTGTTCACAGTAGTAGAGGGCAACAAGATTGGTCAGCTTGCTGTGCAAAAAAGCTAGCATACAGAGAGATCCACCCAACTGGATCATAGCACAGCACCCCAAAGAGACAGGCAAGGATAAGACTGCTGAAGAAATGTGTGTAGTGGAGAGAAAGGAGTGAGATCTAAGATTAAGCCTCCACCTGGAATAATAAACACTTCAACTCAGGCTGCCTGAAGTAAAATCAGAGTCAGTCATTCTTATGTGATAGAGAAGCAAAGTATTTCAAATAACTTGTACACTTCTTTCTTAGCATTTTTCTCCCTCTGAAATAATTTCCTACTGTTTTGAATGTTCTATTATTCATGCTATTTCCTCAAACATTTCTAAACCAAAGTGCTTCACTTCTTCTGTTCCCCATAGAGCTGTTCTGGTGAAATCAGACAAATAAAACATTTTTGAAATCAGTTCATTCATTACAATCAAATGTCTCTGCTTTGTTTATGGACATAATGTAGAAAAAAAACATTTACTTTTTACAGAGTTTTGTCATATCTCATGGTATTGCAACACTTGCCACTTTTACATTGTCTTCTGAATTGTGCCTATAGCTGATGCAGACACACATGAACAGACTGACACAACGCTTTAAGTTTGAATATGTCTGTCAGTGATTACAAGACTGGGTAAAAGCCACCTGAAACAGCAAAACTGGTCATCACTTTCAGCCTACTGCTCCATTTTGTAAAAGACATGTTCTGAGGTGGGTATTTCGGGCTCCTGACAGTGGAAATTTGGGGCACTGTTTAGAACTTGATGAAGGCCACAGACTCACATCCAGCTTGAAGAGTCATATGATGAGACTGAAAAGGGTTTTTTTGGAAAATAATATGAAAATATGACTGCATATATATATATATATATATATACAAAATTATGAATAGTGTTTGCCAATGTCTGTAGACTGCCCCCACCTAAAGAATGAAAAGCATCAACTAATCCCTACTAATCCCTGCATTAAACTTCCTGATCCTGCAGCCACTGGTTGAGCAGATTAATCGCAGACTAGAAAAAAGCACAAGAGCCAAGGCATAAAGAGGATACTTCCTGTCAATAGATCAACACCACTGTTTCCCTTAAGACTCTTGCAGAGATGATTAATGAATTATGGCCTTGATGAGCAGAGAGTGAGGTAGATTAAAACCTGGATGAACAGCGGCACCCAGAGAGTCATGATCAGTGGCACAAAGTCTCATTGGAGGCCAGTGCTCTCCAGGCACCTGCACTGGGTCCAAGCCTGCTCAACATCTTTATTAACAGTCTAGATGAAAGGGGACAGCATGTTCACAGCCAGTTTGCTGATGACACAAACTGGGAGAAGTGGCTGAAGTGCCAGGTCATATGTCACAGTCCTACAACTGAAGTGGAACAACTCTGTGCACCAGTATATACATACTGGGGGACACCCAGTTGGAAAGCAGCACTGAAGAAGAGAACCTGGGGGCTCTGGAGGACACCAAGTGGGACACGAGCCAGCAGTGTGCCCTGCCAGCAAAGAAGGCCAATGGTGTTCTCCTAGGCTGCATTAGGAGGAGTGTTGGCAGCAGATGCAGGGAGGTGATCCTGACCCTCCACTCAGCCTTGGAGAAACCCCACCTGGAGCGATGGGTCCAGTTCTGGGCCACTCATCATAGGAGAGAGACACAGACACACTAAACAGAGTACAACCAAAAGCCACACAGATGATTAAGGCACTGGAGCTTCTCTCCAATGAGGAAGGGCTGAGAGACCTGGGACTGTGCAGCCTGGAGAAGAGAAGGCTCAGAAGGATCTTGTTGATGTCCATAAATACCTGAAGGGAGGATGAAAAGAGGACAGAGCCAGGCTATTTTCAGTGGTGCCCGTGACAGGATCAGAGTAAATGGGCATACACTGAAACACAAGAGGTTTCCTCTGAACACCAGTAAACAAATTTTTACTGTGAGGATGACTGAGAACTGGCACAGGGTGCCCAGGGAGGCTGTGGTGCCCTTGGGGACACTCAAAAACTGTCTGGACATTGTTGTGGGCAATCAGCTCTAGGTACCCTGCTAGAGCAGGGGGGCTGAACTGGATGATCTTGAGGTACCTTCCCACCTCAGCCATTCTGTGATTCTGTAATCATGCTCCATTTGAATGTCCCAGTGAAGTGGATTAGCTACCTTTATAAAGGTCTCTTCATATTAAAGCACCTAGTACCAACATAAGACATCATTCAGAACAGGCAATGTTGACCCTTCTTCCACTAAAAACATTTGAAACACCAACATAAAAATCATGACATCATCATAAACTTTTGGCTAACAGCTAAAGTATTATTCTTATTAGGGAAAGAAAAGCTACCCTTATTCAGTTTTTGAGGATTCTCACAGATATTGGTGTGATTATTCTGTCAAATTACTTATACCAGTTTAACTAAGAAGAAAATCCAACCTCTCATTTATCAAATTTACACCATTTTATTGAGCAATAAAGAGCTTGATTGCTTCATAATGCTTTTTGCTAAATTTTCTAGTGCTCAAAAACTGTCTGTTGTCATTATTATTACAATGCTGAAGATGCTTTTGTTATCATGCTTCCTTGTACATGCTCCTGCTATGGCAGGACTCCTTCCCTCCCTCCCTCTCTCTCTTCCTCTCTCTGTGATTTCACATGAGCATTTCCAGTGACAGAGCCCTTCAAGGAGTCTGCCATCCCTCTAGCCCTGCTGTGCAGAGTGATAGCACCACAGACATCCTCTCAAGATTTTCTCTTCTTTTGAAACTCACACCTTTGACTAGGAAGGAAAAGAGGCATTTATGCTCTTGCTGAGACACAAAGCAGCTGGGTTAGGTGGGAGGAGAGACACTGCCTCTATTTCACAGTCACTTCTGTCACCAGGCATGAGTTATGAGAGTTGGGTAGCAACTTCAACTGTGCAGATACTTTTTGTAACTCCGGGGTCAACCCCAGAAGTTTTACTGAATAGCAAGTCCTTCACTGACACATATCAGTTAAGCAGTAGGTTGAAAGATGCTATTTCCTTTACACTGGCTTTTGGGGGAAAAAAAACTGCATTCCACACAAGCAGATTACTTTCCTAGCACTGTGAGGATAATCCACATATTATTACAACTTTTACAACCTTTTACCAATGCATATTTTCTGGATTTCCACTCCTAACCCACTGCTGCCTAGAAATATATATATCAGGAGAGTATTACTGGCCAAACTGGCAGAGGTACATGGTGAACTAAAGATTGGAAACAACAAGCAGAGAGAAGAGTCTTGAGCTGAACAGACTACAGGAATATGAATTCAGTTTTAAGTTCTTGTAAATTATTAAAAATAAAATTACAGGTTGGCCCCTCTGTATCTACAAATTTAATTAAATATCCTACTCTAAAAATTAGGACATTGTTCAGTTTAGAAGACAGGAAGATGTACTTGCTAACTAATCTAAGCAATTTGAGAAACCTATTATGGCAAAATTAGAAAACAAACAACTCCCCCACCCCATCTTCCACATCCATAACCTCCTGACTCTTAGAATATTTCTTAAAGATGGAAGATCACAATAGTCTTTATTTCATCAGAGAACAGTGAGAGCTGTAGCTCTGAATTATAAGCAGTTTCAAAGCATAAAGAAGTATTTCTGAAATACAATAAGAGATATTTCTTATTTCATCTTACACCTATCACTAAATAACTTCAGACCCACATTTGTTAAAACTAATTGCAAATCAATTTCTTCTGCCAGTCCTACAAAACACGGGAATGTAACTCAAATAGATACCCATTTAAGTGTTTTGTTGGCAGAAAGAATAAAGCTCACAGGAAAACTGTTTTCTGAGAGTTTGAGTACTTGTGAGTGAACTAGAAAATCTGAAAATTTGCATAAGATTTTTGTGCATCAGTATACCTCACCAAGTTCTTATCCCCCTACCAGTCAAACTCCAGAAAAAATTCTCATTCTCAGCCTCCCTGATTTCAGTATTTGCCTAATTTTACAAACCAAAAAAAAAAAACCAAAAAACAAACCAAAACCAAAAAAAAACCTAATGAGCTTTCAGATGTTGCTTAAAGGTTATTTGGTTTGGGATAGTAAACAGACAGTTTTAAAGTATTGAGATCGCTCTTTATTAATATTTACTCTGTTTTATAATAGCATCTGCCAGTTCTACTCATGGATCATGTGATACAAGCACGTAGGCTTATCTAATAATACATCAAAGTGCCCTGCTTTCCTTAAGAGGCATTTCTCATTTTCTCTGATATCTCAGCTATTCTAGCTTTTACTGCAAATTTGTCTCACATTTCCTGTTAAACATTTTTCCATGCCTTTGACTTATGTTAAATCAGAAGCTGGGTTGGAACCTCAGCCTTCTCAGTGGCCACAGACTGACATTTTTATAGGAGCGGTTCTGAGTTACTGTTGGGGTGATGTACTGATGTGAGAGAAATAAGAGCTTAATGTCTTCTGAGAGATTCTGGTAGAGATGATGATTTTCCTCAAGTATATTTAGGTGTTCTGATTGGACTGTATCCAGGACTTGTAATGAAAACTACAAATTGAATTGAAGCATTAGCAGAAAAGAAAGAACAATATTTTTATTGTGTAGTAGAAGCAACAGTGCATCTCAGTCAAGGTGTGACTTCCTTATTTCTAGGACAAATCTTTGCACATTACAAAACAGTAACAAATTAGAAACTAATTGCCTTATAACCTTAGATAACAGCTTTAAAATGCTTTAAAAGCTACCAGAGAAGTATCCAAATTTAAATCCTTTTAATATTAGTGTCAAGCAAAAAAAATCACAGCATCTGCACCATCTGCACATCACTGAATGTGTTTGCTATAACATACATAAACCCTCAATCCCTGGCAGAAGGGCATGTCTTTATTAATAAGCCACCTAACCCATCTGTCTAGCTATTCCTGATATTTAAAAATGCAAACCGATCTACTTTACCCTGCAGCTCTTATTGGATAAGAGAGAAGGGCTCAGAGTATTTCACAAAATTATTCCTTGGCTCAGTTTTGTGGCTGTGCTGGAATAGGACTATCACCTCCTGTACAGTAAGCACTAAATCAACTCATACAATGCACTTCTTTGTGTACTGAACTGAGCTAAATCCAAAATCTGAGACTAAGTCCTTTTGCATAAAATGATTGCTCTGTTTCTGTGTTCAGTGCAGCCTGCAGCCTCAAAGGTCTTGGAGTTGTTCTGACACAATGAAAGAAATACTTATTCAGAGGACATGATCTTCAGTAGGCAAACAACCACCAACAAGAAACAGATGGATTTCAACAGATAAATATGGAATAAAGATTGAACTGACTACAGGGAGATTTATTTAGCAACTGTTTCCAATTTATCTTTGAGATGTACAGTAGCACCAATTTATAAGAAGTCAGAGCCAGCTTGCTATTTACATTGCATATAAACAAGCCTAAGTGAATAATTAGACCACTGAAGTACTTGTTTTTCAAACTGTGTAGGCTGTTTGGACACCCTACTACCTCATAGCACTTCTAATTTCTTGAGGATCCTAAAAATAATTAGTATTACTACAAAGTCTTATGAGTTTCTCAGCTTGCAGACACATAAGCAAATCTAAAGGCAAGTTCTTCTATTTATTTTAAGATCATACTCTTAATATGGATATTGTCATAGAAAATCATTCATTCAGAAATAACTGCAAACGCATCAAATAAAGTTTTTCAAATGCATAACCAGACTTCATATTACATTTCAATATTATTGTTAATATTGTCATAAATGCTTATGCTTTAAATTAAATTTGGAGATTTAAAAGCCCAAGAGTTACTGATATTGGCAACTGAAGTCTTTTCTGTGCCTACTAAGACAAAGCGTTGAGGGTTGTTTGGCCAGTATATCTCAGTTTTTAACCAACAGCTTTGCTGCCAACCCTCAGAGACTCACCCCATTGTTAGCAAAGACAAAACCAATATTGGATAGAGCACTGGGGGCAGATATTGAATTGAATAACTGGGATGATTACTGCAGGAATTGATGCAGATAGTAACACACAAGCGCTTCATGGCCATTTTGGTTGCATGTTCTTGATTTTCCTCCTGTCTCTTCTATTTTCCGGTGCCTTACCATACCAAGCTGGTCTGACTGAGGGGCTTTGCTGGCTTCTGAATATTTAACACCCATTATTAGCACTTTTTTAAAAATGCTATGATGGTTTAATGATGTAGGAATCTGTCTCCCAGCAAACAAGACAGCACAGATCATTGAACAGCCGATGGCAAATTTCAGGTGTCACATTAACATCCTATGCTAACATGGAGCAGGAATCACATTTTATTGTATTTTCACTTGTCATGTCAAGGACTTCTGCTTTACTAAGAATAATACCAATAATATAAATAGAGACCATATATAAAATACTATCTCCATCATTTATTTCTGACAGCAAAGACAGGCTAAAGCTAGGACTACCAGTATGGATTATTTTCCTATATTCACAATGCATGTTTTTATAAAATCATATGCAATTTTCTGAGTGTTAAAGTATCCTGTCATTTGTATATCCAAAGCTCTCTAAGATACATAATATACACTGAATGAAACAAAAATCTTCAGGCTTTTCACTCCTTGTATTCACCCCTAGAGTTCCACAGATTCTATAAAAACCCTTAAGCCATAGAAGTGTGACTGTACAGTATTTCATACAGTATTTATATACATTTCTGAATAGAATATTGCACTGTATGAATAATCTTTGTAACTTCCAAATATTTATGTTTCTAAATCTTGCCCTTTGTATGACTGCAGAAATTGCAGGAAATAAACCCTCCCTTGTGTATTCACAGGAATCTGGGTTATCTGGCTTTTAAACCAAATTCAAAACATACTTCAAAAGCAATTGCCACACAGAAGACACTCTTAATGTGAGTAGCTTGGTTACATCTCTGCTATATGAAGTAAAGGGTCATGCATTGTCCTGAACATAACTATCAATACACGCAACAAAAGCTGATGTTATTTTCCTCTTTCAAATCCACTGAGAATCCATAGACAGCTGATACTCTTGACATTTACATACAATTTGAATCAATTTCTTCATTTTAAAAGCTGTAAATTTACACAAATGTTCTCCCAACCTGTGTTTCAGGTTTGGTTTCAAAATCATTTTATGCAAAATTTTTAGATCAGATAGTCCTCCATGCAGAAATCAAGACACAACAAAGTCTGTGAACCCTTTAATAAAAATTCCTCAGTATCCACATTTTAAGAAATGCTTATTAAGTTTCCTTAGTTTATGTCCAGCTAGTACTATATGTCCCAAGTTCACTAAAGCAAAAAATTGGCTTTTCTGTATTTTTTTTCATCAGCCAAGTTTTCTAATACTGTTAGTTATTCTTTTAGGCTTTGTGTGAATTAGTTGTGAGCATCTGGCCTACAGTTGCTTCTGCTGCATCAAAAAATACCAAAGTGTAGCTCCCACCCTACAACTTTCTGGAAATGTCTGCTCGTTGACTTATTACTTACAGTAAATACAGAAGAAAGTTTCTCAAAAAGGTGGTGCTAGCTGGAATATTTAGATAAGAACAGGATAGTCATTGCATGGGGGAAAGCAACAGAACTCCAAAAATTTGGGCAATGGAATATGTGATGAGAAAGGGGTGTGAGTAACTTTCTTCTTGTTGCTCTGTTGATTAGTAGAGCTGCTCACAGCAAATATTCACCCATGGAATGTTGTAGCTATCTCCCTACTCCCACCAAGCACTAATTTTATTGTTCCGGCCCCAAGGGTCCACCCCTGCCCTATTGCACTGGAACTTGCACTTTGGTTTCAATCCTGAAAAATGGTTAATGCCAGTGTTGCAAAATCTATATAAAAGCTTCTTTCAATGGCCACCACTTGCAGAAAAAAAATAGGGTTGTACATAAAAGACTCTTAGTCTCCCTCATCAATTTGACCCTGGTCAAAACTTGAAAAAATGAGGTTTATCCATAAGACTTCTGATGCAATTAATGAAAGTTTTGGGTCTAGACTGCCTTTACAGTTTTAGAACCTCAGATTATGGCTGCTTGCAATGTTTAGGTCAGAAAAAAAAACCAAACAAAGACATATATTCAGGGTGGCTATTACATTCTTTCTCTTGAATCAGGACAAAAAAATCAGTGAAAGGTATTCTTACAATGTAAATTAATTTTATTCAAAACAGATTAAAAAAACCAACAAAGCTTGCCTAACTACATGAGGTAGTACATGTAGCAAAAGAGAAGGCAGAATATGGTATTCTGAAATATGAAGAATATGAATAAGTTTACAAGTTGAAGTGAAATAAATTCAACAGCAGAAACAAAATATACCAAAAATAAAGTTTAACAGCTTTTCAGTCTTAAAGCACCAATACACTTTTCATAGAAAGAAACATAGTATCACCACTACATGTTCTTCATATACCATAATATGGTAAAATTAATGTATCAAGCTGTTCACCATAAATGAATTCTTTAAAATTGTGAAGCAACAAATGACATAATTGTCACTGGGCTTCGTACCACTATACTTCCTGGCCTGCAGGAGTATTTGCCAGGTCACAAGGAGCAAGGTGAGCCTTTGTTACCATTTTCTTTGGTTTTTTTTAACATTTACTCCTATATTATTGTTTAGCATATTGATAACATGTACAGCTCAAGGCTGTAAACTTGCAAATTTTTTTGAATGTGTACAATTCTACATTTTCTCTGAACCCAAATTTAGGTAAATTGAAGGAATCACATGGCAAAACTAAAGCATGTGTTTGTGCAGAACTTCAGGCTTATTCCTTAATTTTAGGTTACTGCACTTCTAAATACAAAGATTTTATTAGATCCTTCAAGTTTATATATGTCTGTTTCACACACCCATCCCAAGACAGTGGAATATCTGTGAAGGATTGGGCCATAATGAATTATGGATATTTGAAGGAAAGAGCTTAGCAGCATCCAATAAATATTTTATTAATCTATTTTTAAAATAATAGACATGAATGGCCCAGTCTCTTAAGAATATTTTTTAAAGGAAAGCATGTTAGCATGACCTAGGGCTTCTTCCTATATTTTATAGGAATTTATCCCAATTTATTTCAAAACAGGTATTTGTACTTGTTATGATTAGTGTGAAATTGAGAACAATCTAGCTCTTCATTGATGCTTTCATGGCTAATGCTACTTTAAATCATTAAAACGTTATATATGTATTTATTTTACTTTAAGGCATGATTTATTTTATCAAAATATTGGGATGACTTCTTTTATGTACATTGAAAATAAAAACTCAGGCCTCCCTCTGGTATAGTTTTAAGGTTACTGTTAGTGGCATATATAAAGCACCATATAATAATATATTCAGATGAAGAAAACAAAGAACATTTATGAGCTTTGAATTACTGTATAGGAGTAACTGCTAAGAAAATATAGCAATATTTAACACAGGATTCAAAGTAATGTTATATATCATTATAGATTTTCAAATGAATTTTTCTCCCATGTTTGTTTTTACAGATTTTTCTCATTAAGATTTATATGCAACTTAATTTTTTTGGTGGAAAGCAGTATACATCTTCTGTACAATAATGTTACAGCTTTATACAAATTTCAGGAATCACACAAAATGGCCTGTATTAAACTTTTCCAAGTGCTCTGGTTTCACTTGCCTGTTACATGTTTTACTTGCTAGATTCAAACAACAGCAAATACTCTGAAAGCCTTGCTTCCTGGTGGATTCTGTAAACTGAAACATAAAACCAGTTTTTATGTTATTTTTAAGACCATAACACTCCAATAACAACTTTTTAAAAAATTTCAATTGTTAATTCTAATATCCTGCAGCACTTCTTGTGACAACTCCTCAATTTATCTATCTAGGATTTTTTTAAAACTGCTACAAATAAAAACTACGTAAATTTCAGATTTTTTTCCCGAAACAGCTGAATAGGAACAAAATACAACATAGAAAAATTCAAGTAATCCTTTGTGACAAGGGAGAGTGGTTTAAAGAATTCAAGAAAAATGCTATAAGTGTTTTGGAAATAGAGAAAACATACATCTTATGCTTACTCTTCTAGCAACGGTATTTGGAGAGAACTTGCAGACCTAGGAGATCACTCATTTGTTAATTGCTTATACAATGAATAATAGATTTCAACAAAGACCTAATGTCTAACAAAACTAAAGGGAATGCCTTCTGAATGGATAAGAATCTGCTTCAAAAGAAAAGAAACAAAAATGCCCAATTCCAATGAAACGTTAATAGAATAAGTATCTTTGCCTTAAAAGTTGGACCATGGACCAGCATGTCTTATTTAATGGTCCATTTTTTTTTTCTTCAGCCAGCTCGGCCTGAAGATTGTCTGGGAAGGAAAGGGAAATGGAGGTGGAAGCAAGGAAAGGTACAATGGAAGAGGTTGGCTTCAACAGCATTAGAATTCATCATGTTCTGCTTCACAGAAAACTTGTGACTCTCTTCCAAACTTCTGACCTCCTAAACTTTACCAAGATTATTAATATGTAAATATATGTGTATTTATACATATTTTAAATTTATATTTATTTATAGTATCTAATACATATATTAAAGTATAAGTAATCATCAAATTTGCAACATTCTTCCTGTCTGCCTATATTCAAGAAAATTTATATAGACAGCAAAAGTGTCAGTAAGGAAGAACTCTAAGGGAATTGGATGATCACAAAGTAAAAAAATATGTAAAATAAGTCATCCATTGAGCAAAGAAAATCTGTATTTTGCAAGCTTCCAAAATTGTTGAGAGGTCTGAGAAAAAGGAAGACATTCTCCTACCCACCATTAAAAACAAGACAAAAATACTCATTATTTTCCTACTTCTGAGTTTTCTGCAGAAAATTTTTTGAAGTTTTTTCCCACTTAAATTTCTCAGAAAGACTATAGTCTAGTTAGGTAGCCATCATTTTTAGTCTAAGAAACATTCTTAGCTTTACTGGACGAAAAGAGTGGTACAATATTTTTAAAATAATTTCTCTTTCTTCCTTTGGAACTTGGAGAACCCTTTCAGGGATTAAATTAAATCTACAACACACAGCCAGGTGTTATCATCACACAATGTACAAATACACCCAATACTGAACTTTCACAGCATCTCCATGTCTTTCACAAAAACACTGTTAAAAACAAATTATTTTAAAAAAGAACATCAAAAATATGTTTAAATTATTGTGAATTTTAATGTTTGTGAGTATTAAGTATGATTCAGGATCACTGGTTTGATACCATGTAAATCACTAATGAACAGTTCATCAGGAACCAATGAACCTGCATCATTAATGTCAATTTTTTAAAAATCCTTAAAGGAGTAACTGTAATTTTCTTATCAAATATTGTGTTAGCTGCAACAGAACCAGCAAAGCAAACAAGAGGTTTACTTTATTTCATAAGCAGCTTTTCAGGGTAATGTTGTATGAGCTTAGAGGAGGCAGGCAGCTCCACTAGCTCAGCTTCTCCAAAGTCACTGCAGCTGCTGTTACGCAAGCTCTGTAAATCACCCCTGCTGGCCTGTTGGTTTGGCTTCTAGCACTGCCCCAGCTACAAGCAGACACAATGCCAGGCTGTTGTCCTTATCGAGGCCAAGAGTGAAATGTAACCTTTGCAAATGGGCTCTGTACCTTTCTGAATAGATCCCATTCTGAAAGGAAGCCACATAGACCTTTCTTTTGTCCACTGGCATCACATCAACGTAGCCACCCTGGTTGCGGACCACACCCGCGTGCACTGCCGCCCGGCAGATGCTGGAGATCTGAGGAGGGAAGACACAGATCAGCTTTGCATTCCTCCTTTTACTTCACCATTTTTAGGAAAAAAGACAAATACAGGCATTTAAACCAAGTCTAGGAAACATAAAATAATTATATTTATTGCATGACTAATTTTATTAGTCTTACGATATTTAAATCAGCTTCATTAGGAATTAGGCCATTTTATAGGAACTCAGAAAGAGCTTTCAGATCGCTTTCACCATGATGCAAAAATAATTTATTTCAGGCTATTTCAGTTCAAGGATCAGGAAGATGTTTGAATACTTCAGCCTTTCAAAATGAAAGGATCTATCAGTCAAAGCCTCAAATATTAGTGAAATGATCCATTATTGATGGATCCATTAGTGAAATGATCCTCAAATATTAGTGAAATGATCCAATTAAAGGGAGCATTGCAGTTTTCTATCCAGGCATGGGTAAATATTAAAAGCTAATTAGATGAAGGGTATAATGAGAGCATCAGACAGAAGACAGAGGTCTAAAATGAAAGTTCTCTGTTAACAGCACTTACAGCTGCTTGAAACATCTATTTTCTGGTAACAAATTTCCCTTGTGAACCCATGAGGAATAAATATCCACAGAAGGACTTCTCAGTGACATTCTTGATAACTTTAATTTAAATAATTAATTTAAACTTGCACTACTCTACTACTCTTTCAGCATTTTAATAATTGTCAGAAAAATTAAACTTCTTAGATATTCCAGAAGGTAGGTCCCAATCTTTAAAACATAGCATAGCAAACTGCAGTTCCAGCTTCAGTGTATCTCCACTTAAAAAGGAGGTTTTTTAGTGGGAAAAGTTTTCAATGCAATAGGTTTCTCCACAAACAACCTTTAAAAATTTAGCCAATATAAATAGCTGGTGAAACAGGCCACAAAAAACTGCATTTCTTCCAGTTATAATTGGAATAATTTATATATGTTATCAGAGCCATTTTCAATCTCAATGCTATATAAAATCAGGAATTTAGCAATGATTTTCCTACTTTTATTCTAAGCACAGGACTTCCCAGGTTCACTCATATATAGTTTGTCTTTTAATGTTACAATATTTAAAGCAGTAAAGATCTGAAATAATTTATGCAAATAATCTTTTGCAAAGATGCTTTAGAGTCTTTCTTTCCACACTGCTGGGTGCAGTTTTTGAACATGTCAGAAAGAATGCCATTTATACCCCTCTGTACTTTTCCTCCTCCCAAGGTTGCAAAACGTTTTTTAATACCCTGAACACCAAGAGATGCCTTATTGTTAAGATTATACCACACCTTATTTATCCATACTGTGGAGTAACTAAAGAGTAGACTGATCATGTGCAATTTCAAATACCCAGGGGGAATAATGGCCTCTGCAATACAGGATTACAGTCAGAAGAAATAAAAGATGATATTTACAAGCAATTAACTACACTGAAGAACTAGAAGAAACTATTCATTCTATTCATTCCTAGCACAATAACACAGCAGTAGCTTTGTTTTCAGTTTCCACTGGAGATATAAAAAAAGGCTGGAGGTACAACTGGGGAAAAGAAAAATCAGCTTCTTCACCTCTATAACAGTAACCAAAATGTACCCTCACCCTTTACACCATGACATAGGGGTATACTTTCATAGTTACATTTGAGGATGGCTAGGACGCGGTGGCTGTTCCAATACTATTTGGAAGTTTCTAGTCAAGTAAAAAGGAAAGGAAAAGTCAAGGGATGGAGATTTTGACAGAGCAGGCTGACTGCTTGTTGGAAACAATGTCCAGCAAAGGATGGGGCCATTGTTAGGGCTGGCACCACAACTGGACCAATCAAGTATGGCTGGGCTAATGCACAAAATTTCAAAGGTGAAGGCATGACACTTGAATGGAAAATGTGAAAAAGGAGAGGTCTGAAGACTGGGGTCCATGAAGCCAGCTCAAAGGTTATTTTCAGATGAATAACAAACTGAAATTCTGATGCTACATTCCAGATGAGACTGGAGAACAAATTCACATAGTTTTTGAATAAATGAACATGAATATAAATACATGAGTATAAATGAATATATGTATACATGAGTATAACATGAATAATAATATATACATGAGTATAACATGAATATATATACATGAGTATAAATTCAAAATTATGAACTAGTTTGTAGGAATAGCTACAAATAGATGCATATAATAGTTTTATAAACACATAGAGAATATTTTTTTTTACAAAATATTATCTGTCTTTATCTCTCAAGAACTTCTCATTGTCTTGGAATCAGACAATTAGACATCTAAATGGAATCAGATTCCAGTAGTGATCTCACAGGATTTCCTGTGCTCAGTATTATGTCATGCAGATCATACTTCCTTGAACCACTATGGCAAGCCTCCTGTTGATTTATGCAAAACAGGATTTCATTATGTCTATCACAAATTTCAGCATATTATTTGTGGTTTACATCAGCATCCCTGATTTCTACTTTCTGGAAAACTTCAAAGATTTGGGTTTGTTTCTTTAATTTTGATGAAATTCTAAAGGATGCTTAAGACAGTATTTTAAAGTTAGTATGAACACTTTATACAGCATTATATAGCCGTGCTTTATTACTGTGTTGTGAACACTCCTAAGCTTGTTACTATTTTTAACAGGTCATGGGATCTGAATACCAAGTTAATTATTTTCCTTCTTCAGATACTCAACAAATACCAGTATCTACCACAGTATAGCATTACTTTACAAAGGCATTTAAACCACAAGTGTCTTTAACATACCATCATAGGAATATGGAGCTATTTAATAGCTTTCTACATCATATTCTCTATATTTTACCATAGCAGAGAATTATGAATACTTTTGCAAAAGTTTCAGGGAATATTTCTATATATGGCTACTGAAACAAAAATTTGTATGACCAAAGCCTTCAAATGGTATAAAATTTTACAACTCCTTCAAACTCTTTAGATAAAGGATATTTCCTGTTCTCTAGCCCCTGGAAGAAGTCAGGTAGACACACTGAAAAATTCAAATGAATTCTGCTCTGCAGACACCTACTTATCTACTTTACCACTGTACTCTCTGTACTAAAAACTACTGAAAACATAATCTAGAACAGCACCTTCAGTGTAAATGTCTACGCTGACAGCACCTGAAGTTGATAAGAAGACTCCCATCTCTGGTTTTCCACCTGTATTTATATCCATTTTTTCCTAAAAGCAGTATGGCTGCACACATCTCTATATAATGATGATGAATAATGAGATAGTACACCTAAAATAATTTTAAAGTATACCTATATAAGACTAATTAAAGTCACCTGGGACTTCTCCAGCCAAATAAAATACATATTATGAGACTTCCCCTCTCAAGATTAAACACAAGCCTGTCTTCTTTCTCCTACAATAGTCTCTTCTAACTCACTGGGAAACTTTGTCTGTAGCCCTCAATCACAATCACAGAGCTGAAAGAAAATCATCTTCCACAAACTGGACTTGCATTGAATCTATTTTCACTGCCCCTTTTATGCACGTTAAGGATCCACTTCACAAATCAATTATCTTTCTGAACTGGAAATACCATTCACACCCATTACACCACTTATGGACAAGAGCATTTTCAGGACAAGACACTCAGGTAATCCAATGGACATCAGTTAGTTTCATAATGCTGAGGAGTAAATATTTCACACATTTCAAAGAACTGGAAAGTAGTGAAAATCATCATCTGACTCAGCTGGTTGCCATACTACTCTTTATGACATCCATAGGACAGTCAAATTAGAGTTTACTGCTGAAAATACAAACTGCTTTCTCTGCCACTACATCCTGGCTTCTTCATGGAAACATGACAAAGGAGGGGCATAAATTAGAAATCTCTTTTCAGACTTCCTACCCACCTCAGAACGAAACATGCTGTAGAAAAGACAGGGAAAAAATTTACTAGCAAACAGAATGATAAAAAAAAGTCTGTTAAAATAATATGACAGTGTGAGATACTTTACACAAATATATCAAAACTCTGTCGCAAATACTTAGCTATTCACACAGATAAGAAATATTCAAAATAATGAGACTGTAGACATTTATTTTAAGAGCGATATTTTTTGTATAGTCTGACAGAAGTTATGGTTGCATCAGGATTTAAAGTGCAAGGGTTTAAATGAGTATACACTGGTAATGTTGGACAAATGTTGAGCAATGGGAATTTTGATAAAAAAATCTGAAGTATGGGTTCAGAGCCTAGTGAAGACTACAATGAGTTTCCAAATAACCTTCCATATCGTCAGCATCTGACTGCTGCTACCTTAAATGGGAGCCTCTGAAAAAGATTTTTTGAAAAGAAAGGGGTTTTTTTTGTAAAAAATCATCATATGGAAGAAAACTATATTATCAATATTCTATCTTATAGTTACATTATAATTTTTTTCATAGAATTTTATGTCTCATTTTATAACACAATGTAAATCCCTGTACTTACATCAGAATAAATCCGTGTACCAACTACACGAGCGTAGTGTGGATTTGCATGCATACAGTTGTGAGGACAATACACCCTGAAAGACCAAAAACAAAACCAGAAAGAGTTAGGAAGAGTATCAGAGGATTAATATATCATGTTCAATGACATATTTAAGTATAAATAAGCATAATTAAGTATAAATCAAGTTGATTGTCTATACACATGGGTCAATAATCCTATTTTACATCTGTCAGTTTTCAAGGTTTTGACCATACAACTGAAAGCATTGCTGATGTGTTGAAGTTCATATGAAGTGCTTAAAATCATACTTTAACAAGTCTGGTCTTCTTTCCTTTGGATAAGTAGATGATGTTCTTGTTCAACATAGGTGAGGCAAGTAGAAAAGTCAGTGAGGAGACAGCCTGTTCATTATTCTATAATTCATCTGATTCTAAGTGCCCTATACAAAATGTACAGTCTCAGAAGAGGCAGATCTGACTGAGGACCTGCTTTAATGCTGATGACCTGGTGACACAAGCCAATTTAGCAACTTATAATGAAGCTGAGCATTGGCATATGTGGCTAGAATGAAAAACCTTGGAAAGTAGTGAGACTCCTAGCTGATTCTGGGAGGTCAGAAACCTACTAAAACAAACACTGTCCTTATTAACTCCATTTTGTTAACATTTGAGGAAAATTTTCTCTGTGATTCATGTCTTCTATACCTTCAAAATGAACAGGAAAAACATGTGGGAACCTAAGTATAGTACAAAAGGTGTCAGCATTTTATTTGCTAACTGTGATATGCTACAAGCAAGAACCATCAGCTGACTCTAGGTCTACTCTGAGCTATTTCATTTGAAAAATTGAGCCACCCCACATGGGGCAGCTCTGGACAAGTGTTCTTCTCTAAAATGTTATCCAGGCTCCAATCAATATTTGGGAAGTCAAATCACTTGGGCATGCTAGAGTCTTGCCAGATGGGTAACTAAAACATGCTGATAAGATTCAGGAAAGATATTTTGTTAGAAGGAAGCAAGAAGTTGAAGAAGCCTGTTGAAGGCCTGCTGATTTATGAGCTGGGAGTAAGAGGGAAAAATGAGGTTGTGTAATCAATGCAATCAATGCTGACTACTGCTTGTAATTCCCAAGACTACACTTCCAGAATTAAGAGCATGCACGGAATCTTGAATGAATCATTGCCATTGTGAAGTTCCTTAAGTTGGCACATCAGCATTACAGAATTTTAAACTTTGTACTTATTCTTTAATTTTCCTAAAACCAAAACCTGTTTTTCTGTCAATGAAGCTGGCTTTAGTTTTTAATAATGAAAAGAAAAAGAAAAAGATAGTAGAATGTACCCATCCACTCCTGTGTTCCAGTCCTTAGCTTACTTCTCCACATCTTCCAGCTCGAAGCCAGGAGTCATAGCCAAACACCAAGTAAGTCCATGGACCCAAGTGCTACATGAAGGGATGTTTTCCTAGCAGTTATGGCTTTGTACTTGTTTCCTGTGTTGGCTGTAGGATTGCTATGAAAGTAATCCTGTGGATATCTCCAGCTTAATTTGTGGTAAATCATGCTGCAGTGTATTTACTTTGACTCATCTATGGTTTTAAGAATTGTTACCAAACTCCTTTGTCAAAATATTGCGGTATAAGTGTCTGTTGAAGAGTTAAATCACAGGCTTCAGAGAAATCGCACAGATATTTAAAGCCAACCTGCAGACCAGGCCTTACCTTAACCAGATATATTTAATTTTTTTTTTAAATCCAGTTTCTCCAGAACTCCCAAGCAAATTGGTAACTTCTATGATAATTATCTGAATTTTATCCTTCTATTGTATCTGTTTTACAGGTAAATAAATTGAAATAAAGTGTACTTTGCCCAAGGTGCATATATATAATAATGGAAAATGAAAAATAAAAATGTACTTTTATTCACAGTCTTTAGTGTAAGGATTTCACTAAGATTAGCAACAGGATCTTACTGAGTGAAAGAAAAAGAGATTTTCCTAATGAAAAATCCTGCAAATCATCTTTACCTACCTTGCCTTCTACTGAGACCAAAGACTAAAATATCACTTGAGCATTTTTGACTTCATTTTTACAGCTATTGTTGTCACCTTTCTCAACAACTTAAGATGACCTAAATAATTAGTAAATGGCAGAAAATAGAGCAGCACTTAAAATTAATAACATTTTATGAACTTTACCTTGGACAGTGTGAGGCTGGTTTTTGAAATGGGCACAGTTGCTCCACTGTGGTTTCACAGGTGATAGCCTGAACTGAAGAAAATAAAACACAAACAAGTAAATGTTTACTATTTAGAAAAAACAGAGTAGTACTGAGTTTGTAAGAAATAAATACTAACCTGTTACTTTAGAGACAGTGAAGGAGTTGGCAGATTGGTATTTTCTGAAGAAATATTAGAAATTATCAGTAAATAACATATTTCAGTGATTTCTTTTAGCTAGAATAATTTTTATTAGAAAATATGGAACTAAAGCCAAGAGAATGTCCCCAGACAGTTTTTACTCCATGCATCCCCTTCTCCCCAGTTGGAAACATATTTATTGCAATGACACATCTACTTTGTACTCCCAGTGAATGTGTTTCAGAAACAGGAATGCATGTTAAACTTTCAGGAGTTTCATTTGCAAAGAGAACTTGCGATAGGAACCAATTAAGCAATATATTGGTCCCTCATAATGTAGCATGTGGTTGCTCAGAAGCTTTCATCTACCAAAAGAGCTCATTCACCTTTTGCTAAAGGTTCATTCCTATCAACAACTCCAACACCGAGAAGAGTTTCTCCTCACAGCCTTCCTGAAATGTTTAATTAAATTTTACTCTTGGAACTTGCATCTCCTGTTATCATAAGCATCATTAAAACCTAGTATAACATGCAAGAGTTGTTTTTTTCCCAGTAATTATATGGCACTCAGATGTACCTGCTTCCTCTTGCTATAAAAAGTCAGGTACATAGATTATGTTGTTTCATTACAAATTGATGAATGTTTCTATTTTATTCCCCCCATCTTCTCTTTTCCTTCTCTTTTGACTCCTGGGGTATGCCTCTGATTGTGGTATTTTTCATCTGTAACAAATAAGCTGAGGATGCCTTTGGCACCCATGAAGTTACTTATTAAAAAAAACCCAAACAAAATAATCCCAAAAAAACAACAAACCTAGGAAATTATTCCCTATTCACCTTTAGAGCAAATTGCTCCTGTGGACCTCACTGTTTTGTTTGCCTGCATCAGTTTGTTTACTTGTATGACCCATCAATTGCACATTGCTCATTTATTGGATTAGCTTTCATTGATGTAGCTCATACTTCTGTTGCCCTAGCACTGTCAAACACTGATGTAGGAATACGATTCTATTATTTACTAGCTTGTTGAGATATTCAGAACAGGACCCTATCCTAAGAAAATCCAGCAGCTGAAAAAATATTGGTATTAGCTATCCTGATAAGAAATCAAAGGAGCTGAAGACTAGGACACTTGCTGTATGCTGCCCTGACACTGACTTTTCTGTATTCTCTATTCTGTTTTGCAATACACAGTAGAGGCGAGATCCACTTTATTTCATCTATTCTGGAATATAATAAATAGCAGTTTATGTAAGGCTCCATCTACAGACACTGGTGAGAGTCAGGTAGCTGCAAGGCATCCCCTGCCTTATTGATGGGCCTTTTGAAGGTTTGAAACTTTGACAAATAATCTTTATTTATCCCACAGCCAAAATAACTTCCCCTGAGTTCCAATTCTCAGAGGATAGGTGCTAAATGCACTCTGTAGCCTGGACAATCATACAGGTTTTTCTCATATAGCATAGAAAGTCAGAGATTTCAACTGATGGGAAATCAATTGGTTCCAGTTTAAAGAGTTTTTAACAGCTTATCTACTCCTACATTTGTAAGCAAGCTGGCTCCTTATATGTTAGTATTGATATAATCTAGATCTATTTCTCTCTTTGTATCAAAGCAAGTAAAAAAATAGAAATGTTTGTCGTATCTTCATTTTTAGGCAGGTAAATCAAACAGAGTCCAGTCATCAGATGTCCCAGAGAAACTGATTGATATAAATTCCTTAAGTGCTACCCAGGTAGTCCAAATTATAGGCCATTGAATTTGGTCTACCATGTCAATGCTCCTCTCTGTGCTGGCTTAGACATATCTGTTGAAAAGGGAAATGATGACAGGTGTCACAGCCTGTATCATTTGTTTGCAAAGCACAGGGTGAGAGCACTGCCACTGATTATTACCTATCTCCTTGACTCTTGGGTTTGCATGTGAGCCAAACATATCACTCAGACAAATTCTGTTTTCTTTCAGCTCAATATTACCCCTTTGAGCTACACATGTACCACTATTACACATATACTAAATATAGACAGAAATAAGGACATCAATGTAAAGCTCTGAAGAATACATTATGATATAGTGGAGTATAATTTGCAAACACCAGTAACACCGTAGATTCAAATATATTAATACTGACGTTTTTCTATCATTGGATAATTATATATGAAACAGCCAAGCATTCTCTATTTCTATGTGTTGCTTTTCTGGGTTTTTCTTTAGCATGTCTACAAGCATTTGGAGCTGTTTTCACATACCAGTCTTAGGGAAGGCACCTCAGCAGTGCAGCACACTTCCAAACTAAGTTTCCACAGTATGGAATATTATTCCATCACTGGCCAATGTAGAAATCATACAAAATATTTGTGAAAAATATCATATGTAAACTGTGGAACTGTGATGAAATTACCAAAGCATCCAGGAAGAGATATATTTTCTTCTTTTTCCATATGCACACTACAAGAGGGTTATTTACAAACATGAATGTGTAATATTATTGCTTTGTTAACTGTCATAGATTGCTCTGTCCATGTCCAAAACACATAATCTAATCTGCCAGTATGTGCTAGTTTTTGACAATAAATATGTATATATTACCAATTAATTACCTGAATACTCTCAAAATTATTTAATTACAAACACTAACTTACTGCCCAAGTCATTCTGTAAATTATTTAACCTTCTTTCACATTATTATTGTGCCAACTCTCTGTCCACCATTAAACACTGGCTAAAGTTTCAGAATGGATACAATATCTCTATATCCACATGCCTTTTTATAAGATTTTCATATTCTTTATGACAAACAGCATAGTAAAACATTATTTAAAATGTGATGTATTTCATATGAAACAAAAATAAACAGATAAAAACCTTTTCATACATTATAATTTTAAGAAAAAGCTTACCCAATTGACTGAACACCATTTCTGTAAGACTTGATAAAGTAATTTTTCCTCCCTTGCCTAGTCACATCAACCCAACCACCTTCATTGTCCAGGATGCCATAATGTATGGCAGCTTTACAAATACTGGATTGCTGAAAAACAGAGCAGGAAGAGCAGATCCACGTCAGACAAAAAGCAGGTTTTAATTACAATGTGTCATTAAAAACTTGGTAGAGAGTCTTTTATGTTTGACTTAGTCTGTGTAGGTGTTATTTCAAGCAAATAAACCATCATTTTGCCTAACTCAAAAACAAATTCTCATTTACAGTACACTTGTTCACAGTACATGTCATTTCCTATAGTGTTTTCCTGTTCTACAGAATAAACTATATACTCTCTACTAGTATTCAGGTTACACACAAGCAGGTCCATCTTACTGAAACAATTTATACAAGTATACCCACAAATTGCTGTACTCCTCCTTTAGGACCACCTTCACATATTTATATGTCATTATGTGGACACAAAAATTCTACTTCTGTGTATGTACAAGTATGAAGTTCATTTGCACAGTACACACAGAATAGCAGATACAAATTCATGTCATCTGATGCTTTCTTAAACATTTGTTGTAAGCTTTTAGCTTTGGTGAATGCTGACATACTCAAAATCCATTCTTAATACAATTTTAACTAGTATGCCAACAGAAAAGACATTTCATCAAACACTCTACTGGTACAAAATCTAATTTAAAAGTATTTACCATTTCATAATGTACACTCCCAATAACTTTGGCTTTGCTATCCAAACAGCCAGCAGGACATTCATACCTAAGAGAATTAAATACAACTTGGTTTTAAATCCTGGGATTACAAAAAGGGGAAATATTCCAGCTCATGTACAAATATAGCCTTTCAGAAAAATCTCAAAATGACAACTGTAAAATTTACCATACCTATTGCAAGTTGTTCCTTTGCACTGATCTCTTAGCCTTACTTCACATGAAACAATCTGAGCTAAAACAAGCAAAAAACAAGCAAAAAAGCAAATTCACTGTAATGAATTTGATACTAGAAAATTCAATTTTTTTGACCACTTGCAAATCAGGTAAATTCCTTACACATTTGCTGTGTGCTTATCACTTCATTTTTCTCACTGTCGTCTGTGCCTGTGGAGGCTGAAGGTTGATGTGTTCTTGGCCAGCTTTGCACAGTTGCATCCTGGGCTTTGGATCGCTGGCGTTCAATCTCATTGGTTTCCTCTTCTGGTTCATGGGGGGAATAAGGTCTTTCTGAATCCTCTGTTTCAGAAAACAGGCAAAAAAGAAAAAAAAAATCTCTCAGAAGAAAAATAAAATCAGTGTGGAATGTAAACCCTTACCATGTTTTGGTAAAACAGCTTTGTTCTCATAAAATGGTGGACAAAAGGAAGAAAGCAAGGAAAAGTCTCCACTGCTTCATAAGATGGAGAACTCAAATTAGTAGAACATCTCAAGTATGTTTGTGATTGATAGTAAGAAAATATATATACTTTTTTTTTCCCCAGCATGTGCAGCACAATTGAAGTATGAAACTGCTCTTAACACTCCTGTTTTCATATCTTCATGCCATCAGAAAACCAACTGGACAAGGACAATCTCTGTTACACATGGGCAAAGTTTTACCAAGTTCATAGACAGCATGCAATTAAAGCTTATTTCATAGTAACATTCACCTGAAAACCAGGCTCTTCTATTCATACATAGTGAAAATAATTCTGAAACACTCATAACTATATCTACATTTCTTACTTAGAACCATAAGAAAGCTATTTGGGCACACACATGCAGCTTTCATATGGTCCATATGAAATCTCAGAAGTTATTAACAAAATTGCTAAATGAGCTGTTCACAGAGTAGAACAAAAAGAAGTAGCAGCTTCTTTTTGCTGTGTTTCAGTGCTATAAAAGCTATTCCAAAAATTGTAAGTTAATAATCATCCTAGCTGACATTTTCTTTAATTACTAATGTCTTCTAGCTTTGTTCTTGGTTTTTCACACGCACCACATGTCTATGTTACTGAGATATTTTTTCCCTATAAACAAATTACTGCATAGACTTCCAGTGTAATTATAGAAAGGCATATAAAGAGCGCACAATGAGTCTCCATCTTTGTGTACATAAACCCCTGAATCAGCACTTATCAGCAGGAGTTCAGTGCACTCCATTCCCTCTGGTGAAACTCAGCCTCATGTATCACAAGTACATATTCCCATCCAGCATAGTAAAGTAGGGCCTAACTGGTCTTTGGGCACACAATACATTTTATTCCACTATGTTAAAGCACAGTGAGGAAAGAAATCAAAAGGAAAGATACATTTCTATTCCTGTTTATAGTTGTAACAGTGAAATAGTACATACCTCTATAACAAAGGTTTTCTCTACAACCTCCTCCAAAACTAGGGGGACATGCAGAACAGGGGCGGCCAGGCTTATAAGGAGCATGACCCCACCAGTTACCCCTTTACAGAAAAAAATAGCAAAAAATGCCTTAAACAATGAGCATATTAACATGTTAATATTAAACAGCACCTAATATATCAAGAAATAAATAATGAAAATCAGCAGGCACATAGATGATAACATTCTTCTGATACTCCCAAGTTACAAGCAATAGGATGAGAGGAAATGGCCAAAAGTTGCACTAGGGGAGGTTTAGATTGGATATTAGGAAGCATTTTTCACTGAAGGGGTTAGCCAAGCACTGGAACAGGCTGCCCAGGGAAGTGGTAGAGTCACCATCCCTGGAGGTATTTCAAAGGTGTGTAGATGTGGCATTCAATGGTGGTGGACTTGCCAGCATCAGGTTACTTGCTGGAGTCAACGGTCTTAATGGTCTTTCACAATCCAAATGATTCTATGATTCTACACCAAATACACAGGATATAGTTGAAAAGTCCATGAAGAAAAAAAATTAAGAACTGACATAAATCACTGTAGGATCTTTTCAGACTGGCATAGCACCATAAGACTAAATTCTTCCACTTCATGAGAATGGGCTTCACTCTCTCTGAGATGGAATATCCTACAAAATTTGATCTTAACCATGGGCTTCCTTTTACACATTCCTTTAAGTCACAGTGGGGAGATACGTTTATTTTTCAGAAAAATATCACACTATAATAAATGTCTCTGATGCTGTATATGTACTAAAACACAGGCCAGAAAACTGAAGCACCAGAAAGCTCACAAGAGTGTTTGTGCAGCCAAAGGCTGTTTGGGAACAATGCTCTATATTGTAACGGTACAAAAGCCAGAAAATCCAGACTGATTTCCTTGCATATTATTTCCTGGACTATTATAAAGTATCTTGCCCCTTCAAGATATTTTTGGGTGTCAATCTACTTACTTAGGAGAATAATTGCATACAAGATAAACTGCTTTTGGCCAAATCTGCCCCCAGATGTTCATGTTATGACACAAATTAATTGCACAACCGATTCTGCTACTTGTAGCCCAAACAACCTATGGGAAAGAAAAGAGGAAAACCAAAGATGATCAACTTAAAATCAAAACTATCTCCAATATACAAAACTCAAATTACCAAAGTGATGTATTCCCCTCTGTTATAAATGGCTTGAAGTGGCCTAATTACAGGAGTCAAAGGCCATTCAGTTATACTTATCAGAGAGAAAATTTTACCTTGCTGGTAAAGATATGCCTCTAATTTTATACAAATGCTCTAAGTATATATTTGAAAGTGTAGCAAAACATTTACAAAGCATGATCTGAAGATCTGATTCTTGGAATCACAATTAATTGATAATTGTGAGCTGGAAGTTATGGTCCTGTGTGCTGGAGTTCCCAGTACAACCTAAAGACCCAGAGGGGTTTGGATTGGTTGGACTGGCACAACAGATATTTTTCAGCAGTAAAAGGAGGTAAGTAAGGATAAAAACAATAACAAAAATACTCATACACTGATTAGACCCAAGTAATGGGTTTTAAATGAATATACTTCTATGCCATTGCAACCTGAGGTGGCTGTGCTCCTCTATTCATCTTTCATTGCAGATCTCAAAAATAATCAAAATTACAAAGTCTGGAATTTTCAAATGATAAAAATATGACAGGTGTTGAAAATCTATTTATTCAAGGTAAGCCAAATGTGCAGATCCAGCAGGATTTAAGAATTGAAAGAGAGAACTATTGTGAAGAACTAGTACCACAGAAAAGCTGTATTTATGTATTGATCTTGCATGTAATAGTAAATGTAATTACAGGTTTTAGATGCAGTAAATAAGAATATAAAGGTGATTTTATTTTAAAATTAGATACAATTGTAAATTATGCTAGTAAGCAGAAAATAAGTGTTTAAAAATTAATAATTTTTAAGTTTTCCAATTTATATATTAAGTTTTCAAGATATATCAAAAATTAAATGTGGACCATAATGTGATCTGAAGATCATGTATTTCCCGCTCATTGAAAGCATGACTGGTACCCCTCAACAAAAATTCAGGCTAGATACACAGATTTCAGAAATAGGAAGTAAATTATCACTAATTTTAAAATCTTCCTGAAGTTAAAACAAAAAGTTAAAACTTTAGGACTACTGTTTGATCTGAGGAATTCACCTAAGAAAACTTTTTTTTTTAATGATCTGTTTCTTCAACATATTATAGGAAGGTCTATCCAAATTATGCAAAATGCACTGAGCCGTAATACTCAGTTTAACACAGGGGATTGTGTTAAACTGAGTATTACTGCTAAGTTTTCCTCAGTCCTGCTGATATTTATGAGGATGAAATCTAAAGATTTGTATGACAATCTTACTTTGTCATTGACACCCAGGGCTTGTAACTTGGAGTCTAAACAAACCCTTTTTGGGCATTTGTGCTGTGGAATGTACTGCAGGCTTAGTGTGCTCTGTCACACAGCAACCCAGCTGAAGTCTCTGCCACTCTTTTCCATAGGTGATTAAAATCAAGCACTCCTACATACCTGTGTGTAATGTGTACAAACAGGACCAGAGCATCTATATGGACAATATGGATTGCATTCATGAGGATGGGGATATGTGAAATCTCTCACTTCATCATACCATGCTTGGACATGAAATGTTGGAGGTCTGTACCTAGGAAAGCCAGTAGCAGTGTATTAGATCATTCAGAAGTTGTAGCTTCTGCCATTTTTTTCTTTTATTAACAAGCAAATTTTGTTAGATTTTTAAGAATCTCATATATTGCACAAAATAGTATCTTAAACTACCTTCCCCAATGTGCCCCCAGATTTTGTCCAATTGATGGAAGAAGACTTGCTGGTCCATGCTCCCACAGACAGGTTTCAGCCCATGACTCTGCAGATCTCTCCAGTTCTGTGTCCCATGTCTGAAATATAAAGGAAAACAAAGGGAAATCTTCTAAAAAAATATTTGGTGTGTATCTTATTCTTAAAAAAAAAAGAAAAATTGTTATTTTTTTTAAATTTTTGAAGTTTCTTTTACTGAGGCAGAAGACTGAAAAGTAAGAATTGAAAAATGTACGCTGCATTTGCGTTTCACAAGAAAGAAAAATGCTTTCACTAAGAGAAAAAAAAGTTTTAAGCCCTTCTCAGCATTCGCTTTAGAAACCACGTGCAGCCATGCTGCAGTGAATAAAGCACAAATATGAAACTGAAAGGCTTAGCTCAGCTTTCCAAGCTAAATTACGTGCATTTTTTGTCCTGTGAGATTGTTTTTCAGTAATGGGCATTTTTCTTAAATGAAAGGGTATTATCCAACCTGCTTTCAAACAAGACTTTATTTCCTCTAAACTAATAGTTTATGTGAAATGAATGAGATTTCCTCTTCCTTTTCTATAACCACCTTTTGTTGAAATAATACACAATTCCAATGCAAATTATGAAAACTAGAGTAAGGCTGTCATCCATTGATTTTATGGATAGCTTAGCAAAAAAAGGGACATTCATGATAGTAAAGAGGCATGCTTAGAAGAAGTAAAAAAAAGATTATGAATTGTTGTTATTCCTTAATTTTTATTCTTTAAGGGAGATGGAAGAATAAGCTTGTAGCTGAAAGGCAAATCCAAGTTTCTTTCTTTCAAAAGCATACTATGACATACTTTCCTTGAAAAAAGTCATACCATATTGTGAATATAGTGCAGAATAGTTTTTACTGCACTAAGCTGGGGTTTGCTCAAAGTGGTCCATCGCTCTAGTGCAAAGTATCCATAATTTTGCTTGACTTTTGGGATTTCCTGATAGCTGCAGAAATAGTTTCCAGATACCTGACTAATACCAACATTCAGTTTAGGAAACTAGAATGCCTCCAGGAAAGAAAAACATGTTGATAGAACCTGAAGTATTTCATCATATGTTCAGACTAAATTTCATTAAGTGAGACTATGCTATCTAAATAACATTAATTCAGTATTTCCAGATCCAAATTCCCATGCAGACACTGGAGATCGTGTCTACTAATTTTTAGCATAGATAAAAGGCAGAAAACTCGTTAACACAGCCAAAGATTGCACAAATAAAACAGACAAATTCCGCATGCTAAAATTTATTTTTCTATGGATTTTGATATGCAGTTTTCAAATTATTAATCAGATAACTCATCAAAAACAAGTATGTCCTTGGTTATGTAACACCATTATTATGTAAAGACTTTATTCACTCAATTTAATCCTAGAATATCTGTTCTTGCTTCTCTTCTTCAGAAATCTGTAATGTATTGGATTGGATTTTGTGTGGTATAATTAATATTATCAGCAAGTAAACAATTTGCGGGGTATATTTTGACTCCCAAAATGCAACATTTATTTTGACAGAAATACTCAAATAGTATAGTAATGACAGAATAAATCTTTTAACCTACCTATGGATACAAAGACCACTGACTTTAGAAAACTGTATGAATTTTGCACTCACTCTCCTAGGCCATTATTTCTGTGTCATAAACCACAACATTTAATCTCCAGAAATAAATATTCTAATCTTAAATCATGAAGTGACAGTTTCCATAATTTTTCCCCTTCTCTTTAGTTGTCACACCACCACAAAATGTTGTTCTCCCTATTGTACCCATTGTAAAAACACGTGATGATTAACACACTTCCTCCACATAAATACTTTGTTCTTATAGGCTGTAGTAGAGTTGCTTCATCTTCTACCACAAAATCACAAGACCATAATATTTTAAAATAAAAGCCACTACAATTTGTCTTTGTTGCATATATTGTATTGTCACCTCAAAATCTTATAATATGTAGATTTAGTTCTTAGGATGAACGAGTCATAAAGTTAATATATTTCCCAAATAATTGCTATTAAGAATGGTTTTGCCAACTGAACTCTGAAATAGAAATTTAGAATAAATTAGACTTACGACAGAACAAAAATTTCTTATTGCTCAGTTTTAGACCTTCCTGCCTCCAAGGCTAGCTACAATTTCTTATAGCTCTTACCACCTCCAGAAAGACAGAAGATATTCTTGTAAAGCATCCCCCCACATTTTCCACTTTTAAAACATCAGCCACAGTTAAAGGAATTGTACTATTGTTCTATTTTTCTCGCCACACAAGTTTAAAAATATTTTATGCAGCTACTTTAACTGAAATAATTATACTTTTTTTTTTTAAGTTTAGAGCTAGGCAATCAATAGTAGTTGCCTGAATCAGCTCTTCAAGCCTCTGAAGTAATTACCTTTAACAAAATTTTCTTTAAAGAGTGATGAAAGCTATGCATGACAGAGCCATCCAGAACTCTGAAAGTACAGCTTTTTGATGAAAAACTGAAATTCATCGTTAATCCTCCTGACAGATGAACACCCACACTCCAAGTACTGTTGAAATTGGATATGGTCTTGAAAAAAAATTCCATCTTCTTTAACCGTTTCTCTGCCTTCATCCACAGTATAAGATATTGTCTTTACTCCCTTTACCTTACCTAGCCAGAGATAAGCACACTTCCCACTTTCTAGGCCTCATCATAACGCACTTTACTTGAAGCAGCTTCATTTATAAGTACCAAGATATAACTTAGTTTCCTTCTCATTTAATCACTTAAGTATATTTTGAGATGTGATGGAGTAAATATCATAAGTGTTACATATTCAGATATAAAAAAAATCAGTCAAGTGTAAATTCCACTACAGGGGGAAAGAACTCGTTAAGTGCAATGTTCATTGTTCTATGGGCTCATTTTCTCATCAAAGCTTCCACTTCCTGAAATGGAATAGAAGTTAAAATAGAAGTTTCAATAGAAGTTAAAGTTAAAAAAAAAAAAAAACAACAAAATCCCACCTCTCTACTAAGGAATATAAATTTTATAAAACATTCTGGAAGAATGTCCAAATATCTCCGTTCCAAAGAGTTTCCTAGAGATTAGTCACTTTCTTGATTACCAGAGACATCAAAGAAAAAACATGAATAAAGCATTGTTAATCTCCTACACCCAGTAGACAAAAAAGAGATACAAGTGCTAGAAGTCATAATTACTTGTGTCTCCAAAACCTACCATGACAGAAACCATAAAACACAAATCCAAACCAATGTAGAAATGAAAAGATTTGCCAATCTCCAGGATCACTATAATGATCTTTAATAAAAAAAGGGAAGGATATTCAAGGACTGTTTTCTCCAGGCTCAAGGATGAGGCATACTGATGAGCAAGAAATCAGGCAAAGGGAGCAAGAGACCTGTGTGGGTGAGTAAAGAGCTCCTGTCATTACTCAACCATAGCCAGGAAATACACAGGAGATGGAAGCAGGGTCAGGCCAGGGTTGTCAGAGTAAATAAAAATGAAAGAAGGAAGGCCAAGGCCCTTCAAGAATCTGGTCAAGGACAAGGACAGAACAAAGGACTTGTCAAATACATCAGTAACAAAGGAAAAACTAAGCATACTGTGGGCCTGTTACTAAATGGAGGGGAGCCCCTAGCAGCAGGACACAGAGAAGGCAGTTACTGAACACCTTCTTTGCATTGGGTCTCACTGACAAGACCAGCGCTCAGGGATCTCTGATCTAGGACACCAGAGTAATGGAACAATAGCAGGAAGACTTTCCCTCTGTCAAGTAGGACTGGGTCAGAGAACACCTACCCAAACTTGAGATCACCAAGTTTATGGGCCCTAACAGGATGCATCCAAAAGTGCTGAGAGACCTGGCAGACACAATAGTGAGGCTGCTCACAATCATGTCTGAAATCTTGTGGAGATCAGAGTGGTGCCTGAGGACTGAAAAAATGCAAATGTCACCCCAGTCTTCAAAAAAGCACAAGAATGAGGACCCTGGAAATTACCACAGAGGCAGCCCCACCTCAATCTCTTGAAAGGAATGGAGAGCCCCATTTTGGTGGCCATCTCTACCAATGTGAAGGACAAGGTGATCAGGAGTAGTAAGCACAGATTCACAAAAGTTAAATCATGCTTGACCAACTCGATTTCCCTCTACCTGGCTGAATGAGGGGAGAGCAGTGGATATCATCTACCATGAGTTCAGCAAGGCTCTTTACACTGTCTCACACAACATCTTCATGGTCAAACTCAAGAACTGTGGACTTGAGTGAACAGTGAGGCGAGTTGAGACCTGGCTGAGCAGCAGATCTCAGGGTTGTAATCAGTGCCACAGGGTCTATTTGGAGGCCTGTCTCTAGTGATGTACCCCAGGGTTTAATAATGGACCAAATATTGTTTAACTTTTTTATGAATTACTTGGATGAAGGGGCAGATGTCTCCTCAGGAGTTTCATTGATGACACAAAGCTGGGAGCAGCAAGCAAAAGCCCAGAGAGCTGTGCAGCCCTTCAGAAGGATCTTGATAGAGTGAAGAGACAAGCAGAAAAGAACCATCTGAAATTCTGCAAGGCAAATGCAGGGTCCTGCACCTGGGGAGGAAAAACCCCAGGTATGAGGGTGCCAAGAGACTGGAGCCAGGCTCTTCTTGGTAGTGCCAGGGAATAGGACAAGAGGCAATGGGCAGAAACCGATGCATAGGAAGCTCCCCCAACATGAGGAAGAGCTTTGCTGTATGGGTGACTGAGCATTGGAACAGGTTGACCAGAGATGTTGCTCAGTCCCCCTCACCAGAGAAATTCAAGAATCATCTGGATGCTGTCCTTTGCCATGTGATCTAGAATAACCCTGCTTGAGTAGGGAGGTTGGACCGGGTGACCCACAGTGGTCCCTTCCAACCTTACCAATTCTGTGATTCTATAAATGGTATCCTAATCCCTGATGCAACCACTTGGAAAACTATCTTTAATTTATATCTGACTACTTCAGTAATGCAAAAATTATACTCTGGTGCTAGTAACATGAATTCGTATGAAATTTCTGAAACAAATTAAAAACTTGTACAAGAAATCTGTAAGACTGCAATGCCACATCACAGCTTACAGGTATTTTTGAAGGCCAATTCTACAGTTACATGTAGGTGGAATTTGAAGAATTCTGAAGATTTTCCACTGAATTATCAACATGTTTCAGACATGGGATCAAGAACAGAAAGGAGCCAGCCACTTTACATTTTTGATACTACCTTGAATTTTGTTCTTCTCTTTCAGTAATTAAAATAAGAGATCCAAATTTCTTTCCTCAACTAATTATTCTAATTGAAGTTATATGAAAAAAGCTGTGCATCTTAATTCTAAGGATAAAAGACTGTTTATTTTAAAGTATTTTTATACTAATCCTATCAGATTAGTTCCAAATATAATGCATTTCATGCACAAAGTAGGCTAAATGAAACAAACAGGTAAAATAATCTCCCCAAGTATTTAAAATATACCTCTTTAATGGAATACAAATTTTATTCTTGTGCTTTTAATAGCATTCCCTTATTTCACTTACATGATGGCAAGCTTTAAGTTTCAAACAATGAAAGCATCTCCATACACAAACAAAGATAAACACCTAAGTTTTCATGTTCAATCAGATCAAATAACAAAATTAATGAGTTCAAATACAAAACTAATTAGTGATCTTTAAAATGCCAAGGTGCTTGGGATTTTAAAAGAAGCCAGAATAAAAATGGAAGAATATGAAGAGTCACCACAATCTATTTATTTTACATCCTACCAGAAGTAAGCATTTCTCAAATTTTAAGCACAATGTCATTAGTGATATTAAAATCTGGCCACTGAAATAAATATAGAGCTGACCTGAATTAGGCTTTAAGCTTAATTCAAGAAGTTCTTCCACAATACTCAGAAACAGTCAGTATTTTACAGATTTAAACTAAGGACATTTTTAAAACAACTTAACTCTTTGAAAGAAATAGTAAAGTTGAAAAGAAATCTCTGCATAGCTATAGACAAGGATCTTTTTGTTTGCCAAAGGATGAATTAAATCTTCAAACACTGTTACTTAAAAATATAGGAAATTTCTTTCCATAAAAAGGGAGACTATAATTTTTTGAAAAACAGGTGTGCACAGCACCTGATTTCTCATCCAGCAGTTCCATCATCCATGTTCTGCTGTCACCAGGTTTCAATGACTGCTCTATGAGAATTCCTTGGTAAATGCAGGGTACTGAAGGGAGCACAAGAAGATGGAAGTTCATCAAGGTAACTGATTCCCAGCACTTTGACTGGAAATCGTTTGATACTACATGCAAGGTAATTCAACTTGTTTATCAAGAAAAAGTATTGCTCACTTTGTCAGAAAAGTACCACGAGATTTATCTTTTGGACAAGGTACCATCATCAGGGTTGGCTTTCTACATTGAGATAGGCACACACTGAAAATTTCACAAATTTCTTGGCAGTATGAACCTCCTTGAAACTATTCCTTTTGTTTTGCATAACACTGCTAGAGTGCACTTTGAAGTTGTTCATGGGTATTCATTCCACACAGAGAGACAGAGCAGAAAAAAACAAACCCTGAAATGCAATTAGCATGAATATCAGGTTCTCAGCATCAATTCTTTTGCTCTACAAATCTGCTTGAATGGCACCACAACAGTTGTCAGCACAGGCATTTCTTTCATCAGTATCCTGTTAAAACTAGTTCACCATCAAAGAAAAACAGATATGGATGGCACTATCAGTGTTTCACAAATGTTCTCAAACACTACCCTGTCTGAAGCCAAAACCCAGCTGGGCAGGTTAAACTAAATTGTAGCAGCAGTTACTGCCTCCAGCTGCTGACTCTTCTTCTACCCCAGAAGATTGCACCACATTTTGCAGCAGGGATGTTGCAGAAAATATGGATCTTATGACTGCTTCTGGTTTGCACCATATCACATTTACATAAACCACAACTAAAGCCAGTTTAGCTTTACATACTGGACTACAAATTTTGGAGTTTAACCTATGTCAACACAGGATTTAGGTACAGTGTGGACTGAAACCAATGTCCTGCTTATTGGAGGAGCTGCTGTTTCAGTGAGACTACCACATCTTAAATTAAAATTCATCAACAGCCAAACAAATTACATGAGGTGGGATTAATGTACCCTGAATTTAAACAGCCTCAAAGCAGATACCTACATCTGAGCTAATTATCTAAATAACTTTTGCAGTTACACAGACAAATAAGCATCTACAGAAGGAGATAATTTTAACCACCCACTTTTAACTGAGATAAACTGTGTGTTGGAGGTTCTCATTTTTCTCTACTAATTAAAGGGGACTGGCCCAAATGCAGACATCTACACCACAGACATCAAAAGCATTGTGAGATGAATCCCACCATTTGTGTTGCATGAGTGTTAAACCAAAAATGTACATTCTCATCCAAGGCACACCAGCAGGAGTCCACCTATTACACCAAAAAGTATAGCAACAGAAGTGCAAAGGCCAGTAGCTCAAAAAACATTTTGCAGCAAAAATAATTTTTAAAAAACCCTCAACAGAGGTAACATTTTAATTGGATATATTTTCACATGTTGGAAGGCAGAAAAAATCATATGGACTGGGACTATACGGAAATTAAAGAAGAGCTAAACTTCAAGCTCAGTAAAGATGGAAAAGTAAGTACAGTGGGCACCACTGAAAGTAAACATTTACCATGGCATAGTATAAATACCTCATTGCTGTATACATTCTAAATATAGGGAAAGAGTGGTAAAGTAAATACCACGGTACAGTATGGGTATTTATTTACTTTTTAAAGGAATCCACTGTATTAAGACTAATGACACTGAGAAGGAAAAAAAAAAGTAAAGATGAAACATAGAATGAGAAATGCCATGAGCAAATATGCCAGAAATACAGTTGAAAACTAGAAATGACCTGCATGGCACCAACAGAGAAAAACAGAAAGGTACACTTAAAAATTACTTCAAGAGACTTATCCTGACTGTAGTCTATCTAGCCTTTTCCACTGAGCCAAATATATGTGTATTATCCACATTTTTATAATTTAAAATAGTAACAGTATTTTCAGAATAATATTGACTTTTATTTCCCTCTGGATTTTTATGACTGTAAGAGTAAAGAGGATCTCCTTGGTATGCAACATAAACCTCCTGCCCTGCAATGCTAGCTGATGATTTATTGTCACATAAAAAGAAATCTCTCTCTTTCCTGTAACTACCTTTATTTATTCATTTATTTCCCTGATTGGCCAAATTCAGTTGCTTCATTCCTTCAATCATCTCATAAATCACATATTCTGTCTTCATAATCAATCTTATTAATCTTTTTTATTGTCTCTAGAATGGGTAGACCAGAAATGGACATTTCCATCTCAAACAAATCAGTTTCACACATGGACAACTCCCTTTACAGATTGGTGCCACATATTATTTTTTAAGTCAGTGTAACTCCTGCATCTTTATGTTGCAGTTTTACCTCTACATTTTATCCCTTGTACTTCAACAATTTGATTTCTTCCTCATTCCATACCTTGCAGTTAAGTTTCAGCATGTTCATCCCCAGCCATTACTTCTACTTCTCAAGTTCTAATTTTAATCATGTTCTTTAAAACAATCCCATCCTGTGCCCAGAATATATATATATGTGTGTGTGTGTGTGTCTATATATATATATGTGTGTGTGTGTGTGTGTGTGTATATGTATATGTACACACACACTGCAGTTTTCAGGTGTACTCCTTGCTCACACAAGTCATAAGTGTTCAAGCAAAACAGAAGAGGCTCCAACACCTTCAATCTTCTGCCTGTTTAAAAGGAGATTCTGTCAATTTTCTCTCACAAAAACATCAGGGTAGAGAGTATCAAAAACTTTCCAGAGTCAAAATATGGCACCTACTACTTCCCTAACTACTGGGTGATTAAAAGAGTAAAAATGGATTGGTTTGACATGATCTCTTTTTGATGAACAGGCATTGGCAGTTTTCATCAGCTTGTCTTTGAGTCATGCTTCAGTGAGACAATTTCATCAGTACAAAAATACTGAAGGAAGTCCATGAAAACTAATCATAATTAATTAGCACATCTGAAAAGCAAATAATTTTCACTCAACTGAGATGCTTACCTCCAGTCATTTGAGTCAGAAAAAAAATGTGGTCTCCCCACAGCCTGAGGTCCTTTATGCGGCAGTGACCACAAAAACTCAGGCAAAAACACCAGGCAAAATTTCTCTGAAAATAAAAACCCAACACTACTAACTAGTACTGATATATTCTTTTAAGCACAAAGAAAGAATAGTTAAAATTGCCAAACTTTCCTCTACCAAGAAAGTTAAGACAGGCATTTTCTGCTGGAAAACTACTACCTGGCTAGAAGTGAAATGTAAGGAACTTACATGCTACCATGTGGCAGCCTGGAGTTTATAGAGCTTTAAACTGGGCAGAGATCCCTGAATAGACCTTGAGGTTTCAGCTACTCTCTTGGAAAAGAGTAAAAAGCAGGAAAACTGTGGCTTTTGCCTGGAAACAGGAAAGTGGTATATGGCCAAAAATATTGTTCCCAAACACTGAAAAAATTGCACCAATATTTAGAAGTATCTCCTTATTACAGCTTTATGTGTTTGAGCTCCTTGTGTTGAAGAAGTAAAACCAGGAATAGGAACCAGCAGACATGACTAATCACGTTTAATTCTCTGTGTACTCTAAGCATGTTAAAAACACCATGCTGGAATATTCAGCTTTCCAAGGTGTTCTGAAACACTGCATTTTCTTTGCTGCTTTTTAAAAGGAGGGCATTGAGACTGTCTATGAGGACATGACTAAAAAATCATTCACTTCTATATTCTAACAGGAATAGAAGAGAAGCAACAGCATGAAAGCTGATCTTAATTTCTCTAGTTTGTCCATTGTCAAATTATGAATTGCACACATTCATTACAAATAGTGTTCATGAATATGTATAGCTAATCACAAACTGACCAGAGCACAGGTCCTTACCTCAAATCCTAGTAGTGATTACCAGGTTAAACTCACTGTAACTGATTGCTTTCATACAGCAGTTTTAGACATGTTACAGAATTTCCTGGACTTTGAACAGGAATTAGCTGTGGTATCTCAAATATGTGTCAAACTAAATGCTTTTAAAAGATGACCACTGTGTTTTGACATAAGTGAATTGAACTTACTGCCAGAAAGCATTCATTGATCATTTGTGACCTGGCATTACTCTCAGAAATATTTTCAAATAAAATCTCAAAAAAAAATTGGAAAATGTATTAAAGGAATCCCTGACCACTTGAAGATCCAACAGGGAATTCAGGACAAATCTACTGTGATATGTATCAGGCAGCCAAATTCGGGATTTAACAGCCTCATTTGAAGAAACTGTTATCTTCTTTCATAATAAAGTGAAATTTGTCCATCTTTATATTACTAGAGGATAGTCTTTTGCTTGAATCACACTTTTTTAATGATAGTGACTCACGCCAAATCTAAGGCTGATTATATTTACATAGAACAGGATAACTTCATATCTAGCATTTCAATGAAATAATGTTGGGAAATAAGTATTTTTTTTTCTCAATTAAAAAGAAAAAAATTAGTTGAGGAAGATTCTGAGGCAAATATCATAAAAATGGCAGGCAACATGGACTATTCAGGGAGCTACTTTCATAGATTTCATTGATCCTTTCTGTGTTCTGCTCATATGTTATACTTTAGCTTAGATTCTGCTACTACTGATTAATATTTAATGATCTTCTTTAATTTGGGGACAAAAAACTTCTCAAAAGGAAAAGTAAAAGATGAACAGTGTCTGTCCTGTGTTGCTAATTATTTTATTTTGGGAGAGCTCCCTTAAACTTTGAGACAGTGAGCCTTTTTGCTACTTTCCACTTTCAGTTTCTTTACTTGGAGTTGCTTAGTTGTTGTTGGCATTACATCAATAGAAGTCATACCACTTTTTTTCCTTGGCCACTTCACATTGCACAATCCTTTGCTAAAACTGCCAGGGAGAATAAGAGGATAAGTCAACGTCACTGTGTGCTTTGATGCAGAGTCAGTAGCCTTTGAGCACAGGCAAAGGAGCTGAAGCACTTCCACCAATCTTTGAAGTGAAGCAGAAAAGTGGAAAACCAGAGGGAAAGAGGGCAGGTTCACTCTGAATAGAGCTGCTCTGTTCTTGGCACCCAAAGTGCTCTTCAGCCACTTAGGCAATTCCACAAACCAAAGCCCTCTGCTCAAAAGGAACAGGAATTGTTTTTAATCAAGCATCCCTGAAGAGTTTTGGCAAGATGGGTAAGATACACTAAACAGAGACATCAAAATGTTTTGTCAGAAAGGTCTAGGAAATTTAAAAGGGCACTTCAGAACAGAAAAATTCACCAAAACATGAATATGCATGGTGAAGGTCTTCCTTTATGTTTTCTAATGCTGTTTCAATTCTCCTAGGGATACTACGAGAATAAATAAAACCTCATCTTGGAACTTACAGATACACATAGAGAGGAGCTGCTACTCCCTGATTAAACTGATCGTAAAACCTAAATGCATCACAAAATAGCAAGAAAATTTATTTTGATCCCTATTTTGATTCCTTATTCATACCTATGATGCTATGAATAATCTTTTACTATTATGCAAGAGCTCTATGCACTAGTGGGTTCATATTTATCCAAAGTCTAATGGTTTCTATTTAACTATAACAGAAGATTGCCTACAGAAAAATTTTAAAAAAATCTGAATAAGCAAGATTTCCTAATTTTTTTTCTTCAGAAGTCTTCCTGAAGCTACTGAAAGGGAGGCAAGTCTTCAAGCCTCCCAAAATATAAAGTCCTTCAGAGAAGTCATGAATTAGTCATGGTTTTGAAAGGAATTATATGGTATTAGCACTTTCAACACATCACTACCAAGGTTTTCAAAGACCTACAGAAATATTATACCAAACATTATACCAAACTAAGAAAAAATATTTCTTTTTTTCCCCCCTCTGTGAACAAAATATGGGTCCAACACTGCTGCTAGATACACATCCAGAATTTTCCTGAAGAACCACACAGCTATATGGTACAGCTATACACAAAATATGTACAGCTATAAACAAAATATGCACAGCTATACACAAATAAATATTCTAATCTGAACTGTTTTAAAAGCACCTCTAAAACTTTGTACTTTCCTCACAATCTTCCAAAGTAAAACTTTATAGAAGCAAGTTATGAGCTTTGCAATGCCATCCCTGGTATTTATTGGCAGGATCTGGCCAAAAGACTAGAGATAACAAAATAAGCAAAGACTTCCTTGCCCTAGAAGACACTGGTGTCTCCAATTACAGTAATTACAAAATGCAGTGCATGGCTTGGGGCCAAGAAATACCAGGTTGAAATGCTCTGCTATCTATCAAGCTGAAACCTGAATACTCTTTAAGTACAGCAAAGGCACATGCATGGAATGAGGATCTCACATTAATCATTTGACTTCTTTCTTTGGGAAAATATGTATGAAATCAAGGAATGAATACTAAAAGAAGGATTTAAAATAGAGTGCATATAAATTCATTAACCAAAATTACTTTTGTGAATATTATTCATGGTGATTTATTTTATTTTGCAAACTACAACTGTTTGGAATATAGAGGAATTAACAACTTCCACTATCCAAATAATAATGATGATTTTTATAGTCTTGACTGCAATAATCATGAAGGAAATCAGTTTTCATTAATATATTCAGATTTAATAAGGTGCAAGGTTACCAATGAAATTATTGGGAAAAAAAATTTTCCCAATTTCAGTTCATGATACACAACTAATGCTTCAAAAAATATATATATTAGGAGTTCAGGAAGTTTTTTACCTTTTTATTAAGCCTTTACAAACTAGTAAGAATTTATTAATATGCAGCAAACCTTTTCTAACTGAGTAAGAGAACTACTTCACATGAATCCACAACAAACCATGTATCAAAGCACGATGGTTCCCATTTTTTCCTTAAAGGATAGGTCTTTGGCAAGAGAGGCTGGGCAGGCACAGCAGCTCCAGCACAGCAGAGGGCCAGGCAAGGACACCTGAGCCCTGCAGAGCAGCAGAGCCACAGCCCCCCTGCTCTGGTCAGACTGACAGGGCCAGCAGCCCTGGGCCATAGTTCCCAGTACGTCTCTGCCACACGGATGCACCCCAAGGGCACACATGGTGTGAAGGCCACACTGGTGGCAACAGCCCAGGTGGGACATGCTGAAAGCATGACACAATGCTCTAAGCTCTGCTCAGGTGCTTTAGAGGGGGAGCAGGGAAATCTCATTCCTCTCTCCTCTCTTTCCAGTGCTGTTAAATTCATGTGCGCAGCAAAGAGAAAATGTTCCTTACACCTTTCTTTAAAAGGAAGCAATCCAAATAAAAAAATATACAGCATGCATTTGCCATGCATTTTCATAGCACACAGTTCATCATAACCTCAAAAAAAGATTTTTCTTTTTCTATTTAAGTCATAATGTCAACAACCCAAAAACTCTCTCAGCTTTGAAGGAGGAGGTCTAGGAAAGAATGATCTAACATGCAGTCATAAGGTCATATAAGGCCACTGCAGAAGAGTTTAATGAATTTTTGCAGTACTGTTCCCTACAGAGGAGCTTATGCACATTCCCACACCAGAATTCTTCCATACAGGAAAAGAGACAGAAGGTGAGGTGGAGGATCCAAATCAGCCTTAAGAAACAAGAGCCAAAACTGAAAACACTGACAGCATCAAATTGCCAGGACCAAACATCCTTCAAGAACCTGGAAGAACTTTCTCATTAAACTACTGATTACTGTGCAGTACATTATCTCTCTTGTTACCACATTAACAAAAACCAGCACATGGTTGATAATATTTTTAAAAGCTTCTAGAAGATCCTGAGAAACCGCAGACTAAAAACTGACTTCCATTGGAATGATTTTATAGGGCAAGTTAAAAAAATATGAAATAAACAGATAATTACTCCCACATATATTACACCTTGAAGGTGTCAACATATAAATGCAGTGAAGCTTTCCACAGAGTTCCTAAGTTACTTAAAAATAACAAACAAAATTAAGCTATCATAAGGAAAAGGAAGAAGTGATAAATGACAGAGAAGGGATTTGAGAATACAAAATAGTTTTCAGATTCCCTGCAAGAGGTGTCCATGGTCTCTGCAGCACACCTTCTCCAAAAAAGCCCAAGAAAAGAGAATGCAATATAGTGTTCACTATTTAAGATAGGTAAAAACAGGATAGGAAAAATAAAAGATAAAGACAGGAGACTCATTAATGCTAAGTGATTGGACAACAAAATTATTTATAGCATTCAATGTGAATGAATGCAAAGTAATAAGGACATTGCTGGAGATAACAGCCAACTATATATACACAGGGGTGTAGTAAATGACTTCTTAGCACATTAGAGAGATCTTGAAGTCATTGTGAATAGCTGTATGAACCATGTCAGCTGTAGGACACTAAGTCAGAAATTAAAAGAATATTAGAAATTATTAGGAAGTGAAGAAAATAAATACAAGTATAACAATTTGCAGTATGCCATAACTATCCACAGCTTGGTTCGTCCCTTTTGCATTAAAAGGAAAACAGGACAACCATTGCAAAATGGAACAGCTTTTCACATAGAACAGTTTTCAAGTAAAGGAATTAGGATTCTTCAGCTGAAAGCCTTGTGATCACTGAGGAAATTACTATTTCTCACAATAAAGAAAAATAAGGCATCAAATAGAAGAAGTTTAAAGGAAAAAAAAATCTACTTTTTCACCCACTACATAATTAAATTTATAGAGCTTTGCAAATTGATGCCATGGATTCAAAAAACACAAGTGGACTCAGAAGCTTTCAGATTAATAAAGAAAATTTCATGTGAGAGTATTCCATCTGATGCAAAGAGTACAAGAGCAGATTGAGGAAGTCCCTTAGCTGCTGGTTGCTGGAAGCTGGGGTGCTTCATTGCAGAAGTTCACATGCCTTATTCTTATCCTCTTATCTTAGGAATCCATTTCTGCTCACCACCAGAGCCACAGTACTTGGGAAGATGACCTATTCATACAGTAAGTTCAGCCAGACAACCATGAGAACACTTTGTTCATTAGACCTAGCTGCTGTGAATCTGCCTGTACTGTAACTTTAGGTCTCTGAACTATGACAGCCAGTAATGCTTGCTTTTTCAAAGCTAATGGAAAGAGTGTACAGCTCAGTAATGCATGCAACTTTTTCATTTTCCTTGGGTTTTTTTGGCTTTCTTTGGTTGGGGTTTTTTGTTTTGTTTTTTTTTTTTTCTTTTTTGTTGTGTTTTTAATAGAACCAAGGTCTTATGCTGCAGGCCTTATCTCAAAGGTAAAGCTGGACTTTGTAAGTGAGTAATAAAACCAATACCTCCTACCCAATGTGGTTCTCAATCCCACTCATTCCTCAGTTATGCATTCCAATGTTCTTTTATCAGCACTGGTACTCATCTGATTCTGCTGCACAGGGAGATAGTGTCATGACTCAGAATGAAAAAAAAAAAAAAAACTAAAATACATTTTGTAAAATTAAAACTGATTATTTAAATACTTGGATCAGTCTCATCATCAACTCAGGTGCATTCCATCAGCATGAGCAGGAAAGAAGCACTTCAGCCAGAGCTGCCTTTTAGTCTGGAACATCTCAGGTAACCTAACAGTGCAGTGAGAGCATGCAGCCCCCACATACTTCTCCCAGCTCCAAGCACTCTTGGATATCTTAAATTTCTCAACTCTACCACACATTTATAGAGATACAAGTTTATCAGGGAGGCACCTGGACCTTGCTCATCTCCATTCAGGTTCAGTGAGACATAAAACTTCACTCTCTCAAGCAGAACTAGCTCTATTCACAAGGAGAGGGTTTACTAATACAAAGGGCAGTTTACAGGGACATGAGTGTGCCAAGAGCAGGAGACCTGTTTGCCAGCATATCTATATTAATAAACGACACCAAAAGTAGACAAAAAGTATTTCAGCTGCATTCATTTATCTTGCTAAACATCAGGCAGGCATTTAGATGGATGGTTTCCCTCTTCTGGAGCACTAATAATTATCTTTGTTAAGACATTGAAAGGAAAATCTCTAAGAGTACCATAAAAATATATGTGTAAACAATCAGCAGTCCTGTCCTTTCCTCGTTCTGCTCAAGCAGCATGTGCTTCCCACTGTCTTCTGAACCCTCCTGCCCCCATTCCCAGTATCAACTCTCACCTGCTTCCTCCAGATACCATCTTCCTCCCCACTTACTAACAGGTTTAAACTTTTCAAATAGCGTCTCTTAGCAAATGTCTGTGCTCTTAACCTCCTTCCATAAACTTCTGATCCAAATCACAGTCACAGGTCTTAGAGCATTTGAGGAATGGATATGGTTAATCTTTCTCTCCATCACAATGATTTCTCAACACCTGCTTGATCACTCAGGCTCTCTCCACACCCTTCTCATACCCTCCACAGGTATCTATCCCTCTGACCACACACTTTACATAGACCCTTTCACAGGTCTCAAACCCCTGCCTATCCTAATCCCTCATTCCCTAGGATATTATGCCAAAATTGAATCCCACTCTCTTGAAAGCTGCTACCCTGTTCTGAGTAACATCCTTGATGTTAAAACTGGGTAATTGTTTTTCCATGCTACTTGTACTCTCTGGCTCAGGCATCCTTGGAGAGCACAGAAAAAACAACAAAACCAAAAAAACTTGTTCCAGATGTAGACCCAACACAGAGTTTAAGCCCAAGTGTGTGCAGTGCTGGAGGAATCTTTGAATAAAACTGTCAAAAACCTTACTTCTGTGAGTATATCCAAATTCTCCTTTCCAAGATATATAAGACAGGCAAATGTAGTATGGCATTAGGAATGGAAAAAGCCACATAATTACAAATACCTATGCTTTCAGAGAATTTCAAGAAAAAGGCTTGCAGTATTTTAACAAGGGAAAGCAACAGTCTTCCCAATTCTTCTTTTACAAAAAACCTTAATAGCTTGTTTTTGAGCTTTCCAGAAAAAAGTTGGCCTGAGTAACTGGGAACAAAATGTTAACCTCTATTACAGCAAGGTCTGAAAAAGTTGCAACAGAAAACAAAGTTTATGAATATGTGCAGACAATTGTAACTGAATGGGTTAAAGGGGTTTCGGGTATTATCATCCCTTTGTTTGGAGATGATATGTGGCAATATATCCTGTGATTTCATTCCTGATGGCTCTTAGTCTAATATAATAACACTCACATAGGTAAACTTAAGTTAAACTGTCTTTAATGGGGGATGGACTAAAGAACATTTAAAGGTCTCCTCCAACCCAAACCATCCTATGATTGTACAGATGGTTTAAGCAAGCATGGCTTCTCCAGGACCCATATATACTCAGTTCAAACAGATCTCCAACCTGAAAGACACCACTCCAGTCTAGGAAAGATATTTTTATCTGGAAATGTGTTAACATAAACCTCTGTCATGGAAAGTGACAAGAAATCTGTAAAATATTTGATATAAACAACTCAACCTATACCAATACTCTTTCTCTTGTGCATGAACAGATAAGTCAACAATATACCATGTGGACACAGGAAAAAGGTGCAGAAAAAAGAAAAGTTGCCCATTTTTGTTAAAGCTCTAGACTTCTTAAAAGCTCTAATGACCTGATTTCATCTACTTAGCAAGAAGAGATAGAATTAGCCTTGAACTATGGCATAAAAACAAAGTTCAGAAACGTGGAACTTACTGCCACTAATAATAGGCCAAATATAGAGGCTTCTTAAGGAAAAAAAAAAAAAAACCAGAAATTACATTATTAACTTGAACACAGAAATATACAGCCCTCCAGTAACATGTGCCAACTTAAATAGAAGACGTTCTTGTTGTAAGATCCTCATTTTGTTCAGAAATCCCATCCAGCCTAGAAGCATGGGAAAGAATACATGCATGCTATCTTGAAATTTCATTGCTCAGTACTCTTCTCAGATGCTAACCTTTTAGGCCACAATTACAATCAACTCAATAGAGTACTGCAATTTTGGAAATTGGCCCCTAACACTGAGGAACTGCCACTTAAATTTAGCAGAGCTATGAGAGAATAAACACATTAATGTAAGTAGAGCATGACACTTGATCCACAAACAGGCATTTTTATCTCACAGTTCATACCTGTACAAAAAAAAAAAAAGAGACAAACAAGTGACAAGTACTTTAAATGAGAAAACAAGCAAGCTAAGACTGAAAGTATGCTGTTTTATAAAGTGATAGCAACTATTCTAAGAACATTTTTTTCTGCATGTCACTATCCATTTTTCCTTACCATATATTCCATATTGGAAGCTGGTGGATACACCTGACCCCGTAATTTATTATGAAGATCCAAGATACTTTGCATATCACTGTCTGTGATAGCCCTTTTCCCTCTCTGCTTGGCGATCCACCACTCACCATCTTCATCCATGTACTTTTCCAAAAGTTCCTCTAAGAGCGTGGCATTGGGAAGAACCATTGGAGAAACTGCTTGAGCTATGAATAGCAAGGTAGTTACTCTGAGCCATTCCTGTACTACATACTTCATGATGAATGATCTCAAAATGCTCAGGAGTTAGCTCCAAGACAAAGTCTTTCTTCCAGGTTTGCTGGCTGTAAATGCATAAGAGAGAGTAATGTAATTTGTAGACTGAAGGACTGGCCTGTATGGACTCATTAAGCAACAAAATCTTTAGTTCATACAGATTTTGTAACTGTTGTTCAAGGGGGAGAAAGCCGGATGCCGCATTTTTTACTCTAAAAGTGCACACTGTTGATTTGGGAAGATAGCTTATCTTCAGCCTTATGAACTTCTGTTTGTTCAAGTGGTTTTATATATTACATTGACATGCACATTTCAGTGCCTGCATGCAAAAAGCATGCTTTTCATATCTGCTTAAAAGGAGCCAGACATCAATGAAGATTAGACTGTAGATAAGGTCTTCCAGTATTGGAACTTAACAAAAGAAGGTTAAAGGCTTGCAGTCATTGCCAAAGTGTAAACTGAAATCCACAATTAACTTGATACAAAGAATCCCCTCAGCGCATTTCAAAATATGACCTTGATTAAAGCTTTTGTTTTACGATTTCCAAAACCCTAATTAAACTAAAGGTATTCAACTCGGACACGAAAACGGGGGAGACGGCGTTTTGCTACTCATCAAGCAAAGGAAAGCACTGAAAACTCGCAGAAAAAGTAGCGCCACATGCAAGAACGCGATACTCTAACAACGCCTACTACACGACTGAGTGCTTTAGGCAGCAAAGCCGCGGTCGCTCCTTCTCCCTGGGCGAGCACGCGCGAATCCCGCCACACCGGACCCGGCGGCCGGGATGGAATCACAAAGAGGCGCTCGGGCAGAGCCGAGCGCTCCCCAGCGCGCTGCCCGCGCCCGGCCCCGCTCTCGGCGGGGCAGCCGACCCGGCCGGAGCGCCCCCGGCCGCCGGGCCTGCCGCCGCCGCGGGAGGATGCTGCGGGGAGGATGCTGCCCCCGGCCAGTGCCCTTACCGCTCCGGCGGCGGCTGCCTGCTCTCCCGGCAGCCAGCTTCGCTCCGCCGCCGCCTCCTCGCCACGCCCGCCTCGGGCCGGGGGCGCGGGCACGGCCTCGCCCCGCCGGCTGCGGCGGAGCGGCGCTGGGAGCGGCGCGGCGGGCGCGGACGTGTCCAGCAGCGGAGCCGCGGCGCGGGGCTGCCGCCGAGCTCAGCCGCCGCCGCAGCCTCCCCCGCCCGCCTCCGGGTCGCCACCACCGCCCCGAGCCGCTCCACGCTTCTCCCCACGGCTCCCGCCCCGCCGGGCATTTATCGCAGGCGGCGGTGACGTGCGGCGGACACCCCTCCCCGGCATCCCGCGGGGCGGGACGGCCGCGCTCCGGGCACCGCGCCCGCCCCCGGCCCCGGCCCCAGCGCCCGCGCCCCGGCACCGGCATCGGCACCCGGGGGCGGCGGAACCCGCAACAGCTCCCGGGGCGATTCCTGGAGTCCGGCGGGCAGCAAGGGCTGGCTGGCACCGCAGCCTCAAGCAGAAGCTGGCCGCGGTCCTGCAAAAGCGATCGCCCAGAAAAGTCGAGGGGGGCCCCGTCCCCAGCCGCCTCCATCCTTGGCAGCAGGCAAGAGGATGCTAAGCCGGCCTGCTCCTGCTGAGACTCAGGAAAGAGTAAAGCCAGTGAGCTCTGCAAAAGTCCAGAACATGTGAATATGGCTGGAGGTATCAGGACGGGAATTTTATTGTGGATTCAAACCAGCCACATGAGACTTCTCTTTGCAAAGTAGAATTCAAAAGTTTGTAAGCACTCATTGCTGTGCCAAGCAAGAATAGGCATCAGATACATACTTTTTGTTGTATCAAAGTCTTCTAGACTGAAATTTTTTGCGAGCTGATGGGGTTGACATTTCATTTACTTAGTATAATTTGTTACACTGAGCTAACGGCCGGATTGACCAACTTCCAGTCTTCACAGGACTGCTGTATCAGCTTCCAAAAGTTTTCTGTATTTTCATTTTCAGAAACTGAGAGGCTGAGGTTAAAATTCATCAGAATCCAGCTGGCTTCAGACCAGCTCTATAAATGCATCCAAATTTCATGGGCCCAAGAGAAACAATGCCATGCAAGTAACACACTGCTGCTTCTTGTGCTCTCTCTTTCTCAGTTTTAGTTATAATTTCCCTAAGGGCTTTGGAACTAAGTGCAGGATGCTATACATAGTCTTTTACTTGCACACTTTTACTTGCACATTTACATACACGTTCAAAAGTTCTTATGCTCCATATTGGTTTTTTTCTTGCAATCCTGGAATTGGATTTCTGTGCTCAAGTATTGGGCACTAAACTTTTTTAATAGCAAAACTGTGTGAGGTAAAACGCCACTCTGCAGCTGCATACACAAACTAGATGCAAGATTTTTCAGTGTTTATGTACCAAGATTACTTATCACTTGTCATTTTGGGTACAGAAGAATGAGCCATACTTACAGAATGAGCCATGTTCTTACTTACATACTTACTTCTGGCCATGCAGAAGAGTTTAAAGAAACAGGAAGGAAACAAAATATTAGAAGCTTTTGCTGGAGTCTATATGTCACATCTGGACTATTTTTTTAAAATATTCACATCACTTTTGTATTGCTATATCTTGTTTCCATCATCTTTAGGCCTCTGGAGGCTAAAATGCAGATTCTGTGTAGGGTCACAAGGGTTGTTCTGTGTAGGGTCACAAGTGTTATTTCAATATAAAGCAGCAGAATAGCTGTATTATTAGACCCAGTAATCCTTGCACACAAGAAACTGAAAAATTTTAAGAGAGTGAGGATATTTGTGGGGTTCACATCAACTGGAAGTTGCATTAGTCACCCCTTTCCATCAGCAGTGGATACTTGCTGGGCTTCAAACAGAATATAGATCAAATATCACTTATTGTCTTTGATTTTGAGTATTCATCATACTTTTCCTTAAAGCACTTGATCATATTTGGTCTTTGTCAAATTGAAGACATTGTTTTATGATGCAAGTTTCAGATTCATTAAAATAAATCCTAATGCAAAAAGAGATAGGCCTCATTGAAATAGTTTTTTTTTTTTTCTTTTTGTTGGTTATCAATTAATTTTTCAGCAAATGAATAAACCCTTTTCAGTCCATGACTGGGCCCTTTGAGTTTGATTTATGGCTGTATGGTTTGTAGTCACATAAAAGTGTTATGATTTTGACAAACAATATTTTGACACATCCACTAATTTTTGTGTATTAGTATAATTAAACATTTCTGGATCTCTTAATCAGAATTGGAGTGGCCCTTTTCTCTTTTTTTTTTTTTTTTTTTTTTTTGTATTGTTTGCTTTTTTGGATTAGTTTAAACCTCTGCCATTGGATACAAAACTGCCACCCACAATTTAGAATTATTATAATAAACAGTTAAGCACCATTACATCTCTTGAAACTAAAACTAAGCATCCTCCCTTACCAAAGGCACATGCAGACAGTGCATGTGCAAACAGATGGACTGACTGTTTTCTGAATAACTGTCACAGCAACAACAAAAGTTGCAACCAAAAACCCACTTGAAAGAAATTAATAAGAGGTCACCAGGTACATGCTGCACAAAAACAGACAATTTGGCACTAAGAAAATTCTGGAAAGGAAGATTTTAGCCTGAACTTTGGCTAAAAGAGATTTAAAGTGTGAGAGGAAAAAAGTATCTTCTGCTGACGGAATCTTCCTGAATTTGATGAGAACAAGTTCCAGCAGTCATTGTAAATAAACAAGGGTATGAATAAAGGATACTTCACTTCACCATCAATTTGCTTTCCTAATAGAAAGAAAACATGGAGTATGCAAATATGGGTAATTGGGCTAAGAAAGAGTGACACTGCCAATTAAGGAAGACAAGAAAAGACTGTGATACATATAAAGAATATTTAACAAGTAGGCTGAATTATAAGAGCTGGAATTTCATTTAGAACAGAAGGAAGAATCCAAATCCAGGCCATTTTTCTGTTGATTTTAAGTGTTTTTAGTTAATCCAACTTGTGATATTCTGCTTGATGTTACAACATCACAGCACTGTATTGACTAACCACTTAAAAGTCTGATCCATTGCAGCGATTTGGGAACATCTTGTATTTTACCCAAAAATTAGACTCACACAAACAGTGTTTAATTGTTACATAGTCCTGACAGTGACTAAAAAGGCAACTAATAATCATGGGAACATTTTTTTTGCCAGAAAGACCTGCTGCACACCTGAAGTTTAACCCCTGGAGGTGTACATTACTGAGTTTATCACAAACCTGCTGTCAGACACACAAACTCCAGTGACTCCCAAATCAGGACCCCCATCTGCCTGTCTGTACTAACACTGTGGCCAATTGTTTCAGACTCACACAAAAATGGCCAAGCAGGAGACATTTCAAGAGAGATGTCTGATGAGTGAGAGACCAATTTTCAGATTTAGTCTCTTCCTAATGTGGAGCAGGTTAGTGAATGCTCCTTTGCTGAGATCTAATATGTTGCTGAATGGTCTGAATTGATTTTGCTTTTGGTGACTATTGTTTAATGTGTTCTTTTTTTAATTTTTTTTTTCACAATTTTTCGCAATACACAGAACTAGAGAAGGTAAATATACCCATGAGGAAGTTGATGGTTAAAATGGATGAACTCTGCTCAAAGCCTTGCTTTAAGCTTTTGCCCAAACTGTCCAAAATTGTTTTGTTTTGTTGTTTTTGTGGGGGTTTTGTTTGTTTGTTTGGGGTTTTTTTTGTTTTTGGTTTGGTTTGGTTTGTTTTTTTTTTTTTTTTTTGTTTTTTTTTTTGTTTTGTTTTTGTTTCTTTTTTTTTTATTCTCTGCTCAGATTAAAAAAAAAGAAAAACACTTCTGGGGGGGACAACAAATAAAGAGATGATGGATGTCAGTATCCCTGCTGTTCTGGGTGTGGTTACAATACTGTGCAAGATTATTCCAGTGCTGCAAAATCTTTTGATAGATGGAATATTTCAGCCACAAATATCTTGGACACATCCTTGTTGAAGACTTTGTGAACTGACTTCTCCTTGAGAAGCACAGCTTTATTGGTAGTTCAGAGACAGAACTCAGGTGGAAAAAACCTCACATACACACACATACACACACACACACAGAGGGGGAAAAAACCCAAAAAACAAACAACAACAAAAAAACCAGAACAAAACAATTGTGGAAATGAGGAATAGCTTTCCTTTGGCTAGATTTACAAGAAAAAAAAGATTCGTTAAGATCCTGTACCACCTATCAGCAGTTGTACAAGTGCCTAGAAAAATTGCATTTACCAGGGAGCATTTCCATGCATTTTCCTTTACCTTCCATACTTTTTCCTTTTGGCATTACTGTACATTCGATGGTAAAGTTTGTGCTACATAATGCTCATTCAAGTGTTGGTCATCTTTAGACATTGTAGCATCATAGAGAAAATTTTGTGCCCATAGCTTTTGCTGGTATACCAGCAGAGCTCCCAAGGATCGTATTTACCATCCATCTCTCAGAAAAATATTTAGAAGACTAACATCTAACAGATACTTGTAGCACATCACAGTTCCTGGCCTTCAGTAAAAGTAGCCATGTCTGGTATCATGTACTATCCATGGCTAAGATAAAGAGCAAGATTGGCAGAAATGTTTTTCTGGACCACTCTCACCAGCTATTTCACAAAAGCAGCAGAAAAAGTAATCATATAAATCTGTAAAAGTGAATAGTCAAATATAAATTGCTATATAAAGATATATAAAACTATGAAATGAAGTCATGCAATCATTCCTAGAACAATTAGTTGAACATAAGTTTTTATACTTGTTAGGAATAGATGGAATTAAGCTTTTACTTTTTTTGTTACTAGTTTAAAAAAATCCATTTTAAAATTTTAATACAGTGATTGCATGAGGATAGAACTATTATTTTATATCATTGTATTACTTTGAAAAAGGCATTCTTGTGTATTTACAGGGATTGGAAGCAATTATTTCTACTAAGGGGAGCTTCTACTCTGCTTCTAATTGAGACTAAGAACTGTTTATTTTTTTAGTTGGATTTTGTCTAAGATCAACAATGAACAAAAGTTATCATCAATTAACATTCTTCAACTGGTATGAAATCCAATAAAGATTTTAACCATTGGGGAAATGTCAGAGCTGCAGGCCACTGGGGAGCTGGTGTAAATGGAAGGCAGGATATCATTAAAAAGAAAAATGTCAGGATTTAAATTACTCTGAAGATACATTTTAAAAGAAAGATACAGGAAATTGTTCTGATTTCTGAACTGTAGTTTATTATGTAACTGGTTAATTTACTCCACTTGCCTCTTAAGTGCATCGAGATCAAAAAGTATTTTGTTTACCAAACAAAAAGCTCTTGAAATAAAGAACAATTGGACTCCTTCAAAATAGTCTCTGACATTAGATTTTAGTACACAGAATCATTATTTCAATATGGCTGTTCATAAAATAAAACAAAAGACATAAACTGCCTTTTCCTTTGCACTGTATCACAAGAGATGATCAGCCAGCATCTGAAGGAATAGGTTTCCATTTCCACCCTTCTCTAAAAGAATTTGAGCCTGATTGCCCATGATTAATTTCCCCAACCTGTAGATTAGAGTGAGTCAGAACAACATTCTCTCTGTCACTTCTATTTCACAAAATAATCAAGTATACTTTGAGCCAGAAGGATGTGTAGTAACACTTCTGTAACCCAGTGATGAGGGCACTTCTGGTAAAATGAAGTCACACAGAAAACCAATATTTACATTTAATCTATGTGAAATAAAGAACTAATTGTGGCAGGTTTATGGTACCATATATATTCTTATTGATGTAGTCTCACATTTATGCTCACTCTCAAGCTCACCACCATATGCTTCTTTTGTTTTGGGGGAATAGGGTACTTATGAGCATGTTGTTTTTTCTGCCTAGACAGATATACCCAGACAGATCCAATAAATTCAAGCCTTAAGCACAGAAACACTTTGTTTTAAATCCCTTTGCCACTGATTGATTTGGAATACAACTGAGAACTTTGTTGGAGGTTATTGTCTCCAGCTATTTGTGCTGGTAAAATTAACTGAATTAAGTGTTGCTCTTGTGCACAGTGTTGCTGCAGAGACAAGACTTGAGCATTTTGCCCAAAACTAACTTGTATTTCAAGAGAGAAGTTTTGTCAGGATAAGTTTGGAACAAAACCTAATATCAGATTTCATTATTTTTTCTTATATTTTATATTAAATGTGAAGGGAGCTGTCGCTCAACCCAGCGAACAGTTCTGCAAGAGCAACTTGCCAGGAAGAGATGTGGCCTCTTTGGGGGGACTTCCAGCACAACCTGTACAGCTCAAACTGTGCACAGCTGTGGCACACACAGCCTGCAAGCATCAGCCTCACACATGTTACCCATGGTGATGGAGCACCTCACAGGTGTTACACCTCATCTCTACTCTGTGTTGAAAATGGTTGGGAGTATTGGAGGAGAAATAACTGGTGATCTTTACTGTGTGGAAAAAATGATACAGGCATCTATGCTGAACTGCTTTGACCACTGAACAAACCAGAGGTTCCCACTGACAGTGAGGAAGTTGCTGTGGGTATCTAGAAGCCACCATCTTAAGATTCCAAATATTATATTGCCAGCAAATTCCAGGCTGACCTTTACTGTGCAACTGCATGTGAATTATGCATTTTGCTCTCTGGAAGGAAGGTGAAGATGCATTGTCAGACTTGATGTCCTATTATTTTTTGTGTGCTTTGTCCTTCACAGTAACAGTAAGGCCGATGATTACAAACTATAACTTCATGTGAATTTGTCAGATTTCAGCAGCACTATCACCCCGTCTCTGGCAAAAGCAGCAGTTACACAGCGCTGGAATGACCAGCACTGTGAGGTAGCTTGAACTGATATCAGTGCTCCAAACCCTGCAGGTTCAGAGCTCTTGTAAGTAAGCTGGGAGAGATGCATGGGTGAGGTGATGAGAAGTGTAGGAAATAGCACTGCCCAGCCCCAGAGCTAGAAACAGTGCAAGGCATAAATGTTTCCTGCTGACAGAAATGCTTAGGTCTGTCTTGTCCCTGTTATGTACATACTTATAGAATCAAGGAATCATTGGTTGGAGAAGATCCTTAAGATCATCGAGCCAACTGTTAATGTTGGACTGCCAAGTCCACCACTAGAAAATGTCCCTAAGTGTCATTTGTTTGGTTTTTAAATCAAACACCTATGGAAAAGGACCTGGGGGACTGCTTCTACACGGTCTGCTCTTCTTTACTTTCAGTTTCCTGCAGCATAAGCAGAGGATTTCAGATGTCTTGACGAGTCAGGAGTAATCTTTCTCTAAAGAACACATTTTTACCCTGGGAGAGACTCTGCCATGTCTGTGCCCGTATCTTGGATTCATCTTCATCATCCTGGTTCTTAAAATCTGCGTGCCATGGTGAGGATAGGAAGTGGAGAAGAGCCAGCCTACTTGCTTAGGTCAAACTTCATACCACTGAAAGAGAACAACAAACTAGGCTGACAGTGACACCAGCAGAGGCTCTTCATGTGAGAAACTTGTTCAGGTGCCAATACAGAATCATCTGCGTTAGCACCAGTAACATCTCACAGCATCCAGGCCACCCTAGTAAGTGTCTGTTTGGCAGCAGCCTTCTAGAGATCTCATACATTCAGCACATCTCTGTAGGTGCAGATATTCATTGTCAGATCAGGCAGTAAAAACCAGTATGATTTACAGGTCTCAAGCCTTGCTTGGTCTTCTTAGCCACGTCTTTTCAATCTGTGCAAAAACAGTAAGAATATTTAATTCTGATTTTATGTTGGCATGAATAAGCATGCTAATTCTACTGTTATGGGTTGTTAGTAATCCTTTTTTTATATACATATAAAGCACTTATACCCTGCTGTGCAAAACAAGGTCTTTATAAATTATACCAGTATGGGCAGTTATGGTCAACCTATTAAGAATTAATTTATGTCATCCTACATATCACCTCAGTTTTCAATACCAACTCATTCTAAATGACAAAATATCAACACAATGTTTAAAACAAAGATTTCAATATTATTAATCTTTATTATTATTGTATTCCCTGTAAATTTCCAGATAAGTATAATTAAATATAAGTTTTCAAAAGCTCATGAAAGGAAAGAATGGTTTAAAAATTGATTCATAAAGGAAGTTTTAATTAGAATTATGAAGGACAATGAAAGCAATGAACTTTGTCAGTAGGAATATGGCTCTTTCATAAAGGAATATGGCTCTTTCAAAGCAGATCTTTGAAGAAGGTGGTCATTAGCATATTTCTATATTTTGCCTGGGAGCACTTCAGCCAGACTTATTCAAGTTTCATTAATATTTTAAAATTTGTGGCAAAAAATGTGACTTTAATTATGGGGTTGGATTATTTGAAAATTAAAATACTGCCTTCAGCTGTACTAAAAGAGCACTCAAAAGAGACCTTGTGAGAATCTTATTTCTCCTTAAATCCCACAAGATGGAATCAATTTCTATTTTAATTAATAGCTTATTTGCCAGTCATTTACAATTCAGTGCGTAGCCTTGACTGTTAGCACCTCTAAATACTCATTCCTCATGCCGGGTAAATTATTTTCCAGCATCAGGAAAAAGTGTCTGCTGCAGTGTCTTTTTTGAGGCAATGATGGCTTTGGGAATTGATCCACGTGGCACATTTGGTTGTCTCAAGGAGATACAGATATGAACATGGAAGACTAAAACCATTGCAAGGATGCCATGATGTGGATGGGCTGCCCCCCTTGGCAGCAACAGCAGCTTTCAGCTCTGTGCCTCCAGTGCAGGTGGTGCAGGAAGAACCATTCTTCCCTCATTTCTCCTTTAAACTAAAGAGTGTCAAATGTTAAAAAAAGGAAATCAGCCAATCCTCCACTCTACTTCCTTCTGTCCCAGTCTCACACTTCCCCCTCCCTCCACATGTGTGCTGTGTCTTCCACCTACAAGCAGCCAGATTCTGTACTCTCACAGCAAGACTCAGTCCCTTATTTTGTGCCTCTTCAACTTTGTTGCTGCATTTACTTACCTGCCTCATATTGGGAAATCTGACTACTCCTCAGGAGCAATGTCTTTACAATTCCTTAACTTCCTACCTCACCACTCAGAATAACTGTGCACATTTCTAAATAGGTATGTCATTTATTTACCACCTTTTTTGCCTGTATAGCAAGTCTGTGCATTAAAATCCTACATTCAGAAACAGTATGGGCCTGGGTATACAGGTGGCTGAAAAATATAAAGGGATGTTTATTAGAGACCTGCTTTTCCCTAGGAATCTCCCATTTCATCAGTCTTCCATATTCTGATGTTCTGCACCCCATAATCCAAACTTCCTCTTTCCTCAAACCCACTGTTAAAACAGAGCACCACAGCCAAAGGTTGGGGAAAGTGCTGCATCCACAGCTGCTGCAGTGGAAGGCAAATTCACACAGCTACTGCTACAGCTACAGCAACAAGAGGGTATGTGAGGATTTGCGTTGCTGCTTTGAAGGAATAGAACCTTTAAAGGAGTGCAGAATATACACATCAAAATACTGACCTGTTTATGTTATAAAACATAATTAGTTGCTTACAGAATGTGGGGCCCCAGCAGAGGAAGTTCAAGCAAGCAGTGTAGCACAAGCTTTGCAAAGAAGCTTTCAGGTTTGCAAAGTCGATCGGCACTTTCCAAAACGGCGTCGCCAACGTCAGCCCGGTAGGTGCCACTGCAAACACCACCAGGGTAAATACTGAAAGGTCAGCTCCCCTTTTGTGCCAGTTGTGTGTGCCTGTTCTTCAGCCTTTTTGCTCTAAACAGACCGATATCTGTATGTGTGCAAGTATTAAAACATACATTCTTACACTGGTGCCAGTGTCTGTTTTTCTTAAAGAAGCAGTATTCATATGTGCAAACAAGGCTGTTACAGAGGGTATGGACTGCAATATTTACACACCACAGATCCTTCTTGCCTTGAAAAAGGGGAAAAGGGACAGGTCTTTCCTGATGAGGAGAGTTTTGGGATCTTGGCATCTTTGCAGTAGTACCTGACCAATCTGAGGAAAAACTTAGTGAGCCATGTGGTCTTTTGCAAATGATCCTCCAAAGGATGATAGAAAATTCAGTGCAGCCAAGTGGAAGCAACCTAACAACATTTACTCGAAGACTGTTTCCTTTGGGGAAGAAATTTGATGTGGCTTTATTTTAATTAGTTTGTACTCTTTGAGAGAGGAGGTGTGAAATGTTCAACTGCAGTAGGACTCATCGTCTGGGTCTTGCAGGTATTTGAAAGGCTTTTTCACATCATCCTTTTGGCACACATCAAAGAGGATGCTGAAGTGTCTGTGGCTGTCACAGTATGATTGTGCTATGGAGATGTGTACCAGAAAATGTCATGGAGTGGGACATTTGGGCTGCTTGGGAAAGATATCACTGTCTGTTGCTCTTATCACCAGATGTGCAACTTGCCCACATGAGAGTGCATGGCTAAAGGGGGAAAGTTTGATTTCTTCATTTCCTCTGTGCAAATCATATTGACTCAGTAATGGAGGGGAAAAAAGAGCTATCCCTCACATATTGTTGATAGTCTGTATGTCCTTTGCAGTTAGAAAATCAAAATACTGCTGTGTTTGTGTCCTTTGGTATTGCCTGTCAGTCTCATAATAGAATAGCACAAAATTTCTGGTCTCTGGTCTGTTATTAGGAAAGTGACATTTTAATACTTGGGGGTTTGTACTATATTCTGCAAGAGGTGTACAGCAGTTTGGTTTGGGCTTGTGCTTTTTTTAAGTCTCATCATAACCCTTTGAAAAATAGTAGAAATGGTAAAATGCTGCCACTTATGTGCAAAGTTGTCAGGGTGCAAATTAAGAAGGTTTTCTTAAAAGGTGCTTATGCCTGGGGTAAATACTTCTCAGAAAATTCTCAGAAGTTGAAAGTTTTTTTGGAAGATTGTGAAAACTGATCCTTGTGGTTTTGGTGAAAACTTGTGGATGACATTTTTTATGTACTGTGGCCTTTTTCTCCTAAATATTTCATATCACTTGAATTTTCAATGGAATTACTATGTATGAATGATAGTGTATCATGTACTCAAAATATTACTGTCATAATAAAAAGTCACACAGCATTAATGCGGTGACCCTCTGGGCAGATTTTAACTCTACACGTTTTCTCACCTCAGCCACTTTTCCCTCCACAACCACTTCCTGACACTGGGACCACCCACTCACTGACATATGATAAGGTTTTGAAAAATGACCTGTCAGCAAGACTCAACATTTATACTTAACTAATCATGATAAAAATAACTGAAATTTCTAAGGTTCCCAAAATACACTTTAGAAAAAATGTTCTGAGGGAGCTATATAATGCATTATTTCCAGATGTATAACAAATATCATGCTTTGTTAAAAAATGCTAAGAAAGCAGTTTCTTCCAACATTTAAGACAATTTAAGGTACAAAGGCACATAAAGTAAACAGCATTAAGTGCAGAAAGATATTTTGGAATGGTAATGTCTATAAGGATTTTTGTAAGGAAACTAAAGCCCAAAGTCCTCCTAATTATAAAGCTCATAATAAGTAGCTTTAATTATAATGTATATATTTTCATGTGTAGAAGAGTTATTTAAAATATCATAGTGAAAATATTTCTATTATATTTCACATTTCCCAGAACCAACTCCTTATTCAACTTTTATACCTTTCCAGGCTGCTGCTCTCAGTACAGTGCCTTTGTCAGTTCATAGAGGTACCTCCATGGCTGCACCCAGCCTTTTCTTCTGCGTGAGATGCTACTCCCAAATCTCTTTGGGAAACCTTGATTCCTCCTTGGACTACAGATATTCTTCAAACCATGCTTTGGACCTCTGGTGGTTCAACATTTTCCCTGATCTCATGGTACATTTGGTAACACAAGCCAAGGCAAGTTACACACTGCCTCCAGCAGCTGCATCTCCTAGGAAAGTGGGAAGTATCAAGTTGTCCTGGAGAACCCCCAGGAAGGCCAGCTGCCAGTTCAGGTCTTGTGGACAACCATCTATCCTTGATAGAGCCTAAAATAAGTCTAACCAGGACCAATACATTTTGAAGCCTTTCCAGAGGGCTTGTATAAATAACTCATAAACACTTACATACCATCTACTGAATATAAAGAATCCACTAAGTTTTATTGGAATGCATTGATTGTTTTGTGTGTGCAGCATTCAATACTGTACCCTATACTTTGTGCACTTAGAACCATCCTTGTTCACATTCCATCTTTTTCTCCAATTAGCCCTTTTAAAATATTTCCCACTCTTTGCTCACCACAATATTGTTCCAGCCAGTTCTTGCCTACTAGAATCAATTTTCTGTCTCTTTCATTCCACAGTTTGTTTTACAAGCCTGAACTCTTCCCTGTCGTCTTTCTTATGTTCACTGTCTTTTTCTTTTCATTCTTAAAACAGATTAGACATCTGTTTCTTTGTCTCTATTCCTTCAACTCCTCAAAAGTTGTTTTCCCTTTCCTTGACTTCATTTTTTCATCTTCTCTCCATCTGTCTTTTCCTCATACTCCACCAGCCTGATATGGTAGGTCAGGCTACACCATTGGATGAGACCCAGGAAAATCTGTCTTCTCTTGCTATAAGTGCCAAATACAGCAATGATAGAAGACAGCTGGGTCCTGTTGGATCTGTTGCACAGATCAGATTTTCAGAAAAAAACCCCTGAGCATTAAATGGCAAGTGCCTGTATTTTCTCTTTTTTTGATGTCTGCTTTTATCTTTACCCTTCAAGTAGCAATACAGTACAATATCAATTTAACATCACTGCTACAAAATAGTTAATAGAGCAGAAGTAGAAGCTGCATAGCATGTAGGGAGGGTATGGAGCTGAATCAGCAGCTGGGGTGAAATGGCTCTCCTTGAATGAACTAGGTTCATTATAATCTAATTGTTAGACTAACACACATCTCAAATGATCTGTCTTGGGGGTACAACCACATTTCACTGAGCATGTGCTCTATATTTTATTGATTATCATTTTAAGAATGAAGCGAGAGGATTTTACACCCATCATTAAAAAAGGTATGCATGACTAGAGCCACTCAACCTCCAACTAAACATAAAAACGTAGTACAGGAGTAAGTTAAGGATGGGGAGAAGTTATGGAAGACTCCATTGTAACTTCTGGGATCAGTTGATGGGCTGAACCGGTCTTCTCCCTCACTGGGATGCCTATTGAGTAAGAACCATATTCTATGCTTGCTAAATTATTACCTTGAGCTAACTTTTATCAGTGATTAGAGCATGTCCTTGAATACATTTTTGCAGTCAGATACTATCATTTTTTCAAACCTATTCAAACCTTTTCAGATTTTCAGATTTTAAAATTTTCAAACCTTAACCTGTCACACTTTCCTGTTAACAGTGTGTGTACAAATAAAGTGTGTTATTCCACACACTGAGTGTTCGTGGCAGTCGCTGGCCGTGGGTGACATACTCAACAAAGAATGAGGACCATGGGGAGGTGCCTCTTATGCTGTGACCCTGAACATATTAGTCAAACCACCCTCTGATCCAGCAGCAGTGTGCCCTTAGTGGGACACAGACAGACTGGTCAGCCACAAGGGTCTCAGCCTTCCTGGGATGCTCACAGACCAAACAAAAAAAAGAATTTTAGGAAAGCACCACCCCCACTCCCCCTGCCCTTTCATGTGACAGTCCCATTTCTTCAGTCTCTCACTTGGCTACAGAATATGATATGCATCCTAATTTCAATGTCCTTGACTGATTGACTGATTTATTGATGAATTGATTAATTTATGGTTATTAAACATACTATGGAATATCAGTGAGTCAAGAACTACAGCAAGCATTTAACTTCTCTGTGAGGAGCTGAAAAATGTAGTCTACCTTGGTCTTTCACATTTTCTCTTCATTGTCTGAAAGTATCTTCAGTGATCTTACACAGAAAGTAACAAACTAATATGCTTGTTATAATATTTCTATGGTTTTGATTTCCAGGTATGCCATTTAATTGCAACCATTTCAAATCTGATTTGTCTTTGAAGGAAATCCCTAGATGTCTTACCAAGCTCTGAAAACATGATTGATAAAAAAAAGAAATTCTTTGATAAGCATTTCAATCCACTAAAAGAAACACTGATGTGGCACAGGTAAATTGATGAGCTAATGAAAAAGAAGTTGATGAAAACAACCCATGAACCCAATAAAATTACATTATTTTTAAGCCAAGATCTCCTCATGAGGAAAGTGCTTTTAATGAATCTCTTTGCCTTTCCCCATTAAAAGAAAATCTGTAATAATATTTTGTTAGTGAAATAATTCTCCTTACTTAAAGACTATCCTAGATCTCTGCAGATCTAGTTTCAGACAGATACTTGATTTTTGGGAATTAATTGGACGTATCAGAAAACTATTAATAGAACCTGGACTTAGGGTTTGCTAATTTTTAACTGATTTATTGGAGAACCCTGATTTGCATCATCATCTTTTCATACCTACAACAAAAAATATTTTACTCCATGTCAGGGCTGTACTATAGTTGGTAATTCTTTGTAGTTGAAAATAAGTGAAACACTCCTGTCTCTCCCTGTTTCTTTTCCTTCCTGGACTGCTGAATACAACACCTCATTTGTATTTATTAGTTAGTGCTACTTCTCTGTCCTTTTATTCTGGCTTCTTTTATAAGCCTTTTTAATTAAATCTTATTCTGTCCTTTCATTACTTATTAATGTTTTCACTGGCAAGCATCATTTTCACTCTCCTCACACAGCAGAGTCCATTTATTTCAATAACCTTATTTAGACCTAGTTATCAGCAATAACACAAATAATCCATTTGTTAATTATGTGAGTTGAAGTGACAATTTCAGAACACATATTCCTAACACAAGGTCAAATGGTCATACCTGGAACGTGGCTTCATTAGCAAATGTGCTGACTAATAATGTGACAGCATCTGATAGAAATTATTTACAACTTCTTGCTAGGAACACTTGAGGTCGGTAGCTTAGTAAAGATGGTTTTCCTACATGTCCCTTGTGAAGGAAAATTTGAACATAAAGTTAACCTTCTTATTCTGGCCAGTCCTCTAAAGCAGCCTACACTGAGTCTACAGGAGCTCAGACTCCTAGTCTAGGTGCCTGAAGTCAGGCAGTGCAAATAACCTCTTCTCAATGTCTCTGCAAATCTCCAAATCTCATTTAACAAAGTATTGACAAAGACACTTTAACTATATCTCTTCTTTTAGCTGTGTTCTCATGGAGTAGTTTTCTGGTGATACTTCCAAAGTTCTGTTATGTGTAAACTTCAATCCACACTTTGTACTGACTGCTACATTCCTTGTAAATTTGCCTTCATGAGTAATGGTTTGGAGAAAAGGCTCTCATGTTTTGTTCTTTGTCTTGGTTTCTTATCTTCTTTACCTGGCCAGTGGACTAATTCCTAGCACTTTCACTAGGAAAGTGCCTTATAAATAACAGTAGATTTTATTATCTACAATTTCCTTCAGAAAACATTTAACAAATAAAATGTGAAAGCACCTCTATTTTGTATACTTCCTTTGGTTTTCTGATAGCTGCTGTATGCAGTGAGCAATTTAAGCAACGCCATTTCTTCTTTTTGGTATTGGGAAAGACATAGCTTACTTCTAGTTCTTCATTATGCCATGATAAAGAAGACTAAAAGTAAAAGATTACTTGGCTTCAGTCATGTGGCCTAGTTAAGGTTACAGGAAATCTTGGAGGCTATCATCTGTCACATGGCTACTGATAAGCTGTGATTCCAATGGCTGCCAGGATCAGCGTGGTTTGCTGGGTAACATCAGTCTGAAAGGAAGGAGAGCACACAAGATAATTTACAAGTAAGGATCTCTTGCTTTCAGAGAGGCTGCAACACAAGCCTGAAGGGCTCTGTGTGGAAGGCATAGAGACACTTCTGCCAAACAAATACTGAGCTCAGGTACCATCAGCAGCTTTATGGTTGTAATCCAAACCAAAACAGTCTGTAGAGAAAAGTGTAAAAGTAGCTCACACCAGTGAAAAATTGCTGAGTAGTAAGTGGATGGGTATACAAAAGGAAATGATTTGGAAAACAAACTATTTCAGTGCTTGCACGAAGGGAGAGGTGAACTTTTCCAGAGAGGTTATTGGAGCTTTTAACTATCCTTTCCATCTGACTCAATGCTGTGTTTCAAGCTTCTCTTCTTCTGTAGCTTACTGGCTCTGGACTAATTATAGGTTAATACATTCAGGAGCAGTTACACAGAATTGCCTTCTGTGTACTGGATGTCACACACCAGCCTTTGGCTGCTATCCCCACCACAACATCAGGCTGCCTGTGTAAGTGGTAAAATAGACACACAGGACACTGAGGACAAACAGGCATCACCACAGCAGCCACAGCCCCACAGTGGCACAACCACAAAACTAGCATTCATAAAATAAGCAGCTATATACAAAAAGCTGCCTACGCTGGAAAAAAAAGACTTTTCAGATGGAGTTGTTAAATATAAGTGAGAGCAAATTTTCACCCTGGTTCCACAGGAGTTAGCAGTGATATCTCTGCAGCTAAAATACTGTGATGACATGACATTTTATGGCCTACAGCTTCAGAGGACAGCCCCATTGACATCCACTCAAAGACAGATGTAGAAAATGGAATATTGAGAAGACAAGTGGTATTTAATTGCTGTGTCTGAGAAAAACAAAGTTTTCCAGAGAAGCAGCTGCACTTTACTTATTGATTCTGTAGTGTTCTCACTTTCCCAGAGGTTCCTATGCATAAGACTGAGAACACTGGGTCGTGTATCAGTTACAATGAGAGGAACACAGGGTCCTCCAAGTCCCTTGGCTGTGGATAATGTCAGGCATGCTTTAGCATCACATTGTCTCTTATCCTGAGGCACTGTCTCTGGGGCAGGATTACAGCTAGGTGACTGACCCATCCAGGCACCTCTGCACAGGGATATGTGCTATTGGGGATGAGAGAAGAATTGGACATACAGTATCCAGTGTAAAATAAATGTCATCATAGAAGATAAACATGAGAAGAAAATCAGACAGGTGTTTCTCACACCAAAAATCAGAGGTTTTCATTATTTTGTCCATTATCACAGCATCATCTGCTTTTCAAGAAGGCAATATAAGGCATATTTTTAAACATAGCCATTAATTTTTCAGTGTAACCAAAACATGTTGTATAGTCATCATGTAAGCAAATAAGATTTAAGATTTCTTACTGCCTTTTTCTCTCTCTAATACATATATATATATATATATCCATGTAGAGCATTTCTGACAAAGGAATAGAGCAATAAGCCTCTGGGGAAAAGCCTACTAAATTGATATAGGTTTTGAGCCTTATTTCTAGTCTTCTGTTTTAATTTGTGGTTACAAAAATTATTTCTTGCTAAGAACATTTTCCTGTATTATTTTGGTGTTTTGGTTACTTAGTCTGTAAATATACAAGGCATTTAACCTGAGCTTTAAGAGTCGCTGCGTGGGTGTGATGGGAATATGGAGGGCAGTGAAGTAAAAATACATATACAGAGGTTACATTTTACTTGTGTACATCAGCATCTGTAACCAAGAAAACTCAAAGTACAGTGTTAAACTTCTGGATTTTGCAAGGGGAAAATGTATTGCACCAAAATAGTATTTCCATTTATTAATTTCTTGATAAAACTGCAAATGCAAATACAGAATTACATCCATTTTGAAAGGACTTTAAATGTTCCTTTAGCAGAACCATTGAACAATAGATTTACTGTTATTCTTTAACCAAATTTTCTTAGTTGCTGATACAGCTAGGACTTTTAAAGCTTAGTTCAAACTAGTTATTTTTAATATTTTCTTGCTTTGATAAAGACATACCTCTCTGTGATTTATATATATTTTTTCCTCAACCTGTACAGCATTCACTCAAGCTGAACTTATATATACATGTAGTTTCTTTATAATCTGAAGGAAATGGCACACTCCATGCTGAACAATCATCATCATCATCATCATCATCAAAAAAAAAAACCAAGAAAAAAGTTTAACACCTCATGACAAGTGTTTTATGGGCTCAAAAAGAGGGTGAACAAATTTGCAGAGGAAAATACCTGGCCAAATAGATGGCCAACACCTGGGAAATTATATTGAGAAGTATATACAGGTGCCTTGCTCTTTTGTTCCTCCTGAAGCACCCATGCTGGCTGTTTACAGAGAGGCAGTAATGAAGTAGATCTGTCTCTCTGTTCTTTATGTTCTGCGTGGTATGCAATAAAGTTTTTAGATACCTAAGATTTAGGAGAAAAAAAAAATAGAAAAAGTAATTGTCTCATAAAAATATAATGTAATGCTAATTTCTGAAAAGCACTCCAGGAATTGTACAACAAGGCAATGAGCCATATGGCACTCACTGTTTGAGATCAAAACCCACTCCCTGAAATGCTAAAAGCTAATCATGTAGATTATTTGCTGTTGGCTCTTGATGGTGATTTGGCATTTGACCAATGAGTAATTCACAGATCAGGAGGGAGGTTTGCTTCCTGATTAAATGGATAGCAAACATTTTAAACAGATGCTCAACATGAATGCAAACCAATAATAATGTACTTCCACTGTGAACCTTTGAAATTTATGGATAATTTCACAGATACTGCATAGCAGCCAAAATGCTTGCTGGCAATAACTGATTAGATAACATAGATAAAGAGAAACAGCCATTCTAGTGTAAGGGTAAAGATATATCCCTTTCATTGTCAGGCTCCTCATTAGGGCCTTCCCTCTCTGGAGTAGCCTGATAATGTGTAGCAAAACCCATGGGTATGAATTTAGCACCTGAGCTACTTTCACTATTTTCCCTGAGAAAAGACACTAGTTTTCCAACATTTCCAGCTTGTCCTCCACAGACCACCATGGATTATCTGCAAGCATTCTTAAAGAAATCATGCCTGAATGGAGATAGTTAATATATCTCTTACAGCAACAGCATTTTAGGGCTTGTCTTGCCTTGGGCAAGATTGTCCCTGAGATTTTGGTGGGGCTCATGAGCTTGTAGCAGAGAATTCAAACTGCATAATCTATTAATTCTTTCCTTGTTTTTTGTTTGTTTGTTTGTTTGTTTTTCCATATTAAATCTCAGAATTTTTCACATAATTGATATTTTTTCTCCTACATGATCAGACCTGACTACATAATTTCTAAAATTCATTAAGACCTTACAAAGCAAAAATGGAAATTATGCAGATTATATGATTTACTATGAGCATTGTTACAGAAACTAAGATATATGGGTAATTTGGCAATTCAGTGATATGTTAATGTTGGAAAAAAAATTCAGGGTTAGTGATAGTGGAAGGGACAATTTCAAGTAATCAGAGCTGCTGATTACAGCCACTTAAATATAACGTCCTAAAAAAAATTCCAAAACTAATAATAGGAAAGGATTTTTATATGAAAGAATAAGCTCTGAAAACATAACCACTTACAGTAATCAATATTTTAGAAGGAGATTGCCTAAATGCGTATAAATTATTTCACAACAAAAGGGCATAGGAACATCTATTCTTTTTTAATTGTTGCATTTAAATATAAGGAGAAGAATGTGTCTACAGGCATAGTTTGACATCACATGTAGGAAAGGAAAAGTGTCAGTTAAAGAATATTCAAGTAAAGGTAATATCGCTTCCTTCTAGCAGAGTCAAATTAATTCACAAGGTGTTCTAAATCTAAAACATTGTCTGAATCAGACATGAAAAGAAATTTGGAAGATACTGGACTCCTAATTATTCTATGATTTAAAAAAAAAAATGGGACACATCTCAAGAAAAAATAAAGATTGAACTGAATAAATAAAAAAACAAGATAAATAGATAGCAATATAGTCATTACACAGACACCAAGGAGAAAAATTCAAATTTAAAAAGGTATGTTGTGATGAAGTTTTAATGAATTCAACCAAGAAAATTCAGAAACTATTCCAAACAATTTATTGGAAAACAAAAGGAATGACAGTTGTATGGGCAAGCACATGATATGACAATAGCATGAGCCAGTGTGCCCTTGTGGCCAAAAAGGCCAATGATGTCCTGGGCTGCATTAGGAGAAGTGTTGCCAGCAGGTGGAGGAAGGTGATCCTGCTCCTCTTGGTGCAGCCACAGCTGGAGTGATGGGTCCAGTTCTGGGTCCCTGATACAAGAGAAACACAGACATCCTGCAGAGAATCCAGTGAAAAGTCATTAAGAGCCTTAATGGACTGGAGCATCTCTCCTAAGAGAAAATGCAGAGAGAGCTGGGACTTCTGAGTCTGGAGAAGAAAAGTCTCCAGGAGGACCTATATTAATGTCTATAAGTACCTGAAATGAGGTGGCAAAGAGGACACATCCGAGCTCTTTTTTGTGGTGCCCATGACCAAAGAAAATGAACACAAAGTGAACACAGGAGCTTCCCTCTGAACAAGAGGAAACATCTTTTCACTGTGAGTATGACTGAACACTGGCACAAGTTGTCAAGGGAAGTTGTAAAGCCTTCCTTCTTAGAGATATGCAAAAGCCTTCTGGACATGGTCCTGGCCACTGTCTCTAGGTGGCTCTGCTTGCGGCAGAGGGGTTGTATCAGGTTCCTTCTGTCCTGAGATATTTTGGGATTTTGACTAAGGAAAGGCATTGGAATCATGAACATGTAGGAGGCATTCACCAAGCAGGAAATACTCTTCACCTGAGCACTTGGACAACGGGACTTCTGGCATCAAGAAGGGAACCTTTGCTAAAAAGATCTTTAATAGAGGTAGGATACATTTGGAAGACACTTACATGAACTCACCCTTAGGTTTAGTTCACAGCTGAAGGAAGGAAGATCAGATGAATGGAGATACTTAAAAGTGAGCAGAGGAATATGTGTCCTAAAATTAACAATAGTAATGCATTTACTGAGAGTATTGTATTTTACACAGCCAGAAAAACACAAAGACAAAAATTAACAACAAAAACTTGCAACATTTATATAACAAGCTCTAGCAATAAATCTTACACTCAAAATAATCAGATGAAACAAGATACAGTAGAAATAACATAAACCTGTGTGGCATACTTGCCTAAATGCCTTATCCTATGTAATGTAGAGGGCCTCTCATTTGCAATTTCTGCAGCTGCCTTTTGACTTCCTGTTACAGACATATTTTATAAAAAATCCTTTCATTAGGATCTTTTCTCCTGAGAAACTGAGAGGCCTCAGAAACAAAATGTAAACAATAATTATCTGCTGCTGTGGAATGCAACAGGTGCGTCTTTGATTGGTCTCATGTGGTTGTTTTTAATTAAAAGGCCAATCACAATCCAGCTGTCTCAGACTCTCTGGTCAGTCACAAGATTTTATTATAATTCCTTTCTATTCCTTACAAGCCTTCTGATGAAATCCTTTCTTCTATTCTTTTAGTATAGTTTTAGTATATAATTTTCTTTTAATATAATATATATCATAAAATAATAAATCAGCTTTCTGAAACATGGAGTCAAGATTCTCATCTCTTCCTTCGTCCTGGGACCCCTGCAAACACCACCACAACTTCCAGCTCTGCAGTGGCTCAGGTTGCCCTGGCTAGTATTTTCCAGAGCTTCTCTGACAGTAATTTTCCCTTGCTCTGGTTCAGTTGCACCTGCAATCTTCCACCTGCAGATTTCCTAACTATTGTTAGTGCAAGCTGCAATAGGAAGGAACCCTGCAACTGCACCTCAACATCCAGTCCATTCGTGCACCAAATGCTCCAGTCCATTCGTGCACCAAATGGACTCTTGTGACGCTCAGGAAGGTCTGTCCAAACATAACCATCATGGATGCTGCTAATAACTCACCCCCATGTGGGACTCTGCTGGACTGAGAAGTGAAGGAAACTGGTGAGAAATCACAGGGATCTTGTGTTTGTCTGTGAAGGCTGCGAGGATCTTGTAGGCATGCAAGATTGAAGAAGAATCGTGAAGTCTGAAAGGCGCGTATTAAGATTAATCATATGGCAAGAGGTCAGTGAAGAGACCTCTGCCTAGAAAGCCAAGAAATACTGAGATAAATTGAGGATTTTTGAAAGTTAAACTAAGCTGTATCTTTAAAGAAAACAAAACAAAAAAAAGTTAAAACAGATAATGGATTTCCTAGACCTGTATCTGTGTGGGGATAGAGGTCAAGGAATAAAGAATCACTATGCCATTCTGTGATGACTAGGTACAGTTTAAAGATAATAAAAATATAGTCTCAGACCAGATTAATATTTTGCTTTCCTTCTCAGTAAGAATAATTATACTGAGCATAAGGGCAAAGACAGGATGGAAAATCAGAAATGAGAGCATGGAAACAAATAGGACTTCAACCAAAGTATAATCAAACTTAAAGACAGCCTGCTGTGTTGCAGTCTGCTTTATGAGAAACAAGTATTTGAGCTGGGTAAGGAAGAGATTAGAACAAAAGTTGAACGACCTTGAGGACCCAAGTATTACAGATGGGAAGGAATTCAAAACTGTGAAGTACAGGGTCATGAACTTAAAGACTAATAACAGGAATTTCTGCTATAAATTTGGGACGTAATCATTGAGAAATCACAGAAAAGGAGGAAAACTTGTGTATGCTGATCCATCACAGGAAATCTGGATGATGTGATGTGTCTGTGAAGAAGCCAGGAAAGGATCTATCCACACAAAAGGAGTGAAACAATAATGCCTTTATATGAATCATTGGTAGGGCTCCATGTATAACAGAAGTCATCCATGTCTAGGGAAGTAGGACTTAGAATGGGACAAAGGCACAGAAGGTCTGTTAGGAAGACCACAAGAATTAAGTAGTTTTGTGACAGCAACTGTATTTTTTTTAACAAATCAAAGGTTGAAATAGTCTGTCTAAAAATGTCTTTAGTGTGTTTTTTCATTCAACATCAGTAAGATAATACAGCTGTTTAAATAAAGGACAGAAGTGAAACAAGACAAAGTCATAAATTACCTAGGACAGTACTGAGGCTGCAAATGAAAAGAATATTTTTAACCACAAACATGTAAGAATAAAATAGATTATTAATAAAAGTTCTTGGGGCAAAGCTTAAATATTTTTAGTCAGACTTTCTGCAATTTATGAAAGCAATTATATGCACTTGCATTATTCTGGGCTTTTGTAGTCCATCATCTTGGAGGTTCCTTCAGTTTCTTTTAGGTAAGACTCAAGTTACCTAAACAAAGGGTAAAACCTCATTGCTCACCCTCATTGCCTTCTGTGAGAGATCACAGCTCATCATGGTATCAATGAAGTTCTGTCAAAACAGATCTGTGTGTACAAATATTTTGCACATTCTGCTGATTAATTATTTCTCAATAAGCTGTAGTGGGGATGAGGACAGCAACACAATTTAAAGAGAAAGATTAAATGTAGCAAATGCCTCAAACTATAGCTATGGATAATACCTGGACATCTTTCCTTCAAAGCAGAGAGCTTTCTCTAACCTTTTAGAAAAAGTGTATGTGGACAGTGCTGAACTATGGCCCATAAAGGAAGTGTATTATACACAGAAGTAGTTCCATTAGCAAGTTGCTCAGATTTCAAAGGTACTGCCAATAGCTTTTTCTTCAATCCAAAGGTGTTGTAATTCCTCTATCTGTGTGTCTGTGTATCTATCAAAAGGATATTCTACTGTTCTGGTTGCCACGTGCCCAAGACTCTGGTAAATGCTGAGTGGCATCCTAAAGAAATTGTTCTTGACTGTGGGCAGATAATAGTAGAGAGGGTATGGAGGATGAGGACTTTACACAGTCATGTGCATGCACATGCAACATGCGCAAACATTTACACACACCCCAGGCAGCACATACATCACCTGCCTGAACAGTTTGAATGCTTGAAACATGGACTTTGTCTTTTTTCCCCAGATAGTAATGAGTCATATAGCTCATAGGACCAAGAAGAAAATATGAAAAAAACCCCAAAAAACAAATGAAACCACACAGACCCAATAACAAAACGTGTCTTCTTTCTTTTAACCCTAACACAAAATAGACCTCCTCATCTGTGATCCTATGGGACCCTTCCAATTTGAAAGATTATACAATTATATGATACTGTGATCTGTACATAGCTTTAATTTATCTAGGATATGTAAACTATTTGAAAGTATTTGATTTTTATTTGTATACAAAAATATGTTTTGTGCTTTTCATGTTGGAAAAATACAACACCCAACCCATTCCCTTGGTAGATCTGATTCCTATGTCAGTCTTTTTCCCAGCTGCCAGAATTGTGGTGGGGAAAGTATAATAAACTTTCACTCAGACTGGGCTGACTAAAAGGCATCTTATCTAAATGAGTGCAATTGCAGCTTCATTTTAAATTCTGTCCTGATCCACGTCTGCATGCTGTTGTATTTGGCTTGGTTATACAGACTTTAATGCAAATATTAATGTTCAAAGAGATGGCTTGTCAGAGGATTTAGGCATTTTCCTAATTTTAAGTGGCTTTAGTGGGGCATCTCTGGTTAGGCCTGTGTGTAAGTATCAGTAATCAGAGCCAAAGTGTTTGTGAGTGTAGTCCTTTCCTCTTTTATATGTTTGCCCAAACCTGTCCTTCTGAGTTCAAAGACAGATTACACATTCCTTATCTTTTTAAAATTCCTTTGGGTCACCTTTTCCCCCTCCAAGTCTATCACAAGTTCCTTTTGATTTCTAAGATAAGTCGCTGGCAAAGACATTCTTTCTGAAGAGGTGTCCCTGGACCAATCAGCAATGTACCTTTTTAAAATGATTACTGATCTTAACAAATAAGCTATAAAATATATCTGTATGCTTACAGAATCATATAATATATCCAGCTGGAAGGGATTCATTATTAAACACATTTTAATATATTTGAAATATTAAATAAGATACCAACTATTTAATATAAGTAAATAAATAATATAGTATGATAAAATGGTCAGGAACCTGGCAACCAAGTGACAATGAAAAGCTGCAAGTGGCAATCAGCTCTCCCAGGTCACATCTCAATGATTAGATTTTTAAGTTAAAAAAAATTGATTGGTCTGTACAGTATTTCCTGAGGATAACAGGTTTTCTGAGAAAAGAGGGAATAGGAAACAAAGAGTACCCTCACTTGCCATCTTAAAATGCACCGAGAGGAATAATGTTCCTTTTCCTTTTGTGGTGCCTTTGTCCAAATTTCAGTTATTATCCTACAGCACAAATAACACCTGTCCAAACTAATTCATTACCTGACATTATTTCCTCTGTATCCAACTTTTTTTGCTCAGTGTTCCTGACCTTTTATTCACCCATCATCATCTGGTTTAGAACTCCACTTCCTAGTTTCTAATTTTGCTTCCTCTGCTTTCTGGTGTTGCTGCATCTGGAAAAAGCAGAGGGAGAGGTTGTGAAGGGTGAGCACCCAGTGCTATATTTCTACTTGGCAGAAGCTACAACTCCTCCTGCCTTGGGCTGTTCTGATGGCAGAAGGCAACGGTGCATGAGGAGCATTTAGCACAGTCTTGACCCTGCTAGCAAGGTGTAAATCAATTAGCTGTTGAGCTAGCAGCCTGAGGCTACAGAATGAGGGAGAAGAAAATTATGGCTATTCTGATTTGGATCTTAGGATGTTGTTTTGGTTTGATTTGTTTGCTGGGGAGGTGTCCTCCTTTGTTGTTTGTTTGTTTTGTTTCAATTTGGCTTGGTTTGGCTTTTGATTGTTGATATTTTATTTCCCCCACAGGGAAAGCTCTCCTGGGCAGCAAGCCATCAATTTTCAGTCCTAGGTAATAGTATCAATGCATCTTATATGTAAATGTTTCCAAATGAGAGGCTAATTCTGCACAGCACCCAATTCCTTCAGTTGCTAGCAATTAAGACAGATAGTTCAACATCTGAGAGGTCTTATTTTATGAAAGTATGAGTTATCTCATCAGCACTGATTAATTAAGATCCACTGAGGATAAAGTTCTGAACGCTCGCACTTTTCAAAGTACTCCCCAAGCTGAGTAATGACTATTTTCCTGGGTAAACTTTGCCAAGACTGGGAACATAATAAAGAATTTAGGGCTCTAAAAGGCAGCATTTACTCATATGAATTATGCCATTTTAAAGCAAAAGTTTCAGACTGCTACTCACATGAGTAAGAATTGCAGTTCATCCATCATTAGGAAAGCCATCAATAAATAAATGTTAAAATATAAATACATGGTCACATCCTTGATACTGCAAAGAGTACCATTTTAAAGTGTACTAATAATTTAGCCTGCCAATAAATGTTTTTAATGAAACCCTTCAGACTAGTGTTGGAATAATTTTGTTTGATACAAGTGGAAAAATTGTTCATATTAACCTGATGGGGGGAGTCACTTGAGGCAATGTGCTTGCATGGGTGTTTGAGAGGCTCTTCATGTAAAAGACAAATATTCAGTAACAGAAAAATACAAATATAACTTACAACATTAAAAAATCAAATAAGGAAATTCATTTAAAAGATTTTCAATTATGATCATCTTACTGGTTTTATACATTTCTTTTGTGTGAAGAGTGCTGTCTGTTGAAGAACAGAGAGTCTGTATGTGATTAAATTTAAAATGCTTTTGTAATTAGTGCCCAGGTATATTGTGAAAGATATTCAAATGCAAAGCAAAATGCTTATTACTTTCCTTTTGCCCTTAAATTTTAGAATTATTTTGCCTTTATTCATATGAGGGCAATTTTTCTACTCCACACAAGAATTCTGTGCAAGAAACTTGCCAAGACAAGATGGTTTTTTGTTATGTTTAGCATGACCTTATAAAATGGATTGTAAAACAGTTAGAGAGTTGTCTACAGAAAACCATGAGGCCTCTGCTCCTACTAATTTCAGCTCTGCCTGCCAGGCCTCTCCTCCTTCAAACTGCTATTGCTGCAAACTTTTCTTCAGGATATAATTGAAAATTACTTCACAAGTTATTTTCTTCACCTGCATAAAGATTTCCTGCTTCACTTCCTTCTGTATTCATGCTCTTAGACACATGAAACTGTGCTGCATTTCTGAAAGAAAGAGAAGTGCAATTCCTGCCTCATCTGTTACATAGGATGGGTTTTGAAACTCAAGCAAGGATGGTGAAATGCTGCACGTCCATGGGTAGATTGCTCCCTCTCCTGACATCCTTCTACATTGCAGAGCAGTTCTTTAATCCAGCTAAATAAAATTGAGGCCTATTTAAAACATCTGGTTTACTATTGATATTTACTTTTGATCACTTCTTATGAAAAATTTGTAAAACTAAGAACTATTTCATCATAAGATCTGATCTCTATTACTGCACTTTACTGGGTGTAATAAGGAAAGGAGCTTTGCTAAACATATCTACTAAACACATCTGATAATATTTCTGAACCAGGCACACAAGATTTTTACCTACTTCTACAGAGGAAAAGAAAAGAAGCTTATTGAGGGTCTACAGATACTGGAATATCATTTTACAAGGACATCTATAATATGTTCCATTTCATAATTTCAACCAACCCAAGGTCACATTTTGTTCTCAGAGTTTGCTATGCCCTCTTTCTAATCAAATCTGAGGCTTCCCTTGGCCTTACATATGATCTAAAACTAGTCAGAAACCTCTAGTTCTGCAGAACTTCCAGTCAATAATGCACCAGTACCAAAAAAGACAGTGTAGCCAGATTTTATTATGAAGCTTGAAAGATACAATTTTCTTTGCCCTGAAAAGCTAGAAGCAAAAGCCATCTATAGTCAATTTTTAAGTTATAACCATGTGTGAAGGTTTGACTTATGAGGGTTTTATTTGTTTTCTAAAATTTAGAACCGATATTATTATCTGAAATATTTTACCTCTGATAGAGTGAGGCTAGACATTCTTGGCTAGTTTTGAAAATAATTAAAATAATCCCAAAAGTCCCAACATAACCAATAAATATAAAATATCACAAATCAGACTCATTCATTCATTTTACCCCTTTAGAACCATGGGGCTTAGAGATGTTCTTTTCTTTATGTATTAAAAGTTCTGAATCTTGAGGCAAATAATTAATTTTCAAGTTTCAGGGCACAAGTGAAAAAAGTAAATTTTAAACGACTATAAACCCATGTTTAGTCAGGAATCTGCATTTAAAATATACAACCAAATTAGGTTAAGAAAAAAATATTATTTTGTTGCCATTCAGAAATTTTATGAATATTTTACTCCCAAGAAAATTAAGCACCTAAATGGTATAGAATTCGTGATACTTTATGGGAGTTGGGACAAACTAAGGAAATTTTTTTCAAAAGCTCTGGAATGAATCATCCATCCTTGGTTACAGATCAGACACTTTGGCCAGTTTCATTGTAGATTAGAAAATGATTGGAGTCAGGGATTCAAAGATAAGCAAAAAACCTCTTGGAAGGAGTAAATTGGGCTTTGGGGAGGGATCTGTCAAGATAAATATATCTCTCTAGATAGAATGAAAGACACCATGATGGAAATCAAAATAGATACCAGGAGGTGGTCACATCAAACAGGAAAGTAAACTTCAACAGAAAAGGATATAGGAAAGGACTTAGAACAAACTAGAGGGAGAAAGATATTGCAAATCACAGATTATTATGATATAACAACACAAGGAAAACCTGATATCCAACAACTTACAATCATAGCAACATCTGAGAAGTGCTTCTCACAAACTGCAGATTTTGAGTGACTTACTGGAAATTCCTGTTAGTTATGATTCCTATAACTAAATAGAAGTTCCACTACTAGGCAATTTTCTGTCAAAAAAAAAAGAAAAAAATAGCCTAGAAAGATAAGGAATTGCTCACAGCTCTCAAACAAATAGAACTACTGTAAGACCAAGTTCTATTGCAACTTTTTGAAGGTCGTTTTATGAAAATTAAACCCCACAAAATGGAATGTTCAAAATTAAACAGATTCTTGTTGTGAGTAAAACTGGTGGTTTTTGTAATGCAACCTCTGTTTGCAGGGTGTCATAGGCAACAATCCAGTGAGAAACACTGCAGAACTGAAACTTAAGTCCACACAATAGTGGCACTTTTTGCCAGCAGGTAAGAGAGCTCAAATGCCGTGGGCTTCTATGGAAATTCTGAGCATCATCTCAATAGCAAAAAAAACCAAAAACAGCTTCTTGTACCTCAAATCCCTTTCACCTCTGCTGGGAAAAGTTTTGCTCAAGGGAAAGATGTGCATTTGACATAAATGTCTAACAAGTGCATCACTGTTAAGAACTTTTAAAACTAGAGAAATGGTAAAACCAAAAGAACTTCTGATAAACATTCCTTTTTTTAAAACACTTAAATCTATTTTCTGTGCGACAGTTGGAATAAGATTGATTTGGGTTCTGTGTACTTGAGGGTGTTTTTCTTTCATTTTCATGGGTCCTCTGAGTCAAAACCAAAACCAGACAACCATTGTTGTCTTCTATAATAAAATTTAAATAGATTAAGATAAATATTTACTTTGTGCAGGTTGCTTTAAATAATTGGCATAAAAGTGATCAGAGGTAGTCTTTGAAGTTCATACCACTTCAGAGGAAGTGATGAAATTTCACTCTGTATTGGTGCTAAAGATTCCCTGGGCAGACTGGCAATAGCTTAGTAGCATTATGATAGTGAGCACTAGAAAGTAGTAGGATCAAGATACATTTAAATAAAAATTTAACATCTGACAGACACAGTAAAATCTCTTCTGCTAGGTTTTTAATGTAAGAATACATTTACAAGTTTTTGAAAAAGAAACGATTTCTTTCCTTCCTTCCTTCCTTCCTTCCTTCCTTCCTTCCTTCCTTCCTTCCTTCCTTCCTTCCTTCCTTCCAAAAGAGTGCTGCAAATATTATCACAGCTGTAACTAGTGCTGCATAAAAATAGGCAGTTTCCTTTTTAAGGAACTGATTTGTTCTATTTGCATAGACATTTAGAAAACCGAATCAGCCACTGCCTGAAATACAGTAGAAAATTTATCAGAATTGTTTCAATGTTCCTTTTTAGCACACCCAGACTATACATGAAAAGTTTCAAAGTCTGTGAGTGTCCCTCATGAAAAATAACTAAATTATTTCTCAAATTTATTTGTTTAATGAACAATTAGTTGCTTTCATGGTTTACATAAACAACAAATTGAGCTTTGTGTGGTTTATTTGTACTCCTGTATGATGTTGAATTTCCCACTCTTCATGTCTGGATTGTTTTTCAAAGCTTTTCCAGGCACAGTCTGTTGCAGTTCCTCATCTTCTAGTCTCAAATAGCTTCTGAGAATATATATTGCATGTCACTGCAGTGAGATCCACAGCAGAGCACCTGCCTCTGCTGCTGTGAGTGAGCTAGATCTGTCCCATGCTGTTGTCAGTCATCCAAATCTTGGTATTGACCACTTTTGCTCCTAGTCCTCAGCACATAAGTACCATTTATCAGGATGAAGAAGTAGTCACTATATTAGGAAATCTTTATGGTCCATGTCCCAGTTCTACTCCCTGGTGTTTTTCCACCATTCTTTTATTTTTTCTCCATTGCAAACTGGCTGCGCCACTTGTTCACATGCTTAAACAACTCTCCTCATCTAACATCCAAAGCAAGTGTCATTGGAATTCATTCTCACTCTGACACTTGGAGAAACTTCAGTACTTTCTTCTAATTAAACTTTGTTACATTTCTGAGTAAGAAACCTGCAATTGCTGAAAATAAACAGGAACATTTACTCTAAATAACTCCTTATCCACAAAGGAAAAGGCTCCAGTGGATTTCTTTAATGGTAAAAACTTGCTGTAGGTTCAAAAGTCTCATGGAACAGAGGTCCTAGACTTTGAAAAATAAGAAAAATCCATTTTGCAGAGAATTATATATTCTGTGCTGGTAGGTCTCCTTGCTTATTCTGTCTATTTAGTCTTCTTACAAACAGGGTCCTGATGTAGGTGTAAACTATATTCATCCTCATGCTACTTTTCATATGTTCTTCCTTGAACAGATGATCATAATATAGCCAAGCCTACCTGCCTAGTTGCTGTGTGACCAGCAGTTTCTCACTGCTTATTTTATTGGTCAATTTTACTGCATGAAATTATTCTTTGCTTTCTTTCCCTCTTGGGTTAATGTAAGTTATTATGAAGGAAGAACTATTTTCAGCAAAATATGTAGATATTTTAACAGCAGCAGTGTAGACATTGCAGAGTAGACAAATGGTATGGAAGATGTCTGCCCAATAAAGAAAAAATTAATCCCTTGAAACCTCAGTTTACTCTTCTAGGCTCAAACTAAAAGGTGCTTAGATTTCATTCTGATGAGCCACAGAAACTGCTATTTGTAAAGGGTAAAAATGTTATGCACCTGTAGAATAATTATTTGTAGGCTCTTTCTAACTTCCCTGTTAATGCAGTTGTCTATTCTTCCCTTCTCCATTAAAGGATATGACTGAAGTGTGAATGTAGCTGAATCCTGAAAAATCCCAAGAGTCATAAAAAAGGATAGATAGAAATCAGTTGTTGACTCTTGCTTCCTGGATAAGAGCTGAGGAAGGAGGAGCATTAAATGAAGCCATTCAGCTGAAACTGCTTGAATGGAGAAATGTATGTACATTCACTTTACTGACCTCTTAACATAGTTTTGTATCTTCTGTGCTTCAACCTCCAGGTTATCCATACCTGAGGTGGCTATTTAACATCATCTACATCTGTTGTAGAGTAGATATGGCTCAAGAATTGATTTTTTTTTATCCCTAAATTTGTTAAAAATAGTTAGGCATGTGACAAAACCAACAGAAAATACATATGTGTTAAGGGAGATGTTATCTTTCCTTATGGAGGGGCATTTATGCACATCAGCCCTCATTTCTTCATGTGGCCATAGATTTTCCCCTTTCCCTCGATATTCCCCTTTATTTCATAAGGGGAATACACTGCCAGCCTTACCTACTCCATCAATATGAAATTCATCATGATCTAGAACATCCAGATGCAGTCTTAAATTGTTAAGTAAGGGTTTAAATCACTTTAATTCAACAAAGAAGACTAAGCATATGCATGGCAGTTCTGTGCTTTCCTTCTTAAAAGACAGAGTATAAAACATCATAAAACACCTCTGAGCCATTTACTCAATCCAGAAGAAATTTTGGAGGAAGCAAAAGGAAACCTACCTAGAGAAATTTTGCTGGTCATGTTCCAGCCTCTCGCACATGTAAATAGAAATAGCCTCACTGTCAGGAGAACACAAGCAGTGAGGCTGTTATGTTTAATCCTTTTGAATAAGCTATTTAAAGAGGGCCAAAGTATCATAAAAATAATTAGAGGCTGTTTACCTGTTGGTTAGAGAAATCTTTGGATCTGTGGGTTTTGCTGGAATGGGAGAGGAGGAAGTGCCCATTTCTAACACCAAAGACTGCTAGCTTCTCTTCTGGATGTAAAGAATCAGTTTTTAACATATATTTTCCAAAAATGAATATTGTCTGAGCAAAACACTTTAAGAAGTTTTCTTTGGGTATTTTGAAAATGCATGATCCAAAAAAAATAGTTATTTTGGAATTATGTTTTCTGTTCAACAGTGTAGATGCATCTATGAATATGATCGTTCTGAAGGTGTGTGTTTCTGCAGGGAGTGAATCTGTTGGCTCCAGGCTGATGTGGAGAGATGAGGTGTTGGGTTTCCACAAACACACCATGAGAAAGAAGTTTTTTACTTTTTTTCCATGAAAGACAGCCCACATGTATGAGTTTATTATTCAGTGCACAGGACTCAATGCCTCTTGTTTCTGTCTAGGCTTCAAGAGCTTCAAGTTCGGTCACTAGGAGTGCTCCAGCCCAGTGAACGACAGATGCAAGTTCTCTGCAAGTACCATGGTCACTGTAGGTGCTAGGGCAGTGGGCTGTTTTCCATCTGTAACAAGGGTGAGCTATCCCAAAAGCCCTCCTGACAGGCTGTGGTAAATTATCAGATGTGCTACAGAACTGCCTTCAGCCAGTGAAGAATTGATAAGGCTTCTTGAGGACACGAGCTAAGGCGCTTGCTGATCCTACACTAGGCTGGAGCAAGGCTTAACAATGGAATGGTGCCTGAAAAGTCTGGCAGCCAAGACCCTCATTAAGCCTTATTTGCATATTAACTTTCATACTCCTAAGAATGCAGATGAAAAGAGAACATGCCTTACATGCATGATGGCAGTCACCAAACCCCACGTGTAACATGCAGTTGTTCCATCCCTTTGAGAAAGGACAAAAATTATTGTATAACATATGGGTTTTGGGGGCAAAACAAAGAAAAGCTTTATTTATCTATTTGACAGCCATACTTATGCAAATACAATATAAATTGATTATCTATCTACTGGTCAACCAGTCCTATTCAGTCCTATTTATTTTTCCTTTATAAGTCTGAAAATGAAAAAGATACTTGAAAAGATATGTGAAAGAATCATATTAAATTGCTTAAACTTTTTACTCCAGGAAAATGCTGAAAATGTACATTTAAAATTCTAAAAAAAAACTTCTTGCCTTTTGGTTTGTTTTCAAAACAGATGATAGCACCTTAAAGTACCTCACAGTTTTCCTCTTTGGCCTAGGGAGTATATTACTCCTTCCATTCTTCTCAGGAATGTTTAGACATGTACTAGATGGATTTACTAAAAATAATGTTCAAAAATCTTCACTAAACTATTTCTTAGAAAATGTTAGGAATGCTGAATAGGATGGTGCTTTTCCCAGAAGTGTCTCCATTTACCTCATTTCACCACAATATTTTGCTGTCTTCTACTGATGACAATTGGATTGACCTATCTTAAAGGGCAGGTTTAATTATTGTTTAACTGCAAAGAAATGTTTTAACAACAACAAAAAAAGAATATTTTCATGCTTATATTGTTTTACTTTTGAGGTGTGGGAATGTGGGTGGGTGTATTCTTCTATAATATTCATAAAATTAGTCAGGAAATTAATTTTATAACAGATAACCTCTTTAATGAATGTATTGGAGTTGGAGTGAATGCTAAAATTAAATATAACTCTTTGCTGAGCAAAATTTAGGAGGCACTCAATCTCCATGAGTTTTAGAGTCCTGTACCAGATGTCAGTATTGTTCCCAGTTAACATTTATTGGTGAAGAATATCTAAATCTAATTTGCCTAGATAAGAATTGATTTAGGTAGACTACTCACAAAATTAGAATTGCAAGATAGAATAAGATAAAAGGAACTTAGAAATTTATTACTGTTCTATTGAGAGAAGGATGACTATGACTTCTTCAAGACTCAAGGATACCTAACCTAATGGAGGGGCAAATATAAATACATCTATAAATATTTTCATATTCTATACTTCAGAAGGAAAACAGAAATGAGATCTACTGTGTCTGCTCTAAGGGAAGTCTGTGAAAAACAGAACATTTGAGTTTGGTTTTTGGAAAACTTTTCTTTTACTCTAATCAATGCAATAAAAACATAAATAAATAAGCATATAAATAAACCCCATTGTTTTTACTGTATTTTCTTGCTTTGATCTCTTTGTAAATGGGAAAGCTCCGTATTGCTTGTCTTAACAGGAAGAGAGACTATTTCAGGATGCCCCACTTTCCCATTCTCCTGGGGCTCCTTCAGCTGACCTTTTTCTTGACTTACATAACAACTTCAGATGTAAACTTTCCCCCTGCATCTCCTACAATATCATCACAATTTGGAGGGGTGGGGGGTCCATGGTCCCTCTTTGTGGGTAGTTCATCTTTTTTCGTGGGTGACATTGATATAGAATCACTAATATGGAGTTTCTCTACTCATTAACTTTCTTTAAGAACACTCAATACACTTTATGCCCAATAGATGGCAGTGAAGGACTGAAAAAGGCACCAGTTTTGTTCATGATTTCATTTTTAAATGGCTTCTGCAGTGAAAATAACGAGATAATGAATTATGGCGTAATTCTGCCATTGAAGAGCAGGCAGAATTTTAAATTTTCTCTAAATTATGACCTGATGTTTCATAGGAATCTGAAATTTTCATATGCATCATAATCCAGACTGCTTTCTGAATTTTTTTGTGACTATTTCTGCTACTGTTCCTCCTTTCTTAACTCTTAAAATACTTTCTTAGCCTTCACAAAAGTCTGTGCCTCTTTTTTTTAATTAGATGTCAATCACTGTTGACAAGGTGATGGTAAATTCCACTGCTTATCTCTTGATTAAAATGGTATAATCTCTTCCACGTGTCCAGGATAGTGGCCAATTGAGCCTAAGTTTATAAAGAAGATCTTTCTATGTTCACACTTCTGAGAAATACAGAATATTTTACTGAATTACTTGAAGATTTTTTATCAACTATAAAAAGAATAGGTTTTGCAGCAATCAAGAGAATGAGTTGTGTTTGGAGTTTAGAGGAGGAAAGTTGCTTTCCCCTGTATGTAATATTCCAAGTTTCATTACATAGCAGTAGGATTTTTTCAGAAAACCTTAGAGCAAAAATGTCACAGATTGTTGACTGGTTGTTCCTAAGGGCCTTGGTGTCTTTTCACCATGAGGCTTCAAGCTAAAACTGATCATTTATTTGCACTTCAGAACAATGTGAGCTTCAAAAAATGGTGATGCCCTATTTTATGAGTGTGCTTTCAGTCTGGCAACATCTTCAAAGAAAAGTACTTGCAAAGCAATATTTGCTATTTAAAAACTAGCTGAAGGACAGGTGTGAATTATTTACAAAAGGATGCACATGATATCTGATAGTCATAAAAATTACACATCCACTGTATAAACATGATCTATATTTCACAACACATATCTTCCCCTCCCCTTCCATGGAACAAATGCTTCCTTCATAAAGAGCTTGCATTTATAATTCCATTTACTAAAAAAAGAGTTCTTTATAGTTTCTTGCAAGAGTATGGAACTTCTCTGAGGTTTCAAAATTTTGTCCTCACTTTTTCATGTGATTGTCCAACTTTAAAAGAAGATGTGTATGGACAAAATAGATCTTGAGAAGGCCAGTATGAGACAGAGAAATAAGCAAAGAAATGATAGTATGGAAAATACCAATGGAAGGTTCCTAAGGAATGGTTTTACCTGTCAGATGGTTAAATTCTTTGAAAGAGATTTCTACCTAACTAATTTCACTAGTCGACCTCTGTTGTTCCCATAAGGACAAAATTTAACATCTGTTTTGTGATATGGAATGCTTCAAAGCAAACTCTAAGCAAAGACATTGGAGGTTTGCCACTAGTGGTAGGTTTCACTGGTACCTTTCTAGCAGTAAAAGCCCAAAATACAGGCCTGCCATTTTGTTCTCCCTGCAGTGAAGCAGCTACTCCACACAGTCCATAAAGGGTGCAGTTGGCAAAAGAGATTCAAATTTTCTGCTTTGGTAGTAGAAAATTAACAAAATTGACCATACTTTTTTCTTGATGTTTTTGGGTGGGTTTTTTTGGTTTTTTGTTGCTTTGGTTTTTTTGTGTGTGGTTTTTGGTTTTTGTTTTTTTTTCTTTTTGGTTTTTTTTTTTTACTTTTTTTTTTTTTTTACATCAGTTACTATGCAGTAACATTTTCCTTACTTCAATATTTGTATCATTTTGGCTCACACCTCTTTCCCGTAACAGCATTATAATAGCTCAGTGGTTTGGATGGAGATGATACATCTTTAAATATCATGTCAAAAATCAGCCTCAATAGTTCAAAGAACTGTTTTGGCATTGGATCAAAATTCACTCAAAAAATGTAAGCTTATATTTATACAATAAACTGTGCTAAACAATGTAATTGTGGTTCATCATGTCAACTTGAATAAACTTGAAAGTTTTCACCATTTTTAATGCCATTGTAAAAATGTACCAAATGTGAAAAACTGAATTCTGTGTATTTTCTATTGAACCACAAAAGAAGTCCAGATAATACTAAGGGTCTCACTTAAAAACCACAAACTCCTGAGAATTTAGAGTCAATACTAAAAATACAGTCTTAACTTATTTTGTTGCATTTAGGTACTGAAGAGGTGGAACTACCTACACAGAACGGGGTTAGTTAAGGATCCTAAACAGAGTTTGAAAATATCCACAGACGCACCATTATATGTCGCCAGTCCCATTTACGGATACTGCTATATTAATGACACAATATTTGTTTTAGAGGCCACCAAATATCTTTGCCAGATTAAACATTTGTAATCTGGATCCAACTTTAATATACTCTTTCAAATGGGAAAGCCACAAACAGCTATAGGCAACATCAACACAGTCTCCCTCAATCTGTTAATTTGTCAGAATTACAGACAGGGTAGAGCCAATAATAATAAGCACCTTCCATGAGGACATTAATTAGAATGTTAAAATAATGAGACTCCCTGCTATAAACAAATCTGAGTTTAGTGAGTTGGAACAAAAATCCTACACTGTTTCAACAAAAGATTGGCAGTAAACAGATCAGTCCAGAGAAATGAGAGCAGACTATAAACCCCCTTCCCTCCTTTTATCCAAAGATGCTCATGATCTGCAACTTTGGAATACACCTGGCCATCTTCTCTTCTTATGACTTGGTCCTTGCTTCCCTCTTTAGGCATATCTGCAGAGTATATCTGCTCACTTAAACATAGAATATAACTCTCTAAGCCCAGTGGTGGTCCACTTCCCTTCCTTAGGTGGAATTAAAGGGATTGTCCCGTGTTTTCTTTACAGCCACTGGATTTGCTTTTTCAATTCCATGGGCTTTCAGTGACATAGCAATAAGGAAAACAATAAGGAGAAGAAAGTGGGAAAACAGTATGAAATAGAACATTAATCTGTACCAATTTCAGCAGTAGAGACCATTTTCTGAACAAGGGTTGTGTTTTGGACTAGTGGGCTAGATTAGTGATACAAAAATGGGACATCTGCCCATGATACTGAGCTCAGTGGTAAATAGCTCATTTTCTGTGAAACTCTTCCTTATTCCCTCCCCTCCCGTTCTGGTATTTCTGTCCTATGCTCTTAAAGAGGAGTTCTTCTGCTAAAGCAAAACATTTTCAGTGAAAAATTGTCTTTGTAGCAAAAGGTTAATTGTTGCAAGGTTTGAAATTTTAAGGTTGAAAATGGATATGCATTTGGGATCTGTGCATATTATTGCTGAAATGTCTGTGTGGCAATATAGCAATTCTATTTGAGTCTCGTACCTGCCTCACCAGGTATAAATGTTCAAAAGCCACTGTGGGACAACCCTCTCACAAAAGGCAAAAAGCAAACTAACAGCAGATATTAGGCTGGTGTTTTCCATAAAAATTTGCACTGAGATTGCATGGAAATAAAGGAGAAGCTCAATCTGTAAGGGGAGTTTTGCTTTCAGTCTGCTTACTCAATATACTATAGCCCAAAATGGAGTACTGTACATTTTTGATTACTATTTTGTCTTTTTTGTTTATCTCTGCATTGCCTGATGTATTGTTTTTGCATGGCCTGGATTTTTCTAGTGGGGGGGCTGCAGGGGTGGCTTCTGTGAGAAGCTGCTAGAAACTTCTTCCATGTCCAGCAGAGCCAATCTCTGGTGCTCCAAAGATGGACATTCCACTGGCCAAGGTAATAAAAAAACCCAAAAAGTTGATTAAATGTGGCCAGAGAAGAGTGGAGTTGGAACACTGCAGACACCAAGGGCAGTGCAGAAGGAGAGGCAGCAGGTGCTCCAGGCACCAGAGCTGGGATCCCTGTGCAGCCCATGATGGCCATGGTAAAGAAGCTGTGCCCCTGCAGCCCATGGAGATCCACGGGGATGCAGGGATTTGCCTGCAGCCTGAGGAGGAGCCCCATACCAGAGGAGGTGAGAGGAGGCTGTGACCCTATGGGAGACCTGTGGAGAGAGGGGCCCTGTTCCTATACTGGAGCAGCCTGGCCTCGAAGGACTGCACCCCATGGAACAGTCACCCATGCTGCAGCAGCTTGGGCATGGACTGTTGCCCATGGGATGGAGTCACACTGCAGCAGGTCACAGGGAGTTGTTGCTCATGAGATGGACACACATTGGGGAAGTTCATGGAGAACTGTCTCCCATTGGAGGCACCCCACAGTGGAGCAGGGGAAGGACTCCTCTCCCTGAGCAGCAGAAATCATGGGTGATGAAGTAACCATAACTCCCATGCCCTGTCTCCCATACCCCAGCAATGCTGCTGGGGTAAGAGGTAGCACTGAAAGGAAGGAAGATGTTTTTTAAGGGCTTAATGTAATTTTCATTATCTTGCTCTAATTTTATTAGTAATAAATTAGTTTAATATCTGTAAGTTAAACCTGTTTTGCCCATGATAGTATTTGATGAGTGATCTCTCCCAGTCTTTATCTCAACCCATGAACCCTTTGTTATATTTGTTATATATCAAAGGAGAGTGAGTGAGCAGCTTTGGTGGGTGCCTGGCACGAGGCCAGCATGAACCCACAACACCTGACAATGCAGTCATTATTGTTTTTAGACAGTACATATTGACAATTAGGGACATGGTTTCATGGTACACTTGGCAGTGTGAGGTTGCCAGTTGCACTGAATCATCTTCAGGATCTTGTCCCACCTAAATGGTTCTGTGATCCTCATAATCCTGTCAGTCAGTGAAGGCCAGAGAGAACAGAGGTGGGAGGTTGCAATAGATTAAGATGGTTGAACAGGTAGAATAAATAAGCAGAAAATGGGTTGGAGAAGGGGCTGGTGGGACTGGATGCTAGAAAACAAAGATTGAAGTTTGATAATTGCAGCATTTTTTAACATTTGGAGAAAGAATAAGGAAGAAGACAACAGAAGAGAGGAAACCTACTTGCAGAGCACCGCAAGCGAAGCATTAGTTCTGCCTTATTTAGCCCACATACAGAAATCTGTGGAAATTACATGGTGTAATGTCACGCAAAATACCTGCAATTATAGTGAAGCATTTTCAGATTTGTTTGGGAAAAAACTCCTGATGATCATAGTGATAGTTTGCCTTTCTCCAAATTAAGCAAAACAATGGCTATATCTGTAAAATCAGAGTTTTGGGCTGCTCTGATCAAGAGCTTTGTGTTTGCGGCCCATGTGTTACAGAACAGGGTGCCCTGTACTGCATGGGGGTTTTAAATCATAATTATAGTGGTTATTTTTTTTCATTATTTGATGTTAAAATAAACTTGCAGTCCACTTCCTTATCTTTTAGACAGCATAAGATTCATAAATCCTCCCTTTTCTGCCTCACTCTCTAACATCTGTATAAGGATGCCTGTGTTCTGTCACTTCTCCAAAGGCATTGAACATGCTCCAACACTGAACATGCTCCAAGCAGGGCAATTGAGTCCAGCAACTCTGGCACACCCAGATGTGGGGATGCACTGTGAGTGATGGTATAATTATTTGCCTCTGTTTTCAAACTGCAGCTTCCTGAACTGCTGCATGATGAAGTGGAGCACCTGGAAGTGCTCAGGATAGGCAGGTGCCTGAACAATACTGATCTAAACACTAAGAAATGGGGGGTAGCAGTTAAGCGCATTTAGACACACCCAGATGGAGAGACACGGGGAGGGACTCCTAATACTGAAGAGAGATTTACTTCCTTCCTTACTCCCTTGCCTTACTCCTTGAATCATGTACATTGGGTCAAATAGGAAGTGATCAGCACAATAGGCAGCAAAAAAAAAACAACTGGGATATTTACCTGCATTCCAATATTGAAGTATGCAAATCCTGATAAGGTTCTTTTCAGTATGGGAGTCAGTGCTGCTAAAATGATGGCTCCCAACTAAAAGTCCAGCTTGTATACAGAGGAGCTACAAAAACGATTCCCTAATACAACATCTTAACCTTAAAATGAACAAAATTTCTGCAAAACAGAGTTTCTTCCATTTAGGACAATGTTAGAGGCCTGTTTGTGTAGTTCACTAGAAAGCAGTGAAGTTTGGAAAAAATCATATGTGTGGAAGCCACTTTGTAGTGAACTCATTAAAACTCTTCAGATTTGTCTTTTTGGAGTTGAGACATGTTCTTATTGTGTATAATAGTCTGCAAGCACACAGTCCAGACCATGTTGGCACTGAAGTACTTGGGTTTTTTTGTTTTGCTGCTTGGTTGTTTTACTGTGGTTACTTTATTAGTGGATCCATACTGTGTGCAACATATGTGCATATGTTGCACCTAGAAAGATCATAGCTGGAGGGCGTAACATTGAATTATAAAATTAGTTTTGAGTGCTGTTATTGATATCTCTCTTCTTTAAAAGAAGGTGCTCTTGAGAATCCTGGTAGATTGGGAAAGAAATCAACTAGTTTATAGGTGTGCATTACATTTTTTTAACTTTTTTAGGAGCTCAGATAGCCAACAGATTTGAAAACTCAAACTCTGTTAAAGTGCTCGAACACATATATTTTCATCCAATGGTTAAAATTGCATATTGAAGAGTATTTCTAGAAGAATCTCTAAAGAAAAAAGGTCCTCATATTCTGTCTTATTTCCTCATCCATGAAAGAAGCTGGTTAGTGTTCTCACATATGCCAGGCCGTTTTTAACCAACATTTGTACATGTGCAGCCAGCAATTAGAGAAAGTTGCAGGACATCCAGAGACACATAAGAAAGTCTCTGCCTCTTCTAGTAAAGCAGAAATGGACTCCAACAAACAAATATTTATTCAGATCTGTGAGTCACAGATGCTTTAACTTCAGGTTACAGCTTCGTCTTCAAGCCTGCAAAGTTCATCCAGTTCATATTTGCCAACTGCAGCACTGCAGTGTGTGCTCTTTTGCTTTGCTCCAAAAGCAGAATGATTTTGATTCCAATTGATTCAATGTCTCTTTTAGGTAAAGATATAGGAATCATTTATGTAGAGAATTTGATGATGTACATTTAAGAACTTATTTAATTTTTCCAATATATGACATAAAGAAAAAGAGCAAGCTTTGGCCTGTTTGTTATTTCTGTGCCTGATCTGAATTTGACATATTCTTGTACTCACTGACTGATCCAACACCTACTGAAGTTAGTGGAAGGATTGTGTTCTTTTTCCATAATAGATGCTCTCAAATTACTTTATTTGTGATGTGCTAAAGTAAAATAATTTCTCTCGTGTTCATTAAAAAACAAGAAAATTATTATATATAGAAAAAAATTCTTAAAATGTGACAAAATTTAAAATTCATAAATCAAATTTTTTCCAAGGCAGTTAATATACAGAATCTTCAAAAAATTAGTCATTTAAAATACTCAGATGGTTCAGAAGACATGGCTGTGTTCACAGGGTATAATTTTTGGTGATGTGGTACGAGAGTTGCTGTCTATGGGGTGTAATGATCTGTGACCACAGACAAACTGACCCCAGGATCATCAGCCAGCCACAAACACAGCACTGGGATTTAAATGTGGCTTCCAAAACCACAGACCTCCACCCAGTGAGCTAAAACAGCAACTCTACTAGATCAGCTAATAGAGGTCTGATGAGCAAACAAACAAGGAGATGCATCTTGTTTTCACTGCAGCACATGTGTACTTCAGTGATCACATCATTAGCAGGTACCAGAAGGTTAAGCAAAATAAAAACTTCTCACACAGATCTATATTTGACAGCAGCCTTGGGATATGCTTGGTCTCTTTTGAAATAGATGAGCATTCTTCTTGGCTAACGGCTCCTCTGGAGTCTCTTCTCAGCCCTGCCTAATTCATAATGGTTCAGTGTTTTCTGTCTCTAGAGGTGGAGTGCTGTGATAGAGCCAAATAAACAGGAAAGTAATGGATGTACTGTAGAAAACTGAAAATGCAAAAGGCAAAGTAGCAAGTCTGCTAAATCCATGACTCTTATGCAATGGAAGAAGAATAAAAAAAGAAAACTAAAGAGGGAGAAAGGGTATAATTTTCTGTATCATACAACATTATCAGCTCCAACAAAGAAATCCTCCCCTGACAGGTTTCCATAAGAGCATATTAAAATTGGAGAAAGCAAAATGCTTCATCTGGGTAGCCTTCAACAAGAGCCTTTGTCATTCTTGTCAACTCACTTGTGGAGCTATTACAATAAAGTTACCCAAAGACAATATTTACAAATACTCAACATCCACATTAAATATGAAGTGAGAAGGAAGGTGAAAAAAAAATCCTATTTGGAGGAAACACAGAAAAACAAAAAGCAAATTATACCATGATATTGCAGAAATGTGACTGGCTGGAAATTAAAAAAAAAAAATTAAAAGTGCACTCACATTCTCCCTTGATGTCTACATTAAAAATCTAATCCCAAAGGATTTGGAATGAGTTTGTTCATCTTGTTCAATTAGCTCTGTTCTGAGTTTTGTTAAGAGATGTGTTCCTTAGATAAATTTTTTCAGAAACCTTCCAAGTAATTTCAGGCAAAAACATATAAAATCAACAAGTAATAGTCAGATCTTCAATGGGTATAAAATCAGAACTCAATTAAATCTGTCATTCTGGATCAGGAGAAGAACTACTCTTAAAAAAAAAAAAAGCAACTCTAATTTTTTTTTCTCCATGCATCCAGTCTTCTGACTGCCTGTTAAACTGTTATCTGACCATTAGACATTCAATGGCTACTTAAGCATCTAAATTCAAGAAAAACTTAATCTCAAGTAAATTCTGGCAATCACAAACCTAGGACTACCAAAACTTATCTCATTTGGAGCCTGTACTTCCATTGCTAATGTTCCATGGAGCTGAAACCCTTTTACTGGGTATGTACATATCCGCCTGAAATCTGGCAGCAGCAGACTTGAGTTCCTCTCTCAAAGCTCAACTCCTTTAGGACTCATAAAATGCACATTCCTCCACTTCTCCCAAAATACACTTTGATTTGGTAGATGATCATACTTATCAACACTTGCCCATTCCCCCCTTTGCACACATTCCCAAGCTAGATGAAAGAGTAACTCCTGTTTTACTCAACAGGCCAGTCATTAAAGATCTGGGTGATTTTAGCATTTTTCATCCCTCCTTCATCAGAAGTTTCTTCCCACTCTATAAACATCCAGGCTGTGGAGTATTTCAGGGTTATCTGTGTGTCACTATGGCAGAGCCTGGCACTAAATTCTTGCATTACCACAGCATCCTGGAGCTGAGGTTTTAATCACCATTCAGGCAGGGGCAGGGACTAGACTTTGAATCCAATCACCATGCACAAAACAAGGATACTGAGAAGTGACACAGATCTCTACTAAAACCATATTCTGATCTGCTGTTTTGGGAAGGACTGATCTGTTCACATTATCCACGTGGATTAAATATCAACCAGAAAAGTCTTGAGAATTTATAACTTTGCCTACAGTTATATTTAGAGTCAAGTTATTTATTCCAGCAACAATAATTTTTTTCTGGCGAATGGAGTTAAAAAAGGCTGGTTTTGCTGATTTGAACCTCTATAAAAATAGTCAGTGTATTAATTTATTTTGGATTTTGTTTTTGAACAAAAGTCTCTACATCAATCACTGAAAATATGGAATATTTTATATACATAGTGTAACATAATGTGTGTATACTGTAACAAAATAGTTCTCTAAAACATTGGATACAGGAGGAGCAAAGGCAGAATTATTTTTGCATAGAAACATAAGTTTTCCTACTGAAATAGTTTGGACCATACTTTGCTTCTGGGTTAGCAGAGGAAATAACAACAAAAAAATTCCTTCAGAAATTGTGAATGATACCTGAGAAGTTCCAGGAATTTGCTATCAAATACAAATTCAGTACCTTCTGAAAGAAATTAATAACATTAATCTCAGATCAAAAGTCTTCCTCCCTCAGGAATGGTCACTGTCTATTCTTAAAAGATGATAATTGTGCTAAATTCTGCTTTTCTACCTGTTAAGCCACAAAAATGTGACTAAAAAGCTCTTCCCTAATGCCTCTACAATGAGACACAGTAGTTCAATGCCATGAAAGGTTTGATATCACTGATGGTTTCCTATCCGTACAAAGAGGTTTAGAATTTTTCCAGTTGATGGAAGTTTTTTCCCCTTTAATGAGCATCATGTTTATGATGTCCTTCTGCCAGCTCCAGGGATGAAACAGCTACAGATTAATGTCATTCTCTCCAACAGAGATGCTGGAGTAATATTAAAAGAAGCTCTCTCTTATTCAGCACTATAAATGAAGTTACATTGTGGAACTGCTGGGCCTTTTCCATATCTTGACTGCCTGGAGTTCCCCCCAGTCTTGTGGTGAGGGCACAAGGCAATTGCCAAGGAGCTAATGGTCTTGGATACAAGGGGAGGGGCCAGTTAAAATAAAATAAAAAAAAAAAAAGGAAGTGTTCAATTAACACCTATTTAGCTTTTATAATAATTCTCAGGCATAATTATACTGTCTGGTGAGAGATGTATGTGTCTCGTTAACAGCATTACATATATTTATTAATGTTTTGGCAAGAGAGATAGATTCCTAGAATTTTTCATAATGACAAGCTTGCAGTTTTGCAGTTGTTAACTTCACCCTACATTCTTGTGATGGCACTTTATTCCAATATTTTCATACTTCTTTTCCTACAAATAACTCAGTTGGAAATACAAGATTGTTTTGAAACTGTTGAAAATAAACATCTCTTTGTGTTTCTCAGTAGGAGACTTGCTTTGAACTTACTCATGGTTTTCAAACTATTTCTTCAGAGTGCCTCAGGTCCAAGCTTTCTTTTCCTGCAGCTTGATATTCAAAAAATGGAGCACTTTACAAGCTACACTAAAAACAAGCAGTTTCAGACTCCTAATGCAACTGCTACGGTACAGCATATTTTCCCTGCAAATCCACACGTGCTCAGATGCAATGACCTCTTCACAGAGCTGAGCAGATGCTAAAATGTCCCTATGATGCTCTTACAGTGATTTCTGAATTCTGTCTCCTGTGGCTTCAACAAGCTCCTCATGTAACAATCAACCATGAGAGGAAACTTTCAGGGCAAATTTTAGCATAAAACACTGATGTCAAAGAAAGAAATATCCTTGCTGTAATTTTTTCATTAAGGTCCTATAATTAGTCAGATGTAATGTGATCAGTAAGAATTTCATTTACTCTGCCTTCTTAAGTAATTTGGACCCTGACTAAGCTCTTCTCCCTTAATGTCCTAGGATGGGCTTCTTACCTCTTATGCTAGCATTTCTGGGGGACATAGCTTAGCAGTAGCATGGTGGCTTGGGGACAACAGTTGGATTTGATGATCTTAGAGGGCCTTTCCAACCTTAGTGATTTTATGATTCTTTTCTCAAAGGACATTTCAGTTCCTCACCCAGCACAAGATGTTTCACACTCCCAATGCATTCCTCAAGTGACTGAAAGCAAGGCCATAAGTTCTTCAGGAAGGACGTTAAAAATTCTGCAGTGCCCATACTCAATACAGCACAATGATTCCAGTGGGTCCTCAGTAAATGGGAACACAGGGTCAAGAGTCTGAGGATGTGAGGTATTCCAGCAGCAATTCCCAAATTAAGTGAGAAGAGAGAAGAGAAACAAGAAGAAAACCCCATGGTGGCACATAGACAGGCCTAGTAGAAGACAGCAGCAACCATTACACTCTGTTACACTCCTCCCACTCCTCACTGTAAACTCAATGTGCTTCCATGATGCAGAAGGGAGTTGGAGCCAGGGTCCCGCTGCTTCAAGAAGGCCAAACTGTCCTCTTTGAGAATTGCACAACTTTGTCTTTTCACTCACACATGGCCCTTGGCAGGTGAAAGCCTGCCAACTAGCAGTGTTACAGCTGCAGGGCAAACAGGGAAAGCAAGAGTTCCCACATGCTAACTGAGTGTTGCTGTTTTCTCTTTTGCAGGGTAGAAGAACCTTGAGAGATTGGAGAGGTGGGCAGAGGAGTACTGTCACAAATTCAACAGAGACAAATGCAGGGTCCTGCCCCTGGTGAGGAATAACCCCACACACCAGTACAGGCTGGAGGCTGATTTGCTGGAAAGTAGGTCTGCAGAGCTGAGAGTCCTGGTGGACAATAACTTGTCCATGAGATAGCAGTGTGTCCTTGGGGCCAAGAAGGACAATGGTATCCTGGGGAGCATTAGGAAGAGCAGCGCCAGCAGGTCAAAGGAGGTGATCCTGCCCCTGTACTTCATCCTAGTGAGACCACATCTACAGTGCTGTGTCCAGTTCTGGGCTCCTCAGGACAAGAGAGACACAGAACATCTGGAGTGGGTTCAACTAAGAGCAACAAAGATGACTGGGGGACGGGAGCATCTCTCTTATATGGAAAAGCTGCAAGGGTTGGCCCTGTTCAGCCTCAGGAAGAGACAACTGAGGGAAGACCCCATTTATGTCTATGGGTATCTGAAGGGATGGTGTCAAGAGGCTGGAGCCAGGCTCTGCTCAGTGGTGACAAACAGTAGGGGAAGAGGCAATGGGCAGAAACTGATGTACAGGAAGTTCCACCTGAATGTGAAGATCTTTACTGTGCAGGTGGCTGAGCACTAGAACTGATTGCCCAGAGAAGTGGGAGAGTTTCCCTTACTGGAGATATTCAGGAACCATCTGGATAGCAATCCTGTGCCATGTGCTCTAGGGTGATCTTGCTTGAGCAGTGAGGTTGGACCAGAGGGCCCCACTGTGATCCCTTTCAAACTGACTCAGTCTGTGATTTTTGATTTCAGAGGACTGCTGTTTGACAGGATCTTTTAGAAGAATCACCTGGGCTTTCGCAGAGGGCTGGTAAACAAATTGTTCCTGTAAGGTGTTGACAGGGAATTTCCAACCAGCCTGCTAAAACTACTCTCATAACTCTTTACTCTTCTACCATGTTAACAGAAATTTTGGGTTTATTTCATGAAAAATGGTATTGTTCTTACAGAATAAGTATTAGGGGTTTTACAGTTGGCTGTTTAATAGTATTTTGCAATACTTGATTATAAGATATGTTAATAAATAATGAGAGGAAATTTAAACTAGTGAAATTTGAAAATTGCAAAACTAAAATGACATAGCTGGAAGATACCCAATCATTAACACTGCAGGAGTAGCACAATGTAAAATACATTGCATAATCTCAACTTTTTGTTAGTCCAAAACAAATATCCCACAATTACGCAGCAATAAAGAAACATAAAATATAAACTTTGTCTAATACAGTTTCTGAAAAGATAATTCATATATTGTCTGACTTGAAGTGATGACAGCTGTAGTTCTCTATTTACACATAGTTGTCTAGAACACTTTGTTTTAAGGAAGAAGGGTGGGTGGTGAAATTACCTTTGTTTAGTCATACTGATTTCCACGTGATCTTCAAGATACTCACCCCTCATTAAGCTGAGAACAAGAAGGCTCATTATGTGGTGAAATCTTAGTTTGGAAACTTTGGGATTATTTTCTTCACATTTTCAACTCATATGACTGTAATAAACACTGTTCACTAAAGATGCAGCATTAAAGCTGCACATCACAGTCCATCACAGATGGACTCATGTTAGTAATACAGCATGAGATACTGGCCAGAATACACAAAAATAGACTGAGAAACCTTTTAAATTTAAGCTGTCTAATAAAGGGCTCTTTTGTTTAAAAGTACTGTATTTATATTAAAAAATATATCAATGTAGGCCACACAGATTTTAATGACACTTTTTTCAAATGTGTCCATGCCCACTTCTCCAGTGTTATGGCTCTCTCCTTCTCATTCCTATAGTTCCCCCAAAAACTTGAATCTGTCTTTTTTAATTAATTGACTGAATTCAGATTACAGGGGTTCACAGAGACTAGCTCTCCCTGCTGTAGATATAACTCCTTCTGTCTATATAAAATGGATCTTATTAGTTTCCCTTTTCTCTAGAGGAATGCAGACAGTGGAGGGGAGGTTATATGTAGCAGACCATGTCTGGATGTCACTGTACTGTTGATGACAAAGCTGTCAGCTTCTCCCCTCTGCTTCAAACAAAGCACAGGAACATCACATGGTGAAACTGAAGGATTATGAATTTTCCTCCTTCCCTGAAAATCTTTAGTAGGCTAAACATCTGAAAGCTCAAGTTTGAACTATGTTTTGTTTTCTAAAAGAAGGATTCATTGATTCATTGATTCATTGAAATATTGCTTGAGAGAATGACTCTATCATGTCCTCAGTAAAACTCCTTTGACTGAAAATTGCTTTAATTCACATAAAATATTGAATAAAAGTTGGAACTTTTTTGTATTTATCATCGTCAGTTTCTGAAGGTTGGCCAGAAGGAGTCTCTTCGTCCCACCAAGGGCATTGACAAAGTACACTCCACTACTGGTAAAGAGGTGAGAAATATGAAATGTAGGAAGATAATGAAAAGTACTGGGATGAGCAAGATATCCCAGATTAGAAAAAAAAAAAATGGGTTTTGTTATTTTAAGTTATTCAATTTTTCAATAATGAGTAAGGACAGAGAGGCATTCTCCATGTCTGTGAGGCAGGACAGACTCAGTCAGGACTAGGGGTAGGACACACAAGTACTTGATACGATGTTCCAGCTGTGGGAATGAATGACAACTGCTTCTTATAGCAGAGAAAATGGGTGTATGAGGCTGAATATTCTCAGGCCCCAGAAATATGTGCTGCATATGAATTCTGCAGCAAAAAGATCAGTAAGCAGAGAGGCAGACAGAATATCTAGATCTGCTCATTTTCTTCTCCTACAGGTGAGGAAACCAGGGACCTTTGTGCTGAAAGGAACAGAGTAATGCTTAATGGTAAAAAAAAATGGTGTAGGAGGAGAAAAACGTGAAATGAAAAAGCCAAAATTCCCCTTCATTCCCTTTAACAGGAGCTGGTTTTAGGGGAAGGAAGCAAGCCAATTGCCTGGAAAAAAAACCCATGAGATTTCTTAAAGATAAAATTGAGCAGCAATACATGTTGTCCAACATGCATGTAGAAGGAAACAGAAGCAATGCCACGTCCTTTGCCCTTGGGGGGAGGTGGGTACACATTGCAGTCTTGCTTTGTCTTCATTTTTACCCATAGATGTTTTCTCATTCTTAGAAGAGGTATAAAGATCAGAAGTTAGAACTTTTCTCCCTGTGAAGGGAGGACCAGCCTAACATGATATAACTTTTTTCTTTTGCTCAGTAGTAGTCGTGTGCTTCATGCAACCAACTTGTCTTGTACCTTCACTGCATTTGGAAAAAGTGTTTTGTGTTGGAACTATTCTGCTGCACTTTCCTTCAGTACAGTTTGGCTTCTATGATCTTTTTTTTTTTTTTTTTTTTAAAAAGGATAAAATAAATCTTCTCTCCCTGACTGGCTATTAGAGGGCTGAATGTTTTTCAAAAGGAAAAGTTGAAATAACAGTCATAATGACAGAGTGATATAGAATGTGGGAGAAAGTTTATTTTGGTATGCAAAACTGGGCCATAGAATTACAAGTTAGAGGGATTAAAAATGATTTTACCAAAAATGGTTTATCTTTGCCAGGAGATAATATAAGCTAGAGGTTTCTTTTAACTGTCACTCCAGTTAAATCTAATGTGCATGTTTCTATCATCTTTGTGTTTATTCTGCCTCTTACTCTTTCGGCAATTCCTCCTTCTCTCACTTTCTCTGATTTCTGCCTTCTCTTGGCTTTCTGCTATATGCCTGCTACATTCTCATCCTGCTTTGCTGATCAGATCCTGCAGTCAAATCCCTACTTCTTACTTCTCCTTACTTGTATTGATCTACCAGATTCATTTTTATGCAAAATCTATCAGCAATTTAATCTATGTACAAACAGCTCCCAAACCATATTTTTTTTTATTTCTTCCTCAAATTCTAATCCTTATATCCAGTCAGATTTATATATATTTTTTTTTTTTTTTGCCTTTAAAATCACCTTCTGATTCAGGGACTAGGTGAGAGAAATCACAGAAAAAAAAATCAGTTGAATCTTACTTTCCCTTTTTTAGAATATATAGAGTCCAGGAGCACAGTTCAGATGTTTGCAGATCTTAAGATTCTGAAATAGAAAGGGAAGCTACTTGCCAAAGGAAGTGGCAGGCAAGTTTTTGAAACATATCTGAGCATGCCCATGTCAATCTCAGAACTGATACAAAAGTATGAACAATAAGATTCCTTCTACTAAGTGAGCTAGTTTCTCTTCTCAAAAGATGCTCAACTCAAAAAGATATTTTCATCTTGATGAAGGAGCAGGAAACTAGTTACGAAAAATCTGATCTGAAGGTTGCTTGGTAGAGTTTTGTCTGTTTAATTTTCAGTGGGGCATGTCAAGAATGAGACCTGCCAGATGCCTAGGAACTGTCATCTCTTACCTTTTTATCTATATAAGTTATTTATCCAACTGTATTTCATCAAGGTTTTTTTTCCTGTTGCTTTCTTAATGAACATGCTTCTTTGCAAACTATTTCAGCTGCTAATACTGCCATGATGCCATCCATCGTACCTACAGTCAGCTTACATTCCTAATTCAAAGTGAAGTGACTGATACAAAATCAATTTTTTAAGCCAAACAAATTTACCATCCCATGGTTATAACTAGAAGGAAGACCAAGAGCACAAGACAGAGAATTGGGTTTGGATGCCATCTCTTCTAGCACATCTTTGTGTCACACAGTTTAGTAGAGAGCAACTATTTCTTCATTATCCCTAAACATAATAGCTTCCTCAGGGTATAGACTCCCTGACTTTTTGTACAATATAGTTTTCAAAAACTTTGATTCTCCCTAATAATTAATTCTGGCGGCCAGTGGTTAGTTGTGCTGTTGAAGATAAATTGGCAAATTTTTCATCTTCTTCACAATGTCAGATGTGCTGTTTTTAAAACCAGCAGGAAATTACACTCCAAATCATCCACTCCCCTTCCCCACCCCTTCTGATAAAGGAGGGACAAAAAAGGAGTGACTATGGGTTGAGATAAGTATTTACTTATTATAAGCACAAACCAATGGAATAAGAGCAGAGAAGAAGAGTCAGAGTGTTAGAGACTGTGAAAAAGGTAATTTGTGACTGCACAGTAGCAAGATGGTAGCCTTGCTCTGGATACCCTCAGATATCATTAGTATTTCGTTAGTGAAATTTTGGCCTTCTCCACATATGTTCTATCTTCTTATCAGCTTTCACAGACCACAGACATGGTGGCACGACATGACATGACAGGAAAGGGAAAAATCTGCAGTGCTTGCTCCCACCACACACACTTTTGGGAAGAGCTGAACCAACTTCTACTGGAGTCACTGGCAAACTTTGCTACTTGGGATAGTGCCAGATCAGATATATGGAGCTGAGCTTAATTGAAAGCCATTTAATTTAAAGGATGGGATAGAACAAGAAAGAACACCTCTGGTTATTAAAGCATCTGCACAAACAAAAGAAAACTCATCTGGTGCTATAAATCAAATGGCAAATAAGGAAAATGTGTGTTTTAATTGCAGGAAAACCAAAATCATCCTGTTGCAATAGTAGCAAACTGATTGCACTTGCACTTAGATTTTCTGATGGCACATTCTTTTCAATATAAACTCTCTTCATGTTCCTGCAGCTTGCACAAACCTAGGTGTCAAGGGTAGGAGTGGAACAAGCCTCAGTGCTTTCACCGTACAGCTTATGGGTAGGTAGAGACACACAGAACTATTTTCTTTGGGTTTATCAGACCATGCTTTCATTTGGCATCATTTACAGACAAGGTTCCCAAAGTGTTGCTTGCAGGACACTCACTGGTGGTCCATGAAGGATTAGCTCATCACACAGTGCACATTTTGCTGCCTTTCTTTTCCTTTCTTCTCCTTTCTAATAAGACAGCTAAATCTGGATTCAGTGCTTTGCTAGCGCTCCTTCTCAGGGCAAGAAAATACTGTACTACTTGCTGGAATGTTACAGGTTTCTGAATGCATTGGTTTCATTGGTTTATAAAGTTTATCAGTTCTTCTACTGGCATCTCCTGAAAGCTAAAAGCTGGCCCTCCTTAGCTATCTGGCAAGCACCTGGTGCACAGCAATAGGAAATTATAATACTTGTGTTCTTTTTTTAAAAAATGACAAGGAGGCAATACAAAAACAAATCACAGTAATGTACAATTATTCCAGCCTTGGTTTGTGCACAGTCAGCATGCTGAGATCTTCCAAGCCAAGAGGATTTTTTCCTTGCTTTTAAAGAAAGATTTATTCATAAGGGTGAAGAGGGCAAATTCCCAACATTTCAGCCCTCAGCTGGCTTTTGTCAAGGGTTCCTCATGCACACACATGGTGAATCTTGGCTAAGGTGCCGGGGAAAAAAGTTATGAAGTAAATTCTATGGATTAATATATACTCTTTGTAGTAATGTTAAGGTTTGCCAAACTTTTCATGGATGAGGAATGTCAAAGCTTAGGAATATATGCAGATCCAAATATATTTTTACATGCACAGATAAATAGCATAGTCTTTGTTTTTCTACCATGACTTTACCATTGTATTATCTTACTTTGCCATTAATCCCACTACATAAAGTCAGTAACCCTTTCAACTACACAGCTGGAATAAAAGTAGCAAAATCTCAAAATCTGGCCTTCCATGACCCGAGCACTACAGAGCCCACACCCCTAACACCCCATGGCTCTTACCCCACCCTATCTGTAGGGTAAGATCCATGCTTATCAGATGAGGGTCTCCTTCACTTTAACTGTAGAAAACATCCAAGAGAGTGCACTAATGATGTTTAAAAATCATTCCGATTAATTTCTACTTCCTTTTTTGAATTTTTTCTGCATGAATAGTGCACACTTCAGAGCTGGCTCCTACCTAGCAATTCTGGGGACTTGCTCAGCCTATGCAAAGTTTAGACATGAAGTGATACCCCTACCCTCAGGTAAGATGCACACTATTCCATAGCAGGTGGTGGATTCTAGTCTGTGTTCCTTGAAATGATGCATTTTACATTCTATCTTTAAAAATAAAGATAATGCATAATGTTAGACATTTTGCACTGTGTAATGTTAGACATTATGCATGCCAAAATCACTGTCCACAGCAGCCACAGTCCTGAGAGCAGGGGCTGAGATTTGTAGCTCTTCCAGTTAGATATCCAAACCACCACTTTTGTTTTCCCTTTGGCCTCTTACATGACTCTTCTACACCTGTCTGTGCAGTTGTAGATCCTTGCCAATGATTTTTCACAATGCTCTTCTGCACTTACAGAAAGCTTTATTTGGGAGTCTACAGAAAGTGTGATAAAGGGCTTGAATCCCCTCTGGACAAGGATAAAAGTAATTCTGAGGCTCCTACTTCTCATAAGGGTTATCTAAAAAAGAATAGATAGTATGTAAAAAACCTAAACATTTACATAAGCAGCACTTTCTGCCAAAACTTCAGCCTCTTCTCTTCTTCCTAGACAGCAAAGGAACAAACTCCATGCTCTGTACCTTTTCTGAGCCCTCTGTTTCTTCTTCTAGGAAGAAGGCTCTAGCCCTCAATACTTGGGATGTCAAAATTCAGTTTTCCTTTTACCATTGAAAACAGGTGAACATGCTCTGCTTCTATGCAATCTCATCTATATAACAACATTGTCAGTAGAAAGAAAGAATTATCAGCCACTTTCTTAGATGTAGATACTTATATTCTGTCTAAGTAGCTCTTTAAATAAACAAGTCACTTTCTACTTTCTGGAATTTTGCCTTTTTTACCCAGCTGTTGTACCATGTGGTGCATGGACTATTGTTTCAGTACCTAACATTCGTAGTGAGGAAGTATGAGATTTTTATTAATATAATGCTGAGAAATTTTGAAAATATATATATATAAACAGCACTCTGAACTACTAGTTACAACTAATTTAATATATATTATCTTGAAAGCACAAAATTTATATGAAAATAGAGAGAAAAACATTTACTGCAGTTTTAAGAACCAGTATTTTCTGATTGGCAGACTCCAAAGACTGTTTTATCATTGAAAAGGACATATCACAACACTAATGAAATAGACAAAACTATAGTTAAAATGTAATTGGAGAACACTTGTTTAACAAGTACAATTGTAGGAATTTAGAGTAGAAACTAATGTCTAATGTCACTGGGTTTACAGTAAATAAACAGCATTGTTTAGCTTAAGAAAACAAGGGCCCTTAAAGAAGAAGTTAATTTTTTACCCAAATCAGGTATTTTACTTATATCTTCCTTTTCAGTTTAATGACTTTTATTGGTTCTATTTCTTCTGTAAATGCAGCTGTCAGAAATAAAAGTATTTACACTTAAAGTGAGTTCCACAGTATGACATCTTCAATGCACAAAACCAGCATGTGCTAAAGTGGAGATTTGCAAAGACTCTGAGTTAAAATTATCTTTTCTATTTGCATAGCTTCATTCAGCTGGGATTTTACTCCTTCTGATGGATTTCCTCCTTTTTCTAACCATGCCCTCTCTGTTATATGCTCATGCATCTTTTGAAGAAGTGAATAAAGCTTGTAGGTATTTCTAAAGTTCCTTCACTTGCTGAGGGAATGCAATACTTCTTTAAATGGTTTGTGCTGGTTTTGGTTGGGATAGAGTTAATTTCTTCATAGTAGGTGGTATGGGGCTATGTTTTGGATTTGTGCTGGAAACAGGGCTGATAATATATGGTTGTTTTTATTATTGATCAGCATCAAGGCCTTCTCTGCTTCTCACCCCAGCAAGCAGCTGGGGCTGCACAAGGAGTTGGAAGGGAACTCAGCTGGGACAACTGACCACAACTGACCAAAGGGATATTGTATACTGTTTGGTGTCATGCTGAGCATTTATAACTGGGAGGAGAAGGAGGAAGGGCAGGTGTTAGGTGTGATGGTGTTTGTCTTTACAAGTCACTGTTATGCAAAATGGAGCTCTGCTTCCCTGGATGGTTGTGGGGTCTCCCTCACCAGAGATATTCAAGAGCCATCTGGACACAATCCTGTGCCGTGTACTCTGGGATGATTGTACTAGAGCAGGGAGGTCAGACCAGATGACCCAGTGTGGTTCACCTTGCCTATCCTGTGACTCTTGACTTCAAAGGATTGATGTTTGAGTCCAGAGCTCTATATATGTATAGAGCACCTAAATGGCATTATTTCAGAGGAGAGTTCCTTAGAAGGTATCACTACATGGACCTCTGTGAAAAAGCTATTGGCATTCATGGATACTAGGACACTAGCTTAGGAGAGGAAAAAGATTAAAAAAATCAGAAAATATGATCTCCTGCAAGAAGCAGGGAGAAAGTTAAGCAATAAAATCAGCAAGGTTCAATAAAATCTGCATCCACAGAGCATGAGTAACAAGCTGTAAAGATGACACAAAAGAGAGATGGTGTTTGAGGGTGAATTGATAACCCAGTCTTGAGAGTGGGGAATTATCTGGCTCAAAAGGTGTATGGGCCACCATAAACCTCTGGAAAACACCTGAGGAAGAGATAAAGATAAAAAGAAAGATAAAAGCATAAAGGTAAAAAAGAAATTAAAATATCTTTTATGGAGGAATAAAAAGCTGAAAAGAGTCAACTAAGTTGAAAATTTATGCAGATATCAATGATTGCAGACCATAGTTAAAACATTTTCTTGTCATGGAAAGATTATAAATGGATAGAAATAGAAAGAAAGATAATTTTAAAAATTTAGTTTCTTTTTTTCCTGAAACATTCCTCGCATTTTTTTCAGAGGACCTACAAGCAATGGAAGATGAGTGGATATTCAGGTTGAGTTTATTCCCACAAAAGAGTAGAGGAATTACATGCATATGACTCCTGAGTTGCCATAGGAATTACATTTAGACCTTCAGCTGGAGCTTTGTCCTATAAACAAGGCTACTTCAGTGTGCTGGTTTCATGATATGGCTTATGGAAGGCAGTGAAGCAGACTCTGGAGATGGAAATGTCACAATGCCATCATGAAGTTCGGCTCTGGAGCCCATGTAGACTTGTTTAGCAAGGAAATAAAAGTATTGTAGGGCTGCCAAACACATCTTCTGTTCCCGAGCCACCCTTGGAGCATTCCTTGCCCTCAGCTCACTGATCTATACTGTTCCCAGGTATCAGTTTCTCTGGGTCTCGATTGAAGGCACTTGAGATGGTAGTTCATGCTCGGCCTCAGGTGTTTATTATTTCTTATCAGTAAAACAGTCCCACAACCATGAGTTCAGCAGCTTTTCATTAGAAGGCACAAAATGGCTCTTGTTACAAGGTCTTTTAAGACTAAACTATCCAATTAAGAACTGACACATAGATTACTTTCCCTTTTAACCCAATAACTGATCCCAAAGAACCCACAATGTGGACTTTTCTGCCCAATTACAGAGTGCCACCCAAACCCATGAAGAAGAAACCCATGAAGACACCCTGTGCCCTCCATCTTGCTTCCATCCACAGCATACTAAAAAATCCCAAAACCTAAATTTCTCACCTAAGTGATACACTTACACTACTCTCTATAATCAATTTTGCACTTTTGTGGATTTTAGTCTATCTTGAAGTCTAGGAAACTTTCTCTGTGAATGTGGTCAAAGTTGTCAGCGCTCCCCTGAGGGTCAGGGCACCCCAGAGCAGACAGAGAAATATTCCCAGTGCTCTGGGTTTCCACACCTAGGCTTTAGATTTTGGTATATAGGTCCAGGTGACTACATTGGGGTTAGAATAATGGATAAAACAGATGCACTCACTTAAAACCAGTGTGCTTATTTTACTTTTGGACATACCCAAAATAATCAAACAGATATGTAGAAGAGAAATATTTTCCACTACCTGTGAGGGGAAAAATCCTTCAGGAGATGGCTAATGACAAACATTTTTCCATGTCTGATATATCAGCAGGATTCTGGCACTCCCCATAGGAAAAAAATCCCACATGTCTGTACACATTCAACACACCCATAGGAAGACACTGTTTTTTTGCAGACTGCCATCACAGTTATGTTTGGCACATATGTTTTTCATCAGAAAATAGAAAATGTTGGTGGTATACAGCACACTAAACAGTACACTTTCTACTGGGAGGAGAATGAGATGAGAATTACTACAAGATCATGCAGCTATGGGAAAAGCTGAAGATTTTGGGTAAAGCTAAACAAGTAAAAACCACTTCTCTGTAATGAAAATAGCAAATATGGGGAGAAGTTTACATGGCAAGATCTGCAGGTAGATCACAGTAAATATGAATGTATCAACTCATCTGATCCTGTAAATAAGGAGGCAATACATAGACTCTTTCAAGAATGATGCAGAAAAAATGGGGACAAAATAAAACCCAGGTTAAAGGATCCTACAGTGCCTTAACAGACATAGAGATATTAAAATTTTATAGAACAGGGAATGTTACTTAAATAATGCAGATTATTTATTCACCCTCTACATGTATATTAGCACATGCCTCTCTGTGTCTGTTCTATGTTCTAGTACAATAGTATCATCAAGTATAGACTCAGCTGCCATGGCTGTTAATGAAAGGGAATTTCAATACATTCACTTAAAGAGGAGACTTCGGATGTTACCTGGGTGAAAAAATCTCCAGTCGTTACTCAAGGTCCTGGTTGGCTGAAAATGCCATCACCTCAGCATTACCAATGTCTACAAAATGCTGTAAAACTCCAAGGCTGTAGCTGCAGATGTATGGAGTGCAAATTGGCCAAAACCTCAGAGAACTTTGTGCTTACAGACATATTTTCAAACTTTTTTGACAAAAAAGTGCAGTGGAGCAAGTCCAGTGCTAGATTTCACAGACAAAATCAAATAAACCTGTCCTGCCTCAGATGAAAAGAGGATTCAAAATGATGGAGTTAGAGCTCAGGATGAAATCCCACAGAAAATAAAAAAAGCCATAAGGACTGCCAAGTTGAGAAAACACACTCTCAATTGCTATTATCTATTAAGAACTCTTTATGTTGTTTTCCATTACATGTTTTCATGATATTTTTGTAAAGGCCTATCATATGTGTAAGGAATGCAGCTACTACAATGGTTGCCCAGTGAAACACAAGGCAATATGTTAAAGACACAGGAAAATTTCATCTGGATGAAGAAATAATTTTCACATTATTGTTACTAATATGAAAAAAAAAAAAAAAACAAACAAAACCAACAGCAAAAAATCCCAAACAGGAAAAAACCACCAAATTAGAATAAATTAACATCTCTGATGTCAAAGTCACCGGGGATTTGGAGAATTAGAGATTAAGGCAAAACTTGCTTTAACTAGGCTCTCAGGCACTGCATGATTGCATGAAAAGGAAGTTGTCTGCCTCTCTTCTAGGTTGTAAATGGCTATGATGACACATTGACTATCTGTAGATATACAGATATATCTGGTTATTACCCAGTGGACACAAACTCTGTTGGCATGGTAGACACTTTCTCAAAAAAATAAGGAAAACACAATTTCCTAGTTTACATGAGAGGTTCTCAGCCTGTCCATACCCATTGTGCAATGACATAAAGGCCCACCAAACCATGGCAGCACAATGAAATGTGAACTTGGTGCCTCCTGGCAAGAGTGATGTAATTTTTCCTGCTGTAATCACAGCTTAGAGCACCTCATTACATTTGAACTGTGGATTCCATAACTGCTTTCAAACTCCCACACTCCATCCTCATCTACTTTCCATACTGGTGAAACATACACATTAGCTTCTCCATGTTTTGGTTCCTCTTGGAGAAAAATCAATGTGTGAAGGCCAGATAGAAACCATGACTAGAAAATTGGAAGACTGAGACATAGCACTAAGTAGAAAACTTCAATTATCAGTTCTGTTTCATTCTCAGATCCAGATGAAAGGACAACACAGAGAAAATGAAAAATACTCCAGAGGATTGATGTGTCTTAGCATTGTCTTTCCAAAAACTGCAGACCAATTAATAGATCATGGGAGAGAGACAAGACAGAAAGAGAGAAAAAGAAACAAGTTTGTTGAGAAATAAGAAATTAGGCATAATCACGTTCTTTTTGTCACGGTCCAAACAATACTGGGCTCAGATGAGGGAGAGACTAGCAACAACACTGAATATTGTTGCTCAGATACTGACATTTGACATAATCCCATTACAATTGCCCAGAGACTGCCAACAGCTTGTGCTGTATTTATTCAGTTGTTCGTAATATTAACCCCAAATTTCTTTAAACTTCTACAGAAGTAGGTGTGATAAAAATAATAAAATGTCATTACACAAAAAATAATATACTAGGGAAAATGCATGGTGACATTCTGAAAGAAGCTGATCTTTGTTCTATCCTTTCCTATATTCTGTAAGATTGTGTCCTTCTGGCTGAATGTCTAAATGATACATAAAATAACTTAGTGTCATGCTGAATTTTAAGAAAAGTAGGGTTTTTGTGTCTAGCTTGTGATGGATGAACCAAAGAGAATTTACACAAGGATTTACACACTGAGTTTGAATAGCTTTTGTGATTCTAAGTCTAAACATTTTAAAAATGCCTTTTCTTCCTCCCTCTGTCCTCCCTCGTCCTCATGACATAGGTTCCTTATTTAAAAATTTCTGGGTTTTGCTTTCAAATGTAGCTTTTACAGCTTTGGTACAACATTGGGAGGAAGAATAATCATTCAGGAACAAAGAACTACTCTTTTTCTGACCGTAGCATGGTTCATTCCATGGAAAAAAAACTTGGCCAATTGACTATCATTCCTTTGTGATTTTCTGTGGATATCTCCTTTGGTCACAGTTCAGATTTTTCTTCTTGGCCAGAGGCAGATAGGAAAACATGCCCTGAACACTAATTGTGATGAAGAGTTCCATCTCTCAACACCAAAAGACAGGCTCCTATCCATATGGGTGGACACATCAAGACAGATTTCAAGTACATAATGGAGCACTGGTGTAAAGCACATGCACTTAGATAAATATATTAAAACTGAATTAAAATTCAGTTTAGATCTGTCCTTTACTGTCTCCCTGAAAACTTGTCTTCTTCAGGGTACAAATGGAAAAAGGAAACAACAAAAGATGTCTCAAAAGAACGTCAATTGTAAATATTAATAATTTTACAATTGATAATTTTACTTATTTATTTAAATGCATAGATGTTACAAAATAGATCAAAATGATGTACAGTTTCATAGCATTAGAAGTTGAAACAGGGATACAGATTTATATCTCAGGTATAACATATATATAGTGTCATATGACAACACAAAAGAAATGATACATTGGTAAGTTCACTGCAACACGTGTTAGACAACAAGGTTTCTTCTCCAAAAAACCAGAAACAACCCCACCCACACAATTATCAAAAAAACCTGAACAAGAAGAATGAAAATATATAATGAGAGGGGAGGAAAGAGCATTTCACTCTACAACACTGAACACTTTTTTTTACATAGGGTTCAGATTAGAAAGCATAGAAATATATTTATTTTCCAATCCCCAGCATCTTTAAGCCTCAGAAAAATATGTCCTTGTTGCATATGGAAAAAAGCATCTGTAGATGGTTTGCTTCTTAAATGAACGCTGCCTTTAAGCACCATTTCAATTACATTAGAGTGCCCTACATGAAACAAAGCTGTTTAACTCCTAAGGGCTATTGATTCCAACATTACCATTCACTCTTAAGGAAGAATTTTATTACTTTAAATGTCACATCTAAGATACTTCCTGACTTACAGGATGGTCTATTGAAGCTGTAGTTAGTTAGCAGCATGATGAAAAGCCAGTGATTTGAATGACAACTGCTGTTGTGAGCTAAACATATCACCTCAGAGATATTCCCTCTCTTTCCTGCTGGCCAAAATAACCCTAAGTATAATTTATACGCACTTTCAATATGAAAGTGCATGTAAATTTTAAAGAATTTATTAAAGGATTTAAAAGAATTTACAATCTTATTACTCAATGATAACATGCCAAAATCTTCTTCCACTCTGAATTTTGTCTTTTGGCAGAAGAAGATAATGAATTGCAACCATTTCAGTACTGGATTTCTCACAGATCACACTCAGGGGAACTCAACATTCTATCTGTTCCACTGACTTCTGTGAATTTTAAAATGCATTGCCTTTTAATTATTTTCTAACAGAAAATAACTCTGCCCTGAAGGTGAGTTGGGAAATGAAGGCTAAGCAGAAAGAAAGCATTGAAATTACCAATGGTAACCAATCTCATTCATCATTTCTTGAATCAACCAGATACGCTGTTGCCCATCTGTTGAATTAATTAGATGGGTAATTGCTATTTTTTCTTAATTTTTCCAACAATTTTCTATTGAAAGAAAGCAGATGGAGAAGGTTATGGCTATTTCAGGCTTCTATTGATAGAGTTTCAACATTCCTCTTGCAAATTTAAACAAGAAGGTTTGTGCACTTTGAGACCACCAGACCAATTATGTATGATCTGAGAACTGGAGCATACAAATTTTCAATTCTGCAGTTTTAAAAAGCACCACAAAACTTTTTTTTTTGTGCTTGGATTCCAAGACCATCTCATTCTAGAACAGGAAAGCAAGAGCTGTGTCTTAAAAACTTAGCAGTAATGGGCATATTGCAACAGTAATTCGGGCCCTTAGAATTTTACTGGGGATCATCATAGTATAGTATCTGAGTAATAAGGCTTCCCACACCCTGGTTTTTAAGAACTATATCTGACTTAACACTTCTAAAAATTCTTCTGGCATCTGAATAACTCTGTTTTACCTCATACTCCTAAAACTCTCTATGTTAGGTAGTCATCAGATAATAAAACTGTAATTGAATTCTGTACTTACAAATCGTATAAAACTAAGAAATGGTGGAGTTCTGCACTGCACCTCTTTTCTCAAAGGAAACAGACAAAATCATGTGTCTCTAAAATCAAGGCCGAAAACTTTAGATTTGTGTTTGTTTTCAAAAAAATCCCAGAACCTCTTGGATTCCTATGTAATGAGTAGAGGCATTCTCAACCACAAGAGGGCATCCATGCTTGCAACCCGGTCCTCAGGGAGGTTGTATAAACACATATATCTACCACCTGTCATACACCTATCCACCTGCCCACAGACACAGACACGGATATAGACACAGATGTGTTTCTTTCCAGGCAGCCACAGTACTTTTGCTCTGGGTTCCTCTTTCCAAGCCCCATGGTATTTCCCAGTATTAATAGGGGATGGCATATGAAGTCTAATTTTGCTGTTCACAAAGCTCTCATGGAGTCCAATTCTCCATCCTGCAGAAGTTACATTGAAACTCCTCTGGTTTTCCTCTGAGACGTGATCAAACTCACCTCAAATTCAGAGGGAAAAAAATTGATCTCAAAGAATAGATCCCAAGGATAAGTGTGCAAGGTCAAGCCCAGATTTTCTGAAGTCATTTATTTTTCAGAGAGATGATCTGGAATCACTAAACCTTGCTCAGCATCAATCTGAAGTCATGACTCTCAGAGGTCTTACTCTCCCCATAATTTGTTCCACAAGCACTTGCCTGTTGTGAGGAGGGGAGGGTACTGTTTGTTTTGGTTTTGAACTGGAATACATTTTCTTCTCTGATGCACATAAAACTCTTATTAGAGCCTGAAACAGCCATAAAAAGGAACTCTGAAAGCAAATGTGACCTAGAGGCAATTTATATGTTTAGCTGAAAAAGATCTCACAAACACTGGAGTGTATATGGCAATATTTCCACAAAAAATAATCTGTAACTTCAGCACCAGAACACAGAGGTTAGCACCAAAAGGTATCAATGGCTACCCATCACCTTAGATGTTTAAATGAGGCAAAAAAGTCACAAGCAGATATTATTATAAACAGCTGCACTCAATAATTAATTATATCAATTTTGTTATACCATTTTTTACTTTTACACCTCTCACAGTATTTTGACAAAAAATAATTTTTGCCTTATTTTAGCTTGTGCATACTTTTACAATTTTATATTTAGAACAGAAGTCTGAGCTAATTTCTCTGTCTTTAAAGGCACACCCCTCTGCTGAGAAGAAATAAGTACTTCAAGGCCATCAGAATAGCAACTGGAGGTGGTTTGCCTCAGCATGGCCTTGAATTCATCAAACTCAGCATGCATTAGAGCTGCCACAGACATCTGAAGTCTTCTGCATATTTCAGTGCTTTTTTTTGTAGCAGCACTTGGTGTCAGGTAGTCAGTCAGGAAGCACTGGCACTGGCAATCAAAATAGAGCTTTACTGGCATTGTCATTACCTGGCCCAAGAGCAAAAAGACAATAGAAACTGGGGCAATTCAAATAGTCAATACAGAAAGGCCTTCCACTTTAAAGTGGAAATTTCATGTGGCAATCAAATATCTGAAGATTTGTAAACCTCTCTGTTAAATGAAAAATATTCAGCTAATGCTTGAGTGCTTGTGGCTGGTTTTATCAGGAGCTGCTCGTATGAAATAGCTTATTTCCAGATCATATTTTGCTGCTGTCAATTACAGTGTGATTACAATAGTTAATCCCTAGCACCATTATGGGATGTTGTGAAAAAACCTGCATACCTGTTTGTTAAAAGCAAAGTTTTCTATATTCACAGAAAACAAAATATTCCACAAAATCAAGGTATTTGTAGCAACTTAAAAAGTAACAGATACCATAACATATATACCCGTGATAGTAATTTCAGCTGAATTACAGAATTATAAATTAATTTACAATGTCTAGTCCTGTTTGGAAAGTGTACCATACAATATACAAGTTGCAAGTTTCAAAGTGCATAGTCATTTATTGTTAGACCTACTGCTGTAGGTTTCATGGCTTAACCTGAAATTTTTCTTATGCTCTGCTTCCTATTTGTATTTCAAAAATAAAAATACTGAAAATGGCTAGATGCACTGCTTTAACTGTTCTGTCTTTACCTCTCTAGAAGATTTCTTATGCAGAACAAAAATGCATTTTTCACCCGCATCTTTGTCAACAACTGTGCTGGCTGAGGGGCGAGTCACCCACCAAGTAGTTTTGTCTCACTCATTTACTTCAGTGTGTACACAGATCATGCAAAGAGGTTGTCTTTCACTCCCAAAACAGGACTGGCTTTTACTCCGCCAAAGTATTTGACTGATTGAGTACTGTTCAAGTCCAAACTCCTTTGAAAACAAAAGGAAAAATGTTTATACTGTACCTGTTAGGATAAAAGTTAGTAGAATATTACAGTGAGTAATTCTTTTACAACATGGACACATCTAAAGGCAATATGCCTGTCTAGTTCTTGTCCTGTCAGATACAGAAGTGTCACTAACCAGAAATATCTGAAGAGCCACAGATCAGCTGCTGACCTTCTCTGAGGGATCAGAGTACAGATAGATAGAGAGGGGCTGCTACATTCCATACCCTATACAGCCTGTCCCAGATATCCTGCTGGACAAAAAGAATAACTAATGTGAAGAATTCAAATTCTCATCTTTCTTTTTATATCACCAGCATGTTACTTCATATTCTGGTGACAGACAATCTCAAATACCCTAAAAAGACTGAATTAGTGGCTTAAAGACACATACATATGTAGCTCTAGTGAAATTATCCTCTGTTGTTCCACTTGCTCTACTCAGTATTGCTTTTCAAAGTTCATAAATTTCAGAGATCTAAATGTAGCAGTGCAAGTAGACTAAACACTTATATTTAAAGTGGAATACATGCTGCCCTGTAACATAAAGCCAAAATTCAAGGCTATTTCAATGACCTACTAACAGTGGCAGATATTTGATCTCTTCCATTTAATAATCTGATTTTCAAGAAAAGTATCTGTATAATATTTTGGTTTTAATGTCTCTATTAGGCACTCATAAGACATTCAGGTTTTGGCAGAAAGTTTTTGGCAGATTTGGTTTTTAATAATGCACACAGATATTTTCAGTAAACAGTGCAATATATTTTTAATGGACACTGGCAATTGCTTTAGAAATTTGGAATTTTTGTAAAAAATCTACATAAATTTTAAAGATCCCTAAGGTCTTTTATTTAGAAATCTTCCTACCTGTTTTTAGGTCTGATCTCTCCTGATTCTCAACTAAATTTCAGTCAGAGGGAGAACATAAATACTAGTAAACCTATAGAGTAAAAGCCACTATTGATGTCATGTATGGATGTATATTGCTTTGTAGCAATAGATTTCTTCCTGTAAAAGAATGAATATACTCCTGCAAAGCACCATTATAGAACTATGACTGTGTTCACAAACACAGGAAGGTAGAGTCAAGCTGTGCTGTTATACCAGTATTTTTACAGTGAAGTAGCCTTCTTTTTAGATAAGACTTTAGGCATGTGAGTTAACAGCCACTGTATCTTAGTCAGTGTGGTTCCTCATTCTCTTTAATGCTCCTGTCTGCACACAGACATGTGATAGCAGCAGCCATGTGCTGAGCTCTTGAAACACCATAAATGAATTGATGCTGTGCATGAGGTAGGTAATATCCTGCAGTTTCTCTTGCACATATGTTTTCCTCTGCTCAGTGTCCCACTGACATTGCAGGTGAAAGTACAGGTGTAAACAGGAGGAACCATTGGGAGTGTGAGGACAATTTATTCCTTAGCATGTCAAACTCCATTTTTAAAGCACAGTATTAAACAATGGCCCTTCTCTTTCTAGAGTTATTATTTTTAAAAGGAAGTAATATTCTGTCTTCTGGTGTACTTTTCCTATAATCTAATCCTTAGGAAGCTACACTTGCTAAGATTAAAATGAGTTTGTTCTCCTTTATGAAAATGTTAATCTGAAAGAGATAATGTGAGTCTTAAATCCCAAAGTAATAAAACCAAATTATACTGTACTTTGAAAGCTAATTATACAAAAGCATACAAAAAGAAAATATCAGAGTATTATTACAATATCTCTCTATATATAATATGTGCAAAATTCAATACACAAGGTTCTTGTTACTCATCTGTGGGTTTTCTTTAAAATAATGTTAACCTTAACTTATTTAAACCAGTATAAGTAGTTTGATGTTACTCCTGGGAAACAAAGATTGTCAATACAAGAACCTCCATAGCTTGGAGGACAAGCTGAACATGGAACTCCAACTTTATATGGTGCTTCTCCAATCCAATTCCCCCTGAAAAAACAAAATGAAATAGAATGCTTAATAATTTCAGAGTGGAAGAAAAAAAAAATCATCAACCATACATTTTTTGAGTGATTAAAGTTAATGTCTCCATTGATATCCCATAAATGCTCTGTTACTAAAAACATGATATTAGTTTATTGCTGTAGTCTACTGATAAACATTGATCTAGCAATTCCCAAGAAAGAGCAGGAAAATGACCATGTGAATCCAGGCTAGCAATATCCATTCCAACTCCTTTAGTCTCAGTGGTGAAGTCCCAGTCTTCTTGTTTTTGCTACAACCAAGTGATTTTTGGTTCTCTGATCCCATGACAGAGTATTTTTTACTGGGGATCTATAGATATGAAAAATAGCAAAATAAGAAATGGTGCAAGGTTTTCCTTGAGCACGTTTTTCTCTGGCAGTTATTAAAAGCTTGTGCTTGGAAGATGGATAAACAAACTGAGTGAAATCTTACTCTTAGGTTGCACCAACCTAGATTCACATTGTGAAGCTCTGAGGCTGAATTCATGATTAGAGAACAAGGAAAATAAAAAACTATTAAAAGGAACTGGACTGGGGCATTTCCAGAGGTCTCACAGATGCAAATGAGAGGAGAAGTAGAGTGCTTAGTAAATAGAGGTGTGCAATAGACCCAAGGGATAAAGGGGTACAAAGTCTGGAGAGTGATCATATGAAAAGAGGTAACTGAAACATCTAGGAACATCTGAAAAACACATCCAGACTTAAAGGGGTTTATGTGAACCACAGACTTTCAGAGAATCATGTAACACTCATGATGTAGGCAGAAAGTTAAAATTAGATTTTTAGTTAAATGTTATGTCTCACAGAGCAGAGAACTTTCCTTTAGTTTGCATGTGATGTGGAATAGCAGTGAGTAATGCAATTATTTATGAAACATTTTGTCATTCCCCACCTCCCAGCCAGTAACACTGGATCAAAAGCCTTAGTCTGGGTTGTGCCTTGGAAGAAAATAGGAATCTCAAATAATTTGCTCATTCCTACTTCTCTTCCAAATGAGTACAACAGACTAAGTGCTCAGGAAATATATTTAGTCTGATAACAGATATGGAAATTCGGAGTTTGCTCAAAACTGCTTTCTGCTTCATTTTCTATGCAACACGTGGCAGATTTGGTGAGACGGCTGGATAATCTGGGGCCTTTCTAAACTGCAATCATCCTCCTTAACTTAAGGGGGTTTGCACTCATTTCAGAAACATAAATATTTTTCCATGTTACAGCATGGCATCAGTGAAAATTACTGGAGTTCTAAATCCTAAATCTTTGCCAAATTCCAATCTTAGTAACTCAGATTGGGGCTGTAATATTCACTCCCTTCCTCTTTAGAGGAGTTTCTGGTGTGCTGGTTACTCAGAAGGACACAGACTTTATTGAGTAGCAAAGAGACTTCTGTGTCTGCCCAAGGACCCTAAGCCCAATGTCCTCAACTCAATTAAATCTAGAAATACAAAATTAATCCAGTGAAGATCACTCAATATAATTTTTGTGACCCTGCAAGAAGTAGATGGGAAAATCCTGATTCCACTTCCTGTGACTGAAAGGTGTGCTCAATATCACACACAGAGAAAGAGGTTGCACCTTCAAGCTTTGGTTAGCTGTTTGAGAAGCTGTGGGATTTTTAGATTTAGAAAATATAAAATGTCATTAATTCATTGCTAGCTGATACACAAATACTAAATTAGTTTCCAAAAATGCCTAATATATAAATCCATTTTATTCCAATATATGAAAACAAGGTAAGTATTCCAGAAAACTTATAATTTTATTTTTTTTCAAATTAGGATACATAAAAAAATTGTCTTAGAATCTTTGATTTCATCTTGTCCATGTTGTGGAGCTATAAGTCAGATAGAGTCTTTGCTGCCTATTCTTTGTTTCCTCACATTCACTTCTTACCATCCTTTTCCAGTAAATATTAAAGACAAAAGGACAGAGAAATCTCCTTGATTTCCAAAGGTGGTTTTTTCCCCAAGTAAATTTTCTTACAAAATCCTATCTCTTTTTCAGTTGCAAAACCTTTAAAAATTCTTTTTACTCATGTAACAGCTACAGTAATGACATATTCTTGCATATTCTTTACCACAAATGGACCTGTGCCACCAAGAATTTTTATGGAAAACATGCTCAGTTAATCATACTCAGGTTCCTATACAGAACTGTGTCTTTGCCCAATACACAGTCAGAGCAAGCAGCCACTTACCCTGTCTGTGCAGCTTTTGCAACAGTGGTGCAAACCAGACTGCAAATTGAAACTCTCCCAGAGCCACACTGTACTGACTCATTCTGCACCCAAAGGCAAGCTTGGGATGATGTTTAGAAAATGCTGGTAGAAAATTAATTTCTGCATTTCAACCTTACACCGACCTCTGCAAGTTATGGGATATATGGCCACCTATGGGTGTCTGTGAGCTGTATTTTAACAGACCCTTATATGGAAGGCAAGATGAGATAGATTTGCACACATGGAGCTTAGGCTGATGAACTTTATATGAAAGCAATGCTAGCATGGTCATAAGCAAAGGCATCCTGTGGGCAACAACATGCATCAAAGAATGAATTACAAAATGGTTTGGGTTGGAAGGAACCTTACAGACAAATGAGTTCCAAACCCATTGCCACAGGAAGGGAACCTCTCACTAGACCAGGGTGCACAGAACCCCGTCCTGTCTGGTGTTGAATGCTTCCATGGATGGGGAGTCCACAACCTCTCTGGGTAAACTGTTCCAGTGACTCACCACCCTCACAGCAAAGGACTTCTTCCTAATGTCTCATCCAAACCTACCCACCTTAAACTAAGGCCATTCCCTCTTGTCCTATCACTACATGCCCTTGTGAAAAGTCCCTCTCCAGCTTTCTTGTAAGGCCCCTTTAGGTACCAATAGGTTGATACAAGGTCTCTCTGGAGCCTTCTCCTTTCCAGCCCCAACTCTCTCAGCCTGCCTTCATAAATGAGCTATTCTAGCCCTGATCAACTTGGCGGCTCTCCTCTGGACCTACTCAAACAGCTCCATGTATTTCTTGTGCTAACAAAGACAGAATTGGATGCAGCTTTTCAGATGGAGAGCAAAGTAGAGGAAAAGAATCACCTGCTGGGCACACCTCTCTTGATGCAGCCCAGGCTGTGGTTGGGTTTCTGGGCTGCATGAATGCCCTGATAAGTCATATTGATAATATGATATTGATATTGATAAGTCATACTGAGCTTTTCATCTACAAACACCCACAAGTCCTCCTTAGAGCTCTTATCAATTCGTTCTCTAGCCAGCCTGTACCTGTGCTTGGATTAACCCAGTCTAGGTGTGTTTGGCCTTACTGAATTTCATAAGGTTTGCAAAGGCCCACCTGTCAGTAAATCAAGAGCCTGATCTACGGTGGGATTGCTTACCTGAGGAAGTCTAGTCCACCATGCCTATCTATAAAAGAGTGAAGAAGTAAGGAATTCAAAGTAAAGTGAAGTCAGCACAAAGAAGGAAGATAATAATAATAATAATAATAATAATAATAATAATAATAATAATAATAATAATAATAACAGCAATAACATACATTTCCATATGTTCACATGGAAAGCTTGAACAAAAGAGCAGCCCACAGAAAAAGCACAAAGAGAGGCCATGCTGCCGAAAAAGGAGTAAGCAGTCCTAAGAGAGGACCAAAACGTGCACAAAATATAAAAATTAACAAAAATAAAAGAGAGCAACTCACTTTGGGGCATAGTTGCATACCAAGTAAACAGCTCGCCGCCAAACTGATCCCCAGACGTTCATATTGTGGCATGTGTGGATTGCGCAGCCTATACGATTGGAAGTGGCCCAAACCATCTGAATAAATATTTATTATTGGTGAAGTCCAAATTGAAAAGGAATATACATATATATATATTTATAGATACGCACATACATTTATTTGAGAGAGGGGGTATAAATACATCATAGGAAAGTTTAGCTTTGGACGTGAGATTTTGAATAGAGGAAATTTATATAACCTGTGTGTAATGAGTGCACATGGGTCCATAACATCTCATCGGGCACCTAGGGTTGCAATCTTGAGGATAAGGGAAAGCATAATCTTTCACCTCATCATACCATGGTTTTACCAGCTGGAGAATAGATCGATACCTGGAAAGAAAAGAAAGAAAAACATGCCATTTTAGATTTTGCTTCACATCACCAGGGTCACAGTATTAAGCAATTATATTCTTGAGCCAAACGAACACTGGCAGATAGAGATGTATTCTACAGATATAGATGTAGAATACTGGATGACACTTGCATCTATCCAAGATCTGGATTGCTCAAATACTGACAAAATAATTGCTTTGTAGGGTAACTTCTTACCTTCCAGTTCTTACAGACAGGTTCTGGCCCAAAAATCTCAGAAGATAGGAAGGACCATGGTCCCAAATGCAAGTAGCAGCCCAAGCCTCAGCAGATTTGGCAAGAGTTTCATCCCAAACCTGACAAAATAAAGTATCCTTAACAGTAAAACAGAAAAAAAGTATATAATGATCATAGTGCTAGAACAAAAGAAGCAAGTACCTTAACTCACAAATATACTATCATGATACATCAGATCAGGAAATAAGAAGAGAACTGTGGAGCAGCATGTACAGAATCCAGTGGGATTTGCCTTATTGCTGGACAGAATTCCTGCCCATATCATTAGAGAGAGCCAAGTATTCTGATCTCTCTTTTTTTCTGGAAAAGCCCTTCACCAAACAGGCATTCTCCTACCATTTTCCCTTCTATGTTGATGAGATCCATGTGTGGAGAGGAGTGAAATGTTGGCTGGGACTCAGATAGAAAGTGAAGGAGAGAACACAAGGAAGAACAATTCAGCATAGGTATTACATACCCCACAAACCCCCAACACATTTGAAAGAGGACCTCAGAAGTATCTATAGCCAGAGCCAATGCATGTGGCAGCTCTTCATATTTGAGGTCATAAGGTCAAGAAAGGGATTCCACAAAGGCAAAGACTATGGATAGTTTCCAGGTAGAGTATAGATTTCACTACTTTATTCTGCACAGGAACTGGCATTGCTCACTGCCTGATATAAAAAAGATAACAGCTCTGTAAGAACAGACAACTTGACTTCTTAAGTTCTCCAATGTTTGGAACATGACAAGTGAACTTAAACACTGTCTCCTTTATATGCTTTGCCTGCTCAATTACATGCTTGATTTGTAACTCTGCTGTTTTCTCCACAGCAAAACAGGTTTGTCTCAGAAATAATGGAGATACTGGCAACAGAAACTATAGCACCACTGGAACTCCTGATAAAGATATCTCACTGTTACATTACAAGAGCACACAAATCTTAGCATATCTTAATGTTTAAAGGATACCCAAGTAGGCTGTAGATTCTGGAATTACATGTATACTTGGAATACCCTTCTTAGAGTGTTTAGGTGCAGGATAGTTGTAGTGAATTACAAATAGAAAGGCAGAACAGAATGTGGTAATATTGTTTACGTAGACCATCAGTGCTTTTTAAACACAAACACAAACTCACATATCTTGAGTGGTTTGAAATAAAGAGTATGCTCTTAAGGCATGAAATAAGAGGCAAAGTCAGAAATTAACTTAGCAAAAGATAAAGTGGCCCACATCACAAATATTTTCTGTATTATGAGCTAATAATAATTTTAAACACTGAATTCAGTTTTAATTTCACAAACCTGAAGAGTGAAAAGATGGGTCATTGACTAGGACAATAATTCATGCCCTGACTCTAATACTTTGGGAAATTTCTCTCAGTGTGAAGGACAAAATTTAGTAAATGTTATGAAATTGCTAGACCATTGAACCAAGCTTTTGCAAATATGAAGTGGATAAGGTACCTCCTCAATTAAAGAGGAAGAAGCACAATAGAGACCAGTACATTCTCCTTAAAAGAAATCATTTTCCATTCAAGTGGACCCACCTTAGGGATGGTAAAATGGGTGGTGCATAAAGAAGAGAAGGCCTATTTTACACCTGCTCAGAAAAATTCCAGGACGAAGCGAAATCAAATTGCTAGGACAAAAGACAGAAGTGCTAAGAAGAAGCATGCTAAACAGGAATACTCTTCAAGCCAGGGAACTGGCTTCAAGTCTAACTTTGTTAGACTTCAGCCCTGAAAAATTATGGGTGTTTCTTGGAGGAGTTGGAGATAAAAAAATGCAAAACCCAGGATATGCTCTAGGGCCCAAGGTGAAGAAAACTGTGCATAGACATTTCTTCTGCTTTGTATCTCTGCCATTAAGTTTACTAGCTGCATGTGGCCAATATATAAAAACCCCTTTATAACCCCTGTGGTACAGCAGTGGTCCCAAAAAGAGGGCTTAAAGAGTAGGTACAAACATAAAAGACTGTCTGGGGAGTGTGCCTGAGAGGCTGGGGCCACAGCCAGTGTTTGGAGCCTTCCCAGGCCCAGGGGAGCAGAGGAGCTCACGGATCCAGCACATGGGTCCAAACACATCTGCCTGGTGTGCATCCATAAGGGGCTGCTCTGCCAGGACTGTGACACCCTATAAACACCCTCCTTTGCTGGGATTAATCACACTTCTGGCACGAGTGCTCCTGCCAGGAGGCTGAACATGAGGTTTGCGTGCTTGCTCCCAAGTGCCCTGTCTGCACTCCCACAGTAATCTAAACGTGCGCCGTGTTCACACAAAGAGCGCCAACACCCTGACTTCCACCCAGCACATTTTTGTGTACTGAACTGCCTCGCAAAATAGCATGTTAGGTGTTTGAAAAAAATGTGAAGAATTTTCTTCACTGGGTTTTCACTATTAACACTCTCTAAGCAAGGTACAGTCCCTGCCTTGGACAGCAAGGGCATTCCTAGTTCACTTTTTCTTCTCCTCAGCTTCATTTCTGGTTATCAGGAATCATCTGCAACACTGAATTGGTAAAGTTTTGAGGTGTTGTTTCTAACTCAGTTAAAATGTTGTGAGTTTGTCATGTATAGTGCACTCTGCTTTCCATTATGTATTCAGTCTTGATCCCACTCTGGACAGATAAAATTTTTGGCAAACATAAAAAAAATAGAAACAAGGAGAAGGAAAATAACTACTGACTAGGGGATAAGGGGGAGGGGTGCATAAGTAGAATCTTTAAATTTCCTCCATTCCTTTATTAGCAGGCTGGTGAAAAGCCTCTACAGAGTCCCCCACAACTATGTAAATCACTTGTGTTTCATGGGAGAAGTTGATTGCCTCACCTTCCTTATTAACTTCATTTTTTCTGATGAAAAAGTGGTCTCAGTCCTTCTAGGAATAGCTCTAGATGATCACCAGTAGAAGAGAATACATAAGGGAGATCTTATAGAGTCTTTCAGCACCTGAAATGAACCTACAAAAAGGTTCTGGAAAAGAGACCTATTGCACTGGGGTCAAGTGATAGGACAAGAGAGTGTGGCTTAAAGCTGAAGGGGCTAGGTTTAGATTGGATATTAGGAAGAAATTCTTTGGTGTGAGGCTGGTGAGGCAATGAAACAGGTTGCCCAGAGAAGTTGTAGATGCCCCATCCCTGGAAGTGTTCAAAGCTGGATGGAACTGTGAGCAAACTAGTCTAGCTCCTGCTCATGGCAGAAGGGTTGTAACTGGATGATCTTTAAGATTCTGTCCAACCCAAACCATTCTATGCTTCTATAAAAAGGCAAAGAATTAATAAAGGCTGAAAGTGAAAAATATTATCTCATTGTGAACCAAACTATTATAAAAGACTGACATTAGTCCACCCTTTCAAAAAAAGTCTGATCCTGAGTCCACAGTTGTACTAACTTTTATCAGAGTTCAGACCCCCTGTTTTGGGCATGTAAGAGAACAGAGCAAAGACATTTTGATTTTAAAGCCATGTGGTTTCATTATGTGTACATAGATAAATAGCATACCAAGAAATGCAAATATATCCTAGAAAGAGAAACTGAAGTAACTTGAAAGTTAGAGGGACAGTTTCTGTACAAGGAGAAATTAAAAAGCTCAAGCTAATTAGCAAAGAATTTAAAAGAAACTGAGTGGTAAACAAAATTACAAACTGAAATATGGGCAATGCAGTGCTCCTATTAAACACATCCGATAAAGCTGCCTGACATGAACACAAAATTGCAAAAAAGAAAAAGGAAAAATATTTCCATACTCAGTGGGTTAAGATCTAAGAAGGTGACTCATCCTGAAATGCTCATCACGCAAACTCCCAGTGCCAAAATATGATCATCCACTCCCTGGGGACAGCTAATCTTCATTTGCTAGGTTGCAAGTAGTGAGGAAGAAGTCACATTCTATCCAGTATAAAGATGCCCCCCAAACTCCAGATCACTGATTTAGTCCAGCATGGAAACCTTCCCACTTCTCAACCGGGTCTAACTGAGCCACAATAGAGTTAAAGCCTGTCACCACGCTGCCACCAACAACTTGAAATGAACATCCTTTGGCCAATTTATTTTTCTTTCTTGAGCCAAAGATTATTTTCCTAGAAAGCTCTCTGACTGTGCTCTCTGTACTGCTCCCTGCAAAACAACACTTCCAAACAACATCTCAAGGAACAGGACACTGTTTCTACATGGGGAGTTTCAACATCTGAGACCACTTCATGAGGCAGGTCTGGAGTGTTCTCTGCACTCACACAGCATGTGATTGCTAAGAGTTAAGAGTAAAATCTTAGCACTAATAAAGTCAGCAGGAATTTTGCCAGTGAGCCAGAATTTCATCCTAGATTTTGCTTGTTTCCCTCTGTAAACGAATAGTAAAATATTTAATCCCCACAATGTGTAATAAGCAATAGAGTGTAAAATAAAGTCTCTTTCATATTGAATGAAATTTCTTGAAACCCAAAAAGTGGGCTTCCTTCACCAAGGAAAGCCTTTTAATATTGTGGGTCACAGTTGCTTTTTTATAGCTGTTTCTATAGCTGTTTCTCAGTTGTTAGATAATTTCCATGTAAAAAGGGTGAAGTTGTCCTTTTGTGCTTGGTTGGAAATGGAGGTCTTGGTCCTGGAACAACTATGTTCTTATGTATTAAAACAATGGTGAAGCTGAATAAACATTCTGGTGATGAAAAAGAAACAAAACAACTACAATATTCCAATGATCTGTCCACAACATTTGTTGAAAAATAATTGGCTGTTCCCTTCCTACTTTGATACCTATGGTTTAATTTGAGGAATTGTGTACATAACAATTTTTAACTATAACCTGTACTTAGAAACATGTTTCTGCTCATTTTCATTGCAGGCAGAATTGTAGTCCTCAATCATTTAAATGGAGCAACTTTTTCTTGACATTCTGCTCAAGAAATGTCTTAGGAGACAAACCCAATCACTCAAATGACAATGACTTCCCCTCATCTCTGCAAGTAGTCTGAAATTATTATTAATGGCAACAGATAGCAAAAATTTGTGATCTAAATGCAAAGGGAACAGAATACACAACCATACACTGTATTTATTATGTTCCCATTCTGTGTGGTTATCTGTGGGTAAACTGGATGTTTACAGAACCACTTAAATTTACAGCCCTCATTGTCACAAAGAAAATATGAAAAAAATCTGGTAAGTAGCCGTGCTCCTTCCCTCAAAGTGGACAGATTGTGAGATAGAAGATGTGGGCTAATTGTGGAGTCCATAAAGATATGTTTTTACCTGGTAGCCTAAGGACTGTGCTAATGATCATTGTAAAACACTCAACCAATCCAAACCTGTGTTTTAATTCTTCTTTTGCCATCATGATCTTTAATCTTTCCCAGCACATTTTTTTTGCCAGTAACTGGAAGCCCTCCTAACTTGCAAAAGAGCACAAGAGAACCTCAGCAGAGCATTGTTCTGGCTATTAAACACCAGCAGCAGCCCTCAGTGCCTCACTGTTCGTGTTTGGTCTGTTTGTTGTGGGTTTTTTTTAAATGACATATCAGCTAAGATAATACTATGCATATTTCCCAATGGTAAAACAAGTACTTTAAGCAAAACATACCCACCCTGGCCACTCATTACCTTCCTGGGAGTTCCCTGAGTCAGGGCTGCTGCCCATAGTGCCAGGACAGCTGTGGTGCGACCAGACCCACAGCTGGCTGCCATCAACTGTACAACTGAAGTGACAAACACTGGGTAGAGATGTGAACACAGATCCAGAGCAAACAGGTGAAGTTCACTGTTTTAACCACTCCCTTCTGCAACAGCTTCTTTACACAAGTGCAGCTACATGAAGAGATGGCAAATGAAATACTGGGATATGCAATTTGAAGGGGGCTGCATGGCAACACTGCTACATTTTGAAGCAATAAAAAGTGACAATTTTTTTCCCAGTCTTGGCATCTTGTTTTTCATTTATATATGTTTACTGTGGATTCATATTAGTGATATTCAGATTATTTCACACAAACAGATCTACAGCGACTCAGGCATCTCAGAAAGACGGCCAGTATGACCTTCTTTTAGCAATAATCAGTTAAAAAATAGCCTTTCCACCTCAAACATATTGTTTTACTCTCCAGTACCCCCTGCTTCTCTTTGTTTGCCTAGCTGAAGATCAAAAGCTCTTACTTCCAGAATGGCAGCAATTGAGAAAGAAGAAAACCTTGACTCAAGCAATTTCTTCTTGTGATAAAAAACACTGTGAAGCCAAGGGATGAAATCCAACATGTCCAGTCCATCTGTGCAGCTGCATTCCACAGCTGCTTGTGCAAGTCCCAGAGTGGATTAGCAGATGTAGGCTGCTACCCTCCAGCACACAGGTCCTGTCCTCACGGGTCACTCAGCCTTGCACCGCTCGCACTCACGCGTGCGGCGCCCGTGTTAAATCCCACAGCAGCGCACAGGGTACACAGGAGTCCTCTGCTCCCCTTCTCTTTCATATGGTCAGACATGCAGCATTTTCAAGTTTAGAAACTTTCTGTAGGACCTCCCACCACGTCCACTACCCCAAATCTGGCAGAAAGCTTAATAAAACAACCCAACAGCCCTTCTGCCTGCATGCTTTCACAGCAGAATGACTGACAGAGTCTCATCTTCTTGCTCCCACTTTTTTCAATACATACTGTGTGATGAAAACATATGAGCTCATTGGAACTTACACAGAGATGTGGCAAAACTTATATATTTATTTAGGCTCTGAGATCATTTGGACTTTAGGCTCTCTCTCTCTAAGAATGTTTTGGTTTTTTTTATCTCAACAGCCACCTGTTAGAAACTTTTGTATGTATATTGTAATTGGTGCCTACCACACATGCAGGTACTTTCTCACGTGCATTAGGTAATAATTAAAAAGTTTACACAGAAAATTTCCAGTCTACCCTCTAGAGAAAAAATATCTGGATGGGAATTACAGCAACATATGTCATTCTTCTGCAAATAAACGGAGGCTTAATACAACAAGCTACTTGTCCAACAATCCACTGCAACTCAAAGTAAAACTGTGCAATGTTTTATAGCAAATTTACTCTCATATATGCAAACCTCCAAACATCTGAGTCACACTTCTGAAGGACTCAATAGTAGAAGGTCTGGCTCAATCCAGGCATCACCAGACATATTCCCAAGAAATCTCACTGCCAGAAATACTTTTCTTATGAAAATTCAAGCCTGTGTTTTACATAGAAGCTTATATTCCTGAGTGTCTACATGGTGCAAACACAAAGGGCTATAATTTGTAGATTTACCGCTGTTACTAGTCAATTTTTTTTCTTCTAAATGTTGTTTGAACTTCCTTTCATGTTTGGCATCAGGTTTTCAGACAATAAGAAATAAAGAAAATTAGTATGCTGTCAGATTTAATAACAATAAGCTTCTCTGATATGCTATTATTTGTTTAGCTTTTGGAAAAGTTAAATATCACAGCTATATATCTTAAAATATTCAGTGCTTTTCTAACCTACTGCAAGGACTATTTTGATTGGCAACAGCTTATCTTAGAAGTGGTAACAAAAAGGACCAAACTCAAGCTCCGTGTCACCCTGACAATTGGTCAGAAGTCTGAAAAGGAGCGTGTCTGACCTCTATCATTTTAAATATGATCAGAACAAATTGTATTTTCTTAGAAACACAAGATGTGAATGAAAATTTATTTATTTTGTGATGTTTCATTTCTCTTACATACCGGAAAAAAATATACATTCTGCTTTTCTTTTTTATTAACCACTGAAGCTTTCCATCAAAAGGAAAAATGTTCTTAATTTCTTTAAAAATTCACAAAGAAAATATTTACTATTTTCTAAGTAGCTCTAGCTGAAAGGTATGACAGCATGACTTAAAAGAAAACACATAGAAGCTTCCTCTTTTGCAGAACAAAGAATAAGAACAATAGTTCTTTATTCTCAGAAAAAGAAAGCTCAATTTAAGATTCTTTCTCTTGATACAGATAAACAGATATCACTGACAGATAGATAGATGCACAAAGCCAGTTAAATCTCAGTTTCATTTAAATAGACCTCAAACCCCATCCCAGGGAACTTGCAGATGCATTCATACATGGAGGAGCCTGAGCTGAAGGTTCTGTGCACAAAAAGCAAGCAAGGGGCTATCCTGGGGCTTCCATCTGTTGCTGCCTCTAGGATACACATTTTCACAGACCTGTGATAGACTATATATCTTTTCAGGTAGAGAAAGAGGACAAAAACGTTGAGAGGTTTAAGGTTACTATCATCTCCATTCATGTATGAAACAAAATATTGTGTACTTTGGATCAAGATTCTTGTGAAAAATGCCCTGTCTCTGTTTTTAGCCAAGAAGTTCAAGAGGTGCTACATTTAATAATAAAGGAATGTCGAATTCCAAGGCCCCTGGGCAGGCTGCTTTTCTATCTGAGACTTTACTAAGTTGTTTTTTGTTTGTTTAAACTCCTAGAAGGCTTTCTGCTAATACTAAATTTAAATAATGTAAATATTCTTTTCTAAAACACCATCAAGATGGATGTTTTAAAATTGTTATCCATAAAAATTGGAACAGAGTTCTAGTACCAAAGCAAGTTTAACACAGCCACTCTTTTCCACAAAATTTTATCAACAACAGCATTTTTGGGAAGTTCTTCAGATTTTTCAAGGAGTGCTTTCTAGGAAGGGTCTTTTCCATTCAACTCTTGAAAAGGTCTTTTATCATTCACTCTGAACATAACAAATGGCTTTTGTACTTCTTATCAGTAACATCCACTTGGATTTGACCCTAGATGAACACCAGTTACTGAGACTGAACAGGCTTTTCTAGTTTTCTGTCAATGAAACTGCAGAAAAAATGGGCCACACCCTACATGTCAGTGATAGCCAAGCAGTTCAGTGCTGCATTACTGACAGTGGTGCTCTAGGAAATACGTAAGCGGCTGAACTCACCTGTGAGGCAAAAGAGAGCTAGGTAAGTCTATTATGCCAAAATCAGCAGAAAGTAAGCTCCATTTACTCCTGCTTTCTCTCTGTCAGCTGCCATGTGGTGCCTCCACTGCAGAAAAAGGCTGAGTTGCTGTTGCTGTGCAACAACTGCTTCCTTTCCAAGCTGTGATGCAGACAGACACCATTAACTGTAACCATGTGAACCACATCAGTTCCCTCCATATTATTTTAATTATCTGAGAGATCACTATTCCAGAATTCATTTGCCTATGATCTCCAGATATTCCTGGTGCTGGGTTATAGCACTAGGGAGAAGGGACATTAATTGGCTAAACAGAAAATCGAGTGGTGGGAGGCAGAAACCGGAACCAGTGAACACATTCCACCATTGTACCCCTTTCTCATTTGTTCTTACCTCACTTGTGAATTCCCAGCATAGAGCAAGCTAAAAGCCATGGCAGACTGGGACAGGAGGCCCACACTGGAGAACCTCCAAGCATCTTGAGCTCTCATCTGCCTGAAGACTGAGGTGGACTACACTTGCATTTATTTTGTGCTCTAGCATGATGAAAAGCATATCAAGAACTTTGCACCCTGACTTGTCATCTAGTTACTTTATTTCAAACTTCACTATGTATACAGGATTTAAGAGAACAGGGCTACTGAATGGAAAAGTATGCTGCCAGTAACGTCTACAGTAAATTCTTCATTGCATTATGGCAGTTAGACATGCACAGTTAAAATGATGGGCCTAATCTTCTTTGACATCCAAGGGTCTTGTTCACTAATTTAACTAAGGAACTGTAAATGGAGTGCAACTGTAATTTGATCCAATATGCAGAAGTATTTTAATGACATGCACATGCAAATTGAGGAAAGATAATTTCATCTTAATGCCAAGAAAACTGTCAGTAAATATGTAAAGGGTAATTTTTTGAAATTAAAAAGGACAGAAATTCTATTGGCAGTTTAAAAATGCATAGAGAGATTAATTATCTGAGCTTTAGAGGGAAATATTTAAGTTAGACATTTGGAAATAATTTCTATTCTTAAGGTAAAATATTTGCCAAGAAATGTGACTGAGACAGCATCACTATATGTGTTCAAGAGTAGACAAGATGAAAACCATATGTATGTAATGCAGAAGGAAGTCCTCCAACAGGCCAGGGATAAAGTACATGGATTAAGAGACTCCATCCAACTCATTAGACATAAATCTTGAAGGAACTAGCCCTGCAATCCTTACTCACAGACATGTATGATTTCAGTGGGACCATGTAAATAAGCCAGGGCAAATGACTCAAGAACAAAATGTCCTTAAAGATTTAGAATGGTCTGTAAGAAACCACAATGAAAACAGTAAAAAAAAAAAAAAATAGGTAAACAGGTTGAGAAGTTTATTTATGAGAAATGCTATTGAATTGGAGAGAAAACCTAACTCACTCTTTCCATGTCCATACAAAAGGCTTTTGGTATTAAGCAGAACTTTGGAAAACTTGAAGTAGGTTTGTTGGGGTTTTTCTGACTTTGTCTTACCTATCACTTACTGCATATTCACAGAATATTTTCAAGATCACCTTGACAGCAAAAGAATTTTATCAAGACTTTCAAACTTAGAAGTGAAATAATAAGGAAGTTATCTGCATTTGTGAGCACTAACTGGGTTATACCTTTCTTCTCTGACCTGACTTTGGAGTTACCTGCAAATTTTCTGGGACAGGAAGTATCCAAATACATTACCTTGGCAAAGAGAGTCATTCCTGGGCCACACAGAACGTACATATTTCCAGCATGACACACGTGGACTCCTTCACAGGACTACAGGAGCTTCTTTTTGAACACAACTACTTTTCTTCTACAACAATAGGTCGTTTCCTTTGTTTAGTCTATTATGGTCTTTTATGTGGATTAACTAGAAATTAATATGCTGAAATTCTCTGTTCTCTTCCAGTTCCTGAGCCATCAGCTCATGAGAAACACGAAATAACTCCTGGGTAGCTAAACTAACTCATTTCAGGCTAGCCTGGAAATCTTTTACTACTTTGAGTTCTACAAAGTGAGTCAAAGTGACAAAATTTAACCAGGGGCAGACTTTCCCAAATATAAAAGTGCAGTTACTGAACAAAAAAGAACTGAAACTCTGTCTGAACATCTTTGGTACATAAGAAAGCTCGAGTTTTTCTAGAGCACTTCTTGCGCTTAAAATCTTCAGCCAGCATTCCACAAACATTTTTTTGAGTACGCAATCCTGCCCCCTCTATTATAATTCAGACATGCTACTGCCAGTCCACTAATAACTATGTTGATCCATACCGGGCTCAGGACTCATTCTTGCAGAGCCAGCAATGAAACTACTCATGACTGGCCTTTGCTATGGCTCTTCAACAACTTATTCAGATCATCTTAGAGAACTCTTAAATCAAACAGATTTTACCATTTTGCATGGGAATGCCATGGAGGATGGTGCTCAGTGCTCATCAAGGCCCACTTATATAAGTTACTGCTTCTGCATGCAAAGCTTTAAAGAGCATGTCTGTACATAAGCACCTGCTTGAACAGCTTTTGCACAAACACAGTGATATGGGATACAACAAAGACCATACAGACTTTCAAGAAACTGGCCTCAAGTGGGAATGACTGTAGGTAAAAATAACTTCTGATCCTCATAGGAACAGATATTTCATGAATGAATGTTTTGGAAGCCTAAAGATAGTGCCAATGCACATTAAAAGACTTTTTATGAGACTCAAATTTCAGTTTGCAATATCTTGAAAATATTTACTGGCCTACCAAGTAGCTGAGATGTTCCAGAAAGGTAACACTGGTCTCTATAATACAGAATTAGCATTCAGAAAAAGGGATTTCTTCATTCACATGCTTCCAGTGGAACTACAGATGTTCATACTTTTCACACTAGACAGCTGCTGGCAACTCTACACCTCACTTTTTCTGAATCATGAATTTTATGGAATCTTTCTGCTTTCTCCACAAAAAATATGTAAAGACAAGATGATTTTCACCCTTTGTCAGGCCAGATGTATGGTGTCATCTTTCTTTCTGCAGGTATGCCCTCAGCTTTTAAAGCACAAGCAAAGACTTTCTCAGGATGAGGAAGAAAAAGGTCCAAATTTAAAAAAAGACTCACTAATTCTGAATTACAGTCCTGGAAGTTCTTGCTTTCTTTCCTTTTCTTTCACATATACGCTGCCTAGATTTGTACCTGTAGAAAAACTTCTAGTTGAAGGCATCAGTACCTCCACAACCAGAACCAAAAGGAAGACTACTTTAAAATCTAACACATTGGGTGCCAATGTCCCAACAGAAAGACTTACCAAAGTGTAATTGGCACAAGACACACCAGTTTCTTTCCCTGGGGACTGATACAATGCCTCCCCAGCTGTCTGCTTTCATGGGGGGCTGCATGCAACAACACTCAGACCCATGTCTTCCAAAGAGAACTAGAACACTTCCCAGCACTGCTTATCTGAACTTCCCCTGCCTAACCCACGTGCATTTAAAGCTGTTCTTCAAGACCTCTTATCCAAAGTCCTACAGTACATAAGCCTTCAAGACAGTAAGGGCAGAGAAAATAACACCCAAGGGGTCTGAAGTATCTGTAACTGCACTGAACATGTGAAAAACAGACACTATCAGGGAGAGAACAGAATGTGTCAAGTAGAAAAGCCCCAAAAAAGGTTGGGTGTGGAGAACTGGAATCAGAAGAACCAAACCATGCAACCAAATCCTGAAGGGGTTTTATTTCCACCAGGGAGGTGGAAATAAAAGCAAATGGAACTGCACAGAAGTGAGAATATGATACAGTAATTAATGAGAAGAACCGCTCCTAAAAGAATTAGGAAAAAACAAACAAAACACAATTTACTATGACAGTGAACATAGACAAGATGAAAAAATATATTTTTCTAGTGCTTCAAAACTGCTTAGTTTTTCTGTGTTTCAACACACTTAAAAAGATTTCCACAATCTACTGCATCTGTAAGCAATTCCAGCTCTCTAACATGTGACATCCGTTTTAGTCATTGTTAGGGAAAATGGGATAGGCCATTTTCTTCACTACTCCAGAACTTTTCCATAATATTCAGGAAAGGAACACACACTCTGTAAGGTTCTTTCAAGCACAAATGCACGTTGTCTGTTGTTAATGATAATGTGTTTGTTGTCTTATTTATGAAAATAAGTATTGAGAAACATAACATGTTTTTTTATATAGCAGCAGCAACTTCATATCCCTGTAAGACACAACAGCTGCTGCACCACACACTGAAATTATTCAGAGACCAAAGAATGGACAAAGCAAACTCAGTTACTGATAATGGTGTTTCCAGTCTCAGTATGGCTTACAGCACCCTGTCATTTCCCAGGCCTCCCTACCAAAATCCTTCTGCAGTCAGAGAGGTAAGAAGTCCCACAGATGGTGCCATGACCACAATGCAGATGGCAGAGCACACCATGTGTGATCCTGCTCACTGAGCAGTTTTTGCTTTGTATGGGATGCACACAGAACTTTGACAATTTTAAAAGAGAATTGGTGGCAGAGGGGTGGCTGCCATTTGGGGATTCAAGCTCAAGTTGCACTCTGGTTCATTACCTACATAGCTTGAGGTGCTGATCTGAATTCTCCAGCATGAAGTCACAAAGTACTTTCAGACTGGAAAACCAAATGTAAAAGAAAGCCTTCAGTCCTTGCACTTGAGGCTACTGTTGGGGCTGATGCTGCCAGGAACACAGGTACATCCTATGGCTGGTTGCTACTGGCAAAAGCAATAGTAAGAAAGGCAAGGAAAAGAACAGGAAAAGAACAGCTGTAAAGAGCATGACTTCAATCTTAATTTTGTATCTATGTTGCAGCAAAGCTGCAGCAGAATACCCACCAATATAGATAAAATCTTGGCATTTTATGTATATGAGTTCAATAAAATCCGGGAAGCTTGCTTTCTATTTACAAGGGTTCCTTACTGAACAGGCTAAGAACACTGGCACTTACAAAACCCTTGGGAATAGGAGAGGGTGCTGGCTTCACTTAAGCAAACTGCAGGAGCACATTTCTAAAACACACAAGCCAAGGAAGGGTATGGTAGGCTGCCATTCCCTTAGACATTACAACAAAGTTTATTTACACAGAATCAAAGGAAACATCAGTGGAGAGCACTGCAATGAAAGTGATGACTGAGCTTGACTTCTGACCACTGGCTTTTCCGTCTCTGACCTTTCCACTTAACCAGACTTCAAACTCAGCCTATGGTCTTCATCCTGCAATATTCTGAGAGCACTCAGCATTCTGAGATGCTTCTGGGATATGCTGAACAGATTATATGACGAAATAAATCCAGATTTAGGTAACATCTGTGATAGAAACATGTCCAAATTGTTAGTCATTAGCTGCTACAAAGGAGGAGCTGTTATTACTGATATCCCCTTTTTATGTCAAGTTGATGGTGTCCTATTTCTCAAACCTATTAACTGTCTGCTGTCATATGAGAAACTGTGTCTTTAAGCATTTATTATGGTGCTGACACAACTTGTTTGTACTTTCAAAACACTGTGAATACCTCAATTACAATGTAAAAAAAATCATTGGACAACCTATGTTTAATATTAGAAGCCGACATTATGCATGTATGCAAAGTTGGAACACAAAGTAGCAAACACTGCTTCAGCCAGTAGTGCTAAAGCAGTGTGAGATCACAGAGAATGTGTAACTTCTACCATACCTGCAGGGACAGAAATTTTCTATAAGTATTTTCCAATAAGGAGAAAATGTGCCTGCCACATACTTTTTTTGAGCACATTGAAATCCTACATACTAGAAAAACCTTAAAAAGCAGCATTGCATTTGATGGAAAGATAAAGGTATTAGGTGAACACAGAAAACATGCAGTAAGAAAAACACATGAAGAGGAGACAGATGAATTACTTTGCAAACAGTCTTACATATTGCTTCCATACATAATATGTGTGAAATAAGAAAGGTTCATTGTGTGTCTTTTTGCCCACATCGGGGCAATGACTTTCAGTGTACTCCACAAAAACTATGGGGCTAATGATCAGCACCTTTAACACTTTGGGTTGCATGTGATCACACACTATTTTCAGGCCAACAAGCAGTTAACTCACCACTTCACTTATTTCATTGGGACTACACATGGAAATGAAAATTGAACAGGGCAAGTAAGAGGTTCAGAGTTCAGTATTCAGCTTTTGCTTGCTGAAGTTAATGCAGTTGAAAAACATAAGGACAGAACATTTTAGTAAGCAATAATAGATTTTTAAAAATTTATTTAGTTAACTAAACCATTACAATTTGTTTAAGAAAATCAGATCACTGATTTACAGTTTGTTTTACTCTGAAATAAACAGTTCACTTACCATGTATTCCATGTTGGAAGCAGGTGGGAAGACTTTGCCTCTGACTTGATTATGATAATCAAGAATGGCAATCATGTCATTCTGGGAAATGTAGCGCTTCCGCCTGGCTTTGGGAATTTTTGCAGAGTCCAGATGAGCTGCCAAAGCTGTCTTGATGTCAGTGAAATTATTGTCTGACAGGAATAGGTCAGTGGAGTTGGGTAACACTAATGCACTTGTTTCACAGAGAATGGAAAATAAGAGAGAACAACTGATTGCAGCAATTACTGTCATTTTGGGGCCAAAGGAGACAGATAGGCCACAGAGGTACTCTGCTTTAAGTCACGGGAGCAGAAAGCAAATCTGTAGAAGAGAAGATACCAAAGATGTGATTCTGTACATCTGTGTAGCAAGACAGTGAACAAGCAGGCTGTGACCAGAAAAATCATTCTGTCAGCTCAATCATAAAAACAAACCAGGCAGAACACGTGTTGGTGAGCAATTTTCAATAACTGTATTAAGTGATGATGGTCTTACTACAACACACCAGATGAAGTATCCTTCTGAAGTACATGGTCAGAGCTGGTAGTATTCCTGAAATAGTGACAGTGCTATCACACCCAATCAGTCCATAAACCACACTACAGATCTTAAATAGGGAGACTGCAAGAAACCTCACATCATGTTTTCTGCTAAAAATTAAAAATACATCCTAGGCTATGCCTACCCCATAGGCATGGAGTGTTTTGACACAATGTGGCAGAGATAAACCAGTAGGCAAAACAAAACACATACAACATGAAAGCAGGACATCTTAGAAATTGCATTCAAATCTTAAGTTCACCAAGTGTAACGAGCATTGATAAAACTGCATGCAAAGCAAACTTATGGAACTGAATGGCTTACCTCTGGATAATACCAAGAAAAAAAGAACAGAGTCTATTGTTCTCCCAGTATATATAGCACTCTCCTATGTGATGATATGAACCTTTGTGAAGAAGTGTCTCTTATTACAACCCCCCAGAGAACAAAACCGTGCTGGTTGTGAAGCCTCTGGCCAGAGGAGCTGCTGACAGCCTTTATATGTTTCAGCCTGTGCGAGCCAGCGCGGGCAGTGTCGCGGCGGGTCCCGCTCAGCCGGGGCGGGCGGGAGGGGCCGTGCGAGCACACGGCAGCCATTGGGTGGCACCCGGAGGGTGGGTGCTGGGGGGACTCGGTCACACCCCCGCCTGATGCAGCACAAAGGGGAGGCTGCAAGACTCTCTCTCTCTCTCTACTCGGCGTTTCCTACCTTTTTTTTTCCCTCCGCGGCTGATTTTTTTTCCTCATTTCCCAAGCATCATGCTGGCTCGGGAAGCGCTGTTTCTCGCAGCTCCACGAGCCCCCACGGCGCAGCGTGGAGCGCAGAGTTTGCAAACCTGAGTTTGTTGTCCCGGTCCCAGGAATCGGAACCGTGCACCGCCGTGTCCCGGGCCCCGCCGGGCAGCCCGGGCGAGCGGCCCCGCTCCATCCATGGCCGGCACGGCTGCTGCCTGAGGGCCGGGCCCCCTCCGCTCGACCCCTTCTCCTCCTCCCTCGCCCTCTGCCCTCCGAGGCACGGGCAGAGCTCCGGGCGGCCGTGGCTGTCCCAAAGCTGTTACCTGAACGTCTGCCAGTGGGAAGCTACGGGAGCGGCAGGACCGAAAGCTCCCGGCAGTGCCAGGGAGACATCTGTTTCCCATTAGCTAGCCTATAGCTGGAATTCTTTAAGCACAGAATGGTCCAGCCACTCACACGGCAGAGCTGAGGGCATAACACTGAGGCCATGACGAAAGCGAGCAGAGAAGCAGCAGCAGCCAGCAATTGTGTACTGGGGCAGCGTTTGGGAGCTACACAATGTCAGGCTGCCGCCCCATCAGGGCTGGGCGACCTGGGGCAGCCTGTGAAATGAGGCACTTAAAAATGCTATTACACCGGTTTGTGGCATCCTAAGGGAGCTAGGAGAGAGACACAACAACAGGTTTGATGTTACATCAAAACTTACGAGTGCTCAAAAGTTTCAGTAGCTCTGTTAGAGAAGCAATATGGGATTTAAGTATTAAGGAAGCGCAGTCCAGTAGTTGGAGCACAGGGCTGGAAGCCAACACTCACGCTCTCCTTTTGGCTCTGCTGCTTACTTGCTGTGTGGCCTAACCCAAACCATTTAATCTCGGTGTGCAATCTCTACAACAGTATAATAGGCTTCTACAGACATGTCGTAAGGATCAAATGACTAGTGTTTGATAGTGTACTTTGTGATGAAAAGTGTTAAGTATCATAATTAGTTACATTACTGTATGTATGCCCAGCCTGTCCAAAACTGCTACTTAAGCTGCAGGTATTCCTTTGCATGATTATACAAGAAACTTGAAGACATAATTTGTCCCTGCAAGACTAGATGTTGGATGATTCCTTTCATTCAATTTTCTTTCTTCTGAAATGAAGTTCATATTTGTTCGTGTTAATGTCAGGAACTGTCTTCCCATTGTTTGAATACAATAAAAATTCTCAGCTCCTTTGAATTGCCACAGGTACTTTGATTTCATCTGAGCTGCTATAAGTTATCAAAGGGAAGACACAAACTTAACATGTCAGGAAGTTCAGAGGGTAGATTTTACTAGTTAGTCACATTTTAGAGTGCTGTAATTATTTCCTCATACCTCATGGCAGTACTTGGAGGCTCTTATGATACAAGGCACTATACGGAACAGCAAGGATATACAAGCTAATAGCCATAGCTTTCACATCTGTAAAACTGAGCTGTACTTCCCTACGAACAGATCAGTTTAAGAGAAAATTCTTTTATTTCTCTTACTGTCTAATTATTTGTTCCCGTGTCAACAAGTAGTCAGTGCAGCTACTTACCTAAATGTTAAAAAAAATAAGGTCATGAGCAAAGCTAATAAGCATTATTGCAAAAAGTTATTGTGAATGTGAAAGGTCTTGAGCATGAGAGTATCTCAACCCAAGTGTGTTGTACTGCTCAGTTGTCAAGAGGGAGTTGCAAATAGTGAAAATATGATAGTAACTCTCAGGCTTGACAAGTCAGATGGTGACAATCACATGTGCGTTCAGCTTTCTTCTGGAAGAGTAAATCACCAGATATGCAATGAAATTTTGCAAGCAAGACCAATGAAGCCACACTGAAGTTTTCATGAAGGTCTGTGCCAAGGAGAGGAATGTCTAAAATGAAGAGGAATGAAGAAAAAACACATCAAAGTCATCTGCAAGGAGAAAAATAAAAAGTTGATGGAACCATCTGCAACATACACAAAAAGAACTATTTCCTGACTCTTCAGCCATCTCCAAAAAGACAAAGCAAAGAATCAGACCTGTGATAAAAGACCATTATGGACCAGAGACAAGAGCATTAGTGAGACTTTGAATGAGTCAAAATATCTGTAAACCGAATTAAGAACAGAATGTGCCAGCCAAGATGCCCACAAAATGGTTACTGAGCAGTCTGGAGAAAAGTAAAGGGCAATAATTCGTGTACTTAATGTCAGCAAATGTTACCAGTGAGAAAAGTTATATAATCAAGAATGAAAAAGAATGTAGGAGAAGCTAAGAAAGAAAAATAACTCAGTTTATCTTCTGAAAGACTCAGTTCTAGGAAATGATCTAGATTTCAAGGTTTCACTAGAAAATATTTATATTTTCACAGAACCAGTGTTCGTGCATAGGAAGAAAAGGAGAAATAGCAATGTAATATATTAGCATAAGATCTAGATTTTGTCTCGGCCATTAGCCTATGACAAAGGCTTGGGTGTACAAAGGCATGGGTCAAAAAGAACAGGATATAAATTTATTAAATGTAGCATCTTTACCTCCACTGCACAATAAAAATGATGACTCACAATAGTCATGGTTCTTCGGCAATGTATTCCTTTCATCAAGACTATAAATCCTGAATTTCTGAGTAATGGGTGATTACCCATCGCTCAACAAAGTGGGATGAACTTCATCGTGTTGAGCGGCATTTATTTTAGTAAATGAATTAAGAATTTATAAAAGCTGAATTGTAATTTAAGAATAGCATATTTATAGCAAAATAATTTTATGCAGATTGCTAATATTAGGCAGTTAAGCTTGAAATATTTATTACAATTTATTTTACTTCTGAATAACTTGACAATACCTGCCTGGGATTTGAGATACTTTTGATATTATATCTGTAGTGGCAGACAATAATTCATACAGTTGAAGTCCAAAATGTGTGTGGTTTTTTTTTTCTTTTTTTCTGTCCTGTATCTCCAAGCACAGTAAAGTTTAAAAAACCTCACACATTCATATTTCTCAAATCACGTCAGACACATACCCTGGAAGGTTGCTGAATAACTCTGAACATCACTGATTGTGTTGACTATATCTTTGTTAATTACATTGGAGGTTCAAGCACTCAGATTATATATAGACAGCACTTTTGGTGGCTTCATCTTCAACTGAATCCCATCCAGTATTTCAAACTGTACCAAAGATAAAAGCTTCAAACAAAGAAGATAGAATAAGTATGATATGGATAATCGTATTCTCAGCATTATACTTTTTTTTCCAAACAAGGTAAAACATCACCAAACACAAACATTAATATCCTTTATATACTGTGTAGCCAGTGGCAGAGGATTGGGTGGCAACAGTGACAAAACTGGCATATGGAAGACTCATGAAGCAGTTTCACAGAATTGTTAGGGTTGGAAGGGACCTCTGGAGACCACCTAGTCCAACCCCCCTGACAAGGCAGGGTCACCTGGAGCAAGTGACACAGGAACAGTCCAGATGGGCTTTGAATGTCTCCAGAGAGGGAGACTCCACCCCTACTGGGCAGCCTGTTCCAGTGCTCTGCCACCCTCAGGTAATGAAATTCTACCTCATGCTGAGGTGGAACTTCTTGTGTTTTAGTTATGGCCATTACGCCTTGCCCTGTCACTGGGCACCACTGAAAAAAGTCTGACACCATTCTCTCAGCACCCATCTTTGTGATATTTATATTTATTAATGGGGTCTCCTCTCAATCTTCTTTTCTGGACTAAACAGGCCCAGCTTCCACAGCCTATCCTCATAAGAAAGGTACTCCCAGTTTGCTCAGGTCTGTCTGTTGTTACTGGAAATATATCAATAGCCTAGAAAAGAATTAGTAGAAAATGAGGAACAATTATTTATAATGAGAGGAAATGCTAATTACATCTATCAAGACCTCTGCTCTGCCAAGAAATTCCTGCCGAGTGGATGATAAAGAGCTGATGCCAGTCATAATATAACATTTCTTAGAAATGAGGTAATTAGCACACTTTGAGGCACTGATAAAATCAGTATTTTTCTCACTGACACATCAGCAGAAACCACTGGTCAAAGAGAAGGGAAGCAGAAAGGTTAAGAATTTACTAGGCTAAGTGTATTTGTCATTTCAGGCATATATTTTCCAGAGTTTCCTTTGGTTATTGTGTGTCACATTTCACAACTCTAGGCATTGCTTAGGAGTCTTATCATAACCAGCATAATGAAAACAGATGAATGCATCAGTACTTAATTTTTTTTGATAGATAAATTATAAAACAAAATCTCAAAATCTCCCTAAGCATCAGAGTAGTGTCTTCAGTGCTTGTCTTGTGTGAGCATCAACATAAGTTGTTTTTTTTTTTGTTCTCTCATAGCTCTTTGATGATGTAGTGTTTTATATGGTGTTTTAAGCATCTGTATAATTGAAAATGGAGTTGAAAAATCCAGTTTATGCCAATACTAAAAAAAGCAACATTTCTCACTCCAAGTGCAGAAGTTCACATTTCATTTCTGCTGGATTGAAGCATCCTTTTTAGAACTTTGAAGAGTACTGAAATGAAAAATAATAGTATTTTAGTGGGTGTTCAACATTTCTCATCTGCCAGTCAGGTTCTTACTCTAGCATTATGTCACTTTCAACACTTCTTTCTTTTTCTATATAAAGCAAAGATACGTAGCAACTTGGCACTCATTTTGGAGAATGGGTGTGTATATTCTGCAGTATTTCTCCTGACCTTTAGAGTATTCATTCTAGGAGCATAGGATCATAGAATCATTTCAATTGGAAAAGAGATCATCAAATCCAACTGTTAAACCAGCACTGGCAAGTCCACCACTAAGCCAGGTCTGTAAGTGCCACATCTACATGCCTTTTAAATATCTCCAGCATCCTGTTCCAAAGTTTAACAAACCTTCCAGTAAAAAAAAAAAATCTTACTATCCAACCTAAATTGGGTAAGATATCAGACAGTCATTGATAAAGATATTAGACAGAACTGGCCCCAGCACTGAACCATGGGAACACCAGTTGTGACCAGACACCAACTGGATATAACTTCATTCACCAGTACTCTCTAGGTCCTGCCATCCAGCAGTTTTTTTACCCATCCAAGCCACGAGCCACAAATTTCTTCAGGAGAATGCTGTGGGAAATGGTGTCAAAACCTTTACTGATTTCTAAATAGACAACAACAGCATCCTGTCCCATTTTTCAACTTCCAGTCAGCTGGGACCTTCCCAGTTAGCGAGGATTGCTGGTAAATGATGGAGTCAGAGAGCACTTCCCCCAACTCCCTCAGCACCTTTGGGTGGATCCCATCTGGCCCCATAGACTTGTGTCTATCTATGTGGTGTGGCAGTTCACTGACCATTTTCCCCTGGTTTGTGGGGGCTTCATTCTGCTCCTCATCTCTGTCTTCCAGCTCAGGGGACTCAGTACCCAGAAAACAACTGCAGTGCTATTCTAGAGTGAGGCAAAGAAGGCATTACAAGGGGATTTTTCTTAGCCCTCTTTTGTTGCTTTGTATTTATAGAAACATTTTTTATTGTCTTTTGTGATACTGGCCAGATTAAGTTCTAGCTGAGCTCTGGCCCTTCTAATTTTCTGTCTGCCTAACCTCACAATATCCTTGTAGTCCTCCTGAGTTGCCAGCCCCTTCTTTCAAAGGCCACAACCTCTCCTTATTTTCCTGAGTTACAGCCAAAGATCTCTGTCCAGTCAGGCTGGTCATCTTCCCCACTATCTCATCACTCCTCACATGAGGATGGCCTGTTTCTGTGTTTTAGTATTTCCTTCTTGAAGAGTGTCCAGTTTTCCTGGACTCCTTAACCCTTCAGGACTGCCTCACAAGAGACTCTGTCAACAAGTCTTCTAAACAGGCCAAAGTCTGCCCTGTGGAAGTCCTAGGTGGCAGGGCTGCTGATCCCCCTCTTTATTTCTCTGATAGCTGAAAACTCTCATTTCGTAACTGCTGTGCCCAAGAAATAGCTGAAAACTCTCATGTCTTTGATTGCTGTTGATCACAACATCACCCACCAATCCTTCTCTGTTCAAAAACAACAGGTCCAGTGGGGACCCTTCCCTGCTTGATTCCCTCACCAGCTGTGTCAGGAACATGTGTTACATACACTCCAGGAATCTAGAAGGATGTTCACCTTCTTCCTTCATACTCAAATCCTGTGAGCAAAACAACCTTCTAAATTATGTCTGACCTGAATGTGCCCAAATGAACTTTGCTTAAAGAAACTAAATTTAAAACTGAAAAAGTTTGTAAATATTCAATGAATACAGAGTTTAGTGACCAGTTCATTTTATTTAAAGAAAATGTGACATCAGTTTCCAGATCAGTTGCTGGCCTTCTTTGTGAATCTGGGCTGTGTAGTTTATTGCTTACAACTTCAGGCAAGAGTCTAAATCTGCATCTTTAAATGCCCTTTGGTGTCTTTTTCTATCTCATCTATTTGCACTAAACAGATAACCTTTTTAGGCCTGGAGCAGAATAAAGTACTGCCCAAGTATTGCAATTTAATTTTTTCTTTTTCTTGTGAGAGGTCTGCTTAGGTATCTATTTATCACCTTCACAACATTTTTATGGTATTATGTTGTCATGCAATCTGACACAAGTCTCCCACAGACCACTGTCTAAAGAAATGGAGGAACAGTTTCTTAAAACATGAAATTTGAAGTCATAAGTTATTAAATGCCTAGTAGCTAATAAGTGTCGCAGACATCTTTTCATGAAAATCCTTTCATTAGGATTTTTTCCTGCTGAGAAGCTGAGAAGCTTCAGCAACAAAATGTAAACAATGGTTATCTGCTGCTGTGGAATGCAACAGGTGTGTCTGTGATTGGGCCATCTTAGATGTTTACAATTAATGGCCAACCACAGCCCAGTTAGCTTAGACTCTCTGTCTGAGACACAGACCTTTATCATTCGTTCCTTTCTATTCTTAGCTTAGCTAGCCTTCTGAGATGAAACTCTTCCTTCTATTCTTTTTAGTATAGTTTTAATGTAATACATATCATAAAACAATAAATCAAGCCTTCTGAACATGGAGTCAACATTCTCATCTCTTCCCTCGCCTGAAAACCCCTGTGACCACCATCACAAATAAGCTAAATAATTAAATGCAGTAAAAAATCCTCAGAAATACAGCAGAAAAGTTGAACATGAGTTTTATATCTTCATAAGGATGAATTAATCAATTTTTAAAAAAATATAAGCAGAAGATATTTTCCTTTTTATCTATGTACTCTTCGGCCAGAGGTATGAGAAGCATTTATTATTCCAGAAAAGTGAAATGGCATAAAGCAGTTATCATCCACTACAGATATTTTAGGAAAACAGAACTCCTAGAGAGAAAGAGTGTTTTAAAATATATCAGTTTCTTATGAAAACTTAAAGAGAGGATGAAACATTTCAAGCATTTACAACAGATTGGAGATACTCAAATAAATTATGTAAATTTTGAGGTTTTATAGAATCCTTAATTCAAGACTGAATTATAGTAAGAATCAGAGACCCAAAATGGAAAATGAGATTCTAGGAAAATGTGACTTTAACATAAACAAGAACTGTTAAAATATGCAAAACTGAAGCTGAGAGACCAGATAGTTTGCAGAGTAGTTTTCAGGCTCTTCTTTTGTATCTTCTGAGACCTTCTTCTAACATCTTTGGGGAGCTGTAGACAGTCTTCTACAAACTTTAGATCCACTGTTGCTGGGAAAGGGTGGCTATTCCACAACTTTTCTTCTACCAAATCTATCAACTGCTAAATTCTTATTTGGCTGTTTACACTAAAACATGTATACGTCTTTTATCTTGGCTTTACCTTCTGATTTGGGAATTTCAAGCAGCTGCATCTGGGAAAGAGGAGGCCTTGTCCCTGGCAGGGCTCTGGAGGGAGCCTAAAGGCTGACCTTGTGGGAGACCATGTCCTCACTTGCAGCAGCTGCACGTTTGTTGAGGAGCTGCGTTGAGGAGAAGCGGAACAAGGATCAGGAATACAGTGTCTGGAAAGGTGACAAGGACTCAGCAGAGATGCTGAAACCCCAACTGCACAGAATGTGAGGAAGCGGTGTTTGATTGGAAGTGAAAAAGCCGGAGAAGGATGGAAAAATTGTAGACAGGTGGAGAAATGTGCCAGTGGGATTTCAGCAATGAGAGATGCCAAATCCTTCAACTGGGAAGAAACCTTTGATACAAGCTGGGCCTAACAGGATACTGGCAAGGAGAAGCTGTGCAGACAAGGACCTGACGCCTTGGTAGACCAAATGAATATAAGCTAGCAGCATGTCTTCACATCAAAGGCTGACAGCTTCCTGGGATGTATTAGCAGAAGCAATGATTCACTTGTACTTGACAGTTTTAAGCCACATCTAGAACACTGTAATGCATCCAGTTTCCTCAGACACACCCTACGCAATAAAAGAAAGACACCAGTAAGAAGGAGTGACTTCAGTAGTGGGCCATCAAGATGACCAGGGGCTGGAGCATTTGTACTGAGGAGAGGATAAGAATAGGCCTTATTCAGCCTGAAGCAGAGATGGGTTTGAGGAAAACTTGAGTCTGGCAGAAGCTATGTGGAGGTAACTGAGAAGATGGAGCCAGTATCTTCAGAAGTGCTCAGCAGAAGAACAAAAGAAAATGGATATAAATTGAAACAAGAAGTTCAGCCATAATAAACTTTTCCTTTATGTGGGCGGGACAGCAACAAAACAGGTTGCCCAGAGAGTTTGGATGATCTGTGTTATTGGAAGTTTATAAGACCCAACTGGCCAAATCCCCAAGCAGCCTGGTCTGAGCTTAGAGCTGACCATGCCTTGAGGCTTCCAGCCTCAGTGATTCTGTGGTAGCAGCACAAAGCCAAATCAATTTCTTGAAAGAAAAGCAAGACAATACCACTACAGTAGTGAACTTGTTAAGAATAACTTCACAGGAATATGAAGCATGAAGTCAAAAAGGTGACAGTTTCAAAGAGACCATAAGACAAAAGAAAAATGAAGCAGAAAAGAGCTCTTGTTTTCAAGAAACAAAGACTCCATGTAATATGAAGGCAAGTACAGCCCTAAACTGTGTTCTGCTGTTGAACAGGCATTTTGTTCTAGAAAGGTATAGACTGCAGTTGTAAAGAAATAAGATTAGAACTACTCTAAATATGAGGACAGCATTTGCTCTACCAAACAGAACTGAATGCAGCAGCAACCAATGTCATTTGGTCTGCATTTGTTGAGAAGTATTGCAGAGATAGTTGCCTCCTGAGACTGGAACAGCCATTTCATGAAGCCTTTTTATATTATAAGTGAGATGCACAGACATAGGTCATGGTAATAGATGAACTGCAGGAAAGAAAAATGGTTAAAAATATACCAAAATCCTGGAATGCAGTTAAAATTTAGTGAGAAAGATGATTCCTACTTACTGAATGTAAAGGTAAATCAAAATCTTAGAAAGGCAAGAGTTAAAATGGTTTCAGAAGATCTACATGAAAGTTTTATAGTAAAAATCAAGTGTGATTAAAGGCAAGTAAAACTAATTAAAGGTAGCAAGTGAAAAGCAAAAATGGCAGATGGCATAGAAGAAATTCTACAAAAATGTCAAACCTTTGTATCAACTCAGAAAAATTCACCATGAAGAAATACTTGTTTAAGCAAATGATAAAGAAAAAGTAGGTAGGGAAACAGCATGGAAGGATAACGTCTCAAAAGATTTTCCTCTTTCATGATAAACAGACATAAGGCAAAAACTTGGCTTTTGTATTCAGTAACTTCAAGACCGAGAAGATCCAAATCCTTCCTTCCTCATTTTCCATGTCCATGGACCTACTCTTGCCACGCTGATACATTGACATCATTCAGTTTCTGAGCTGACTTGCAGTGCAGTCTTCCAGCAGTGGAACAAGCTTACCCTCAGAAAGGGAGAGCAAAGTCCCTGACTCTACCCTGTCCTTTAAGAAAAACATTCATTGCTATTGAACTGTTACTGACACTCACCATTAGTGTTTATTTTGCTAAGGGAAGGTCAAAGATATTGACTTTGTCTGACTTTGAACTTCATCTCAACCCCATGACACTAGAACCCAGGGGAAAGATCCCTCTATCTACAGAAGGCTTCTTCCCATTTTAGGAAGAACTCGTTAACTCTCTTTGTACTTAGGTCAAGTTACTCTGATTTCTGACATGATTTCATGTTTTAGTTCCCAAAACCTTTGAAGAGCCTACTATGCTGTGCTGTCAGGGCTATGCTTCAGATGGTAAAATTATTTGCTCACAACGTGTTATAGTTTAGTTTTGTCCATAGGCAAAGTAGTCAAATGACATTAAAAAGCATTGATTTGAACTACTCTACATTTAAAACACCACTCCCATTTACTACTTGTCTGTGAGAAGATAAAGAGTACTTATCCATATATAATTATATTATGTGAAGTTGCTATCTAAGGGACTTTTTATAGAGGAAAAAGCAACTCTGCATGTTTGTTTGACTCCTGTGACTCTAATTTAACCTGGTGTGCTTGAAACAAAGATGGTGAGAAATGTGAACATTTACCTTTTACAGAATACTCTGTACCCTGTGATAAAGAGCAGATTAATGTAAATTGTGTATTTTTTCTTCACTCCCCCTCATTCCAAGGAGAGATTAGAAATCAAATAAAGTTTTCAATTTTTTTCCAGTTCTGAGGTGGTGTTGTCCATGCTTTAGTCATTCTCACATAAGGGTAAGATAAGCAATCACAGGTGTTTCACATGAGGAACCCCCTTATGTACATGTGTGAAGGACAGCTGTCTGCAGCTTGTGCTACTGTGTACTTTCCCCCCTTCTTTTCTTCTGCTTCCCATGGTTCAACAGCCACTGTGATGTGAAAAATATAAAAATATTCAGCATGGTGTCAGAGTTACACTGGGAGAAATGAGACTCCTATTTTTCTTTTGCTGCTTATGGTGAAATATTGTCTTCTCTTACGAAGTGCTGTTATAAGAATTTCAGGCAAGTCTAACCCTAATGACTTGGAGACAAAGAGAAAGCCGCTAGCATCAGATGATTTTTTTAATACTGATTACCTCTGGAATTTTTGCCTCACATAAGTTTGTTTTTGAGCATTGGCAGTTTAGGAGCAGATACATCATTCACTTTGGAATCTGGGTAGATCAACTTTTTTCATTTCTTTTGTATTTTCTATATAAACTGAAAAGTGCAGCCCCTGGATCAAATGTGATTCACAAAATGTTTTCTTAAACAATATATAAAAGCCTTACTTTCAAGACAAAGGTGGCAAGTATACAATATAGAGAGCAAACAACACATGGTGCTGCACTAAAAGAGTTCTTCCATATTAAAGAATTTTCATATCAGTTTTTATGTTTTTTTTTTTTTATTGATAAAAGAAATGTAGCTCAATCCTGTGATATGCTTAAAAAACTTCAATGAACTATCTCCATTTTAGGCAAAGTGTGAGGGGGTCACTGGCTTTTACAAATTTTGCAATGACTCAATACGAACATTCATCAGGGAAGAAGGATAAATGGCACTTTTTATTTATCAGTGAACTACTGACTGGAGGAATTCTGGGCAAACCATATCTTAGGAGGCAAAGAGGATGGGTAAAAGGCATTTCTTAGTGCTGAACAGAATGGTGGCAACAGTTTTATTAAGTTTGATCCTTAGCTAAAACCTTGGACTTGGGCAAAAATATTTTATTGCTAATTTGTTTCAACTAATTTTGTGGCACTTATTCCTTGAGACTAAAAGGGTTTAAGAGAAATTAATTTCAATTATTTATATCACCTGGATTAAAATTATTGTCGCTGGAAGGGCTACTCTTTTATGTCTTCATTTTGAAATCATTGCTGTCATCAGTAGTTTTCCCCTAAATACATCTGCATTCAATTTGGAAAGAACTGGCAAAGACTAAAGGAGACACCTTCAACTCATGTCAATCTTCTATGTCCTGTTAGATTATTTACCCTTTTATGAATACAGGCAATACAATGGCCTCTTTGACCTCAAGCAAAGATCTCTGACAAAGATCTCTGGTAATACAACTAGACAAAATATCTTAAAAAAGAGGAATGGTGGTGTTGAGTTTGTTTTTACAGCAGGTTTGCCAAGTGATACAAATGCAAATTGGAATTCCACATTCTGTGTTAACAAAAGGCAGAGCACAATATTGTTCTTTGATGCCCTTATGAATGTTTTTTTCCAGCTGTATACAACAATTCTGATCTTTTGGTAAGAAAACTACATTCCTTTCTTCATCAAAGTCCAAGTTCATAAAATAGAATCAATTCTGATGTTAAAATCCTTTTAATTTAGTAAAACAAAGTCATTTTTATGAAACATTTTGATATAGTGTGAATCAGAGTGATTTCACAAAATTATTGTAAGCACTCACATAAATTACTAAGTGGAGATAGAAGCAGCTCATAGGAAATCAATTAAGGTCCACTGATTACACTGGGGTTTCATCTGGACTCTCTTCTTGCATTGTTGCAGTGTATATTCTTTTCATTAATTTCCTAATAACTATTTTATACTGCATAATGACCCTAAACTAGGAAGATTATCTAGTGTTTTATGAGCAATATTCACAAATAGTATCTCTCCACACTGAGATCTTGTTCAGTCTTTTAAGAGTCATCTCAAAGGGTGTGTTCCAAATATTTTAACTCTTCAGGCAAATTATTTCACCTGCAATTTTGTTTGTTTGCAGTTTCAGTTAACTGAACACCGCAGATGTTCACATCACCTGAGCCACACTAAAAATTTAGGGAAACTAAAATTCCTAAGTCAAAGTAAATGACAGCAACCAGATCTGCCAGTAAATCAACTATTGCCCAACACTTGCTTGCAGGTGCAAACTCCAAATACAAATAGGAAGATGAGCATCCATTTGTCACATCTACTAACTCAAATATAAACCTGACAATCCAACACCATTATCTTGAACTGATTTTTCATCAATGTGTGTCAAATCCAGCAGTACAAACTACTTCTAGCAGATCACAGCAGGGAAAAAAATAAAGCAGAACCACAAAAAACCCTAAACCAAACCAAGCCAAAACAGAAAAATCCTAAACCAATAGATTAAAACCTAGAGCATTTCCTGTCAATTATCAGCAGAAATGTAAGAAGGCTGAGTACAACCATCCAAGTTAGGATACAGCTAAAACATTCAGGAAAATAACTCCACTTCCCTGCAGAGTCCTATGTGATCTTCACTGATATAGTTAGTCAAGTGCTCAGTGTCAAATCTTATAGGAAAATCTGATCCTCCAAAATGATGCTGGGTCAGTGATACTTACTGACTTGCAAGCACAAATGCAGCTGATTAAACAACCATTTTATGTTCTATTTAATCTTACTTTGAACTGTTTTTTGTGCCTGTGTACTTTCTCTAGCAGAGAAAAGCATTATACTGGGAGTTATATGGTGACCATGTAGCTTCTTTAAGTTATTTTAAATTTAGGATGGCAAGCAGCTGAGCAGCCCAATTTAGAGTCAAGGGTCTCATTTCTCAAATAGGCACAATACTGGTAGATTGTGCTGTGTCAGCTGGAAGATGGTACATTTAAGGACATCTGAGGATGAGTGAAATCACTGCTGATGGGAATGATTAAACTCTGACTGTTGTGTTTATAATCACTGTACTGTGCCATCAGTGAATGGTGGTGTCATAAATATAATGATATCCAAGGTCAGATTTTACGAGTATTTTTCTTACAAGACTTTCCATTCCAAAACATCATTTAAAATTATATACAGATTCAGAAAAGCATCCCTAGGTTTTCTGCATGTTTCTTTAGAGCTGTAAAAATAAAAACGCTGCAATACAGGTGCAGAAAAAGGTGGAAAGTTTTTGCAATTTTTTGCTTATATGTGGCAACATTTTACTTTCCAAGACATGAGAAAGGTCCAGTTTTCTCAGAATAGTCTTCAATCAACACAAAGATTAAAAAGACAGTATAAAAACAAAGTACACCAACCCACAGACAGATAGTCTCTTCCTAACACAGGCCTCCGTCTTCATCAGTCAGGATGTGATCTTGCATCCATCTCAACCTTGTAGAGCTATTTATCAGCCAGAGTAAATTAGGAATTCTAAAAGATTTTCCAATAAAAAATACTATTGTTGTCACCCACATATTCACAATACATTAACCTGAAAGTAGTTATTAACTTAACAGCGAGTTAATAACCAGTGCTAGCAGAACTTTTCCCTAACAACAGAGAAGATCATATGTTAATGATGCCACTGGGATCCACAGATGTCTAACCATGTCTGTTCTTTAAATGTGACCATAAGTTCATTCCAGGTGATTACATTAAGTTTAGATATGGTACAGGGTAAAGGAGATGGAGGACATTCATTCCCTTCTTCATGGTAGAATTAGCTGGATTTCTCTCTCAGAATTTTTCAATAAACTTATCAACCATTACAAAACAGAAGCCCCACCAACCACTGTAAGTCTTATATCCTCTTAGCAAAAGATTTGTTATTTAAAACTCTCAGAAAGTCATATTATGTTCACAGGACTGTTAAATGCAATGCAGTGAGTGCTGGTACACAGAACAGTGTACTTGTTCATAAAGTAAATGTACTCAATTGTCCAGAAATCCTTGCCAGTTTTATATCTGGCCAAGAGAGATCACTTCAACAGATCATAATTTATATTAGCAGTTGGACAAATGAATGCAGTGTGATGCATGACTTGTCTTAAGAAGAAACACCAACCTCTTACTAAGATTACCTGGAAATACCCCATTTCATTTTAAAATGTTTCTAACTAGGTAATTTAAATAATAAAAGGGTATTAGCAAACTGAAAAAATAAATAAATGTAATTTATGTCACACCAAATTTCATACTCAAAATTACTTGTTCTGTTCTTTCATGTTTTCATCTCTCTTTGAAGTGGAGGAAACCTGAGTTTTTCAGCAAACTGATCAGTTTACCATTTTGAAGGACAGTGCTATTGCTCACACACCTGTGGTAGCATTAGTAAGAAAGAGATCTTTTTGCTCTTGTTTTTGTACTTAGTTACAACTTTGCAGCTTCAAAAGCTGAAAATTACTTGACAAGATAAACACACTCTGTAATGAACTTAGCACGTGTGTTTTAAAATCTGGAAAAAGCCCCAGTTTTCCCAAACTAATACCAAGGATCGTATTCAGAAGTAAACAAAACCAGCATTAAGAAGAGTAAATAGTTTGAAAATGGCAGTACTACACTAACATTGGTAAGTGAAAACTGGAAGGAGATTTGACACATTCAAACTCCATCCCCATGGAGAAACTGAGTGGCAAAAGAAATCTGAAGTTCCTTATTTAAAGTTAGCTACTGAGCCCTGGGGAACTGGGGAACATCTCTTACCCATATCTGAGTGTATTTAATTGGTCCATCTTTTTTGTTTTTCATTTACTATCATGACTTCATCCCAAAATTTTCACATCCTAACATAATGTTAGATCCATATATAAAACCCTACAGGATAACACAGTTGCTGTTAAAGTCTGCATCTCAGGTAAATTTTGTTGCTATTTTAGGAAAGCAGTGGAAAGTCTTATATTTTCTTTAAATAATGCCAAAACTGCTGCTTACTATAATGACACAAAATAGGTTCCTCACAATCTCAAATTTGGAAAAGAAAAGATAGAACTGAATATGCCGTTCTATCTTTCATATCTTTCCGAGAAAATAAAATGCAGCAAAATGTTTTTGTTGTCAATAAACCAAGTAGAAATGATTCAGAATGCAAACACAGAATCAGACCTATGACTAAGGCACCATTTTTAAATTCAAAGAAAGATATTATTACAATTGAAACTTCATTGCTATTTTTCATCTGCTCCGGACGCAACATTTTCCTGCAGAGGAAAAAAACATGGGAGTGAAAACCCCTGAGAACTAACAAAATAACTGAATAACTAACCTTATCATCACTTGGGTCTTTTACTTGCCCCACTACATTTTGCCTGAAGAACAAGACATATCTCTTTGACCTTGAAAACATAGAGGTCTAGACATAGTTTTACTGTGAGGGAGGGATGAATGAGAAAGGATATCATGTATCAACATGCCAGTATGTCCACATGGGGTAGTTATTTGACTCAATTGCAGTGTTTATTTTATAAAAGAGCTTAGAAGAAGATTCACATAAGGTGTCAGTCTGGTGAGGCTCTTTGTCTTCCCTTCCCTTCCCTTCCTAGTCAATGAAGGGACAGTAGCCTTGTAGCCTTTCAGAAAGGGAAAGGGAACCTATGAGAAATGAGAAGGTACCTATGTAAAATTCACCTTTTTCTTGGTGTTCTGAGTCTCCCAGGATATTCGGTAGAGAAAACTAGTTTTTTCAGACCTCACCTAATGGGCTTTTCACCCAGTGATAATACAGATGACCCAACAGTCATATTCTTCTGTTCATCTGCTGATCCCTGGGGAGGATGAGACTCAGAAGTCCACCAGCCCTCCCCAGCCCTATCCTTTGCTTTTCTGTTTCCACAAGACCACCAGCCAAGTGACTTAGAGGTCCAAGTCCCCACTGGGGATGATTCAGGTGTTGGACCACATGATGAATTGTGTCATGTGCTCACACTGTCTGGTCACAGCACCAACTGAAGACAGTCAGAATTTTAGCAGAGATTTCTGCCAAGATGTCTTTCATTGGCACATTTCTTCTACATTTTTTATTGGATATTAATCCAAAAGAGCCTTTTTCAAGAATGGTTCCTACTGCATTCTCACTATTTTAGCTATCACTAAAAGATATTTGCGTATGCTAAAAAATCTAGCTTCAAACACTTTTATATCTCATAACTTTAGCTAAAGGACCTTATGCTCTTGTTACTTAGGTTTAAGTATTTTCACATTGAAGTGCTGCTGTTATTTAATATCTCTTTGGCACCTAACATGTTAAATAACATAAAATTAATTGGCATAAGATGACAATTAACAAAGTTAGGCCAGAGAAAGAACAAGTGTAAGAATTAGATAGCATTTTTTTGTCCGCTGGATAATGTGGAAAAATTATGTACATATGAAAGACATACAGTTCTTAATTAATATTTTTACCCTCACTTATTCATGGGTGGAATAATTATTTAAATCCAGATTTCTAGAAATATGAAAAACCTCCTGTATTATACCCTAGGTTATGAGAAAGCCAACGACACAGAGATCAAATGGGAAGTTCTACCTTCTCTTTTTCTTGAGTAGGCTTTGGGCTTTGGAGAACTGTGTCTGGAGAGCACTTGCATGTGCCATCTGGTGGCTGTCTAATGGAATTATATGCTTAGGAGGGAGAAGCAGAAAGCGAAATGGGCTCAAATGTTTTGCCATTCAAATCACCAATGTTCCTGAAAATTTCCCACTTTAAAAGGAAAATGAAGCAGCAAAGATTTTTGTTGCAAACTTCAGACTAGAGCAGACTGAAATAATGTTATCCAAGGTTGTCATCTCTTGCCAAACAAGAAAGGCAACTAAAAATATTTGGAATATACTCCTGTGTCTTCAAAGGTAGAGTTTGAGTTTGATTTGTAGTTATATCAACTAGACTTGTGGATAAAGAGGATAAAGGAATAAGACCTCTAGTCCAGAACTGTCTCGGGGGCTGACTGAATTCCAGACATCTAGTTAAGGATCGGGCAACATTTTCTCTCCAGTTATAATTTTCCCCTCACTTTTCTAAGAAGTTCGGTCGAGATTTTTTTTAAAAGTTTGTGAAAGGAAGTTGTTATATTTTGAGTTTTATTTGGAACTTTGGTCATAAGATCAACTCTAGGCTATCCCAGGCTTATGTATGTTTAGTTTGGCTCCATACTGGCATGGGCACAGGCATTTTCATCATGCTCTGCACTAGCCACTCCAGACACATTATCAAAAATCTTCATTAAAGTCCAGAGTAGCCATCACTGCACGACATGACCCACTGAGGTATTTGGCAGCAGCTAGGACCTGCCACCAGACCTGATTTCTAAGTCAATCTCTACAAAAGCTCCTTGCAGTGCTCTAAGAAATCTCTGAGTTCATAAAATAAATCTGAGAAATTCTTTTTTAAAGCAGGCCATTTCTAGAATTTTTAATCTATTTTTTTCCTAGCCTCTTGTAGTTCTACCCATGACATCAGACTATGAGTGCATATATGAAGAGAATGTATACCACATGGCATGGGTTTTTCAAGTGAAATAAAAGATTACAGATACTTATATACTTACACCTTTATTTAGTAGTACTCTGATGATGAAATGTGAGATGGGATTTTTATAAGTCGCCCCTTACTGAAACACTCTTTGGAGGAATTTTTCTCTTCTCTACTACTCCCCTGAACTGTGGACCAATCTAAATAACCTATCCTAAATCTAAGCATCTCACTTTTTGCCAGGAATAAGGTTTTCTGCCTGCTGACTGACAGCCTCACATCCTTACGAGCTGCCAACAGCGGGGAACTGGTGTGTTCCTCCAGCATGGCCCTGGCACATTTTATTCCTCCAGTTTAGCAGGAGTTCACAGGCACAGCTGTCCTAATTTCCCTCTAAAATTCCATACACATCCTTGCACTCACCTGCTCTTCTATCCTCTGTGAGACAAGCTTTTCTCACGCTCATAGTGTTCCCTATCAGAGGTTCACCAGTCTATGGGATATCCCCCACAATGATTTTCCATCTGGAACATTCTCATTCTCCTCTTTAGGCACTCAAAGAGTGCTTTCAATAGATGGATGATCTCTCATGGGAGTGCAGATTTAGCAGTTAGTATGGGAGACATTTTGAAGCATTTTGACATAAAATTTGATACAGCATTGTGCTCTGTGCTCTGAGCTCCTATGGGCCCTGTTGGATCAGGTTATTTGAATGGTAGCTCAGAAGTCAAACTCAAAAGAAATTTAATATTTATCTCTCCTAGACACCCATGAATTACCTAGTCTTAAAGCCAAGCTAGTTACTAAAAATATATATGGTTTTTAAAAAGTTTGAGAGCAGCTGTAATCAAGCCCATTACAGACAACTTGTTGAACTGCATCTTAAAACTAACTCTGGAAGGTTTCATGCACCCTTCATACATTTCTCTCTACATATCTTCTGTGCTGCTTCAAAATGAGAACAGGCATTAGATGTTTTCTCTGTAACATTTGGCTGTCTGTCAGAGTGAGAACAACATTAGGTGTAAATCACAAGAGCACTCGTTCCAGTTTAAATATTATTTTTGTAATGGGTCTTAGACTATTCCCTCATATATCAGCTGTTCCCATGCAGACCAGCACAAGAACATCTGTTTAAAAACAATCTGTTTATTTTATTACATCTCCCAGAGTTTTGCTTGTGCAAGCATACAACAATACTGGGAAAGGGAGAAGCCACCTTCTTTCTTTGAGTTCGCATGCATTACTTAGTTTGATGAAACAAAGCCTGGCTGAATCAGCTCACACTGCCATTTTGTTCGTGTGCTTTTTGAAAGCAAAGCAAATGAAAGAGAATCTAATATGCTATTTCTCAAAATTAAAAAGCCCAGGAGAAAAGTGTGGCTAAATAAACACTCTAATGAGCTACTTTTATGCTTTGCAATTACTTTTACATGATGAAGTAGGCTGGTTGTGTGTTCCAAAATAATACATAGAATATATGTTAACACACTTTGGCTTCCATATTCTGTTTATTGCTGATATGTCCACAGTTTAAAAGCTGATAAATTGTAGGAGTAATCAATGCTGAAATGTTACTGGTACAATTCTGTAACTAATTATTGCCGCTCTGTAAAAAAAAATTAGCATGTGCATTAATCTTCTTATGTGACAATTTTGAAATACTTGCTTCATTAAGCCATACAGCAGTCCCAAGAATTAATCCAGTAAATTCCTTTTTACCTTTCAGGAAGGGAGACTAAACTATGGGTAAGTTCATACTTACATGCCAAATATGTAATGTCCTCCACATAAGAGACTGTTCATATCTCAGTTACAGAGAAAACAACCTAACCTATTGTTCAGCAGCAAGTACCACCCATTGCATGAGTCTATAAAGTGACTCCAAAAGGCTCAGGCTAAATCAATAGAGCAGGGAATGTTAAACACTTTTACTATTTCCCCAGTGTCTAGAGTGATAAAAATAGATTGTAGAAATATGCTGGTTGCAATGGAGCCTAATTTTATTTTCAGGAAATGCTTTGGAAGAAAATAAATTCCATTACAATACAACATTAAATAATCATGTTTTCTGTATATATTTATTTGCTATTCCAATCAAATTATTACTTTCTTACAAGTACGATTGGTATTCCTGTGTCCAGAGCACTTAGTGTAGCTGAGGTTCCAGACCAGAGGTTCTCTAGCTGTGATACACTTGCCTCAAGGAACCTCACATTTCCAACCCCTGGGTGTGCATTGGAGCAGCAGCTGCAAATGTCTTTGCTGCTGGGTAAGGTCTCAAATGCGCTACGTTGCTGATACAGCACAGGAAGGACATAGACCTGCTCGAGCAGGTGCAGAACAATCTGTGGAGATTATTAGAGGGATGGACATCTCTTAGGAAGAAAGGCTCATAGAGCTGGGGTTATTCAGTCTGGAGAAGAAAAGGATCTGGGAGGACTTTAGAGCAGCCTTTCAGGTACTTGAAGGGGGCTATAAGAAAAATAGGGACAAACATTTCATCAGAACCCTTTCCAGCAGGACTAGGCATAATTGAAGGAGGGTTAATATGGATTAGATATGAGAAAGATGTTTTTTAAATAAGGGTGGTAAACAAGGTTCCCAAGGAGGTGGAAGATGCCCCATCCCTGGAAACTTTTGTGGCCGGGTTGGATAGGATTCTGAGCAACTTGATGTAATTGAAGGTGGCCCTGATCATTGCAGGGGATTGCACTAGATGATCTTCAAAGGTTCCTCCCAACCCAAACCATTCTATGAGTCTGTACGTGGTGCAGTATATGGACGTAACTCTTCTCCAGGTCCTGAAGGAAGATGGCTATTTCCAGACCTAGGCTTTTGGCTTAGGACCTGAAGGGGACCATCGGGGGGTGAATAAGGACACAAGATGCAAGGACAAGTGGATTGGCAATCACATAGAGTCAGAGTCCTGTCTCCTTTGGACAGGAGAAGGAAATAGGAGTTGGGAGTGAAAATAATGGCATGGAGCTGAATTCTTCTCACATTCAGGTCACTTAAATGACTTTTTAGTGGTCTTGACTGAGTGTGTTCTCTGCAATGGAAAAAACATAACAACAGACAGATGCTCAAGGACTCAGAAATACTAGATCATTTTGTTAATATGCTAAAAAACATGACTGCTGTATCAGTCCAAAATAAACTATTTTTATTGAAAATGTATTTTCAGAACATATCTTTTGGTTAAAGTTTAGAAAAATACACATCACCCCCCTTTGTGGAATAAATATTTTTTGAGAAGGAATCCTCCCTAAACAAACAAGGATTATTTGAGACAGTTTCTGCAACTCAGGACATATTTTACATGCCAATTTTTGTGATGGGTAGTTAAATGGATTCTTTAGAGAAACACCTGGAAACTCAGACCAAAGGCACAAAATGTGACTTGAGAGTTTTTACTGGTACTGCACAGACTGCTGGTGCGGCTACTAAGTGCTGCAATTTTTATTCCTTGTTTAGTTGAAGGTGGACAATGTCTATAAATATCATATATGCACACTTTACTTTCGTCATCACTTTTCCTTTTATCTTTTATTAAAACATTGCAGTGGGGTAGCACAGGGACCCAGTACTTCTGACTCATCAGCATATGTCTTCTGGTAGATCACGATTACTCAAGAGGTTTCAACATGTTGACTGCCTCAGAAGAAGCGGCTCATGAGACCCTACCAGGACCACTACATCCAGCCCTGGGATCCTCAGCACAAAGAAGACATGGGGCTATTGGAGCAAGTCCAGAGGAGGCCACAAAGATGATCAGGGGGCCTGAGCACCTCTCCTAGCTCTCCTCTATTATTCTATGATTATTCAGTCATTGCCTTGGAAGGAAAAAGTCATTAGGAAAAAGCTGTTCATCCTGCCTTTTAGCCCTGGAAAGCCAAATGAGTAGCTAAGTACTCTATTTGGCCTATGAGTTTTACATTACATCTGCCTGTTTAAACACCTTGGAGGATGTCCTAAGCCCAGATCTGTGTTACTAATGCCAGGACCTACAACAAGGACATTAGCATGAGAAAAGTCAGGGTTTCTGCCAAAAGACATTAGCTACTACACTTGGGTCAAAGAGCCACAGTTTTATTCGGAGAGACGGTAAAGAAAGCTTGGGAGTTTTAGGTGGGTGAACTTGGAATGAGTCTACTGCAAAACATAATCATTCCCATATGTCTGAGAAAGGGAGTGAAGGATTTGCAGGGTAAAAAATATGGGTCAGAAAATCAGTAAGTAGGGATATAGTAGACAGGAAAAGGACTTTTCTGAGGTTGTATGGATAGAGCTTTTTTCAAAATGACGTTGGTGAAACTGAAAGATCTTTATGATAAAGAGATATGTATTGAGAAATTTATGAAACCTATAAATTAAGTTTTATTAAAGAGAGATTAAAAAATCAATTTTAAAAGATACAGCAAAGGAGAAAGGAATTTCACTGGTTCTAAGATAAACAAACCAAGGAAGGAAAATATTAACATTGACAGTAGTTGAAATTGACTCATTTGTAAAGAAATGAGTGTGTGTTTTCTGTATAGGAAACTTGATCTTGTTAGTGGTATGGAGGAGCAAAAAGAAATGAACATTTCACATACACATTCAATCAATTTGGGAAACAAAATGAAAGGACCAGAATTATGGAATGGGATTGGGAAAACACTAACAGAAATAGAGTCACACATGGAGTATAGCTAAGTTGCCCAGAAAAAATAAGAATAAAAAACAAAAGAGGGGGAAAAAAAGAGAGAGAGAGAGAGGGGGAGAAAAGAAAGAAAGGAAAGAAAGGAAAGAAAGGAAAGAAAGGAAAGAAAGGAAAGAAAGGAAAGAAAGAAAGAAAGAAAGAAAGAAAGAAAGAAAGAAAGAAAGAAAGAAAGAAAGAAAGAAAGAAAGAAAGAAAGAAAGAAAGAAAGAAAGAGAAAGAGAAGAGAAAGAAAGAAAGAAAGAAAGAAAGAAAGAAAGAAAGAAAGAAAGAAAGAAAGAAAGAAAGAAAGAAAGAAAGAAAGAAAGAAAGAAAGAAAGAAAGAAAGAAAGAAAGAAAGAGGAATTTTCCTGATCTTAAGTTCATAGAATTTTAGAAGCCATAACTGAGGGAGGCTACGAAGAGGAATCACTCCAGTATTATTTCAGACCAATGGCTCTATAAATTCTAACAGTGTGGGAGACTTTGCTTTCCAATTATAGATTGGAAAACAAATGCTATTACTCATAAAGAGACCTTAAAAATGTGAAGGTTTCCACAGAATTACTGAGACAACTAAGAATCATATTGCACACCTGGCCTGAACAAATTCAAGATACAGCAAAATAGGAAAATAGCATTACTAAAGTGTGTTCATTGACAGGTCCAGTTTAAAACAGAAAAAAACAAAAAACAATTCCTCTATTACAAAAAGGGAAATTCTAGTTAATTAAGACATCTGGCCTAAACACAAGACTTTTATATAGAGGAAAGACTTAGGCAGAGTTTCATAAGCTACCTAGAACATGCTTCCTTTTGAAAAGAAAAACGTGCAAGGAAGAGCATCAGACCTAGCTAAATGAATAAACAAAAAGAATATTAGAAGTAAGCAGAGAGCTATAAAGAATGGAAAAAAGGACTGAACAGCCAAGAAATCATCTTTTGAGGTCAAGAAGTGTTGGGATAAAATGAGAATAGCACAAAGTTAAGCTGAGTTAGACCTTTAAAGGATATCAAAATAAATAGGAAAAAAGGCACTTTGAGAATATAAAGAAAAACAGAATAAATACAAAAGATACAAGAAGACCGAGGCTGAGATTTAGGATAATCTAGATATGCCCCCATACTAAGTGAATAGTTTGCCTCAGCTTTCAATAAAACTAATTATTTCAGTATGAAATGTCAGATGTAAACTGAATAACAGAAATCAAGATAAAACAAAATACCAGAATATAACTTGACTTAGAACTCAGACATCACAATGTAGTCATGATTAGATAATTGGGTGATCATCGATTTCAAAATTTTTAGATAATTAGCAGGTAGTGTAGAAATTTCTTTGCTGGTGTAAATTGTATTCTTAATGAAACACATACTGTAGTCCATGCATAACTCTGCTTGCATAAATAATAGAATATAATATTTTGTGGGAAATTATGAGCTGAAATTAATCTGCTGAATAACTAGAGAAGGCAAGAATTTTGACTAGAAGGAAGACCAAGCATAGAAAATAAATAGTGAAAATATCTAAAAGTACTGAAAATATGTATAATAGGCAATTGAGAATGAGTATAGACTTTCCCAAAATTTGCTGTTGATACAAGACTGATTCATTTATGCTCTTGATAGGAAAAAAGAAGTGTGTGCTAATGCCATGTTGTTGGTGATGAAAAACTGAATGACTTTGAGAATAGGAGAAACTGAAAAGAAAAAAATAAGTAGGCCAAGGAAAATTGTTGAACGTCCAGTAACAATTACTGAAACAATGCTAAAGAGAAACTGCTTTCAGACATGGCCATGAAAAAGGTGTAAAAAGTAAAGTTGTCAGTAGACAGTGGAGTGGGAAAATAATGTTACATATCATCTTCTTCCTTGCAATGATGAAAAAAGCTAGTTATCTGCATCCATAAAAATTAAAATCAGAAGACATGCAGAAGCTGATGGATGAGAAAACATATACTGGGCAAAGGTAATCAAATAATTTTACCTTCTTACATTTAGCAAAATCGGTGGCAAAGACTTCACATAGAGAAGATCAGGGTTATAGAAGCATACAATACCTTGAAGTGTATTTCAGGCTGTCATCTGACTCTCATGAACATTTATCAGTGAAAATACAGGATTTTTTTTTTCTTTGACCTCTCCCACTCTTTGGGAGAGTGCTTGAACACATTGAAAAAGCACTTTTTTTCTGGAGTGTCATCACATTTTGAGTTAGAGTAGGATTTTCTAAATGAGAGTGTAACTGAGCCATCAGACTCAGCTCTTAAATGATGCTTCTGGAAATCTGATCATTGCTATTATAATGTCTAATTTCACTATTGTGTTTGAAAGTTCATTCCTATTGAGGGTGGCTGTTGTCATGGAAAGTCAAAAACAGGCAGAAATAGAATTCCTTGCATTGGCTAAGGACTGCTCATTTCAGCATCAAGCTTTGTACTGAGTGGTGTATTCTGTAGCAATAGAAATACAGTGCAGAGAAGATTCACTCTTTCCAAAAGTAGATGGGATTAGTGTGGATTGCTTGTAAACCATATTGCACAGGGGATTGTTTTAGAAGCTGTGTTTTTGTGAGAAATTTCTATAACAAAAAGAAAAAAAAAAGAGAGATAATTATGAAACAGATCTGTTTTTTCTTAATCAATACATTTACATTACATTAAGGCTTTCACTGGTCTTTTTCGTGTTTATAGTAATAGACATTCTAACTACAGAATCCTTATTAGATGCATTCAATGTGCAGGTTACTTTTGTAACTCTCCCTATTTATTCACAGAAGTTTCTGGATAAACCATTAGCTGCAAACACAATTTACAGGTACCAAAATTCCATAACCTTCTCTGTTTTGTTTTGGGGGTATTTTGTTCATTTTCTTTTAATAAATAAGCAAGTATTAAAAACAATTTTCAATGCATCATACACAAAATCTGCAAACATCTGACCCTGAAGTTTTGAGCTGTTGAGTGAAAATGACTGACATTAAACCACACATACCTTCCCTTCTAGCCAAATAAAGCAGGGGAAAAAAACTTTTCAGTAGAGTCTGCAGCTTTTCTGAAGACTTATACTACACCAAGAATTTTATAGAAATTTATGCTTATGCCTTAGAAATTTTGACAATGTGTTGAAAAAAAAGCTTAAAAGAACTTAAAATGAAGCAATAGTGTCAGAAAATTATTGATAGTCATCTGGTAGCTAAATCAGCTTTCTATATATAAGCATGGTGTTTAAGATGTATACAACCTTTCCTCTGAGTAGCAAGAAGTACACAAACCATAGAACCATAAGGCAGAGATAATGAAGAACATGAAGATGGGAGGATGAGAATTCCCTTCCAATACATCTTTTCTGACACAAGATATCCAGACTTTTGTTGTTTTTTCTGATAATTATTCCAATGAGAAGACAGAAAAAATGTGTAAAGGAATCAGGCCAGATCTAGTTATTCCTATAATACTTTTAGCCACCTCTCAAAGGATCAAACTATAAATCTGTATTTCAGTGGGTCTTAAATCTAATTCCCAAGTTCTTCTACTTCTTAATGACTACTTTCTACAAAATTCTGAAAGAGTACAGTGATGCAAGATGAGATTTCTCTTGCATTATCAAGCCTTAAATTCATGCTAACAACCAATAGAATTAGGAGTTTTTCATAGCTAAATGGGTGCTGCTAAGAGAAACTCAATGTAACTACAATAGAAACTCTCTGAAGCTTCATTTGCATTCCCTTTAATCTCCCATTCCTGCATAAGAGCAGGGAAAAATGCATTTGTGTAAGGATGTTACCAATAATTATTACAAAGCACTGTTATTTATACATGCTATGCTACTCAAATTACTTGTGACCAGAATTTTAATAATTGTGTAGTTTACAAATAAAAAGGGTGCCCTCTGTGCACAAGCTTTTCTGTGATTATCCTGTGCATTGAGAACAGCAGTACCGAGTTGGGAACCTTGCTCTGACTTCATTCTTTTTCCATTTCCCCAACATTTCTGGCTGACCTCAAATTAAAAGATTCCTACTACAGATTAGGTGGCTGCTTTTCATAGGATCTATTTTATATCATATATGATGCATGTTCTTCACAAATCCTTCCATACTTGTTTTACAGATTTTTTTTTTCTTGCTTCCTTCTCTATGCAGAATTTGCTGACAGCTTCTGTGGTAGCTAACTAGAGACAGGCAGTCAAACTCAGACAACATAACAAATGACTTGGACTTCCACCCAAGGCTGTAATAAAGGGAGTCTGGAGCTGAATCTTTTCTAGGGTAGAAGGAGAGAGAACAAAGTTCTTTGTCTATACTTTTAAAACACTAAAATTGTAGAAAAACGTAAAGTGAGTTGTAATATGGCAGTAGTTCTTTGCCACCTTTTTCCTACAATCTGACAGGATAGCTCTATCAGCATAAGGTAGTGAAAGCACTTATGTAAGAGATAGTCAATCAACAATAAAGCCCTTTCTTTAAAAATTACAATGAACAAGCAAAGAAAATGGAGAACTGTGCAGCCTTTGATGTATTCCAATACTGGTTTAAAAGACAAGTTTTACAGAAATGCAGATTACAGAAAAATACAGGATGACTATAGTTGACTGGGATTTGTGATCTACAGGAGGTCACATTATGTAATCAAAGGGTCCATCTTGGAGTTACTCTCTATGATTCCATGAAAGACAGAGGCAAGTTAAAATGCACATTGCCCTTCCATCTTTCTTTCTTTTCCATCTTCTTTTTCCTCCTGCCCACATCCACACTTAGAATAATTCCCATCCAGTCTCTCTCAGGGGAGCAAGTAAGTTTACCTCCCACAGTTATAAATTTTAAGATATAAGATTGATAATAACTGACTCACATTTTTGCCATCATTCCATTTTGGATTTCCATCTGCTGACTTCAGTTAACAAAGTTTTCCACCACAACATGGTAAATACTGTGTATTATTGATGATGAACTCTCAATGATCCATCAACAATGAATTTTTAGGGATTAAGCATCCTGCTCTTCTGTGCAGGGAAGTATTTTCAAAAATCTGTACCCCATCTCTGAAAGTACTTCAGAGGGATCTTTAAATGTCTTACATTTTACTGTTAATCTTTCTGGCAAACTCATGTAGAAGTTCAGTAGAATTGGAAACAGAGTGCTGATTATACTCAGCTTTTTCTAATAAAACACCTTCTAAATATGTGGTTGTGTTTTTTGTGAGGGGAGAGGGGTTATGTGATACTGAGTTGATTATATAGCATTTGATTTAAATAAGATAGAAATCGCAGTAAACTGACTGGAACAATGCACCATAAGATATGATGATGTTCAACTTAATTTAATCACATTGTGGTTCTGTTCTTGCCTGTTACAGGGAACAGCTACAACCAAAACATTTGCATTTTTTGCATCTTTTATCACCAGAAAGCTAAAATCTTGTTTGTTTATGTGGTATGGTTCTTTTTTGTTGTTCTTGTTTTGAGTTGTGTTTAGTTTTTGAGGTTTTTTGTTGCTGGGTCAGAAAATAGACCTTAGCTCAATTTATTGTCAGCTTTAGAGTTGCCTCTTGAGCACTTACTCCACATGGACTACACACACAGAAAGTCTAAACTATCATTTTCCCCGATCCTTTTTACTAACTCCAGAAGATTACAGAAATACAGCTTATAAATGAAAGGATTCAGAGTAACTCTGAATGCAGGACTTTATCCTCTAATTCAATATGTGGTATTAAAGCTTCTGCTTTTCAAGGCTAGAAGAGCAATGGTAAGATGAATAATTTATCAAAGGAACTAGGAAACAACAAGGAATTTATAAAAATTGTCATATGTCACCTATGATCTAAATGGTGGAGCTATTGGTGATCAAGAACCCAGACTTGTCTAGATAAAAGGGTTTGACTGTTACAAGCTGGGAATGACATGAAGGAGTGGCACAGATAACCATTTTTTTTCCAGCCTAGAAAATTTTAGCAAATAAATGGGCTATGTGCTGATATAATTCTACATAAAGCTGGGCAGTTTGTTATTTTTCCATTTTCACAGTGTTGAACTTGATTGTTTCTCTTTTTACCTTTAATTAATTTGAAAGCTTCTATTCAGCACTGAAAATATAATATTATTTCATAATCATTACCAGATATTGGCTTATGGCTTTCTCTGATAAAAGATGCATAAAGCTGAAGGAGATGTTAATGTAAAAGAAAAGGACAGCAGGAGTGAAAGGAGATAATACAAAGATTTTCAAGATACTCGTCATCCCCATTTAAGGAACAAAATAAATTTTTTTTTGGTTCCTCAAGAGAAAATGCATCTTTGACTTTCACTTGTCCTTCTAATAGGAAAATCAGTAGATTATTAATCAGCTGGAGAGATTGGGTAGTAACAAATTTGCCTTTAGTAAGGTTTTAGACATTATTTCTCACCATGTCTAGAAGCCTGAAGGAGCACATTTTTACATGTACAGAAAAATTACCAGGTGGATGATGCTTCAACATCCAGCTGTCAGCAGGCACAGCTCCCCAACAGTTGATACATGGACCCATATCACTGGGGTGTTGGCAAAATGGAACACAGGATACAGGAGGAAGGCCTCAGAGCTGACCTTGTTCAGGCTACAGGGTGATACAACTCTTTACAACCATGTAAAGTGGTGTGACAGAGATGAAGAAACAAAACTTCCCTCTAAGTGCAGCCTGAGGTGTTCAGATTAGACATCAAGTGAAAAACACAGCACTGGAACAGGTTGCCCAGGATGGTTATGGACTTAGAGATTTTCAAAATCTGGTAGCTCTGGTCTGATGTTGGTAATAGCCCTGTTTCAAGAAGAGGATTGGACTAGATCACTCCTAACCAACATCTCTGCAATTCTACGAGTCTATAATTTGACTTTGCTCAAGGAAGGCATTTGATGTCAAACAGATTGCCAGCACTATGCTGATCTCAGTCCCTCTTCCAGGCTTTGTCTTTTGTGTCTGGAGTTCAAACATATGCCAAATTTGCATTGATCAAAAGCAAGACTTTTTTGATCTTGTTCTTTAATTAAATATGAGTTCTTAGAGTGACATTAAACTCACATTATCAATCAACAAAATATGCTTTGATGTGACCCACCAGAGAACTGTAATCATAGGAAGATAAAGTAAAAAAAAAAAAAAAAAAAAACAAACAAAAAAACCAAAAACCACAAAAAAACATTACTTACCTAACATGACTGTTCCCAGATATAAATGGTAAGATCGCTGTAGGAAAAAAAAGAGCTTAGGGTTTAACTGAGTGACTTTTATTTAGGACTACCTGAGTCCTGTTACTTTTGAACAATAAGTATTCCTTTTATGCTTAATTGTTAAAAACTGACCAAAACAGGCATGTGTAGAAGAGGATTCCTCTCCAAAACAGATTTCTTGATTTTCTTCATAAAATTAACTCAGTGTAGAAGGTTGGGTTTTTTCTTACCCAGAAATTTTTATGTTCCTACCAGGAATATTTTTGAATACTCAAATTTCATGGTGGTGTGTGAAAGGATAAGAGTTCCACCATGGATCTCCTGTCAGGTATTCCATGAAGAACTTAAGAGCACAATAAAAAAATGCAGACAACAAAAGTTCTATTCTGATCTTTAATAGCAATGAATTCTAAATCAGATGCAAGGTATTAAGCCAGTATTCAGTTCTCATGTCCTGTCAGTTGGTCTAGTAATCAGTCAGAGGAACATAATGTAAAAATAAAAAAGCTGATGTTCAAGTATACTTAGAGTGCTATGAGCTTTTTAACAGCACATAAAGAGAAAACATTTTCTAATAAAACTCGCTAGTACCTTTTGGTTTGGCTACCCTCTGTATGACTTGAAAAGGTACAGGAATGGCACTGTTAGAAGCAAAGAAATGTGCAGAATTCACAAATAGTTTTGCTATCCAGATGTAACCACTTACCTCATGCTCCCTGTCCATTTTCATGGTTGCAAATTACAAAAATGTATGAACTCTCAAACTGACAATTTTTATTTCTCTCAGATTTAACTCCAAAGTTTCTCATTCAGGAAATGTGAAGGGTTTGTTAAATTTTTAATTAACCCAGAAACATGCTGATAGTTAATCTCCTACATATTTTGGGTCTTTTGTCCTAAAAAAGCCAGTTTGGCTTTTTTGGCTAACTTAAATAGAACCAAATTTGACTATCTTAAATAGAACCAAATTCAGGTAGAATTGGAAGTCAGTTCATCAGTCTGGTGGTCAACTACATGTTACAACAGTGGTGAAGATATTTATAATAATTAACATCATTTTAGAGAAAACAATTCAAATATTATCAAGCAAAGAATTTAAATCTTAATACTTTACACAAATATCCTGAGTTGTTTGCAATCCAGAATGATCCATATCTCTAGACAGATTTTTAAAAATCCAATGAATCTATGTATTGAAGTGGAAAGAAAAGCATCACTAAAGAAAAGAACAGATGGTTATGTACTGAAGGTACCGTTTTCAAAGCATCTGTGTGGAAACCAAAAGTATTATAAGGAATAATTTTAAATTTCTTTTAATTTGTAGATTAAAAGATGTCAGACTGTGCACTGGAAATGGAGACCTAGTTTATACAGCTTTGCAGTCTGACCAGATTCAAATTCAAATTCACATTTGCTGCATCCAAAAAACATGCAAATTGATTGGAATAAGGAAGAGTAGCAGTCTCCTATTAGAGCTAAGCCACTGAGCATATAGTAGCACAAGTATTATGAGGCCAACAAGGTCTCAGGGATAAGGTATCTGGTGGCTAGGTGGTTAAGAAACAAGATCTGGTATGAAGCTATTTCCATCTGAACTACTTCTAGAGTTTTATCCAGTAGTGTAAATGCATGAATACTCCTAATGTAAGGACCTGGAGTAGGTACTCAAAGTCAGGCAGTTCATTGTCTCAAAGTTCAAGTTCTACAGTCACAGAGATGCATTTTTATCCCATAGGAGGTAGGTTTTTAAGATAAGTGGAATTAACTGTTCTATAAGTCACCTGCTTTCTGTCTCCTTTCTTTTATTTTTCCTCTTCCTGGAATGTAAAGGAAAAGGGATTCTTTTGCTAGACTAGACACAACTTCTAAATTGCCACCCTTCTTTAAAATCAAAGTTCTACTTTTCATTTTGTGATTGTGAAATATCTAGCAGCAACTAGAATATTCAAGATGCTATCATTTCAACCTTGTGGAGAAGAGACTTTTTGAGCTAGTTGCTCCAAAGCCCTTGGCTCCTTTTTTGTTACACTGGAGACTCACACATTATCTCACTGATCATCCTCTGTCACTTCAGGAATACACTTCAGCATAATTGTTTTCCAGATTTAGTCTTCTTGTGGAGTGGCTGTTTTGAATTAATTTTCTCCAGATGTATTTTCAGTTTTCCAAGTTGACTCTCATTCTGTTATTCTCGGCCCATGTTTCAATTTTTTCTAAGACCCTCTATTATTTGCTTGACTTGACTGCTGCTGGAACAACCTCTAATTTAACATCATCTGTGAATTGCATTATCATACTCATGTTTCAATTCCAGATTATTTATGTGAATTTTAGAGGACAGCACCTTAAATAGAGCCTTTTGGCACCCCTGTTGTCGACTGATGCAGCTCAATATGTTGTTGTTTATCATCATATTTTGTTTGTGCTCAAAATATTATCATATTTTGTATGTGCCAGTTTCCAGTCCATGTGATGGGGCTCAGAACCAAGGCAATTGTAACTCATTTGAAAAGTAAGATTTCGTCAGATGTTGTATTGAATGCTATACCAAAACCCAGATGATATCCTCTTTCCTTTCTCAATTGCTTTTGTAACTGTTCCACAAAAAATAATCAACATTTGTACTACACAGTTTTCACTTTATAAATCCAGAGTGCTAAGAGGTCGTGGATCTATAATCTTTTTTGTCTGCTTTATGCCAGTTCAGCATTAAGCCTTTTATAAAACTATATATAGCTTGGGATCTAGCTGCAGGTGAGTGGCAAGGTCTTGCTGGAACTTGATGAAGTGCCTGGACTGATTGCAGTGATCTTCATGGGGGACCAGTGTTTTGTTACAAGAGCTCTCTCTAGTGGTCCTGGCTACTCCACTCCTTGTGTGATTCCAATGCTGCAATCTAGAATGCCTGACTGATGCATTTTCCTTCCGTGAACCTTTGGAGACATAAACCTGGTTAGTTCCAGCATCAAATTACAGTTAAATTGTATTGAGAAGAAAAACAATAATAATAGTAAAAAATGAGTGAATGCCTGACAAAAGATAATGCCTGGTAAGGTTACTGAGGAAGCCTGATTCCTTAAAGAGGAAAATTCCTTAATCACCTGGATGGTAACTTCATGGTATAGGTACTAAGAGAGCCAACTAAGAGAGGTGCCCTTCTTGATTTGTTACTTGTTAGCAAACAGGGTCTTGTGAATGAAGTGGATATTAGTGGCCATCTTGGCCAGAGTGACTATGCAGTCAAGTTTAAAATCTCTGTGGACAGCAGAAAAAGTGCCAACAGAATTTCAGCCTTGGATGGGAAGTGAGCAGGGTTCAAAATCTTCAGGGAAGTAGTTGATAAGTTCCCCTTGGGAAATGCTTTATTTGAAGGTGCTGGGCTCCATCAATCATGGCCACTTTTTAAGCACTACCTACTTTGAGCACAGAATATCCAAGAGTGAAGCAGACAAGGCAGAAGACCAGCTTGGCTAAGCAGGAATCTTCTGGAGCTAAAGAAGAAGGAAAAAAAAAAAAAGAATACATTTGCCCTGTGGAAGCAAGGTCAGGGGAAATGCAGAAATGTTTTTCGCCACTGCAGGGAGAAAACTTGTGTGGCCAAAACTCAATTGGAGTTGAAGCTGGCCAGTACTCTGAGGGGCAATAAAAAGAGCTATTAAATATGTTAATAGCAAAAGGAAATCCAGAAAAAACATCGGCCCATTACTTGAAGAACACGGTTGCCTCACAAACAGGAACATGGACAAACCAGAGATTAATGCTTTTTCACTTCAGTCCTCAAAACTGATGCTGGGCTCTGGAATCCCAGAGCTCAGAGCTGTGAGAATAATAAAATCCCAGTCAACCCTGAGTGTTTGCATGATCCACTGCTCCAGCTGGATCTCTGTAGGTCTATGGGGCCTGATGAGATTCATCTGAGAATACTTAAAGGGCTGGTTGATATTGTCATAGGGTCTCTCAATGATTTTTGAATGGTCTTGGAAATATGACAGTTCCAAGTCATGTGGAAACTGGTGAACATTCTCCAGTTTTCAAAAAGGGTAATAAGGATGACCCTGGAATATATAGGCCTTTCAGTCTCCCTTCAGTGCCTGGTAAAATTAGAGAAGATTTAAATGGAGAAGATTATTCTGGGACTAACTGAAAAACACCTGAAGGACAACATATTCATCAATCACAGTCAGCATGGCTTCATGAGAGGAAAGTCCTGCTTATCAAACCTGATTTCCTTTTATGCCAACGTAACCCACTTATCTGATCAGGAGAAGCCAGTTGATGTAATATTTTCAGATTTCAGTAAAGCTTTTGATACCATCTGTTATAGGATCCTTCTGGATAAATGTCCAGCCCACAGCTGGACAAACCCATCATGGGATGAGTGAGCAGCTGGCTCATGAGTCAGGCACAAGGGTTACAGTAAATGGGATGACCTCAGACTGACCTGTCACTCGTGGGGTTCTGCAGGGCTCCATCCTCAGTCCTCTGCTCTTCAACATCTTCAAAAATTACCTGGATGTAGGACTGGAAGGGATATTAAGTTCACTGAAAATACTAAACTGGGAAGGGCTGTTGACTCCCTTGAAGCCAGGGAGGCCCTTCAGAGAGACCTTGACAAATCAGAGGGCGAGGCAATCAGGAACTGTATGAAGTTCAGCAAGGGAAAGTGCTGGATTCTGCACCTGGATGGGGCAACCCTGGATGGATGTGCAGACTGGGGAGTGAGTGGCTGGAAAGCAATGCTGTGGAAAGAGAATCTGGTGGTCCTGGTTGTTGGCAAGTTGAATGTGAGTCAGCAGTGCCCTGGCAGCCAGGAGAGCCACGCGTGTTCTGGGGGGCATCAGGTACAGCATGGCCAGCCAGGCAAGGGAGGGGATTGTCCTGCTCTGCTCTGCTCTGCACTGGGGCGGCCTCATCTCGAGTGCTGGGGGCAGTTTGGGGCACTGCAATATAGGAAAGACATTCAGCTATTAGAGAGTGTCCAAAGGAGGGCAACAAAGATTGTGAAGGACCTTGAGGGGAAGCTGTATGGCTGTATGGCTGTATGGCTGTATGGCTGAAGCAACTTGATCTGTTCATCCTGGAGGAGACTGAGGGGAGACCTCATTGCAGTGTATAAATTCCTGGTGAGGAGAAAAGACCAAGTACCAATACAGTGATAGGACTCTAGGGAATGGTGTGAAGTGGTGTCAAGGGAGGTTTAGGTTGAATATTAGAAAAAGGGTCTTCACCAGAGGGTGGCTGAGCACTGGAAGAGGCTCCCCAGGGAAGTGGTGACAGCACAAGCCTGACAGTTCAAGGAGCATTTGGACAATGTCCCTTGATGGACAAATCACACATGGGGTTATTGTAGGGGCTCCTGTGCAGGTTCAGGAGTTGTACTTGATGATCTTGTGAGTCCCTTCCAGCTCAGGATATTCTTATGAATCTATGATTTTAAACTTTTAAAAAGCAATTATCATGGGTTTTTTACTACTTTCAGGGCTGGGAGAAACATATGTATATTAGATTACATAATATGTAGTCAAATAGCAGAACACATATCCAAATCATGCTGCCAATATAATATCAACAACAGGTACTTCCTAGGATTGATAAGTCGCTATGGATGTTGCATTTTAAGATCCTCTCAATAAAGCAAAAATTTTAAATGTAGCTCATAAATATATTACATTTAAATCAAGAAGAGCTTACAAAATCATATTTTAAATGTGAATATGTATTGCTTTCCATTTTTGTACTCCTGTATTAGTGACAACAGAGCCAGAGCTCAGACCAGCATGCTCATAAGTTCAAAAGAAGACCCAATGAATTATAGTGCTCACTGGCAATAACCACTGGTAAGTCAATGTACCTAAGCCAATGTTCCAGATGATGGCATATATAATAAAGTTTATAAATGCTTTACGATAAGTAAGTGCATATTATTGTATTACATAGCAACTCCTAGGGAAGACAAACAACCCAACAAATTTAAAAGGAGTTCAGCCTTCTATTTTCCTGAACCTAAACCGGAAAGGCCAAAAATTGGTGTACTTCTATTTGCTTCATTACTAATTTCTTTATTAGTAGTGAAACTAAGACTTTATCATACATTTTTCTTCAGCTGAAAAAGTTAATATTTTCTTGAACATATGTATATTAAAAATAGTATTCCAGTTATATTTTCCTTATCTTTAAAATTAAATTTTCTTGGTATTTCTTCAGTAAATGAAGGTTTATTAGATACCTGTTTTAAAAATTACTTTACTGAAAACACTGTGTTTGCAGATAAAATATGCTACACTTCTAAGAAGGTGTTCTCTTCAGAAGAAATCATTTTCTTGTTCAAGGGCTTAAAAATTCTCCAAAGCGAACCCTGTGAGACAACATGTAGACATTGATCAAAATCCCCTAGAAGTATTTTGAGCATGTTTGAATTAAGCATTTGAAGTGAGGGGAAACTAAACATCAGTTCAAAAGTCCCCTTGAATGGCTACTTAAATCACAGCATGGAATGTCCCTGAAGCTATGAAGCTTAACAAAATACATGCTCAGGTGCTATGGCAGAAATGAGACATAAGAAATTGCTTTGAGAAGATCAGTTGTTTTCATCCTAATTAAATTCTTTTAAAAGCATTTTTTTACAGTGTTCCAAGACTCTTTGGTATCTTTAGGAAAGTAAAGTCTGATTCAGGTCGTTTTGGAGTCAAAGAAAACCTTGCATTAACTTCAGTAGAAATGAGACTCCTTAGGAAGCAGATGTGCTTACATTCCACTGTCAAAAATAGGAGCTAAGCATCTGCTCAAAGTTAATCACACGCTTAAACACTGTCCAGGACTAAGGTCATGGTTGCCAGGACCTGATCTTGCAGCACATACAAATCCAAATGATTAATGATTTGGCTTTCCTGCTGGATAAAACAAATGTAATATGAAATACAGGGTTTGGGGTTTTGTGATTCATTTTTGTGTCACTTAATAAAATCTAAAAAAAAAAAAAGAAAATCAATCCCAAATAGAGTTCTGTTGAGTTAGTGGAAATACTAATATAAATTACTTTATATTCTCATTTAGTTCAGGTTGAAACCCAAAGAGTAGTACTAACACAAACAAGGCATAAAACAAAAGCATTGTATGGCAAATAGACACGCAGATGAAGAACAAGTACAGTCTGTCAAGGAAATTGAGGTTACTTCTGAAAAGTACACATTGTGTCCTATAAACATACTACAGCAGAGATAAAACTTAGCTCAGGGCAAATAAATGTTCTCCAAATGCAGAGAAGACTTCACGAAGCTCAATTAAATAAAAATCAAGGTTGAGAGAAAGTTTGGTAATATCTGATCAACTGGTCACTTAAATGACTGGAACTAAAATAATCCTCTTCTGAGTACAAATTTATCGGAATTTTAGGAAATGATGGAAAGAGGGAATTATAGGAAACAAAGGGAGTGCGGATGTAGTGAAGATTGTGGAAGGAGGATACAGAGGTGGAACTGGAAGCAGGATGGGGAAGCTGTCTCAGCTGTAGAACTGTGTGCTGAAGGTGTATCAGGTAAGTTGACACTTGTGACACCAAACAAAGTAATTCCTGTGAAAACCTAGAAGTAGAAGGGCTCAACATTTGCTTGTCTCAGGGAGACTGGGGGAGCTCCTTCTGCGTCTACTTGCTATGTTCATGTAGAGTCCTGTGAAAAATTATCAGATCACCAATATGATAAACTGGCAGCTGCTCACAATGTTTTATTTTAACCCAACAGCAAAGACCCAACAATTCTACAGATTCAGATAATAAATTTTGTTTTTTACAAAAATCCTACCAATTTAATGTCTTTGATAGTAGTCTAATGGGCTTTCAAGTAAATTAAGCCACAAATAACTGCAGAAAATGTATGTATTACCATACATCAAATCTCAAGCAAGACACATTCCAGCATTTGCAAATAGATTTTTTTTCTTTTGCAAAACTCTGTGTTTATGTACATTTTAATCCACAAGAATTTGAGGTTTCAATTTCTTTTAAATGTAGTTTACCCACCTCAAGGTTATAGAACATATTATAAAACATACTATGACAGCTTAAAGGTTCAGGTTGCTTGTGAAATGAACTAAAAATATTTTGATTATAATTTCATTCTTTTAAGTCAGTCTCATGATATCTGGATCATAGTATATTCCAAAGGTTAAAGCTGTCATGTCTGATGTGTCAGCTCCTTGTGTAAGCAATTTACAGTTGCTTAGTTGGGAAAAAAAGAGGAGAGAAAGATCTAATCCCACAGATTTCACCTAAGTGAAAGAGCCTACAGTTCACCTAAGGTGCTCTTGCTGGTGAACTGAAAGACTTCCCAGATCTTTGGGGATTGAAACAATGTGTTTTCAGGGTCTACACCATGTGTTTCTATGAGAACATCCTCGTTGCGAATGTATCTGACTCAAGCCAAGCCTTCAAGGATTGGAAGCCAATCCAGTAGCATCCCTTTCTGTGGGCATCTTCTTCATTCTCTCTCTGAAGGTGTCTGGTGTGTGGCAACAGTGCTCAGTGCAAAATCATTCTCCTCTACTTTCTGTACTGTTGGGCAGTTCCACATACATTATTAGTGCTTCTATCTAGCACTTCCTTTTTGGGATAGTTTATTTTGCCCAAGTTTTATTTGAGCTGGTTTCTCTGGGCATTGGGCCCAGTTCTTGTTTAACTTTGCTCTTAAAATCTGTACAACAGCCCAGATGTTCTTTCCAAAAAAAAAAAAATAAAAAAGCGGGGCGAGTTTTATGCATCCATTTTAAAAAATGATCGTGTTGTAAAGCAACAGAATGGATAATTTGTAAACCCACTGAATGCATTTGTATGGTTTATAGCAAAATTAAACTCCATTACTGTTTGGGACTTGGGTTTACAAGGCCAACAAAAATGCTGACTAGGTGGAATAGAAAACACAGGGGCATAAAAGAAATGTTCTTTATATTGGAACATTAATTTAAAGTTATTACAAAGGAGAAGGTATGAAAACCTTTAGTAAAGATGGATCTAGCTGAACTATTTCAGAGTCATAAATTTATTTTTCCCCTCAAAAGTAAGGTCTGTGGAACAATAAAAATCAACAATAGGCCCAGAAGTTTTTACTGGACCAAAAGTAAAAGTTTCAACTAGAAGTACAGATTTGAGAAGCGGAACAGTTCAACTCTGTATAGCAATGAGTAAGCAGCTGTCAGAAGAGTGTTACAAAAAAAGATGACAGGAAACATGGAATAAGAAAGCAGGAACTGTAACCAAAAGGAAGGACAAAGCAACAAAAGTTGAAGAAACAACTGACCCCAGTAAAGTATTATCAAAGAGTTACTCATGTATTTTTCTTGTGCCACAAGTGACATCATGAGCTGACATTACCAATAGGTTACCACTTTCCCAGTCAACAGTAGAAGAAAAAATTTGAAAACCCCTTTTATCAGAGGCTAGCTATAACACATACATTTTTTTGAAGCCATATCCACAGTTTGGAGGAAGAAGGCAAGGCTTGCTCATAACACAGGGGAAATGCCAGGTACTGTAGAGACAGAAGGAAAGAAATGAGAAATTCTAAGAAAGAAGGTAGAAGAATAAAAGGTGTACAGGTTGCCACAGTCAGCACAGACATGTTCTTAGGTTCCTAATCAGGCTCCCTGTGCTTTTCTTAACTTTCCTTGAAAATGATCTCTGCAAGAATCTCATTCAGCAATGAGAAAAGATCTCATTCAGCAAGATGAAAAAAAATAATCCTTTTTCTAAGTAAATTAATAGCATCATAAAAGCTATTGGATGCTAGAAAAGCTCTAAACCTTCAAGAGAGTACACTACCCTACTTTATAGATGGTTTGGCTATTCCAAATATTGAACTCATGCATCTTATAAAACGTTACTACCAGTGGGTAAAAAAAATGCTGGGATTCCTCGAGGTTCTTTGGGAACATTGTCATTTACATGTAAAATTTAGCTCCTCAGTTAATGAACACAGTAGAGCCACACTCTCTCTGTGTTCATCTGTAAATGACTGATTTCAAGACCCCATCACACTGAATTAAACAGAAGTCCTTACAGCAGCAATCATGACTGAAAAAAAAAACTTCTCCCACAAAACTGAAAAAAAATTAAGTATTCAAAAGTACATATGTACAGTAGAAAGGTAATTTTCAATTTAGAATATCTCTCTCTTTCAGAGACAGATTAAAAATACTCTCCTTTCTTGGAGAAAACATTGGAACCCTTCCCTTCCCACAAAGAGACCCAGAAATCCCTGCCAAAATTTTCCCCTTATGGGAATCACAACATTTTCTCATTGCTTTCCCTCAGAAGAAACCTGGGATCTTCTGAAACAATTTCTATTCTGCCAGTTTCCACACAGAGCTTTAAAATAGAAGTCCTTCCTAAGAACTCAGGAAAGTGGTTATGAATCAAGAGAAAATGAAGGCTGACAGTAAAATCAGAGACTTGTGCAATAATGATGTGTAGAACAAGATAGATCAAAGACTTTTAAAAAGGATTTATTTTTTTTTGTAAATAAGATAAGCAACTCCCATTGCATCTCAGTCTAGTCAGGAACAAGTTCATATTTTCACTTTTCCAAAGCCAATGTTAACAGTGACTGCTGTTAAGATCAGTGACAAAAAATTCAGCTGAATCTCTGTAGTTGGAGTTAACATTTTCATCTTTGGAGGGGTCTGTATTGTTTTTTTTCTTTCTTTCTTTCTTTCCTAATTAAATGAGCCAATACATACAAAAACCATGGTTATAAAGACAATCATTCTATTAGACTAGTTCTTGAAAAGCAAGCTCCAGATGGGAATGAAGGTTTTCTCTGCTGAGTTCCTAGTGCTGTTCTACTGAAGTTTTCCTGATTTGACTTGGTTGACCAAGAAAAGAACTGTAGCCCATTTTTCCCATACTGATTTTCCTCTAACTTAACAAAAGCTGACAACTCCTCCTTATTCACCACCACTGATAATACAGACACTATTTTAATTTTCATTCTCTTTGGCTTTAATTCATAAACCAGAACAAAATCTTGTTATTCACTAACTTCTTAAAACTGAGGCAGCTATACTTGTGGCTTAGAAGAGGTACTGTAGAAATTGGATAGTCATATAATCAGTTTTCCATTTTATTACGGCCTATAGGTTGATAAAATTTGAGTTTTCCATCAAGAAGATGGTGTCAAATACAAATAAACAAGATCCACCTCTCTTTCTGAACACGTTCTTCCCAGGACACCTGAAACTTGCTGTTAGGAATTTTGGCTACAAGGCAGGCAGCCTGTAGGGAAGGGAGGACACTCATGAGCAGCCAGGGGTTCCATGAAACAGATTTCATACTTCATTTGATCTTACAAACTTTCAATCTGCTGCATTAAAAGCTTGAAATGCATTATTATTGCGCTTTATGGGACTCCAGATCAGATTTGTAAGATTTAGAAGTGGATAATACTGTATTATTTCTGAGAAAAGAGTCATACCCTGTACCTGAAGATATTCTGTGGCGTTTCTGCCTTTCAATAGTAGTAAAGGCTCATTTGTTACCAGTTCTGATGACAAGAGACAGATTACTCTATACAACTGGCCTTTCTTTTGCTTGGCTTTACAGCTTAATAATTCTTTTGGGGGACTAGGAAGAGGTTTAATTTTTTTCATTGAGTCTGAGGCAAGTAATCACTAAATGACATAGTCTGACAACTTTCATAGGAGAGCACATTTAATCTCAATCTATTACCATCCTAGTGGACCCACTGTGCTGGATTAGACTAAAGCACTTCAGTTCTCAAGACATTTATGTATCAGGAGCAGTAGGAACTGAAAATATCTCCACAGTATCACAGAATAGTTGAGGCTGGAAGGGGAGGCTGCTGGAGGGCATCTGGTCCAACCCCCTTTTTGGGCTGGACCAGCTAGAGCCACTTCCCCAGGACCATGTCCAGATGGCTTTTGGATATCTGCAGGGAAGGAAACTCCACAACCTCTCTGGAGCTTCACTGGAAAAGACCCCTCAACCACCAAAGAATTGGCTAAAAGAGTTTTCAAGGTGTCAGTTTCTTCTTCAGCTGGAAATGAGTAGATTGTTTTCATCTGGATCTGCAAGAAAGTTTCTCACCCATACTCAAATAAAGTGTTTTGTTAAATCTTTGTGATAACACAGAAGCATGTATATAATGAAGAGCATTATTTTCATGGCAGAACATTGTCCATCTATCTGTCTGCAGAACAAAACAATTCACAGGGACTGAAGAGGAGGAATTACTCCCTTCTCTCTCAGTTTCCCAGAACAATCTAGGAAGTGTGATTGTTTTTCACACAGACAATCTGGTATGAAATTTTCAGGTAAAATTTTATGTCACATCACTGCTCAAACTGCAAGCAGCTGTGTATTTAAGAGACTGTACCTTTTTCTGAGTATGAAGGAATAAAAATAAATAAAAGGTTTCACAAATTCTCTATCAGATTTTAGTGACAGAAAAGATCACTGCAAGTACAATGTGAAACCCCGCAGCACTTGCACTGTAGACCCCACATAAAAAGTTGCTTCATTTGATGATAATTAAGACATTTTTCAACTTTTTACAAATGATCTTTGCTCTTAGGCCACTGCATTTTATCTCAGCTTCTCTAATTTTATCATTGATCATACAATTTCTGTCTTCCTCATCAAGATGGTAAATTCCTTCCTACAAATTTTTTCTATTCCATGCTTAAATTGTTTTCTTGAAATGACCTGATGATCTCTCAAATTTGGTCCTGATATACTGAGTAGACTGAGTTCCTCATATCCCAGGTTTGTTTTCCAAAGCCAGGAAGATCATTATTTTGGCTCTTTAAGCTCTTTTAAGCAATTTGGACCCTCTTCATGCATGGTTTCAGAACTGGAAAGGATATTCCAGCATTTTAAGCATAGCATAGCATTCACCTTTTCATCCTTTTAATAGCTCCCTATTGGGCCAGGCTAACAGAGGTCTTAAAATGTTATAGTTCAAAGCAAAATGCTTTGGCAAAATCATTGTATCAGTTACCTCTCTTATCTCTTAGACCATGGCAAAATCTGGCTTTTAATCTTGTAAAAAAAATACAACTTTTTCAAGCCTTCTTCACCAGAAAGTCCTATTGGCTCAGATAAACTGTATTTTAAATTTCTAATTCTCTGTAGATATGATTGCATTTAATGCCTCATTATTCTGACCAGTATCTTCACAAAGCTAGCAGAACGGTAATCTCTCAAGTAATTTTGGTAATTTTCTGGTATTTAAATTATGTTGGCAGTCTTTCAATATTTTCCAATATTCCTAACATTAATTTTGAAAGAATAAGTGATACAAAATTCTTTTTAGCTAGGCCTCTCCAAACTTCTAATCTGAAAATACTTGGGTCTGCCTGATCCCTGGACATCCTCCTTTGTTTCACATGGTAAACTTTGTTGCTTGTCTACCTTTTAGCACTTTTACATTTGCATACAGTTTATTTAAAATGTTATATAAATACCTTTTTTACTATTATTTACAGCCTGAGTCCTGCAGTGGCCCTTAATTGTGAGTGGGGTTTTGTATGGTTTGGTTCAGTTTTGCTTGGCTTTTTTCTCTTTTGGATTTTCTTTTTTCATCATTTTCCTATTTTCTGAAGTGGTCAGCTATGGTCTTCTATTGTCAGTCACCTGCATTTTTAACTTGTTAAAAATTATTAATTACTTATTAAATCTAACAATTTTTTCATTCTATTTTAATTGGTTGTTTTCTTTTTGGTCTCTGATCAGAGCTGCTCATTGATGCATGTGCTCACATAAGAATATAGAACAATACAGTTTCATCTAAAAGATGACAAATTCATAGATAGCATTATTAAAATGTTTAATTCAGGCTTCAGCCAAAATAAAATAATCAAATGCTTTGATGAATAGAGAAGTTCTGGTTTCCTGAACTAGCTTTCTGGTTGATGTAAAGTACACACTTCTTATCATCTCTTTAACTATTTGGCAGAGGGTCAGGTTTCTTATTCCTGCAAGTTTTCATGCATTTCAGGACAGCAATCATGTGTTTTTCTTAAGCTAAGGATTTATTTTTCTTTTTAGAGAGAACAATCTTTTTGCTAAGGAAGATGTTAAAATGTAATCCTCTTCATCTCAACATATCCCATATCTATGAGATGCCACAGACTTATTTCAGAGACAATATAGAAATCTAGAAAATATAGAAAGATGAGGACTGTTCATATGATTAAAATGTTGACCTGGGATTCCAAGAGCCAGGGAGGCTATCCTTAGTAATGTTTCAAAATTTCCATTGACATTTTTATGAGTCCTGATCTTTACATCTTGAAGGTCTTCATATTCAAAATACAGCTAAAACTTTATTTCTTCCATCCCTCATAATCCAGTCAGGTTACAGAAAAGACAGACCTGTCTTTGGTAATCAGCACAGCAAGGACAGATCTCAATTGTAGCTTGAAGCACAACTAAGAGACTGTTGTTCCTACTGTTCTGCTTTATGCAAATGTTAAATTGTTACAGAGTAAATGAAGATTCATGTTGTTAAGAAGTACCTCTGATCTCTGTTAGCTTGTGTTTCTCTTAATATGGTCACAGTCGCTGTGCAAAGGCAATGCCTTAAGCTGGACCAGGAATGAAAGCTGTGCAGCCCTTTTCTCATACTGGAAGTTCATACTTTAGGATAAAGTTCTTCAAGTTTTGCTTGGAAAAATGCCCAGTTTATCTGCAGGAACATGTTGCTTTGTTCCACAATTATGAAATGTTGCAGCCTCAGTCTTTGAATTCTTTGAACAATACCTGTGGTCAGCAAAATGTCATGTTGGCTTTCCAATTAGAGGCTTCAGGATTGTCCTAGGGTGACTGAAGTTAAAAAAGGATTATATAATTCTGCAAAGTTCAAAGGGCAAGGAAGAGATGTTGGTCCTTTTCACTTTGCATTAATTATTTTAGGATTTTCAGTCTTTAATACCAGACAATAAAAGGGCTCAATCAACCACTCCAAAGATTTTTTTTCATAAGCCCATTCTGTTTAAATATGAAGTATCAATACTGGTTTCCTGAGATCTAACAAGCATCCTTGTGGTTTCCTTCAAATTCAAAAAAAAATTTTACCATTAACTTCCTGTAATCAGTGATGGTGTATCTTCTTTATCTAAAACTTTTTTTTCCCTCAGTGTTTAAGTTGATTGAAATTAGCCAGTCAATTCATACATTACTGAGAAGGAGGGCTGGAAAAATATAAGTACAGAAAAAAATACTTTTGCCTTTAAAAATCAAGATAAAAATCAATCAGAAGTAATAAAAGTAATTATTTGAAATGCATTTGGTATGATGCTGCAAAAAATGTTCAGGCTTGAAGAGTAAAGTGGTATAGAAAGTGGACAGCAAAATTTTTATATTTGACTGCAGTAATATTTTAGAAAGAATTATTGTCTTACAATTTTCCCTACCCCTCCCATGCTCTTTTGGTTGAAACACTGAAATAAAAGGTCATTTTTTTTAAATTTTGCCATTTCAGAATTTTGGGGAATTAAGCTGGGGTAGGAAAAAGCAAACTGTGAAAGAGACACGTGAGTATCTAAATTTGTTTGCCAACTTCAGCTGGATACATATCTACAAAAAAGTCTTTGGTAAGAGTGGAGTTAACCATCCATACTGTACAGCAGGCAAAATGAGATGCACAGGGCATGGGTGGGCAGGAGCAAAAAGGCAGGCCAGTATTTCCCTGAAAGCAGCTTTAAGCCTCTTGCAGAACTGGCAGGATGCTGGTTACAGATGTGGAAACCAAAGTACTTCAGAGTGCTAAGTTTTGCTGGCTTCACCTTTCACCACTATAATCTGTGTACTTCTATTGAACTCAGTGGAAATATACTGATCTACAGCAGCAGAACAGTGACTTTACCTCTAGATGATGGAGTATGATTTGGGGAATCTGGAAATGTAGGTGTTTCATTCAGCCAAGCTCTCTGACATTAAATCACCAAGTCAAAAGGATGTGTTTTGTTTGATCCCATTGATTAAAACCACATGATTTAAGTCCTCATAGCTTGTGTATACATCAAGAAATTAGTTATAAAAGCAAATATACCCTTCACATATGAATATGCAGCATACGATGTATAAGTATTTTATAAGCATTGATAGGAGATGATAAAACCATATGTGAATAATAGCTATCCAGAAGTCATCAGTTTATAAATATTACTCATAAGAAGCCTATATATAAATACTACTTAGTACACCAAGAACTGTGCTATGCATGTGGGAAAGCAATTTAAATGTTTCAAAACTAATAGTAGAAAAATGTGTATGGTGTGAAGATATTAAAAAGAAAATAATCATAAATATAGGAAATTATGAGGAAGTTATTTGAAGAAAAGAGCATGGAGAAAGAAGGAAAGAGTATGCAGCAAAATACATAACACAAAGGAAGTCATGTGAAAGCACATGAATAAACATGGGAAATAGAACCAGGAAAAATTAAACTGTCTAGTTCAATGACTAACTATCAATGGCATAGTCAGGAACCATGTTATAGAGTCTATTTGATAAGTTTATGAACCAGCATTGCAGTTGCTAGGAGAAGAGCAGAGAAACATGATAAAGCATAGAAGATAGCACAACATTACTCCTTTACAGTTATAGCAGTTTCCTATTTAGTTCAATGCACAGGAAATTATTCCTATTCATATGAAAAACTATCCATTCCCTTAATCATACAAATGGTTATTCTTTATTTATATTGCATTTTAAATTCCAAAGGACCTTTACTACTGTAACATCAACACAACTGAAATATTTTGCAAATTTCATTTAAAATACCTCAGCAAATTCTCAAATCCCATTAGCCTATATTCACAGTTTGCATCATGTACCTAGCTTTTAATTGTCCAGGGCTGTCAAGCTCCACCTTGGTTTTCAATTTTATTTTCTACAGATGAGTTTAAAGCACGAGTTCTTAGGTAACTCCTAAGCATAGAATCATGTAATGTGTACTGCAGAATTTCAGATTACTTCTTTTACTCTTCATCAAGGGCATCCAGCTCTCTCAGAAATTCAATTTGTTCACAGAGATGGTGCTTTCTAGCACTGACTGGTCATTTCTTCACCACTCACTACTTACACAGAGAACATTGATTAAAATAACACACAGTGAAGTCTTTAGAGAACTCTTGAGGGTTCTTCATGTCATATAATACATGTTTATAAAGAATATAGATTATCAAAGTTCACTCCTCATTGATTATTTCATTTCTAAGCTTCAATTTCTCCAGCTTTGCCAATAATTTCTTCTGTAATAATATATTAATTTTTTTCACTTAAATTCTGGTATGGTACTGCTACGTATTTTCTTTGTCTCGATTTCTCTTTTCTTATTCATTTGTATGGCCGAATCTAGATTGAGTAAATATATTACATATATTAACCCAGTCCTTTTTTACTTGAATCATCTTAATTACTTTTCCTTTGAAATATTTTCTCATAGCATTGAATACTATTGAAGACATAGTAGTAGAATTGGAATTATCTTGAGATTCTTTCTCTATAGTTTAAGAACCTCCTTTGCTATTTTTCTGGTCAGGTTGTCATAATCTCTTGTCAATATATTTATTACCCCATTTAGTTATTTGATCTTTCATTTCATATGCCTGTTTTGAGAATTCTGGAAGCAGATATTCTCCAGGCCTCAAAACTGGATTATTTGAAGCATTTAATTTTCTTTCTATCTCAGTTCAAGCAGATAATTTAATTAGTTTCCTATTTCATTTGCTTCCAATCTCAGTGCTTACCACCACAGTGCACAAGTATCAATATCCTTCTCTATTTCTCAGTTGGAAGAAATCTTTTCTACTTGTGTGAATATCTCTTACAAGTTAACACAGTTTGACTTTTTGCAATCCTGTTTTATCCTTCCTGACCTTCAAGATAAAGTTTCTTGGCTGGCTAGACCTTTTTTTTTTTTTTTTTTTTTTTTTTTTTTTTTTTTTTGTGAGAGTCTCTGCTTGCTCTCAATATCCTTTTGAGATGACTATGAAATTATACCTGGAGGCACACCCAAGTCACTTTTACCTGCTTCAGTGAAAAATTATAAGTAAAACTGGTCCAGCTCAGTTGCTGGGGTTGTGTGAGAAGTGAGTAAGTTTTATATAACTATAATCATTGAGGTATCTTTATGCTTATTAACTGATTTACTCTTTTCTTTCCATTTGATAACAAACACTAAGCATTATCTATACTGTTCCCATTTGAATCACCTAGTCATTATTCATCCAGTCTTTCCATGCCACTCTCCCAAGTGTAAAATATCATTTACAGTAGACTGTGACCATATTTATGAAAGGCCAAGTATCTTCTGAGTCCTTGTTCTGCTCTGGTCTTAGCATAAGTCCTGCTTTTACTGCATGTATATCAGCAAACTCTAGCTTAAAGATAGTTGGAGGCTCCAGAAAAGTAGAGATTAAGGACTCTGACCTTTATTGACATCTATCTGTATCTTTTCAAGCAATAACTGAAAAGGCAGTCTCTTTCTCCTGATTGTACAACACCCTTCCTCCCACCCCCCTTCCCCCCGCCTAGATAGCATGGAAATGTCTTTTTTGTATTAGGAACCAAAACTGAAGACTGTATTTCAGATACAGTCTCATGAATAGAGGAAAATAATCCACCAGCTGAACATAATCAACCTGCTGTATGTATCCTTGGCTAAGAGAATCCAGAGAGCATAAGGGCACATTGCTGCATCTCACCATCCCTGGAGGTATTTAAAATATGTGACACTTAGAGATATGTTTTAGTGGTAGACTTGGCAGTGCTGGGTTAATGGTTGGACTCAATAAACTAAGAGGTCTTTTTCAACCTAAATGATTCGAAAATTCTCTTATATTCAACTTGTACGCCAGAATGCTCAGCTCCTTTTCTGTAGATCTGCTTTTTACAAGTCACTGCCCTGTCTGTATTTCTGTTTGAGGTTATAATATCATATCATATAAGGTGCAGGACACTGCATATTCTTTGGTGAACTTCCTAAGGTTTCTCCCAGCTTGTTTCTCCTTCAGACTGAGATCTCTTCTGAATGGTAGCCCTACATTCCAGCATGCTGAAAACCCTCCCAGTTTGGTGTTATCCATGAAATTGCTGAAGGTGCACTCCTTTGCACTGTCCAGATAATTAATAAAGACTTTAAAGAGTTTGAGCTCTAGCACTGACACTTAAGGACATTGACTAGTAAGGAATTTCCAGCTGTACTTTCTATGCCATTTATCACCCCGACGCTTTAACGCTGACCAGCCACTTTGTAATCAACCCATCTGGTTCATATCTCCTCAGTTTGATATGTGGGCATTCTAGAACATGTTGAAGGCCTTGCTGAAGACAATGCAATTTATACTGAGTTTAATCTCTAGTATTCATTATATGTAATAAAGAAAAAAAATAGAAGAAAAAATGCCCACCACAATAACCCTGCACAAAAATCATTAGGAATACACCATGAAACACCAAAAGGCCAAGGATAAAAAGGACAGTTTGATTACTGAATTCAGTGTTTAGGATTGCCTAAAAGCAAGGAATAGGAACTATCAAAATGTATTCAGTGCAAGTAGGCCTTTTCACCTATTTGCTACCATACATTTCCGTTAGCACACAAATATAAGCATGCAGACAGGGTACTTATCAAGGCCAGTTCTAAAAACAAAAAGGGATTCAGAGGTAAACTTCAAATGACAAAATTTGGAAGCTAATTAAAGTATCTTGAAATACTGCAGTTCTCTATTCATGAATACTGCAGTTCTCTATTCATGAAGGAAATTTAACTTACTTCAATGAAGAAAATAAGGAAGCCTTTCTTAACTGACCTTGTAACAGTTGTGAATTTTCAATCCATAATGAATCTGAAATGGAATATTTGAGAATAGGTCTTCATGAAAAATTTTGAAATACAGATAAGCCTGTAGATGTAAATGAAAAAGTTTCAAAAAGCTGTAAGACAGCAGAAAGAATTTACCTCATTCTAAATGCATTCTCTTTTTCTTTTCTTTCACAAAATGTGAATGTAGAATTTTAAGAAAACTGAGAACTCTGCTGTAGTTTCAGAAGACTGGAGACAAAATATGGCTGAATCACAAGATTGTGGGTGATCATGGCTCCTTTCTCCTTTTGAATCTATGCATTCTTTCTGAGTTACAATGGCTGGCCTATAAAACAGAACCTAATTTTCTTGGAAAATATAAGGAAAGAAGTTGGGGTTTTTTGGAGGTGTAAATGAGGTTTGAGGTTTCACCTGGAAATTCTCCTAAAAAGGAATGTAATATTTATATCTCCTAGTAAATTTTAGCTTTTAGCAGCTAAAGACTCCATAGTCTTAACTCTTGCTAAAGCATCATTCCTTACAGAAGCAATAAATATTCATGCTACAGCAACAAAACCGTTGCATGGACTAGAACTCTGCTAGGCTGAGCATTGAAAGCAAAGAGTTTTTTCTCCTGGGGGATGAAGGTTTTTCTCCCTGAAAGCTGATGATTCAACATGTTGTGTTTTGTCATAATATCTAATTCAAATAAGATTAATCTGCTTCACATTACCAACAGGCAAACCAAATTTTTATGGGTTATTTCATGGCTATATTATAAGGTTTGGAGTCAGTGAATATAAATGAATATATATGAATATTTTAGAATATGATACTGAAAAAAAAAGGAACCTTTTGAAATTTTAAAAAATCGTAGAAGAAACAATTAAATGAAACTATTTCTTCCCACTACAGACATCCTGTTTGGGAAAATAACCAACAAAACTCTGGTCTGTTAAGACCAAGAAAAATTTTTTGTGCCCTTTGGCAAAGCTATCTTTCTACAGTCTTATGTAACACAAAAAAAATACATATATGTTTGGTCAAATCCTCCCCTGCCACAGTAAAACCCCTGGAACTGGAAAGTATCCAGAAAAAACTCAGAGAACTCTGACCAGTGGCATGTTTGCCTGCTCCATGAACAAGCAAGAAATTCATCTGGCTAACAAGCAAGCTCAGCGAGACCTTTTGCTGAGCAAATTTTACTCATTTGTAACCTTGACAAATTTGTCTACTCTTGGAATTTTTCCATGAGCTATTTTGTGAGGAGACATTGCAACCTAAAGATCGCTCAAATCCTTCTCACTGCAACTGTTGTTTTGAGTAACTAATATTTACTATCGTGTTTCTGGACTGTGTGTCTGTTCAGACACAGACTGTTGTCTGTTTGGATGATCTAATATTTACCAGTTCTTAAAGCAGAAAATAACTCTGCTGCGTCACAATCCTCACTTTTGTTGAAGAATTAATGTTCACTACAAACTCTGTTTCTAGAAAATTCATGTTGTGCAACTTTTCTTAATAACAGATGGGAAAGACAGAAAAAGTCGTGCAAAAATTAAGACTCTTTATAGCTAAGTGGTCCATATAGGAAACTATACAGCCTCAACTGCATTGTGTATCCAGCCACAGCAGGACCACACCACCTCCCTTAATTTATCACAAATCCATTAGTCTGTCTCATTAATCTAGAGAGTCTGAAATCAGCCCTAATATTATATGCAAGGGAAAATGACAATTCCTCTTCAAATAAAATAGAGATTTGAAGTATATTCTAGATTTTGTCTCTCTTTCAAGACAGTTAATGTTAAAGATTAATGGTAGATGATAGAAAACTTCTTTGAGTGAATAAATTAATGACTGTAGAGATATACAGAATCATAGAATCACAGAATGCTTTGGTTTGGAAGGAACATTAAAGATCATGGTCAAGGACATCTTCCAGTAGAGCAAATGACTCAAAGCCCCATCCAATCTGCCCTTTGCCTCTTCCAGGGATGGGCCATTTCCCAATTCTCTGGGAAACTTGAATATCTGAACAGAACTGAGTGAAGGTGTGCTTGTGTTGCTCAGAGGTACTCTGTGACATGACTTTCTACCCCTGGCAACATCTTACAATAAACAAGTGTATACCAGGAGCTCACACAGTTAATGCACTTTGGCCACATTAGTTTGCTTCTCCTGACAACCCTGCCAAGCACATGCTGTAGTTGATGACAAAGCTGCCCCTGTTCTCCAGGCATGGCTGAACCTCTGTCTCAAAGCTATTTCCCTGGCCCTGCCCTTCATCTTAGGAATATTCCATGAAAATACCTAGCACGGTTCCATATGACTGTAACAACTACAAAGCAATATATAACAAAGTTGAACAGAATAAGATCTTGGGAGAAAAAAGAATTCTATTGTGTGATCACATTCCTAAAACCCAGAATAGGGTATGCCAACCTGCTCTGCATAGATCAGGTTCTTTTAAATACATTGATTCAATGGGGCTTTAAGTATTTCTTATTTTCTATTTTACGTGCTAAGTGCTATAGAGAAAAACAGTGAGGTATCCAATATGGACCTCAAAGGATTCAAGGTAATGACAAATCTAATTGGAATCAAGTGCCAGATCAAATAAGTTGTTGCTGTTATTGTCAAGCAATTGTCAACTCTTGTGCTTGCCAAGAGACTTGCTTGCCCACTATGTATTAGAGCTTAGGGCTCATCAGTGGCTGCTTTTTCTGCTTTTGCTGCTTTTTCTGCTTTCACTGCTCTGTGCATTGCTGTGCTGCTACACTGCTTATCATCTCACTCTGCTGTGCCTGGGAACATTCTGATAACAGCCATGGCAGTGTGCCTGGATTGGCAGATGGCCAGGCCATCACTGCTCTGTCTGTGCTGCTCTGCTGGAGAGGCTAGAAATCCAGTGTGAACTTGATTCAAAAGGGCTGTGATCTGTGAGCAGGACACCCCAAAGAGTGCTGTGGATATGTCTGTGCCCTTCCTGCAGATGTACCTCTGAAGGTATTGGGGTCCATGCTGGAGAAGAAATGCCTCAGAATATCTGTGGCTATGGATAAGTCTGTTCTGCAGCTGATACACCTTGGAACATCAGTGACTCTGCATGAAGTTATGCTGGAGCACTGGATAAGCCTCAAGGAGGGTGGCCATGGATAAGCCCCCAACAGAGCAGGTACATCCCAACAGGGACTGCAGCCATGGGTGAGGTCATGATGGAGCAGGTATCTCTGAAGGCATTGTGGCCCATGGGAAAGGGCCACACTGGAACAGGTGCACCTCAAAGCAGCTGTGGCTGCAGGTAAGTCTGTGGTGCAGCAGGTACATCCTTGAAGAGGCTCCCAAATAAAACTCCTAGAGTTTCCATTCCCTCTTCAACTTAGGCAAGCAAGTGCTCTGCTAAGGGACTGCAGTCTGCAGATAAATCCAGGCTGCAGAAGGGTTACAGGAAAGGGTTCATTGCAATGTCAAACTCTGTGATCTGGTCCAAAGGGAGCAGGAGTGGAGATTTTAGTGGAAATACCTTTAAATTTTTGCAACTCATGTTTTAAGTTGACTGTTATAGAAATTACTATGGCAGGAATCACCTAAATTCACCAGTGGAGAACAAGTTTTACAGGAAGCAATTGCACTGCAGCAGTGATCCAACCAGAGCGACTTGGGCTCCCAGTAACTCTACGGAACACACCATCTCTCCTGAGTGACCCCCAGAACAAATGGAGCCCAAAGTCATGGACTAAATTAACTCCATGGACATTTTATGGACATTAGTGGCTTATAGACTAAGAAAATTATATCTATGTATGATATAGAAGGATGGGAAGGGAGGTGGTGGTTAGTGAGGCTCTAGTGGATACTGTGGCACTTAAAAATTATGTAAATGGTGAGGAATAAGGCTTGGAGAATGTGCTGGATTAGGTTGGAGTAGAGTTAATTTTGTTCAGAGTCGCTGGTAGGGCTGTTTTTGTGGTTTTTTGCTGGAAATAGTGTTGATAAAAAAGGGATGTTTTCCTTGTTCCTGAGCAGTGCTTACTCAGCATCAAGGGCTTCTCTGCTCCTCACCCTACTTCACCAGCAAGGAGGGTGGTAAGTGCATGGGAAGTTAGGAGGAGACACAGCCGGGGTGGCTGAGCTCAATTGACCAAAGGGATATTCCATGCATCATGCCCAGCATATAAAACTTGGAGAAAAGAAGATAGTGGAGAATGTTTAAAAATATAATATTTGTCTTCCCAAGCTACCTACATATGATGGAGCCTTACTTTCCCTGGGATGGCTGAACACCTGCTTGTCCATGGGAAGTAGTGAATGAATTCCTTATTTTACTTTGCTTGCATGCACAGCTTTTGGTTACTTATTAAATAGTCTTTATCCCAACCAATGAGTTCCCTGATTTTTACTCTTCTCATTTATTTCCCATCCAGACATGAGGAGAGTGACCTAGTGGCTGACTCATGCTTAGTTGCCAGCTGGACATGACACAAATTCTTGAAAGTAACAAAATCAGTTATTACTGAGTAGTTTAGGCACAAAGATTCAATTTTGCCATGAAACTAGAAGTTTGGAGAAGAAATATGAAGGAGTACATAGTTTGGTTGCAGTGAACCACAGTGCACATGATAAAATGAAGCATGTCCATGAAAGTGATGAACATAATTCACCCTGTTGAAAAATGCTTAGAGCTAAAAATGTACAACCAAAAGATGGTTACAAAATAAAAAAAAAAGGTTTTTTTTTTTAAGTACTAAAAAAATAAAGTGACTAAAGTACTAAAATGAAGATAATTGCCCTGGACCGTTATGGCTTGTCCAAACAGCTATTAAGAAGAGATATGTGATTTCTGACAGTGCAACTCTATCTTTTAAAATAATTAATAGCTAAAGGATGGAGAAAAAATGAGTCAGTATTTTACAGTAGAAGCTCTTTTGTAATGAATTTGGATTATGCTACTTTAATAGAAATAAATTTGGGATTTTAATGGCATATTAGATTACTTGTGGCCGTGCCTGATAAAAGACAGACAGGCACTGCTTTGTAAAGACCCTGGTCTAGGTGAATGTTTGACAGGAATGGTGTAGGTCCAAAAGAGGTTTTTTGTATTGTTTTTTTTTACTTCTTAAAATTTCAAACAGTGAATCTATAGATTTTTTTCTTTAAACCACCTACTAAAACTCAGAATATCATGTGGTCTATGTTTAGATTCAAGAGCAGAAAGTATAAACCTCACTTTTTTCACCTCTACAAACTTCAGCAGCTAGCAACCAACCTCCTTTTCATAAGTTGCAGTCTTAAAAGCCACAATTATAACATTCAAAATGTGTTCCTTACATTAGAGTGCATTTTGACATTCTGAATTATTTTCTGTTCTTTTGATCCCTTAGTATTTCTTAACATTAACCTTTCTTTGCAGTCTTTGTAATCCTACCCTTTTTTTTTTTTTTTTTTGATAAAATCTTTGGAGAGTGAGCATGACAGAAATACTGCATGTACTACAGCTGTGCTTTTGGGGAGTTTAGCAGCTGAGAGCAAGACAGCAAGCCAACATCATGTGTTCCAGCGAGACCTTGGTCAGCTAGAAACAAAAAACAATGAGCCATTGCAACCAGGACCACTCTCGTCATTAGGGCAGTGAGGGGCATCACAGAGCACTCCAGCTCCCCAGATCAGGAACCACAGAACTGTTGTAAAAGCTACTATGAGGACAAAAAGCACTTGCTTGTTTTTCCCATTGAGGGAAGTCATTAATGGTTCTTTGAACACCATGAAGATTGTTAATGTTTTAGAGGATCTTTGATCCTCATGATTGCTCATGTCAAAGGAAAAAAAAAGGAAGGAGGGAGAGAGGGAGAGAAGGAAAAGGAAGAAAAGGGAAAGGGGGCCAATAAGTGAAGTAGAAAGGAGAGAAGGAGGAAAGAAGGAGGGAGGAAAAGGGAGAGAAGGAAGGAAGGAAGGAAGGAAGGAAGGAAGGAAGGAAGGAAGGAAGGAAGGAAGGAAGGAAGGAAGGAAGGAAGGAAGGATTCTCTTTCTGAGAGAATTGTGGCCAGATTTTCCATATGCTTTCTGCTTGGAGATTTGCTGAAAGAATAACAAATTGTTTCTTGATTAAAAATCTGTAGCATCTGGAAACTTGACACAATATGTTGTAAGCTAAAACCAAAACAAACTTTAAGTCTCTTGACTTCATGCAAATAAATATTATGAGCTCCAAAAGTTAATAATGATTTATGCCAGTCAATCAGCAGACGACAAGGGACTTTGCACAAAATAGGAAGATGGATTACCTCTCTGCTTTCAGCCAAGTTACATAGAAGCAAAGAAAAAATTTGTCAACATATCTTGTGGCTGAAAAAGACATAAAATGTGGTGTATGCCAAATGAAAGCTCAAATCTTAAAAAATATATTGAAGTGTATTCGTCTATTAATTGAATTCAGCTTCATTTTCTCAGCTAAAATCTGAACAATTAATTTTATAATCTTCAGTTTTGTAAGACAAGCAATCCTTGGTTTAAAACTTACATAACACTGACTTCTGCCAGAAGTCTATTAAAATATAGACTCATGTTTCACACAGGGTACAAGCCAGTATTTCTTTATTTTGCTGCTTTAGGGAAATGACTCTAGTCTGATGTGAGCAATGTCGTCACTACTTCCAAGTTAGTTTCAAATATTTTTTGGTCTGCTTTCAGATGTTATAGAGACACTGGACAAAAACAACATTTCAAATTTATGTTTAAACATATGTGACTGCTGAAAAGATTGGTAGATATTGCTTCTTAGTAAGCAGCCTATTTAATTAAGTTGTTACATTTATTTTCCTATGTATGAACCTCTTAAATTCTACTTTGGATATTAATTTGTCATTACCATTATTTGGCTGCTGCAGTTCCACTAACATTAACAGGATTTCCCAAAGTCTGGAACGTAGTAGTAAACTTCCTCTTTCTTTTTACCTTACCAGAACATTTCATTGACCATTGGCCCAGAAGTGCCAGATTCCTCATTCCATTCCATTTACATGCATACAGTGCAGCTAAGCCAGAAAAAAACAAAAAAAAAAAACAAAAAAACAAAAAAACAAAAAAAAAAACACTTTACTGTTAAATTTACCCCTGGGGCAAATTGTGCTGCATCACTAAGCTTGGGAAAAGGATCTTTCAGTAATTTGGCCAGTTTACTGCCTCTTGGAAAACCTCCCTGCACATTCTATATGGTGTAGGACTGACATGGGCTGTAATGGGGCTGTAGAACATCATGGAACTGATAGCATCAGGGCGTGGCATATATTCTTGATAAATCAGTCTCAGATCTTGTACTCACTGAAAATCTTGTGTACAGAGAGGTATGGGATGAAATGCATCCAAAGAATATTTCTCCTCAAATTTCTTTCTTAAATTCCAACCTCTAAAATTGAAAAAAGGAACATTTTCGTGACCATCATAATAAATTTTATATTCATTGTGTTGGTTATTCAGTAAAATGTATTTGAAAATCTAGAGAAGTGAATTTCTAAAATAAAATCTTTCTTGAAAAGAATGCTAAAAATGTTCAGAAAGCTATTGTAGTAAGCAAGACTTTGGAGAAATATATGACTATGTTAATGGCATGTTAAGGTTATAGAGTGGTTCCTTTTGTATTCTTTCTTTAACTGCTTTTGGTGTTTATTTAAATGGGATATCACATTTTTCCAGTTCTTTGCAAATGGTTCTGTAATTAAAAAAAAAAATGTCCTCCCACAATATGTCTTTAATAAAAACTCCTCAGAAAAGTTACAGATGGTTGGATTTTTTTATTTTAATTAGCCTTGTGCTGACACTACCTTTTCATTTAGTAATGCCAAGACTCTGAACAATGCGTGTATTGATGTAAGCTGTGCTGCTCACAACAGTTTCTAAGTTCTCCATTGCTTCAAACTGTTGGCATAATTTGTAGTGAGGCAAAGTGAGTAGAAAATGTTGTCAAATTGGAAGGAATTACACTTTTCTTGAGGTGTAGACGATTTAAGAGATCCTTATCATCAAAAGCCATAAGCATGGTTATTGAGGTACAGAATGTGTAAAATCAAATAGATCTGAAGTAACTAACCTTTGCAACCATGGACCATTATGAAAGTGGTCCAGCTACTTCAAAGTCATATATACAATGTCTGTGCTTTTGAAGAAAACAAGGTCAAAATATGTATCTAACTTGTAATTCAGTATGGGTTTTGAGAAAGTCCCAATTCATATCTGAAACCAGCTGTAGCAGTTGTTCCTGCAGGGCTTCAGGCAAGAGGAAAAGATGCAATGAGAAACAACTGCCAGTGAGTTAAGCAAGTTCTTAGTTCTCCACCATGACAAAAGAGACAGTGAAACCAGTCAGTACCATGCCACATGCTCACTTCTGTTCTTTACAAGTAGGCTTGTTGTCCATAAACAATTACATATTTTGAAAATCAAAACTATATGCAATTGCCTAGATCTTGGTAAGTCCCCAATGTAACAAAAACCTATAAAATTATAAAAGGATGAGACTAGCTGTTTTATATTATTTAACTTTCTGTAGTTACTCTTTTTCAATATTTCAATATTTTTCAAATTCAGCCTTGCAACTCTTGTATTTTTCTTTATCTTTGAGGCAGCAGTGATGCTTAGTTATATTATCTGCTGATCAGCAAAGACACTCCTCCTTTTCTTCCCTGTCTTGTCTGATCTATAATGATGATGGAGGTTGATACAGTAAGACCTAAATAGGGAACCTAGGGGAAGGTGGTACTATTTTGAGGTAGTGTGTCTCTCTTGAAGGCTGGTCCTTTCATGTTTACCCAGAAAATCAATTTCACAGGTCATGAATAAATGAAGTATTGAAGAAAAAGACTGCTGCCTAATAGCTTGGTAAAGGGCTGATGTTATGCTTGCATAAATTGAAAGCAGGGATCTAAGTTTTTTATATATGTATGCACATACATACATTTTTTATGTACTATGACCCCACCAGTGGTCCTTTTCAACCTTAATCATTCTGTGATTCTCTATATATACACATACATATATGAAAGAGGCAAAAACCTTACTTTGTACTCCTAGGTATTTAGGTAATCATTTTTGAAGGTTTTATAAGTGAAGAGGCTTTAACATAGAGCGAAGTCATAAATGCAAACTCATATTCTGCAAATTTATTGTTTCTGGGTACTCCCAGAATTCATGGACTTAGAGCTGTATAAAAAGGGGTCCATGTGCCTTAGTTTAAGTTTTTCCCTCTCACAGAGATTGAGATGGTGTTAATTTTGGGGCTGTAGGTGACATAGCATTTTCTTTTAAGTGATATACTGTCTTCAGTGAATTGCTGTTTGTGCTAAAATCAAACTGAGTCATCCTAAAAAGACAGCAGACATTTATTGCTCTGGTATGTGTCTCTTCAATAGCTGGCTTTTGGATGTTTGATGTTATTGAAGTTATCATCATCTAGTGAGTTTTCAATGCACTTAAAAAACAGTAGAGATTCACTAGGAGAATCAGACCTTTGCAGTGACAAGAGGGACTGGGTAATTCTCTCAGAGGGAGAGGTCCATTAAACCAGTGACATTGTCCAAAACTTTGTCTTTCTTCTAATGCTTCCACTAGGATGAATCGCTTAAAATAATAGTACATAATTTTCTATTGTTTTGATAGTCCTTTTTTTTACAAAGGGTTTTTTATTTAGGGTTAAAAAGTGTTTACATCTTTAACATTTTCTCATATTAGTGTATAAAAACTAAAACCTTATTCACAGTCAAACTTTTCATTAAACATTTGATCTCATGAAACTTCTAGAAGTGTACTTTCAATATTTTCAGCCCAACCTATTGGCTTTCTTTAAAATCACAAATAAGGTTTTGATTATAGAATTTGGAGAGCCAATTATAACATAAATCTAAGCCCAAAAGGCCACATAAATTTAAAAAACAGATTTTGCTTTCTCACCTTATGGTTTCAGCTTCAACACATCACCACTTTTATTGTTTCATATAACACAGAGCCAAAGTAACTGAAGCATATTATGGTGAAAGTGGTTTGAAAATAGATTTGACCGTTTGAACCAAAAAAATCCTTAGCTACTTATAGCTTGCTATTAATTTTTGAGTGGAGATAGTTTTGGAATGGTTTTTGCTTATTTGAATCGCTTCTCCTTGATTCTTTTTAGTCTATATATAAAATATTTGCCAAAAGTATGTATTTATCACTCCAGCACATCTTTACATGTCATATATCTGGTAGTATAAAACAGAAGTTTTCAAAATTTAAGAAATACTAGAATTTCACTTTCTGCTATTCCAGTGTACCCACTAATAATGGTTATAGAATGCAACTGGATAGAACATTTTGGATTTATTACTTACAGGGCTCTAGACACACACACAATAGGTTATAATATATATATAGGTTATAGCTATATTAAAAACACACACAAAATGGCAATAAAAATCAAAATACAAATTAGAGTCAGCTTAATAATGAAAATATCAGAGAGCAGGCAGGGCATTTTAAAGAGGACTCATTGATATGTATGAGATGTTTTATGACAATAGGGAAGCAGTTTTAAAATAAAAGTATCTTTATATCTCCCATGTAAGTAGTTACCAATTTTAAAAGGCTGCTTTTTTCATCTTCTGTGATAGAATTTTTCACAGGCTACATGGAAGCTTGAGATAGAAAGGATGTAAAGCAAAGAATCACAGAAACATTAAAGCTGGAAAAGCCTTCACCTTCTTCTGCCTGTCAGTGGTAGGTTTTTGGTTTTTAAAGGGCTCCAATTACATATTTCACAATATCCTCAGGGAATCTGTTTCAAGGCTTGGATAATCTTGATGCTAGAAAGTGTTTTCTTATGTGTAGACTGGTTTTCTGCAATTTAGGTTATAACCTATTCACTGTAAGTCTGAAAAACAGGAAAAACAGTGGTTTTCCTTCTTTGCAAATGTTGCAAGACTGTAATCGTGTCCCCTTTCAGCTTTTTGTTCCCTAGGTTGTTAAACCTTGGTTTTTTAATTTCTGCCTGACGTCATATCTTCTTGAGTCCTCTTTTGGCTTTTACACCCTTCCAAACTCCCTCCAAAGGAACTGAATCATTTCTAGGCTGCACTGCTCTGTTCCAAGCTGGATGCACAATCCCAGCTAAGGGTTTTGAGTGCAAAGCAGATTATAGGGGTCACTTCAGGTACTTTTCAGGTTCTCAGTTACCCCAATATTTTTATGCATCTGCATGTCGTTTTAAATGTTCTATTAGCATGTGATGCACTCTAGACTTCTAGCTGCTTCCTGAACATCTATTGACCTTCAGGATCCCAAAGCTGATGTAATTTGCTCTCTATTCCTGAGTTAATGTAGATCAGTTTCTCTCTGAGAGTTCTTTCAGAACCACAGGATGACAACAAGCAGGCTATCCTGACTTACATATTCAGTGTTCAGGCTGAAGAATACTTAGTAAGTACCATGTGCCCAGGTATTCTTCTTGTTCTCTGAATGTCTTTCAATGCTGCCGAATGTGTTCAAATGTCTTTCACTGTATGTCTCTCACTTTCTTATTCCTCTGAATGTCTCCTGGCAAATAACACTTCATCTCTGCTGTTTTGGTACCGTCTTCCTTCATAATTTCATAGTACTGAAACTGTTTGTGGGTCAAAATCAACACATCAGTTCGATCCTGATAGAAGCTAGAGACCAGAATATACATGCAAAGATGTTCTCCTTCCTAACTTGGTCATTCTACCCGTCCATAATTTGGGTTTTTTTTCAGGTAATATAAAGTATGCGCACATGCATTGCAACATGCGATCTGATATGAAGCAGGTAAAAAAGCTCTAAAGGAAAGACTGAGTATGAAAGAGAACAGCCAGCCAAAAGTGCTCACAAACATTTCTTTCTATCTGGAGCTCCAAAAGCCTTGGGGAAATTCACAGAACCATTGCCAGCCTCAAGTGTAACCAGCATATCTGACAGTCACATAAAGTGGCTTTTATTCTCAGTTTCCTTATAACCTTCAAGAATTTTAATTTAATTAACAGTCATCTGAAACATCATACAAAGCAAATTTATTAAGGTAAACATTAAACTATTTTTGTATTTTCTAAAACATTATTAAAAATAAGTTCCATAACTAGTCACCTCCTCGGTGAAAGGAGATAATCAACAAAGGGAGTGAGCTGGAACACATTGGAACAGATGAAAAGAAAAACTGAGTTTAAAAATAGTGAAAGCACTTGCCCAGATTTGATGCCCTGATCATGATGCCCTGATTTCATAGGTAATTAAGAATTTGAGAAAAAAATTATTAAAAGCAATTTCCTTTCAAACTGATGTTCCTCAATAAGCAGCACTGATAAAATTATAAGCTCAACTACCCTTCCCTTCTCCCTTTCTTATAGGAATTGCTGGTCCTCTGCCACTTTCTCACTTAAAAACTTGGACAGAAAAACCACATGTGCATACCCATACACACATACACACACACACACACACACAGAGCCCCCTCATGCACTTGCAGTACTTTTGCCATTTTTGAGCCATAAACACACAGCACTCAAGGGCAACCAGCTGATAATGTGGATCTCAGACAATGTGGTACATATATTTCATATGCAATTAAGAAGATTCATCACTACTGTAACATTACTTATTTCAGCTGGGTAAGACTCTAAGTGGTCCTAAGTTCAAATGACCATTACTGAAGGTGATAACATCAGTTATTCAAACGAAGCTCTAAAACAAACTTGTTCCTTCTTTGCATATCTTACTGTTCAAGAGAGTCTTTATGGAAGGGTTCAGTTCATAAAATCTAAATTAAAAATAGTTACAGGCATGATTTGGATACTAATTTAGAGAAACTGCAAAGTCTTTGGAGAGTTAAGATTCTTTCTAGCCAAATATCATAGGAATTTTTTAATCTTTTCTTTTTCCTGATAACATCAATGCATATAGCTATCTCATTATCCAAGCAGAAAACATATTGGGTAAAGCTTTCTAACAGATATCTATTTTAAGACTGATTTTATTAGAGCTTGATCAACTATCTCCAAGTACTACTCTTAATTTCTTGCTTTTATGCTCCTTACTGTTTCCAATTTTTTTTAAGTGTTCAACCCCTATTTTTTTTTTTTTTTCTGTGAAGGTTTGTATCAGAAATTCATAAATCTTTAGTCTCTCCAGAAGAACTCCAGCTACATTAGCTCCAAAGAAAATGTAACACTATAACCTAACACGGGTTCCAAAGTGCAAGTACAAGGTAGGGCAGTTTCGTAGTTCGGAAGTCGTGAGCAGAGTGCAGCCAGAGTTGAAGAGACATGCACTCAAAAACCTTAGAAAAGGGCAGTTTGCAGCTGATTTCATAGCTTGGATGGAGGTACATTGAAAAGAAGAGCAGAGCTAGGGTCAAAAAAGAGATGTGATGTCTCAAGGCAGCTGTGAATCTGTACTACACGATAAACAATCATATTACTAGTGCAAAGAATTTATTTGAAATACAGATTTTTTTTTTCTTTTTTCTTTTTTTTTTTTTTTTAATCAGAAGGCAGACCTTTAGAAATGGACAATTCCTGAAAAGGATAGACGTAGAAACAGAAGTGTGAATTTGATTTCTTAGACAGAAAGTGGACACTAATTAAAGATGGTATTCTATCTAACCTGATATACAAATGCAGTAAAATTTTAGCCAGCCTAGATGCCCCTCAGAATTCAATTACATACTTTGCCATAAGTGCTTTAAACATATTTTCTGCTATCAGAATGTTACCAGCATTTATATAATTGTTACCAAAAAAAATGCTAAAAGGTGTGCAAAAATTTTGACATATCTGAATCAGTGGGAGCACAAACTATGAAGTACATGCTTTGGAATTTTGTTCTTGGAGAATTTTGGGAACATCTAAGGATGGATTTTTATTAATTGTGTGTAAAAAGAAAAAGCTGGTGTCACAGAGTAGAAGTATACCTTCCTAAAACACTCAGGTAAACTTTTAATTTTTAAATATGAAATGCAATCTAATTCTGAAAGGTTTTTTGTTTTGAGTCATCATTTTAGTCAGCATTTATCATCATCCTTGAAAAACTATCTAGCAGCAAATGATGGCCCATCTGAAGCTTATACTTGCAGACTCATGTAGATTTCAGACCAATATAATTTTTCACTTTATTGATGAAGTTTTATGTAAAGTTTCAGTGTTATGAACTCTTGACTATGCTAACCATAGCAGTTAACTCACCTTCAGTCACCCTTCTATTAGAGTTTGACAGTTAGACTCTCTAAAAGATCTTAGAGAACTCTGCATACTCCAAACCCCAGAGCTTTTCTGATTTTTCCTTTTCTTTGAAAGGGAGATCCTCTGGTGATAGATAGAGGAACTGAAAATACTGATATTTGCTCACGACTTTAAATGTTCTTATGACATGGTAGTTAATGTAAGATGAGGAATCAGGCTGGCCCCATCATGCTGGGGCTGTGAAAAGTTGGTTGCCAACAGGCAGAGAAGAAGTGGAGATACCAGGAAGAAACAAACACACAAAGTAATGGTTCAACCCCCTTTTATATACATTTTAATCACATGGGCAGGATGTTATTTCTTGTATTTTATAGCTTTTATTTATCATGGCTTTTCCAACTGTGGTATTGTCTTAGAATCTTTTCTTTCTATGTTTTAAAAACTTAGCACAAACTATTCCAAACTTACATTAGTCAGATGAAATTGACTGAGCGTGGATGGACTACAATTTTGTGGAAATTCAGTGGCATATAATTTACACAAGGACATTGGCTAGTCAAAACACATCCTGCATGAGACAGGAAAAGGCTGAAAACGAGAAGGGTAGAATATATAACTAAGCTGTGAATTTTTTGCATCTTTTGAACTACTTCCCAACACATACTAAGTGAATGAACCAGCATTCTGCACGGATCAGCAGTGGCTCATCAGCAGTTGTGGACATCTGCTACGTGTCTGCTGAGGCTGCTGTTCCTGGCACAAGTGCTGCTACTATAGCTGCTGCCATGACTGCAGCTATGAGTTTTCCTGCATCTCTTTGGCAACTTGAGGTGTTCCAGAAGTGCAGACTGTTACATCAAATGTTTTAGAGGTGTTTGTCAATGGAAGAGGGTAATGAATGATGAAAGAAAATAAAGCATTAAATAATAGCTTGCAAATTTGACAATTCCCATTGTAATATCTCAAATCCACCCTCCCAACATTGTCTGATGCATCTTGGATTTGGTAGGACTTCATGTCTGTTCCCAAAATATACAGTGGATATCATGGCATATGTCACTCCCTGCTAATATTTCTCTGACTCTGGTATCTGACAATCTCTGTAGTGTTCTCCCTCTACCAGTTCCAAAGTCTATATCCAAAAGCTAGTTTATTTTATTCAAGGAAGTGTACTTGCTATCACTCAGGTTACAATCTTTACATTAGCCAGAGCTGCAGCCATCTCTTCCCTCTTTGTAGGACAAAGTGATGCATAAGTCCCTCTACTCACATAATATAGTACCAGTCTCATCACTGGGTAGTTCCTACTATCACATTACAGCTGCAGCTCCTCAAATATAATTTTCTGTCATTCCCCTGACTCATTCATATAGATTTGTCCAAAAATGAGCTAAAAGCACATAATGTTACTCTTGCCAACAGACTCTCTGTGCAGCTTATTTAATCTATGCATCTTCGTTTTCTTATTTTCCAACACAGAAGATTTGTGATCATAGAAAATTTTTGCTTTAACTGCTCTTAGGAGTCTGCCAAGAGGAAACCTTGTGAAAATGAAGAATATTAGTTCACATGGTAAGGATAAACCAATATATAGCATTCCTACTTTTCTTGGCAAAAATAAACTGAAGTGTATATTTATCAATGCCATAGTTACCTAAAATTAGAACAGCATGAACAAGTAGTAGTCTTTACTAGGGAGAAACTTGGTTATTTTTTCACATAAGTTGACAGTTGATTGGTTTTTGACAGATTCTACGCTGTTAATTGCAGTGTATTAAAATGTTTTATGGAAAGTATCATGTGCACAGATACTTCATCCTTTACAGCAGAGGCTTGTTCCATATTCATATTGATACATATGGTTCTTCACAGCTGCAAGATTGAAGGGACAGTAGATTCCAAGAATACCAAAAAGTGAGGTCTTTTCATGACCTCTAATGAGGGTGACTGAATATATCCTCTGTGAGAGGATATATTCAGAATATATGAGCTCTGTAATGCAATCCTCTGTGCAGTAATGAAAAGGAGTTTGAAAGGGGCTCAGTTGTTTATCTCTGAATTATGCTATTCTTTTCCTCTGCTGAGGATCACCATTTTCCTTTTCATTGACTCAACCAAATATTTTCAGAGTAACTAATAAGAAACATGTTTATATAAACAGATCAGCATGAGTTTTGAATATTAATGTATGGAAGAGTTATGTAAACCACAAACATGGTAATACAATCACATAAATCAATGCCTCTACATAAATCTTAATTGAAACAGTTGAGCTACTCATAGAATACTGTGTTTATATTATTACTCTTTCAGCTGTTAATGGAGACAGTTGAAACTTCAGAGGTTTCTATTGCCAAATATAATACATTTCATAAAAAGAGAAAGGAAATCAAAAATTCTGCAGGCTACCAGTGGAACTTAGTAACAGAATGCAATGAGAAATCAGCAATGACAACCAACTGTGAATGAAATTATCATGTGTTTTAGGAATCCAAAACTAGTCCTAGGGTCATCTTGCATCTTTAAAAGTAAGGGGGAAAAATAAGCTAGAATTCAACATACATAAAGTCTGCATAGCACAGTGTAGCAAATTAACATTCAATATTGGTGGGATCCAAGCCCAAGTAGGTTCCCCCTGTAGCTAATAAAAAGAATAATATTCCTGTAAATTGGCTTAGAGTGAGACTAAGGTAGCCCCATTCTTCTTACAGGCAACAGAAGAAAGGGTAAAAAGCCTTACTCAATAAAATAAATCTTTATGAATACTTTGCAAGACCACTATCTTACACTAAAAAAACTTATCTCTGCTCTCACCCTTTATGCTGTGCCTGCATTTCTGTATTACACTGAAATCCATTTATGGTAATTTCTGTTAATCCTCTGAGTATCCTTATTAACCTTTAAGCAGAGCCTGTCTGCATTGTTGGGTGGAGTCTCCAGCCCAATGTCTCCTTCTCTGTCTTAGTTCTTACTGAAACCACAAAAGATTACTGAAGTATTAATAAATAAAACAGCAAAAGTATCATCAGTGTGTTTTCAATTACAGCTACCACTTAAATCTCTCACTGGTTCATGACAGCCAAATTCAGAATAAACAGGGATCTACAGCAGTGAGAGGTATATCTGCAGAAAGTTATTCCTCTTTATAACCAAACAAGCTGTCCCTTAACTTCAGCTTGCATGACTAAACAGGACAAAGCCTCCAAAATGGCTTAGTCTTGGTCCTTCTCTTCCTTTTTCGAGGGTTACTTACAACAAATGAGTTGCCTTCCCATTAGTAATGTATAAATGCACACCAAATAGCACACCATAAATGCACACCAAATAGCAGGGCAGGACAGAGAAGAGGACACTAGAAAAGGTCTCTATTATAATTCAATTCTTAAATTAGCTGCCTGGACAACGGTTGTTCAAGTCAATTTCTGAATTTTTGCTTTTATTACTACATTTCTCATTCAATCTGTGAGTGGCTGCAAAGATAAGATTGTAACTTAAAACACAAGTGGGTGTCACAATGGAACAACACCACTCGCTCTATTAATTTACAGTTTATGGATTAGTTTTGTTTAGGGATCCATACCATCATGGTATGGATCAGTACTCACTCTCATCTGCAGTGAATAACTGCCAGAAAAAGTTAGCCCACCTATTTTCTGGACTAAAGGCAACATCACAGTTGTAGTATATTACAGATGTCAGCATCGGGAAAGGAGTTACCACAGATGGATATAATTAGAGCTTCTGAATTCCTCAGTGAAAATAAATCATGTTCATTGTCTTCACAATATAGAAATAGGCCTGCCAAGGTACTATTGTGATGCACATCCCTGAAGTATGATGCACATTTTGGTATTGCTGTGTTCTATGGGCAGTCTGCCTGATTGTTAAAAACCAGAGTGGGAGCCAGAAATGTTGTACCACACCCTAAAGTCAAGACAACACCACCACAAACATGGTCCAGGAGACCTTAGTTAATTTCTTCCCTTTTGTCCCACTTCAAAATTAAACCCACCCTTCCCACTAGGCAAAACTCCAGAATTTGTATGCAGAAATTATTTCTATATGCATTTCTTTGACTTTGTGCCTGATTGATCAATTCAGTTCCGTGTCTCAATGACCCAGGTGTAAAATGGAGATAGCAACATCTCTCTGAATCAGATATTAAGATGCCAGTTATGGCACAGATCGACTATCAGTACCTGAAGGGAGCCTACAAGAAGGATGGGGAGAGACTTTTGGCAAGTATGTGCAGTGGTAAAACAAAGGTTGAAGTCTTCAAACAGAGAGTAGGTTTAGATCAGACAGTAGGAAAAAATGCTTCCTGTGAGGGTGGTGAGGCACTGGAACAGGCTGCCCAGAGAAGCTGTGAACACCCTATTCCTCAAAAATGGTGGATGGGGCTTTGCACAACCAGGTCTAGTGGAAGGTGCCTCTGCCCATGGCAGGGGAATTGGAGCTGGATGAAGTTTAAGGTCCCTTCCAACCTAAACCATTCTTTGATTTTATGATTCTGTGATTCTGTGATTAGATATAAAGATAACAGAGAATATTGCAAACCAGCCATGTGTCAGAAGGAAGTATCAGATATAAACAGTCTTACCTTAAAACCCTTACTCTTCAAACATGTGGCATGTGTAACAGTTTTGTTCAATGAGAAAAATAACATGTTAAATGAAATTACTAACATTTGAGCTGGCTTTCTCCATAGACATTATATATCTCATCCTTTGGCTGTGCTGTTTAATATGTCCATATGCATTGGCCATTTCCCAAGGGTTTGGAAAGAATCTGATGTAATGCTCAGCTAAACCCTGGTGCTTAAGCAAACTGAAAATCTATTTCTTCCAAAAGTAAAGAAAGTAATAAAAATATAAGATAAGTCAAATACCCCAAAATATGCTGGACAGCTAAACTGTGTTGGTTAATGATTTGTGAATATCAAGGTAATATGTTAATTTACGGTTTTTCAGGCTTACCCTCTTCCACATGTATGGTATGCAAATAGGCCTCAGAAACAATGTGTACCAGCATATTTTTAGCTTTCCAAGTCAAGCTTCTCCACTTCTGTTTGTTTGAAATCCAGAGTCTGAGGCCCTTTTCCTCTGTTTTTCCACTGTACAACAAACAGAAACTGGGTTCCAGACCATAAAAATTTCAAGCAGCAAAAAAGATGGCAATGACAGAACCCAGACAATACCCATGTCCAACAATTATTTTTCTAGTCAAACAGGAAGAACTAAGAGTAAGGTTCTTGGCCAGAAATAAGAAGTTTGACCTACATGGGATTTTCCCCCTCGTTTTTCTGTCTTCATCTCAATCATGGAGGGATATTCCAGCATTTACAAATCAAGACTGAGTTCTTAGATTGTTATCTAAGTTATTTAAGATGTTGTGAGTAGACATTTTGCTCCTAATTTACAGAACCTGTGATAAAATGAGTTTCAAATGTCTTTGCTACTAGGGGCTATTATAGTTACAAAGAAATGAAACAAATAACAATACCACATGGGTAAGTGATACCTGAAATTGGCAACCCATTAAAGAGGTGGACTGAAAGGAAAGATCATTTAAAGACAGTGAGAACATATCTATCAAATGTGGTGCCATGAAGATATCATTCATAATGTTAACCAAAAATAAAACATTTGCTGACTTACAGAAAGAAACCCAAACTATTCTTTCCAGCAGTATATTCCTTACTAACCAAAGACTGCATGATACAATGCTGTTTAGGCATACCATACTGTCAAAAATGAGCATACACTGTATGATAAGTAAATAAAAAATAATAAACATAAATCTCTGGTGTGAAATCACTACCCTGAAAATGTAGATGCAACTTCCAGATCTAAAAGTTCAACAAAGATACATCACAAGCAGATTACCCAGGTCTGTCAAATCAATTTACTGCTCAGCAATACTCAGAGATACAGCTGGTTTTCTGTTTCTGAAGTATTAATCTTGTAGACACTAAATTGCTCTTAACAATTTTTTTTTTGTGCCCTGTAGCTTTTGACAGACTTGTGTTATCTCCTGTGTAAAAAATGTAGAATCCACTGGAAAGGCCAACTTCAATATTAAGTTTAGCAATTACTGTTTTCCAAAATTCTTCAAGTTGAGCAGATTGTGACTGTATTTCCATCTCCAGCTTCATAAGTTAAAATTAAAAAAAAAAAACCAAAAAAAAATTTGGATTACTGTCCTAATCATTGTATTTACTCTCTCTTGGGATCTTGAACATGTTTTCTATTATATGGTCTGACATCACAAAGTCAGTCACTGAATATGTTCTTATTATCTCTATCTCCTCCCAAATTTTTGTTCAGATGTTTTGTTATCAAAAATATACCAACAGCAACCAATACTTTATTAATATTTTAGACAAAAGAATCCTTGTTCCAGCTGTCAAATGCTACAGTCTAGAGTCAGAAGCCTTTTAAATACTAGATCCCACTAGCACATGTGCAAAGGCTCTTCAGAGCTGACCTATTGAAAAACCAGCTGTGAGTGGTTCCCTCCATCAGTGTGAGATGAGCTCTGGGAAGAACTGCCTTTGGTACAACTGTACTCTGACATCTCCATGTGGGACACAACATCCTGTGTGCTTTCCCAAAGTCCTGGCTTGCTGCAAACCTTATGTCCTCACACTTCTGAGATCTAGAGTCACTTCTAACTATTTTGAGGTTTCAGTTGGAAAATAATCCTACTGTCTGTTATGTGTTAAGACATCATAAGTGACACAGAGCCTTACTGGAGGCTCACTGTCCAGCCTGTGCTCAATGCAGCTTCCCAAACAGAGCTGGGAAAGGACGGTGAGTCTGCAACTCACACAAGAACTGCAGCTCCCACCTTCCAGAATGAAGGGAAGGAAGAGTGGAGAAATGTGGATCGTTTCAGTACCAAATTCTTTACCACCATCTCTGCCATTTGCTTCTTGTGGGATGAGGAATGGTCTCCACTGACTGTGAAACCAGTGAAAATATCCAACTTGCCTTCTGCTTGTCTTCATGAGCTAAAAACACACATGCAAATACTCTTCATTTTGTCCTGTAACTAGATATGATCTGAGTACAATATTGTAATGACTGCACCTATGTGATCCATGGACTATTAGATGCTGCAAAGTACTGTAAGAGAAGGACAATGGGATTCACATTCTCTGCTCTTGCCACAAACCTTGCTCAGGCATTCTTCTTGCCTTGCTGAGAAGTAAAGAGCTTAAAACAAGAATCTTCATGGCTTTAGCTTGTGAGCATTTGAAACACAGCCAGTACAGTTCTTCAGAAGTAATAATTTAAAAATAGTCTGTGGGAAAGCCCCAAATAAAATAAATATTTTTTATTTGTAATATCTGTTGTTTGGAACAGAGAGGATAGCAGCTGGTACAGAAAGTGCCTCAGAGGCACTGACTTACATATTACATCCTAATAACACAGCTTTGAAATCTGTGTTCCTTTAGCTGGAAAACAAATAGGTAGGGCAACAATGTTTACTTAGGACCAGAGTCTATCTTTCTAACTTGCATTTACTAATACCTTCATATTTCCTCTGGAGCAAAGGTTTGCAGGCTGTATCAGTGGCTTCACTGCTCCTGCCACAAGTGAGGCACAAGTTTCTCACTGTACCCCTGCTAGGCAGGTTGGCTAGCCCAGCTGGGATCACACTGATAGACTTTTTTCTTATAGCTTTGGGAAGAATAGTGCTGCTGCCTCAGAACCAGACTTCTGTGAAGTCTGCCTGTTGGCAGGGGCACAAAGAGGAGGGACATTTTTTGGCATACTCTTATTCCCAGTCCTTCCCTGCAGCCCACTTCTTTTTTTGGCCTCTCAGTCCCACAGTTACATTAAAACTGTATATTGCATGCTCTTTAGGTATAGCTAAACACATATTTAATAAACAAAAGTTTTCAGTTGGTGTTCAGTACTAGGGGAGTAGGTTCATTTGTACTTTCCTCTGGTCTTCCTCTCTAAAAGACACCATAAAATCTTCCAAATTACTTTAATGAGCTCTGGTAAGACACAGGAAAGCACTGATACAGCTTTTTCTGTATGGACATCAACAATGTCAATAAGGCAAATATTTTGTACTTTTAGGCAAACTGAAGCAGATATAGCAGTTGTCCTACTCCTAAAGTCAATATTCAGAGCAGTAATGAACTCAGAACAAAGCTAACTCTACATCACATATACATAAATTAAATATTTCTGTCTTAAAGAGACTAATTGAGTGAACTGGGCAGATGGATAGAGGTAAAACACAGGAGTAGAAATTTTAGGCTCTGGTGGACTTCATCAGCCAAATCATTCCTAGAGAGATAGTTTCCTCAAGTGTTGAGGCTGAGATATTTTACTCTAAAAGGCTGGAAGCCTCTAGAGCCAAAAGGTTCAGAATAGCAGACTGATTATGCCACTCTTCATCTTTGATGCACTGGTCTGCTACACACGAAGAGCTGGACTTAGATTTGCAGACTACTGTGGCTCAGCAGTACCGTTTCTTTTTCCTGGACAAATCACATAAAACTAATCCTGAAGCCAGCAAACTCTCTGCTAACACACCAAACTCTGGAGCAGGACTTGTACAATGTATTGGACTGTGAGATTATTGAAGTAGAAAGCAACAATTTGACTTTGGAGAATCACTCATTTTTGTGATTCCATCAATATTTCCTGACTTTGGTGGATATCCTGTGTTTAAATGTTAATTTTCTCTACTAAGTTCATTCTACAATTTGTTTCAAGCACTTAAAATAATTTTAGTTTCAGTGGAATTGTCCAGGGAAAGTATTTAATAAAGTATCTCATGTTTTTTGTTATCCATTGGGTTATTGTAGCTCAATGTTCCGTTCTCTTTGTGGTACAATGTTTTACTGAAAACATATTCTTTACCTGTTCAACCTATTTTTATATATTTATATCAGGTCTTGCAATCAATATAAAGATGTCGTTGTGAGAAGAGGGGTAGAGTGAGGTAACAAATGTTATATTTTATGAAGTGTATTTTTAGTGGCCACAACTTCGAACCAATGGCTCATGAGCACCATTCAAACTGCTTTTCTTTGAATTGGGTAGGATACTTTGTTAAATCTGTGTTTGTCTGTCCTCACAGCCCATAACTGAAAGCCCCTAGCAGTAGGCATTATTTGCCTCAGGACCAACAGTAAGAGGCATCTGCTTATGACCACTCAAACTGGACACCCCACTTGCCTATTTGTGCATTCAGGCATTGACTCTACCAGAAAAGGAATGTCAAAGCCTAGTTAATGCAATTGACTATGGTCAGGGATCTAGAGTTCATGTTAAGAAAAGAGCAGCTGTTATTATTCTAAGAGTGTGTCAGCACTCTGTACATGTTAATTTGGCACCCAATGTCACAGGACTGTGTTTCCACGTGTGCTTTATGTGACCGCTGACTTCACTCTTCTATCACGTCAGAGATTGAAAACATGAGCTCAGAAATAGCCACATTGGGTCACACCACTGCTTCATCTCCATCATCTCCATTCAACAGCTAGGAAAGACAATAAGAATAGCTTGTGAACAGGTTGGATGTTCTCCTCATAGACATGTAGTTTCCAAAAAATCAGTGACTTAAGTACTTACATATGGGAAGACAGACATTGTGCATTTATTAAAGTTGTAGCAGCCTCTGCCAGGTCCAGCCCTGGACAATTTGCCTAATCTCTTCAAAAATGGATATTTGAGGCCTATAGCAATCTCTTCCAAAGTTCACATTTCATGGGTATGTGTAGCTTAATTTGTAAAAAGCTATTAACAGTAATTTTACTGGATATTCTTTAGTTCTTAAACTGCAAAGCATCATGAATTCACTTTCTCCTTTTCATTCAAGACTTAAAGATATTGATATTTTATACTTCTTCAGTTTTCCTTTCTTCAGCCCAAAGAAAGCCTGATCTATTTAACCATACTCTGATCCTTATTATCACCCTTCTTTGTCACCCCTTTTACAGCTCCACTGTTTCTGCAGAAACGATACTAAATATCCACAAGTTGCTCTGATCATGATACTGTATGAAATATTGAATAACCTTCAAAATACTACTTTTTAGACATGAAGATGAATAAAATAAAGAGTTAGATGAAACCTTTGTGTGTGGTTCAGTCTCAGTTTAACTCTGCCTTGATTTCTAATTCTCTCTGTATAAAGTTCTGTAAATTGCATGTTTGTTTTAAATAACTCCAAAAACAGGACTTTTTCTGGGCTATTACCCTGATGGTTTCTTCACAGACTCATGTTTATGTGGCTGATGTTATTCACCTTTCACATTTGCCAATGTTACATTGAAAAGGGCAATAGAAAAACAAGATTAAATAATTTCAGGTTAAATTTAATTCAGAGGTAAGATTAATGCTGCTAGAAAATCAGTGAGAAAGGGGTGCATGATCAGTTTATACATCATGATAGAAAAGGTTTTATTCTTGGAGTTTTATGTGGAGTTTTACTTTCAGTCTAACCAGGTTATTCTTGATGGCAATATTTTTTTCACTTTGTTTCAAGAAATACATGAGACATGGGAGGTTTTGAATAATTGCTTTGAGAGATTTTTACAATTTACCTTGAAGTCTGGCTGTAGAAGCCTTACACTTTTAAAGATTTCCCTAAGAAATCCATCAGTGTGGTTTCAAGCAGTAATTCAGTGGTAAAATATTGCTCCCTACTCAATGCATCTTTTCACCCAACTGAAGTCTCTAGGGAATGTCTAGTGTTTGAAGAGATGATTTTCACCTGTGTTCCTCCAATAATTCCACCAAGACAACGGCATGTGCTTGTTTCTGCTTCTGAAAGAGGTGCTGAATCAATTGAGTAGCCATACACGTGCACTCATCTCAGACACAACCCTCTAAAGGATTCAGAGAGTTTTGACTAGGTTAATGACAAAGAACTAGGGCTTTATAGCACCTAATTTTGTAAAATTTGTAGTTTTGAGGATGATAGTTTTGAAGTCATGGACCAGAAAAGACCAGGATATTCAGGAATGATGTTACTACTAGGTGAAGTTTTGGCTGTTGGGGTTTTGGGTGTTTTCTTTTTTGTACTAAACCTGAGCTCTCTCAGTGAAAGGAGGTACACCTGGAAAATGTGTATTTTAAAACAGAGGCTCCAATGTAATCCAAGATTATCATTAACACCTTGACAAAACCTTCAGAGTGCTACCAAACTTCATAATAATGAAGCATGTCAGAGAGGAGATATTGGAAAGGTTTTTGTGTTTTCTTCTTTTAGGAACAATGGGAGAATGATGTAACTCTTCTTAGGTCACCAAATACTTAGGTAGCTTACTCCTCAAAAACAGGCCAATGGATTTCTTTTTGCTCAGTTGGAAACTACCAGCTACATCTTCCTTTCTCCTCATTTAACATCAGTTTTGATATACACATTTTTCTGAGTGTTCTTCAAAAGATATGCCTACAGAACATAGAAATTTTTGGTAATAACAATTATAGTGCCTTGAATACGTGTAGAAAATCTGAAAGCCTAACTATCTCACAAGAAACTAACTTTTGTGTCACACAAAAGATAAAATGTGTCACCTTTAGCCCTGTTGCTGGTCTTTTTGCTTTGCTGTGATTGAGTAAATTAGATACAATTGTTATCTCAATTTTTTTACTTTTTTTGGGTTGTTGTTGTTTTGCTAATATTTCATGTCCTAGAAAAATATAAAGGAGAAGCAGAATTGGCAAACAACTTTGACACAAATTTCCCCAATAGAAAGCATATGTGTAACTTTTCAACACTACATGAATTCAGAAGAACTGGAGTCAATAATGCTGTTTCTCAGGGCTGCTATGAAGCCAAAGTGTTAACTGTGGTGGAGACAAAATTTATGGGGTAAAACAGGTCACAGGGTCACAAGTGGTGAATGATCACTCTAAGTGCTGCTGTTAGAGGGACACATTTGTAGTGGACCAGAAATTATGAAAGAGGTGCTGGCTGTACTTGGGTCAATTACCTTTTTTCCAGCCTGCACTGGCAGTTCTTAGCTGTCAGAGGAGTTTGCAGAAGGACAGGGAAACAGCATCGTGAGCTTCTGCAGAATTTCAGCTTGGTTAATATTTTAGGTCACCTGGTTTAGCTTAAAAATTACAAAAGCAAATCCATCTTAGAGCAAAGAGACAATATTTCCTCCTTCCCTGGCACTGTCCTCTAGTATGTGATTGTAATGCTGAAAGGGCACTGCTTGAAATAATAAAGGTGGATTGTTTCCTGCTAGGAATCTCTAAATTTGATGCTTCAAGTGGTTTCATTATGCTTCTTAGTAGAGACATTAAATGCAGTTCTAAAACTATCAAAGGCTTACGGAGAGGTTGGAAATCTCTTTTTGAGATTTGAGAGATCAGAACACTGAAGTTTACACAACTGTGCTGTGTCAGACACAGATACTGTGACAGAGTTACAGAAAAAAAGAACCAAAAAAGCAGGCTATACAAGTATTGCTAAGGCTACTGATGAAAGAAGAACAGGAGACTGAATAAAGTATATGTTCATTGCTTTCTTTCAACTAGCAGTACTTAGAATCTAATACATCCAAACAGTTTGGTTCTGAAAATGTATTGATTTTGCCTGTGAGAAAGAAGTGCAAACACTTGAAAAATGGCAGAATGCTATCAAACATCCCCTGCAAAAAAGTTACAAGAATTCTGTTCCTTGTTAATCTATTAAAGGGTGTTCTATAAAGCACAATCTTACTTCAATTCTTCTTTTCATTAAGTGGGTTGATGCCCTGACTAGACTACATCTATTTCTGGAAAGTACATCAAGCATTAGATAAAAGTAAAAGAAATGTGATGGGGCAGGGGAGGGAAACAGTGCAAGACTGGCTGAAAATCAGTGAGAAATATGACAAACTGAAAGCTAGATCCTTTGGCTGGCCACCAAGTGCTCCTTTGGAGTGCTGTTTGAAGACTGAACACAGTTCTGAGTTATTTTCCACTGATCTACTACACTTGGTATTCTATGAAATGTATATTTTCTTTCACCTCAGCTTGCAGAGGAGATTTACAGCTGAAAATAACTGGTTTCTGCTTTAGTAAAACCTGGAATGGTTGCCACATGGTTTCAGTTGAAATCTTTTCCCTAATTCCTATGTCTGTGCTTACAGTGAATTTTTCTAATTTATTGTAAACATAATGCCAGGTTATGTTAATAATAATGTTGGTTAGGAAGCTGGGATTGCAAGTGATGACCTCTGAACTTAGAGATTTTATTAAGTGATGTAAAATACTTTGTATAAGTGTTGGATTTACAGGAGTCCAGAGCAAACATGATGATACATAGTAGCATTTCATTTTTCAGTCTTTTATTTCATGAAAAAACTGACTATTCACTCTGAGTACAAGTTACTTGAATGTACACTAATTCCTCTACCAGTGAAAAGACACAGCTGTTTGGCTTCCCCATGCTTCAGCTTTTTCTTTATATCTCAAGCTTTAAAAGCAAATAAAAGCATGCTCCAGATTCCCATTGTGTTTGTACCTTGTTATAAAAATATGTGCAAGCAAAATGTGTTTTGCAGTTTGGGAATGCAGACAGGAACAAAGCTGCCCAAGTCACTCAACTTGACTACTGAGCAGCTAGGTTGTAATTACAACATTTTGACTATAAAGCGGCAATTGTTGATGTCACCAGGTCAACATCAGATTGCCAGACGTTGCAGCTGTCCTGATCTGAAAATCTTGATCAAATAAAACTGCTTCCATTTTTTCCATAGTAATGAACCACTAGATTTAGAAAAACCCTCAATAATCCATAGCCAGTTATGTACATTGTGGTTTTGGTGGCTGCATTACTATGTTTCAAGTATGTTTGGGGTTTAGATTAACTGCTAGTGATTGCCTGGACCAGTGGTTATTTTCCAGTAGGTTAATCTGCTGCTGGAGTGCAACATGCTACTGGACAGTACCTTAAATAATACATGTGACATTTATGTTTCGACAAATCCTCATAGTCACCTTGCAGTAAGATTAAAATAGCTACAGAAATCTATAATTTTGTTTGTTTGTTTGTTTGTTTTGTTTTGTTTGTTTTGGATTCAAAAATGCAGCCTGCAAGCATATTATTTTCTTTCTCCTGAACTGACCTGCCAGTAAGTAGCTTGGCAGTTTACTGAGGCCAAAAAAAAATCTGCGTGCATCTTGGTAGTTTATGAGTCTTGTACCAATGATAACATTTCTTCCTCTGACTAGTAAATGCTGACAGCTGATACTGAAATAGGTGTCAAATGCCTCTCTCTTTGCATGCTGGTTTTTTAGTCATTTTTTTTTTTTATTTATTTTATGGTAGTCTTTTTTTTTCCTTTCAAATTGTATAATTAGTATCATAACAATTTCAGTTTTAGGAGGACTTTTCAGGTTTTGTCTTAACAATCAATTTTATTTTGACAAAGATTGGAACATGTTCCTAAAGGGTAGAATTTCTTATTTACTGTGTGGGTTCCTAGGCAGGCCTGCTAAGGGAAAACAAGAGGATTGATTTATTAATTTGCAAAAGAAGTATTTGTTCTTGGCTAAACAGATACTACTGGTCTGACCAGTCAACTATCTGGAGGACCAGCCCATATCATCAAGACATTACGCAGTCCTGCAGCCACAGCTCAGAGGTGGGGGGTTTGCCACTGCAGCACTAGAGAGAACTTTTAAGCTGAAAAGGTGCTATTTAAAAAAGATATTTTATTTCCTTTTATTTTCTTAATGGTGAAATTACCTACCTTTTTCTTGAATAAAAGTATGCATGGATCATACTGTTCTAGGCAGGTGAACAAGAAACCATATATGAATTCGACAACCATCATATTTACTTTTGGACAAGTAAACATTATCCTGTACAGGAAATTACAACAGTATTATATATTGCAAAGACTGTAAGTAAGCATTTAGGCGTTTCTGTATAACCTACCAGAACCATATATCAATACAAGAGTATATAAATATAATTCCAAAATATATTAATTTTCTTCTAAAAAAATTATTCTCTTCTTTAAATAAGATCTTGTAGACAATGTTATGATGTCTAAAATTTAGTATTTTTAAGAATGGATAGTCTGATAACATTTTGATTTGATTACTGGTATATTCATTTAATGTCTTGACTGGAGCTGAGTTAATAAACCAGCAATGCTTTGAATAAATCAACTTATATTTGCTAAACCTTCTGCATGTTCTAAGACTACGAGAAAGAAAAAAGTATTTTTCTATATTTACAGGAGGTTACAGCCTTGAAATGACATGACTTGGCAGTATCCCTTAATTTCAGTCTTTGATCTTTTGAACAACTAGTTTCATAGGGAACTGGAGGTTTTGCTTTCATGTGTGTGGAGTGTGTGTGTATAAATATATATATATATATATATATAGCAATATGCATATTTCCACATAAGCAATTACTGAACTATGTTGTAGCCTTTTCTTTGGATATCTATAATAAATGGAAATTTTATATAATAATCCACAAATATCAAAAAAGGTTCTGCTAAAAGCCAAAGGCCAAAGCAGTTCAACCCCAGGAGAATGCTGTGCATTTTTGTGGAACCAGGCTAGCCTATACAAGAAGGGGGTTATTAGAACTGTTTCTTTCATTCTCTCTCTCTTTTATTTTTTTATAATAGGTTTTTTGGTAAACCCTGTAGTTAAAAATTGTTCTGAAATACTTTTAGCTGCACAAACTATTGGAAAAAATTGTAACTGCTGCTGGAATTCACTCACAGAATGCTTTTAATTCAGTCAGAATTCTTGTTGAATAAGTATGCTGAATTTGCTGGTGACTCTACTCCTTTCTCATGTCTCCCCTTCTACCTTCTCATTCCTTTTTCATTGATTTCCTTGATTTTGTTGAGTTTGTTCTGGTCCTGTTGCCTACCCAGGTGTTTTATTCACTGTTCTTTAGTACAGCTTCTTACTGCATAAAGTACTAAGAGAAACATGCTGAAAGGCTGCCCAATTTTCACTCTATAGCCCATGTTACATCAGATATTTTAGCTTTATATTCCTTATCCTCTTCATCCCTCTCAACCTCTCCAGTGCTCTTGGGAGAAGAACTATATATTTAACCTATTCTGATTTGAGAGGCAATAAATTCAATTACTTCCCCCAAGGGGAGTCTGTTTTGTCCATGAGTGCAATTCCTGAGTGATCTTTTGCTGTTAGTTCAACCTATTAACTTTTCTTTTTTTTTCTGTCCCCTGCCCATATGAGGAGAGAAGTGACAAAGCAGATTTGGTGGGTACCCAGCATCCAGACAGGGTCAGCCTACCTCAAATTCTTTTCTGTCTGTGACCCCCAATTTGAATCCATCTAGCTGTCCCTCTGATTACTGCAGGCCAATTCCCCAGCTTGTCCTCCTTCCAGAGGAGTGCATATGTTTCTGTATTTGTGTGTGTGTAACACACATACATTTGTGTATCTCCCTTCTTCATTGCTTTTGAGAGGTTAACATCCTACATCTTTGCTCTAATGAGCTGTATGATAACATCCTCCATGCTTACAAAAATATCTCACGATAATCTACTGTTGTACATTTCTCCTCTTAACTGCCCTAACTCCCTTTCAACAAGTGATAGTACAAGACATGTCCAACAACACAGCTTGAGCCTGTAGATTAAGCTAAGTGGGAGGTGTAATGAGCCAAAAGTAATGAAGAAAATGTTCCAAATGTCACCAATAGAGTCACTGGTTTAGACTTCAGATTTCTATTTTTTTATGTTGTGGACACTGAGATTTCAGATTCCTCTTTTTTGACAGGAACTGTAAATTAAAAAAAAAAATCTTAGCATCAGGAAAACTATTTCAGTCTTCTTGTGCCAGAGTGCCAGCAGTATGCCCAAAAATTTCCCTAACAAACACAGTCCCTGATCAAAGTAAGTTCAAGGTTGTGTAACACAAACTAAAACTTGGGCTGTTTCAATTATTTCAAGGGTGTGAGCCAGTAAAACAGGTAAGGCTTCTTGTTCTGGCTCTAAGTGTACAAGATTAAATGTCAGTGGTTAAGTAACCATCTAGGCTGGTGCATCAAAAGGGATTGGAGATGAATGCTCCCCATGCCACTCACCTCTCTGCCTGTGGCTGAAGATTACACTAGCTCTGCACAACACCTCAGCTCAGGCAGTATTTTGTCATTTCAGAGGTGTTATCTGAGCAGTGTTATGTGTTTGCACAGGAAGAAATATCTTCCCTTAGAGAGTGAATTTAGGGTGTAGAGATATGAGTTATACACTTACTGTGGGCACCATTTTTTTTTCTCCTTATTACAAGGTTTTAGTTATTTTGTTGGAATACATTATCACAGAGGAACAGAATGTATTTGTAAATTATGTCAAACAGTGTGTTATTCTCATTGGCAACATAGGTGACCCACAGCCTGGGCTGATTAATACCACTGCACCAGGTCTCAGACCTGGTCTGGAATACATGTTCATGGAAAGTCCTGCTGAGTACCTGGGATGCTTCATCCTTCATGCCTGAGAGGGGGAAGGGTCTTTTTCCATAAGTTTTCTCCCAAAATGCATTTACCTCAATTTTCCTTCACTGAAAATCTCACCAAAAATATAATTTTTCCCAGGATATTTTTCCTAAAGATGTGTCACAAAAGAAAAAAGGGTTAAGAATTCTGGTGAAATGTTTTCTTGCCTTCGATACTTTACAGACCTTATTCAAATGTAGTTTAACTCCAAAACTTTCATTTGCTAAGTTTTTAATTGCAACATAAGTGTTTTACTACTCCCTCTTGGTCACAGAGTGCAAGCTGATCTCTTCTGAATATGTGACTCTAGATATCTTATGTCTTAGAGAACATACTTCCTGGAATCTTTTGCCCCCAAAAATTTACATTTCTTTATTGTTTGAAGGGTCAGATGGGATCTCTCGGAGTTTATTCTGCTGTGACAGGTCATGTCTTGTGCCTGTTCCATGTCTGCAGCAGAAAATGGCCTTCCCAGGTACTAAGCAGAACCTCATAAATTTGTCTCATCCTCCCACTGTCTGATATGATTCTTGTCTTATTCATCCAAGACAGGAAGGATAAGACTGAAGAAATCCAGCCAGCAATGTAAGTATAAAGTCCATTTCTGGTTCAGCTCTAATTTAGGCTTTCAAAAGGCATCCAGTCCCAAATTTAAGACTGAAATCTGTTTCAAATTTGTAAGCTTTAGTATTTCTTTCACTTTCAACCAGTGCTTGGCATATCTGATATCCTTTATGTGTTAAAAGGGATATTGGTAAAGTGCTGCCTGAATATTTGCACCCTGGTGGGGGCCCTGGTTTACCTCTTCTAGTTTGGATAATGTAAAAGTTATGTCAGGCAGAAAAGTAGAGGGCATATCCTATTCAGTGGCTCACTAACTCACCCTCATACATGCATAACAGATCTCCTATATTGATACTGTAGCTACTTTATAACAAAGCACAAGCAGATCAGTTTCAACTTCTTGACATTTAGTGCTGAACCTTGCTCCCACATGTAAACTTAGAAACGTCTCTGTTAAACCCAGAAATTGGTTGGTGGCATTTCTGAACCACTGAGTGGCTCAAAGTTTGTCAAAAGAAAGCTTCCTCCTGTGGCAGCCATGGGAAATACCTCAGGAAGGAGAAGGATCAGTAACAGATTGATGAGCTCTGCCCGGCCATGAGATCATTTGACACCTTCCTTTTTCCCACACAACTCTGAAAGACAAAGAACTGAGGATTGTGGTTAGTAAAAAAAGAGAAAACAAACAATACTGCCTAACACCATTTGAAAAACTCTGAACTCTTTGAACTCTGTCCCCTTTACAAGATGAATGGTTTAAAGTTCAAGAGAGTCCATGTACTAAATCATATCCCTACTCTCTCCTTGATACCAGCCTTTAGGGAACAGCTGGCCTTAAATTTCTTGTCATTACTTCAGAGAAGTGGAGAAAAAATATCAGAGGAAGGGTAGGAGGACTTTCCCACTCATTTATCAGATGGGGTTCTCCTATGTGCCAGGGAAGCTGCTATTTATCATTTTCATGTCTTTTCTTGATCCCAGTCCTGACAGTCTAGCTTCCTGCTTCTCTTTCTCACTTAATCTGGTGTTCAAATTTCAGAAAAAAAATTAGAGTTCTGAAAAATGAAGGAGGCCAGGGTTACATGTGACTGTGCTGCTGAGTCAGTTTCCGTGTGTATTATTACAAGATTCAAACTTATGATAAAAGATACAGTGGAACTCAAACAAGCAGAGTCAGCTTTATCAGACATTGACACCATCCAGGTAGAAGTCCACAGATGTCCTTGCCTTTAGATGTCCCAGGTGTCAGCCCTAACTCAGTATAGTTTTTTTTTTCAGGCAGTCTATTCAGCTCAGTCTTTGGAATATTCATGTCTGTCCTGGTATACACTGATGGCAGGTCTCCTCAGAGCCCATCTATCTCTTTTTGTGTCCCTCTGGAGATGTAGCAACTAGGTTACCCACAGATCTAGTGCTTAACAGCTTCCTGACCTAATCCTAATGGCACAGGGACATCAGCAATCCTTACATGTAAAAAAATGTTCTACTCCCTGAAAAATTCATTGCAGTTTTAGCAGACTTAACTGTGGTTGCTCAGGGCACAACCAGCTTCCAAAAACACTCTGAAAACATTGGAAGTTCTATCATCAACACTCTTTCTGGATGGATAAATGACTCCCTGCCAACCTCATTTAGTACAACAAACTATGATCATGGCTACATATTAAGTCCTTTACCCATTCAAAGATGAATAAATAATAAGATCAGACCAATAAAATATCTCAGATGAAAAATCATGTAATTGGGCTATATTTCAGCTACATAATTTTTTACAGCTTAGTAATGACCTGTCTAAAGAGTTGTCTACTTCTCTATGGACCTCATCTACTTCGCAATGCCCACAGTGCTTGGGAAATCCACAACAGCCACCTTGGGACAGGGGTAATAAAACATTATCATGAGGAAAAACTAAGACATGAAATCTCCCTTTCCTTACAGTGTTTGCAACAGTCAGAGCCTTTCCTAGGCAAAGTGCTTTCTTCATTGTCTCCACACACTGTCAGCTGACACTGACAGCATTCTGTACCCAGTTACACAAGCTCATGGGACCTGGAAGGCACTGGCAATCCATCTCAGTATTCATCAGAAGCAGTATTCACCCACTGCTTCTCTTCACACCATTGTACCCTCCTTCACTGCTCAACTCATTAAATAATGCATGTACCAACTCCTTTATCTACTAACTTGTTGAGTGATCTATAATTCACTCAAAATAGTGTGGAACGAATCCTTCTTTAAAGATAATTCCTTTCTTCTTCCAGGCATACATTTTGGGCAGAATATCTGGGTATTTAAAATTGTGTCAGTGGTTACTAGCTATTCATCCTTCATTCCTTCCAGAAACTATCTCAACCAGTGCCCTCAAGCTCAGCAGTAAAATGAGAAGCCACTTAGGTAGTCCAAAGTTTGTAATAGATTCATGGAATATTTCAGCACAGGATGTACCTGTTCAATTCAACAGTGAATGAGAATACTCAGGTTCAAGGAGCTTTTGCAGAGGCTAAACTACAATGGGTTTGAAGCTAAGGCAAAAGCAGGCAGAGGAATGAAAGAGGGGTCTGTACAAGAGAAAGAGACACAGATAAATGCTGCAGCAGGTGACCCAGACTGGGGACAGAACTGACACTGGCCAGACAAAGTGACTGCAGCAAGACAAAATCTATGACTGAGTTGGAATCTTGAAGATAGTGCAGCAGGTTTAAATGGTGAAAAATCCCAGGACAATTTCAGACTGTTTTGAAGCTAACCTGGAAGAGACCCCAGTATTCCAGTTTGTCACAAATATGCAGCCCCAGGCTTCCCTGCAAGAATTGGTTACTCATGGCCCAGTCAACAGATATGAAGGGAGCAGAACTGCCCTCTGAGTGAAAACTGGCTTAGAAAGTTCAGCTACCAAACTACAACAGGTATTTGCTGAGATTTTATAGAATGTGCATCTGCAAAGGCTCATAAATATGTCAGCAATGGGTGGACTTTCATAGGTAGATGTAAAAACACATACTTGATGCAAGAGCCACCATTCCTTCAGATCTCAAATCACTTCTCTTGAGCAAACAACACTAGAACTTTTCTAAGAGATGATTAGAATAATTTTAAAGGCTGAAAACATTTTTAAACATAATTCTTGGAAATTGATGGCAATTTTTGGCAGAAAGATTAAAAAAAATTTTTTCCAGCTTGGGAAACTGCCACTCAAATGGTGAAACTTTGGCAAAGTCACTATAAAAAAGCCTGCAGCTCTTCATGAGAATGTGTCAGACAACCTTAATAACAGGCAGTGTTATCAGCTGGGCTATATAATGCATAGCTGTGTGCATATATGCTGATATAGCTAACTCTTGAAGACATTCCTGTTTATGAAAGGATTTACCCTTCCTGCACAGATCTGAAGTGAATACATGATGGTCTGTAATGCTAGCAAGTTTTTATTGGCAAGTGAATGGTATGACTGCATTACCTACATGTGGCAAAGCCACAACTGATTTTCAAGCAGCATGCCACTACAGACCCTAAGCCAGAAAATACTCAAGTATGTGGTTTTTGTTTCCATCACATACTTTAGAAATTGTTTAGACAGTTAAAGTTTGGGGTGGGTTTTTTTTGGTTTTTATAAATACTCCAATTTTTGTCTTTTCTTTTGTAACTCTTTTCAAGGAAGGAAAGGCAACTTTGATCCTTAGGCACATGATTTTTAAAAAGTATATTTTTATTTTAATAAAAATATGCTAATTTTAAAACTCAACTTCTGTGATTTACCAGAGCCCAGCTCAAACACTGTGTGTGAACTCATCATGGGATGCTGGAGCCTGTAGCTATGGTGATTCTTCAGCCTCCTAAATATTTAAAAACAAAGACTCACTTCTCTCTGATGCACTGGCAAAGGAAAGTGAAAGGTTATAATTCTGAAGCAAGAAAACAAGAAAATCCTGTAGCTATGTAATCTGGCTACATATTATTTGATCATAAAAACAAAATGGCCTTGGATATTCTCATCTAGATAGTAGAAAAAAATAAATGGTTATGATTTTGTTAGTGAGGGAGTTGTGCAAAAAGAGTCTTACTGAACTGGACTCATTACTTATGAGAAGCTGCAGTGCAATTAGTCCCTATCATGTCAAACTGTCAAGACTTTTTTAGACTTCCCCCCTGAGGAAAAAAAAAAAACCTGAGTATAAGGCTTCAACATACATGTCACCCAAATTGATAAAGCAATACTGGAAAAAAGCACATAGGAGGTCACAGAAGCATACTGATTTTTGCAAAGGCAGATAATAGATGCACACAGAGATAGGGATCTTTTAGGTCTCCATGTACTGTCATAATTAATGCGATTTTTAAAAAAAGAGAGAGAGAAACCAACTACTTTTTCAATGTCTGTTAGCTGTGAGATTTTTTTCCATTTTAAGTATTGTATTTAAATTTACAGTGCAACTACCCTGCCAAATGTTTATCTAAACATCTTCATTAGAGTAAAACCCCTCAGACAGTCAGAACATCCTGCCCATGACACCAAAATTACTTTCTTTTTTCTCTCTTGTCATGTACTTATCTATCTCCAAGTAATTCATAGAATCATAGAATGGCTGTGGTTGGATAGGACCTTAAAGATCACCTGGTTCCAACCCCCATGTTGTGGGCAGGGACACCTTTCACTAGACCGTGTTTCCCAAAGCCCCATCCCACCTAATCTTAGAAACTTCCAGGAATGGGGCATCCACAGCTTCTCTGGCAACCTATTCCTGTGACTCACCACCCTCACAAGAAAGAATTTCTTCTGAATATCTAACTGAAACCTACCCTCTTTCAGTTTAAAGCCATTGCCCTGTCACTACGTGCCCTGGCAAAGAGTCCCTCTCTGGTTCTCTGGCCCCCTTTAGGTACTGGAGGGCTGCTATAAGCTCTCCCCAGAGCCTTCTCTTCTCCAGGCTGAACAATACAACTCTCTCAGCCTTTCTTCTCAGGAGAGGTGTTCCAGACCTCTTATCAATTTAGTTCCTCAGGTCTCACTTCCACAGGTTGATGTCTTCCCTCAGCTGGGGACCCCAGAGCTGGATGCAGCACTCCAGGTGAAATCTCATGAGGGCAGAGCAGAGAGGCAGAATCCCCACCCTTAACCACTCTGCTTTTTATGCAGCCCAGGGCAAGCTGGGCTTTCTGGGCTGCAAATGCACGTTTCTGGCTCATGCCAAGCTTCTTATCCACCAATAGCCCCAAGTCCTTCTCCTCAGGGCTGCTCTCAATCCATTCTCCACCCAGTCTGTATCTGTGCTTGGGATTGCCCTCACCCAGGTGCATGACCTTGCTCTTGGCCTTGTTGAACTTCATGAGGTTCACTCAAGTTCACCTCTGAAGCCTGCCCCTTTGGATGGCATCCCTTCCCTCCTGCACCACACAGCTTGGTGTTCTCAGCAAAATTCCAAAGGATGCACTCAACCCCCCTGTCCATATCACCAACAAAGATATTAAACAGTTCTGGTTCCAATACCAGTGCATGAGGAACATCACTCACCAGTGGTCTCCCTGTGAATATAGAGCTCTTGACTTCAACTCTTTGAATGAGTCTTCCTTTTTTCCCTTTTTAAAAGTGGGAGTAATATTCTTCCTTTTTCGAGTCAGTGGGAACTTTACTGTCACAACTTAAATATGATGGACAGCAGCTTAGCAACTTCAGCCACCAGCTCCTCCAAGACCTGTGGGTGCCCTCACCAGGTCCCATGGACTTGTGGACCTTCAGGATCCTTTTATGGTCTTGAACCTGATCTCTCTTACAGTGAGGTGTTCATTCTCCCAGTCCCTGCCTTTCTCTTCTGTGACTGTTGTGGATGGAGGAGTTGGTGGTGGAGACTGAGATAAAATAGCTGAGTACTTTAGCCTTCTCCAGGTCCTGGGTAACCAGGTCTCCCATTTTTTCTTGAGGAAGGCCCACATTTTTCCTTGTCTTCCTTTCATCACCGACATACCTATAGAAACATTTCTTGTTCACACTTCAGTGTCCTGCTTGGCATTTTTTATTTTTTCTCTACACATTTATTGCCGACCTTTACTTACAGCTGTACACTAAAAAGCTTGGTCTTTGTTTCTGGTTCAGCTCAATTGAAGCTGTTCTTGGAAAAAATAATTTTCTTCCAAAATATTTTCTGTATTCTGTGATGCTTTAATTTATTTTTTATCTATTTTATTTATTATTGCAATTTGCTTTCTCGAGTATTGCCTTGAGCGCCTTGGAGGGGTTGGAAGTTGGTGGCTATGTAAATAAACTTAGTATTATTCCAGATGTTTGTTTCAGTTGAGGGCCAAATTCTGCTCACAATTAGACTAGGGAAATCCTGCTGTCTTCAGTGTGATTACCTCAGAAAAAGGAAAGCAGGAACTGTCCCCGTCTCTTTTTTAGTAATTTTTTGTTTATCTCATGTCTTTACCATTTGTTATATAAGACAGCCCTTTAATTTGCAGAGAGGCTAAATTTCATTTTAGTAAAATAATTACTTTCCTCTTCATCCTACCTCTGCATCAATGACCTGTTAATCCCTTCCACTATAATATTTATCAATACTTCAATTCCTACATCAGGCACCCAAACTCTATATGCTGTACCAAAACAGGAAAAAGACTGTTCCAAATCTAAAGAACAGGAATCAAAGATATATATAGAGAATTTCAGAGGGGCTGAAGTAACCTAAAATCCTTACGGGGGGCCATTTTGTAAAATTCTTTACAAGATAAATCTTTAGCAGTTATTCACCTCTTTCATACAGTATCTGTATTAAAGTTCTATTCTTTTGCTTATTCTGTGGTTTCTGTTTCAATTTAAATTATTTTAAAAGCAGCTCTTTAAAAGCCTTTCTCCCCTAAGTAAGAAGCCTAAATATTGAGATCCCAGATCAAGTGTTGGACCAGTGCCATCCATGCCATTCTCTTCACAGGAGACAGTGGCAGGTTCTCAGAGTATGCACCAGGCAGACAAATGTGCAACCCACTAAAAAGATTTTAAAACTTCAGAACACACCTTTTGACCTCCTTAATGCAGAAACCTTGACTCTATACCTCTACAGTAACTGGAAAGATATTATTTCTGTCTAAATAATAGTAGTGGCTATTCAGATCAAAAAATAAATGCTCTGAAGTGGAAAGTGCCTGTCACACAAGACTCCTGCCAAGAGGCAAATACTCAAAAAAGATGGGAAACAGAATTCATGATTTCTTGCACAGTGTAAAAAATGATTCTGTAATAAATGGAAAAGAAAAGAAATAATTGCTACCATTCATATTATAGTTTATGAAAAGGTAGCTTGTTGTCAGCAAAAGTTACATAATAATTATAAAAATGACTCTAGTATCAGTTTTAAAATAAATTTTTCAAACTGTTTTGATCCTGTCCTGAGGAGTCCACTATATCGACAAACAGATTTTGCTCTGTTTTTGCCCAAGTGTTATATGAGGTGGGAAAGGAGCAGTCCTTCCAACAGAATTTTTGGTTTGACACAGACTTTGTGGATGCTGAATGTTTTCCAGGATCCAGAAAGTGATTATACAAAGTTATGAAGAAAACACCCACAACAGTGGTTAAAATAATGACACCATATCGATCTCAACCAGTCCCTATGAGCAAGGTTTTCAGAAGCTGGGAGTTCATACCAAGTGAGTATGTTTTCTTAAGTAACAGTCAGATGTCAGACAAGGGGCCAGTCAGTTCTCTGGTTTGGTTTGGTAGGTCATTCTGAAAAACACTGCATCTTGAAAAAAAATTATATTAAAACTAGGCAAATGTAGTTTAAATCTGAACTTGCAATATGTAAATCTTTTTGATCAAGTATTTATCTGGAGTACCTTACCCTCCTGAAAACCCCCCTGTCCCAGTCTTCAACTTCACTTTTACTCATAGTTTAAAAGATAATTGAAAATTTCTTAAATCTCAAAGAGATTGTCCTTCTTTTTAGAGACCACTGTGTTTTTCCTACTTAGCTTATAAATCAAGCCTCTGAAAAATTCAAACTAAAGTGTTTAAAACCCAGGCAACAGCATTCAAGATAAGAACCAGAGCTGTCAGGGAACCAGCAACATGGCATATTAACATGCCACTAAGTGCTCTTTGTTAATTAAATGGATAAATAAATAAATGGAAAATACTACGAAGATTTCCAGCAGAAAAACTTTGCACCCAGAGTAAAATACTACTTTGTGGTTATGTATAAAAATATTTGCAAAACAAAATACCTGAACTGTGCCCTGAGCAGAGCCCTGCCAAGTCGCGCTGTGTGGCTGAGGAGGGCAGTGATTGCCACAGTTGTCATAAATGATTGAAACTACAGTGAGTCTTCCCCTGTATATCACTTATGTAAGATTACTGAGGCTTCTGTATTACCAGTGACAAATTTGGGTATTCAGAATTCAATTTTAAGGTAACATGAAGGGAGAGGTCAGGTAATCTCCTAGGCATGAGGAGTGACACCACAGAGGGAGCAAATTCAAAGGAAAACAACATTAGGAAGGTGACTTTGTGGTACACCTTTTTCCCTGTGCTCACACAGAAAACCCTTGCTACTCCTGAAGAGGTAGAAAGAAGGGTAATAAGCAGCTTAAACTTACAAAAATACTGGGTTTCTAGTTACATCCACCAGAACTTCAATTTCCTGTCCTCTGTAGCAGAAAAATGAGACAGGCAGCAAAAAGAAGATACAGCAAAAGCAGGTTCAGAGGAGACATTATTAGGAGGAACTTAGGGCAAGAATGCATGTTTACTTAGTATGTCCCTGTATGTCAGTTTGCATACATATTCTAACCGACCAAAAAAATAGAAAAAAATTTAAACAGGCCTTAGAAAGCAACTTGGTACCTCCAGAATTACCTGCCTATTTTCAAAGCTATTGCTCCTTAAATAGCAGATCATGCTGCTTAAGCTCACAGGAAGAAAGTTCATATGTTTCCCATTTGAGGTTAATTACACAAAATTAAAGCTGTTCCATGACCATAGCAATTAATGTTTGATTTCCAGTGGCTTTGTGTCTTGAGGCTGGCTGAACGCTTTATTAAGCCATAACAAGGCTGTCTAGTAAAGAGTAATTTTGACTAACAAGTTTACCTGGTGTCTGATAAATTTCAAAGTCATAGTTCACACTTTCCTCATATATTGGTCATTCAAAGATCTCTCTACATTTCTTCCTAACTAATCTCCTTACTAGTCTGAACATAACTGTCACTATGAATGATTCTGCCTGGTTTTCAGCAAATGTAAATGTCAGGATTGCTAGTGGTTGCTAATAGCCCCACAAAGCAAATTTGTGATTGCAAGCCACATACTTTTCAGATCCAGCCATTTACTGGAAATTAATTTATCTGCCTGACTAAAGACATCCAAGCAAGACCTGAAGTGTTGTGACTAGCAAATACTGAAAGTCCTCTCACTTTTATGCATTTATTGCACATTGTAGTTAGTAAAGCAAAATGACACCAAATGACTTTGCATGGGAAAAAGACCTGGCATAATACCAGTTAGAAAATCTGCCAAAATATTGCTTTGTTTAAATTGGCCTAATGCTTTTCAGACGCTGATATCTTTGACTGATGTCCCTGCCAAGAAGATTATGAAGTGCTGAATTGTTTAAGAACACTGTATCTTGATTTGCTTTAGTAGTTTCACCTTTTGAAATGTGGTAAAACTTTCTAATGTTAGAATAAACATATAACTAGAAGAAGCTTATAGCTACAGAAAAGAGAATTCACCATTGTTCCTTGAGTCAATCATCATAAAGGTTTGGACAGCTTGGGACAGGCTCTAATTTGAAAGATAAAGTAGCTCACATTTATTCTTTTCCTCTCTTTGATAAGCATTTGGTTAAAAGCAAATCCCATACTTTCTTCTTGTAAACACTGTAACATATTTTCCCTAGCTTAATGCAAAAAAACCTGCTCCAACAAACTTAAAAATTTTTCAAGTCAGAAAGGCTTCTGTGAATATAAAAGATTTCAGTGTAGTTTTAAAATTCTTTTTCTCTGGAATTTAATGGACAACCTGCAGTACTGTTTCTAGAGTTCAAACACATAGTAGAATTTTTATTTTAATTAATTCTAACTAATTGTTAATCTCTGTTATCAAATCATCTGTAATTCATACTGCAATTATATTAGTGCTAGCTAATGCTTTTACCTCAATTATAACCTCACACTTCATGTGTGCTTACCAAAACTGAAAATTCTATCCTATTTATAACTGGAAAACTTAATTTTAAAATAAGTTTCATATATCAGGCAGTCAAGGAGTAATACAGTTACTCATGACTTGTGTAGGTATTGAAAGACAGTGAATGGGAATTTGGATGAAATACCATATATAATCTGCTTCCAGTAATTTTCACAAAGGGATTTGTGCAGTAAATTAGGATCAAATATGGTAATGTGACTGTGCTTTGACCTATACTGTACTTTTTCTGTTTTCCCAGTTGAAACTGGGATTTGATTTTTCTGTGTTCATTTACATGCAAAGATTACATTAAATTATGTCACTATTATTACATAATAAATAATATAAATTATATATTGCATATAAATTATATATTACATTTTTACTGTAAGTATCTAATATTTTTATTATTTATCCAGAAAGAAACTTTAAGAATTTTTTTGATAAATCTGTGACAACCAATGGGATTTAAAAAGTATCTGTATACAAAAAAGAGACATGGTTAGCCTGCCAGCCACATAAAACTCATGTATTTGTTCAGGTCTTCTCTTCTGATGGTTAAAAAGGATTAATCACCACCTCCCTGACATCAATAATGAAAGCTATGTATTTTAAAATAGTAAATATTGGCTGATTCTAGTACCCACTGATGAGAAGCCTGCAAGGAAGAGTGCTGAATGCAACCAACTGGCTAGAAACACATTTTCTCAGATATAACTCCACACTAAAATTAATTATAATTCTGTTTACTATATTGCAGTTAATGTAGTCTATTATGTTAAATATATTAATGTGTAATAATTATTTAAGACCATTTCAGATTTTAGAGTCCACTCCCTTGGATAAAGGAATGAAAAATGAAATCTCATTTACTATGTTTTGATGTTATGGCATAAATTTACTAAGGAGCATCTCTGCTAAAAGGGTGAAAAGACACTTGTATCTCAGGCTGAATAATTGCATCTCTGGTGTGCAGTGCTCAGTAAGAGTTGTCATGGGGCTGCCATGCACAAAGAGGGGTTGCAGAGTGAGCACATTCCAACACAAAATAGTGCAGATAACCCCAGTCCAGACAGCAGCTCACAACTCCAAGAACCATCAGAATCATGGAAGCTCCTCTAGAAAAGAAAGCCTGCCACAAAACAAAACAGACACACTACAAAGCTGCCTTGGTAAGTACTAAGCCTCTCTGGGAAGGCAGGAAACAAAAGCATACAAAGTTTTAGAAAGGCAGTGTGTAAGAGTAACCTTTTTTCATATGAGATCTTTTCAAAGATTTGACACCCTTTTCAAAGGCATGTATTTTTCTTGAATGCACTGGTAGTGAACAGGCTATGCCATTCATTTTTGAGTATCTGTCTTCCAAACTTCTGGAGCTTAATTCAGCCAGATTTTTCTGAAATCTCCCTAATTGTATGGCAAGGCTTTTATAGTGAAAGTGAGATCTTTAAAAATATTCGTTGCTTCCAAAATATACACCTCCAACCGTGTTCTTGGCCCAGAAGAAAGAAATGGGATATCTACTAGTAAACATGCATATGTTTCATTTAATCTAACAAAATACAGAGAAGGTGATATTTTCCAAGGTATCTTGAGAATTTTAAGTTTTCACCACAATTACCACTAGGCCCTATCTAAAGAGTAAGAAAGGGATTATTACTTTGGCATGTCAGATTTTAAACTGGTGTGATTAGAATGTGACTTGAATAGAAATGTGGGGTTTTTTCTTATTTCTGACATCATAAGCCTCTAATTCAGCAAATTTCATAAGCATTTACTTTCTTTGAGGTATATCACTTGTCCCACTACTCATAGGCTTAAAATTAAAGACATGTTTAAATTCTATTTTGGCTGAGACCTTAAATTAAAGCTGATTCCAGTAAAGTGATTGAAGTCACACTGAGCTACTAAGAACAGAGACAGACTCTTGTTTAAGCTTCCTGAGCCTGGCTGAACTGAGACTCTGATGTGTCGTGGTATTAGATTCAAAGCTGGCATAGAAAATCTAACTTAGTTTTGCTCCCAGCATCCAGTTCAAAGGCATCATTCTTCTGTCTCTTTTTAAATACTTCAAAACCATGCAGACTTCTTTTAATCAAATTAAAATATGGCAGTGTGATGTAAAGGGTGTTTTCTGAGAATTGCTCCTGTCATCAAATACTAACATCACAACACTAGTATTGCACTCAGTATTATACAGAGAAATGTAAGTCCTGAAGGGCCAAATTCTATTTGTAATCCCATTTAACATAGGGCCTGAAGGAAAGGTAGTGTTATGGGATGCCACAAAACAGGTGGATAAAAGAGCATTTGCATTTTATTTTGTCACAGTTTGAATATTTAGAACAACCGGAAATTTTGTTCCTGCTGCCAAATTATGACTCTTCAGGCTCTTCTAACAAATTAATATTCAAATAACAATTAATATTCAAATTAATTTAAAATTAAAGTTATCCCTCAAGAAGTATAACATAGGAAGCTATAATTGTGTTTTAACAACTAGGTTTTGATGCACATGAACAACCATGGCAGCCTAACTACATCACTATACACACAAATATAGCTTTCCAGATGAAAACATAGTAAACAGCACATGAAAATGAACAAAGTGTAATGCAGAGACCACCCACTCAAACTTCTCAAAATGTGGCCTCAGAAGACAAATGAAGAAAAAGACAGAAGACAAATGCAGGAAAAGGCTTTCAATCTGTCTTTTCCAAGTTATGGGTTCTGTTGGCTTTTCACATTAGATCCCTCTCCTACACTGAAACCTTTAACATGCAAAGCTTGTAGTCAATGAGCCTTCACTAAAAGGAAGAGGTTTTGGGGTTTTTTTAAAGGAAAAGCAGGCATCACCAAACCCCAGTCTTTTCACATAGCAGAACCCAAGCCAAAAACCTTCATAGGTTGCAGAAACAGTGATACTATGTAAACATATTACATCACAGCTTTCCTACCCAAAATAAAAGGAAAGAAATAAGATGAATGCACAAAGACATATATAGCAATTGAAAACCCTCAGTTACATACTGCGACTGGACTAAATATCCTTTTGTCCCACCTTATCAACTTGGGTTGTAAGAAAGCACATCAAAGTCTGCCTCACAGTCAGCTTGGCACAAGACCTTGCTTGGTGCACTGGAGCCACAATAGCATTTAATCAGACTAGATATAGTAAAACTATCCAAGATGAGAGAAACCTGGGGTGCTGCACACACCAGCCCCACCATGGTGGTTTGTCTGGTTTGGCCGTCTGTCTCTACCCGGACACGCGTAGGGTGGTTCTTGGGCGGCCCGTGCTTCAAAGGACGAGTCTGGACTCTTCAGTTTTTCGATCTTCAGATTGTTTATTGTTTCTTATCTACAGAATTTTCGGTCTGCCCAACAGAGGTCTGACCTGCAAGGCAGCCAAGGGCACTCTGACCACCCACAGGGTGGTCGTGTCTTTTTATACTAAAAACTACGTACATGATATTTACCTTTATTTCCCAATACCTTTCACCCATATTAGCAAGTGCACCTTCACCATGAACCAATCCCCAAGTGCCAACATCACCACAGAAAATGGAAGACAAGAAGAAGAAAGAAGGACAAGACATGCCCTGATCCCTCCATCTTGTCTCCATAACCCCCCTGTACAAAAAACCCCAAAATCTATATTTCACCCTATAAATGTGTCTTTCTTGCACCCTTCACTCCCAAGTGATTCTCACGTTCTCAAACAGGTGTCACTTCCTTAGAAGGATCAAAATCAAGCCACCAGACACTCCTGGCAACATTCCAGGATTTCTGAGCCCCCCCAAGAGTTCTCTCAGTAACTCTGGACATCCGGAGTGATGTGCTGAGTTCCCACAGTGGTTCAACTCTGCCTACATGTGCGGTTGATGCCAAGAGAAAAGGAGCCCATATACATCAGTGTTGTATTATTTTATGAACACTTAAGTATATGGAACAAAAATCTTCCTGAACAACCTCTGACAGCACAAAATAACCATGGTAAGGAAAGGCAGTTGCAAGGACGGGGTAGATAGAACAAAAGAAAAAGGGTTGGAAATTAAAATGATTAAATTGCTGACATGGACGTGGAGACTTTTCTGAGTAATGCCAGGAAGTCTGGATATGTTCCCATACAGAGTTGCTCAGAGCTGCAAATCTTTTAATCACAACTCCCTAAGGAATAAAACTTGTAAGATAACTGGTAGAATAACAGTGAGAAAAAGAACAATAAATTCACAAGTACTGGGAATGGAATTGCCATTAACATTTGCCATCCTTTTATTGTGTCAAGTTTACACTTTGTTCCCTGATCTTACTAAGAATTTCATGAACAAGTGTGAGACTTGAGTGAAGAATGGTTGTATTTCATCTTTTGACTGCTGTGTAAGAGTAAGATAAACAATGGATTATTCAATATGTCCTATTCCTCCTTTAACTTTTGCATGTCTGCTCTCTGTGGTGCCTATATAATTTGCACTACAAACCAACAAATTCAAGAAAATTTATTAAAATTTAAAAAAAAAATGGAACAAAAAGTAGAGCTGAGTTGCCTCTTAATTCCAACAACAGAATGTCAAGACTTGCCATGAAGGCACAGGTTACCACTGAAGCTGAAACCCTCCAGGCATACAGGAAATCCTTACAGTTGATATCAATGAAGTGTGTTCTCCCAAATCCTGTGGGATGAATGGCTTGCCAGGAATGCCCCAGCTGCAGTGGGGCTGAAGGAGTCAATCTGATCATGTGAACTCTACCTCCATCAGAAAGCCAGTGGTCTCAACCATGTGAGATTTGGAAGGAAAATTAGCCTGGAGGTAGGTGGGGGGGAGAAGGGAAGGATTCTTTCTTCCTTTTTTCTATTCTTCCTTTCTTTCTATTCTGTTCTTCCTTTCTTGCTCTTTTTTTTTTTATCTCTGCTTTTTCTCCTACACATCCCAACTTTTGTAACTGTGGTGCAAAACCAACAAGAGAAGCTGAAAACAGGTACTAAAATCAATGCTGGCTCTACATTCTTAGCTGGCCTGTTGGAACATAGGTTGTGCATGAGGTCTGAATGTCTGAGTCAGCACCTCAGGCAGATGTTCCATTTTCTGATTTGTTTCTCTTTCCTGACCTCTTCTTTGAACACTTCCTCCTGTGGTCCATGAGGAAACATGATAAGAGTGAGTAGCAACAGAAAATGTAGGAAGTCCAAACCAACTCAATTATCATCTCTTTTTATCCCAGAAGAACTATTGCTGTTTTTCATATAATCTAAAAGACAGTTGGAGAAGGGAATTTCCCTATAAAAACTCACAAGAGATAAAAGAGAGAGGGATAATGTTCAACTGCAAGTTTTACTCAATATTGCAAGCAATTTAACCATTTTCCCTTGGGTCTGTAATCAAAAGATAGATTTGTAATGGGAGTTTGCCAGCAATAACTTGAAACAAAACCCAGACCATGCTTCACTGTTTATGTTGTAACTGTGAACATGGGTTATGTTAACATCTTATCTTTTGTTGGGCCCCAGACACCCTACCTTCAAGACAACACTTAGGTGACTATTGCTAAATAAGAGTAGAACTAGTTTTGCTTGCTATAGTTTAATATCACCATATAAGAGCACATCCTGAACTGCTTATAGCTTTGCTAAGTTTTAAGCATTTGCACATTTGAAGCGTTCCCTGCTGTGTATACCTCAGAGACTTTTGCTGGGGAAAACACCAGCTAAGGCACTTCAGCCACTTCCAAGAAATAGATTTCTAAGAATTTTGATTAAAAAGTGTTGAGACAAGGAGTGAGGCAAGATGTGATACTGAGATGACTGGACAAGAGCCCAAAGGGCATAGATCCCATGCAAAGAAGGGTAAGCAGTTACATTATTTATCATAATGCACACTCATAAGGAGATTGAATTAAGGTGGTGAAGGGAACTTGCAATTCTTGGACTTCATAATTTATGAATGCTTGATTCGGAATGATAATATTGTTATTTTAATGTGCTGTTTTGATATATATTATTTTCTAAGACATTGCTGTTACAGAAAGAAACAAAACACTAATCTTCATTGTGAAAAAGAGCCATTTAGGAGGTTGTGAATCTTCATATGGAGATCAACTTTTATCTGAAAATGCCATGTCTACATACTAGTTCACTGTATTGAGAATGCATGCATGGTTAACAAGCTACTGAGGAGTGCAGTGCCACTTGCAAGCAACCACAGAAATACAATATTTCTGATATACTCTCTCCAGAATAGAGGATCACTCTTGGATACATTTTTTATATAAAATTAAAGTATGGAAAAAAACAATAATACTTTAGTTTTTTGCATGTCTAACATAAATCTTATAAAACAATTTGTATATTATGTCCCTATATAAGTAAACTTTTCATGGATCCAGGCAATTTGGCACATCTTTTGTTTATATAATAGAACCTTGAAAAGCTTCCCTTGTTTTTGGACTTACATGGTTAAACAAAAAGGCATTTCCTTTTTCCAGAATGTTGCCTCTCTCATTTATTTCATAATATACTTACACTATAGAGAACAAAAAGGACACCGTATTTTTGTGTCTAAAACCAAATGAGAACACATTCCTCAGAGGACTGATTTTCTCCAATTTCCACTTGTTGCAGGGGACTTAGCATTAAAGACTCAAACAAAAAAAGAACATCATGGCATTTCCAGGAACAAAAAATGAAAGCAATGTCTTTATTCCCATTATCCTAAATGGTTCATTTTCACTAGAGACAGAGTGTTTCATTTCCATACCAATATGCTTTGTTATTAAATACAGAGAGATTAAGTTATTATTTAATAAATAAAATCAAATAGTTGAAGAAATGGTATTCATAATGTGGATTATCAGTGTAAGGGGGAGGGAAAAATCTAGGGCAGTATTTCTTGACAGGAACACGAATGCAAATACATTTTCTATTCAGCCTCATATCAGATCCCCTGACTTCTATGGGTGCTCATTTTCACAGCCCTGAGATATTTTTTTAAAAATCATTTCCACTCAGTAGAATTGCACAGGAGTGCATTATTAGGTAGTTGACCAGTAACAGGATAGCCTAACTGTAAGTGTTTTGGCAAAAAAACAGAACTAAAACCAGGAAGTCCACCACCTATAAATACCTGAATCGATGATTTTCACTGTACGAAAACTTTGAGGGGGCTAAACAATAAGGAATTTAGTTCTGTATATACACCTTGGGACAGGCATCTAAAATAAATAGTATTTGCGAAAAATACAGACCCAGTGTAGCTACATTAGGCTTCTGTGTCTGTCCAGAAAGAAATTCTGAAGGTCTGATATACTTTTTTTCCATTTTCCTTAATTTTGTGCATGGCTTTGTTAGAACACAGAAGCTGCTTTCCTGTTGAGCCAACAGCAGCACCTGCAAGTGTTCCTCGATACATGCCTTGGTGAGCTGAACAGGAGTCTGGTGTACATCACACAGGTCAGATCCTATTTGTCTTGACTATATAAGTATTTATTAGTCCTCATGCTGCCCTTTCCTCTTCTCTCTTCTATCTCCAGGACAAAAGAAATCAGAGAAATGCACCCTTGCCAGTCCTAAAAGAAATGAGTCTACCAACCAGGCTACATAAGTGGGTTTGCCTCACATGCCAGAAAGAAAGAGCATAAGACTCTCAAGAATCCCAAATTCAGGAACTCTTCCAAACTTCCCATGCATAAGTTAAAGCAGAAATGGCCAAATGAACACAGGGTGATGAACAACCAGTGAGCCAAATGCAATAGACAGCTACCAGTAGCATAAGAAATTGTGAAATGAGTAAAAGAAAACCAAAGAGAAGTAAAGCTTCTGTGGTTTCCAGTGATCATAGTTCAGAGTGCTACTGCAAGGAGGAAGTGCTTGTTGTTTTCTTAGTTTCTTAAGGACCTTGAAGCCTCACAATTATGCCATTGCTTTCCACAAAATCTACCTGAACTGGCAAGGTTTGCCACTAAAATGGCAAGTAGAAATATTGTAAACTTCATTATTTTTCCCAGAGCACTTTGGTTTTCAGACCGCTAAGATCCTTGCTAGAGAGCTAGGAACACTGAACCACTGTCTGCTCATGGAAGTTACATTACTGCCACAATCAATACAACACATTATGTCACAGTATATGTGTATAGAAAATCTAAATGCCATCATACCTATAACTTCCTTGCTAGACTGAGTGCTTTTTGTTATTCCATGGCATTGCAGAGTAGTGTTGTACCTGGATCTCTCAGAGCCTTTAGTGAAATCTCTCTCAAAGGCAGATGGTAGTATTTTCCTGTGACCATTAAAAGATGAAAGATAAACTATGTTGTTCACTCTCAGGTCTCTAGTGTTATTTGAGCTGCTCTGTTTATCCCAGCTTCAGCAGAAGACCCATGTCTCTTGTGGGTCCCTTATAGTAACAGCCAGTGTAATTTGGCTGTCTGAGATACCACAGTGAAACTCAAATGTTACACAGGTAACTAAATCAATCTTTAAATGACTCTTAAAAATAAAACACTGAAATGTTTGTCATTAATTAGATTCTTTTTTCATTCATTTTGGCCTTACTTCTGTGTTCCACTCTCCCACTAGTCATGCCTCTTCTTCAAATGGCTTTTCCCTCATGTCTAGGACCTCACCTCCAGCAGCTGGCCACCAGTTCAAGTTAATGTGAGCTGCTGTTCCAGACCATACAATTGATGTGTGTGTCTCTGTTTGGGTGCCAATGAAATGCTGAACTAGGCTGGGAATGCCTGTCAGAGAGTTACAGTGTTCATGCTGCCTCACAGAGGGCAACGCAGGCAGGCATGAGCCCAGAGTCTCTGCCCACTCTGTCTGGTGGAGAATGGCAGGAGAGCAGGGTAGAGTATAGCTATTATTGGATATAGCTCACAGATACTGACACAATGCCAGCCAGACCTCTGTTGTCTTGATTAGGAACCCTTTTTGCTTTTGATAATACTCTGGAAAGGGCCAACAATTCAAATTTCTTGCCTAACACCACTAGAATATTTTTTTTCAAAAGACAGCTTTTATTTTTGTGATTTTTTTTTCTTTCAAAAGTAAAAATCTCATCATTCTTTAATTAAATTATGATCTGTGTATTTTAAGGAATGACTGACTGCCTTTCAAAAATACAATGCATCAGTTTGGTTAGCTACCTACCCTTATTTTATACTGTTCCATCAGTAAGTTATCCAGAACACTGACACAAAGTAGTAGTCTCAAATATGCAGCAAAATAAATGGGAGCAGTATCTTCAGTTGATGAAGGAAAGGAAGTTATTTCAAAAGATGTAATTGATGCAACATCTTAGAGCTTCCTGAATTAGCATGTTTTTAGATTTGATTACCGAGAACTGTATTTAAGAGGTGGTTTCAAGGCACTTGGCTACAAAGCTGTTCCAGATGTTGTCAGTTACACAGTGTGTTTATTAAGCCTTTTTGTATTTTCCATTTCAGTGTGTGCTAAACTGCTGATTTGTTTTATCCTCTTATTCTGATGTCAAAAGGGTTCAATGGCAACAGAGACAATGGAAATAAAAACAGATTTTAAAGACAACCACTCATCCAAAAGAGCCTTTAATTTTATTACAGAAATTTCATCCATTCAGTCAACAAGTAATAGAACCTACTGGACCAGATCTTTATAAGAGGTGCTAGGTGCAATGCAGATAGCAGATAGTCAATCCTCTGTGTTTATAAAGGGTGTTCACATCAATCCATCCTCACAGTCCAGGATATATGTAGATCTCTTGATGAACTACTTAGATTTCACAGACAGAGAGCATGCAGGCTGTCAATGTGCATTTGTGAAGGCAATGTAAATAAATGAGGGTTGCCTGTCTGAAGTCACAAAAAACATGATGCAGAAAATTGGATGCAGAGTATCTCATTTATGTGTCACATATGCTCTACAGGTGCAAGTGATTATCCCTACAAAATCATGACTGACTACTCAATGACTATTTTGCAATAATAAAGGCTGAACAAATAAAGATATATTAATTCTAGTAATAGTTAGATGCAAAGAAAGGGAAACATGATATATCCCTCTTCTAAAAACAAAAATCCCTGAATTTCCATTACTTGGGGAATTGCTAATCTTTTTAGCAGCTGACAGCAGCAGTCAATACTTTTTACCTTAAAAAAAAAAAAAAAAAAAAAACAAAAAAAAAAAAACCAAACAAACAAAACCAACCAAACAAAAAAAGGCTGAAACCTGCAATTTAAAGATTTCATAAATGTTCATGGCACAGACTGCTAAAAGCCAGGATGCTGAATATTAATACAGCATCCTCAAACACAGGGAAGGAGTCTGACTATGACCGTTTTTAATCTGGTGACTAAATCAAGTCTGCTAATACTCATGTGCAAATTTTAGGCAACACATACACCACATTACATCATTTTAATATCTTGCATCATTTTTGTCTGTGATGGATTAGGATTCAAACAGTAAAATCCAATTATGGAATTTTCATGTGTGGGAGAGTTGGCTTTTTGGATTTCATCCTTTCTGAAGAGATGGGGTAAAGTTTACTCTGGTTTTAATTTCAGAATAATTCACTTTGGACTCTTTGGACCCAAAGTTTTGGCTCAAACCAATACCTACTTCTCATATATTCTGCTCAGCTTTAATCATAGTTTACCATGGAAACCAATCACATGGATATTTAAGCACTTGATTCCCTTTGAAATACTGTTACCCTGCACTTCTAAATAACCATTTTTCTACTTACCCCCAAAGACAGAAAATTAGGTCAATAGTTTATGGAAAGTTTGGCGATGGAACACTGTTCTTGAACTTGTTCTTTGTTCTAGAAAAATTGAATATTTCCAGAACCTAAAAATAGCATAGTCAATTGAATGCGCAGCCGTTGTTACATAATTTTACCTATTCTGTACAAGAAGTTTTGTAGTGTATTTACAGCTGACACATGAAGAAATAGTCCTCATATTCTTTCTTTTTCCCATTTATCCGGAAGAAATTATTAATTTTAGATTTTGTCATGAATAATGAAAGTTCATAAGTGGATTGAGAGAGAAGACAGCAAAGAGAATTTACTTACCACAAATATGGTCTTGTCTAAAGGGGTTAAGGAGCCATAAAACAGAGAAATAAATGCAAGTGTAGAGAAAACTACAAAAATGTGATTGCACAATAGCCACAAGTAAATGTACCATGTAAAGGAGCCTAGAGCAAAATAACATAGAATTGGAATGACCTGCAGGAGTGAGATGTAATTTCAGAGCAAAAGCAGTCCTTTTTTGGAAGCCACTTTGAGGTTTCTCTATGTGGTTTCATTCTCCTACATATTCTGCACTACTCTGGGACATGAACCTCTTAAGTGTTATGTCAATTCGGCAATTGGGAATTGGTTGCAAAATATTCTTCACCCGACTGTCACTTCTGTAGTAGGTGAACTCGTTTAGCATTTTCAATTCTGGTCTGTTGAACTATCAAACTATGTTCTTGCATATTTGTATCACTTTGTGGAATCTGGATTTGTGATGATTATGCAATTCTTGTGCTAGAACTCCCAGAGCTCTTAGTTGCCTTCAACAAAGAATCATTGCAGCATTGCCAATACAAAGCCTCCGCAGATGTGTACCTAAATATTTTTCAAAGCCCACACAAATTCTCTATGAAGAGCAGAACTCATTTCATCCCTGCTGCCTTTGATGCTTCCCACCCATACTTTAGTCACATCAGAATCTTAGAAAAAATAGATCTGAATGAAAAATGAAGGGCTCATCCTTATATACCAGTATATACCACAGATCTTCTCTCAGATCTTCCAGTATATACCACAGATCTTCTCTCAGATCTTCCAGTATATACCACAGATCTTCTCTCTTTCTTCCATGTACAACTCAGGAGACCACAGCAAAATCACACCCTTGCTTGCACACACAAGAAGTGCGTAAAGACCTTTCTGTAAAGATCACAACCCCTGCAATGGGTAGCCTTTAGAAAAGAAAGTAGGCACACAACTTGCACATATTTAGTATTTGAGAAAGTCTCAGCAAACAGTTAGATAGTCACCTTTTACTCTAGTGGGAAGCTACTGGAAAAGGGCACAAATGCCACAGTGAAACAGTGAGTTGGCCCATGAGGATGGAGCTCTTATAAAAAAAAGATTACTTCTCTGCCCAGAAATTGTGTGAGCTTATATAACTGAAGGGAAAAGTAGCCATAACATCAGCAAACGTGTGTTTCTTCAAAATATCTCATAGAGAAAATTACTTACAGGAATCTAGAAAAGGGACTCCATGACATTTTCCTATTTCACCATTTCCCTCCCTTGAGTTTCTCACCAAGAAGTGATTTGGCTTGTTATTCTGCAGTCAAAGCTTTGGTCTGCCATTTAAACTGCTCACTGCTTTTAGTCATAAAAATAGTCTTTAAAAGCCCTCTTCAAACACATATTTCTTCCTCTCAAAACAGAATGCCTGTGAAGTCTTGTAACACTCTAATTGTTATTTCCCAGGTCTTCACAGTCAAACTTTAATTGTATTAGGCATTCATGAAAATAAAGTATTTTAAAGCCCGCTTTTAAATGTTCTAAGCCATGATGTTGCTAAACTTTTCCTTCATCGCTCTCCCATCAGTCTTGTACTGTTACTCAGTTTCTTCTGTACTTGGCCTGCATTTGGACTAAAATTATATGCTCAGTTATCTGCACATCTGTGCCATCTAACACAGACAGTAACAACAGAGCCACAAAAACCTTATTTTTAACTAAAAATTGTAAAAGATAGATGTCATATTCTGTAATTATTTTTCTTTTTTAGAAATATTGCACTTTGAATTTGGTCTTTTGCCTTCTCCTTAATAATTATTCTATAAACACAGAATCAAAGCATCAAAATCAACAACAGCATATCTGCCTCTGTGACCTAAGTTCTCCTTACCATTTGTAACCCTTCTACCAACTCTTGCATTTGAAAACCTGTAAGGAAGGCAGGCACCAAGGACAATATTCTCTCTCTAATTCTCTTATTAGATCAGGATGTTTGAAAAGGGAATCCCATAATTTGCTAAAGGAATATTGAGCTGCATTTATTGCCAGTATAAATTTGAAAATAATCTCTATTGTTAACTAATATAATAAGATAAATGGAACTTTATTACATAATTCAAGCCAGGCTGAACAACTTGGCTATAAATAGTGAACATTACAGTTTCACTGGCATACTTCTACTCCATGACTTCACTAAAAATGATTAGAAGGTCATACTAAGTTAAAACCCAACTCTAGTGTCTCCTTTATTTTTATACTTTTGTAAAGTTTAACCTTGTTTTGGAACCTATCGAAATTGCTATCGAACCTATTGCTTTGTTTACTCCTCATTCAGAAAGAAACATGCCCACCGTGATGGTTTTATTGTACTGGATGTTATTAATGAGAAGATGTGTATTTGCTGCAAGCAAAAAGTGGGGTTTACCTTGAAGAAGGCACTGCAGATCTGTTGAAGACTGGAAGCATTGTGTGTGAGAACCCCTCCTTTGTTCATAGAGACACCCCACTAATCCCTGATCTGGGAGACAAGCACCTAAGTTTTTTAAGATACACACTCTCATCTGACAAGTGAAGTGCCAGTCTAGGGGGTTCTCATGCTCTCACCTGTGCTAAGAAACCAAAATCCTGAGTCCCTTGTAATGAAGTATTTAGATGTCTGGTATTTTTAAGAAGAGAAAAGGTAACAGCTTATCCACAAAATATGAGGCTTAATTCACAGTTCTTTGTTTTTTACACTTTTTATGGGACTTTTTGCACATCAAAATGGAGATCCTTAATTACTGAGACACTTTTTTTTTTGCAAGAATATATAAAAAACTTTTATATTCCTCCTCCTAAAGTGAGACAGGAACAAAATCCTCTGTAAATATGAAGACAAAAAAAATAAAGCACAAGGAACAACATGGTTGTTGGAAAGGGAAAAAAGCAGTCATTGGAACTTTTAAATGCTTTTTTCATACTTTTTTACAGATTTTCAGCATACCCTTTCCTCTTTAAAATATATTTGAAATGCATTCACCAAATACAAGCATAAATATAGAACATAACAGTGACTAGACTTAGGACGCAGACAAAATTTCATTTGGCTGTTTCCCAAGTTAGTAAGACAAGATATTTCAAAAGACTTTAATATATATAGCCATTTTGACCAAATACAGCAGCAAATAATTAGAATTACACATGGATTTGCCTTTAACTACTCCAGTTTTGTGGGTGCATTTGCAACTAGTGCTCAAATGCCCTTTCAAACACACTTAGTAGCCCATAAAGAAAACAAGAAAAAAACTACAGCCAAATATACAAATTTTCCCTTTCTGGATTTTGAAAAAAGTGGTTCTGGAGTTTGGGTCTATGTCAGCAACATTTACAAAATGCTTTGGTTTAAAGGTACCTCAGTAAAGGTTAGTGAAAACTCTGTTGGGAATGAGACTATAATCAGTCTTTAACAGCAGCAAGGATTACAAATACTAGAATGAGGAGGCTGTGAGGTGAGGCAAAGAAATGCAACTCTTACCCAGACAGACTGCTGACCCCAAATTACCCTAATAACTATTTCATTGAACTAGATTGTTCCAGAGTATTTAGAATCCTTAGATTCTCCAACTCTTCTACTTTCCATCTACAATAAATCATAGGGTGGTGTCTTACTAGCTAAAGAGAGGGAACTGCTGGTAATAGTTTCCAAACAGATGGAAAAATTACTGGCACTTGTGGGTCACAAAATCCAAGCACAGAAAGTAAAATTACTATTAAGGTTTTGATCAGTACTATCACATCACTGAAAAACATTGATGCTCCATGCAGACTCATTTGTTTGCATCAACAGAAACACCTTCTTTAGTAAAAGCAGACCACATGCAACCTTCACTTTGATTTGTATTTGGAGAATTAATTTGCTTTTTCTTATTTCAAAAGCTTTCAATAGATTTTCAGTTTTCAAAAGCCCTGCTTCCAGAATTTCAGAATTCAGGTGGTTTGTGCAAGGGGTTAGCAAACTGTTTTCTACCAACATAAACTCAAGCACAGAAATACCACCAGCAACAAAGCTCTAAGTGTGTCATCTGGATCCTTGGTGGGTCTTGGCTGTGTACTATTTGGGCAAGTTTTATCCACAACTTCTTTGTTTTGTCTCAACAGCACTGGTATAAGAGCAACATTAAATACATCAGCAAATAAATAGGAGTTGTATTTTTTAATCAACTATATTGAGTTTTGAATAAATTATTATTTATGTGTTTTCACAAATATTTTTTCTTCTTTAACCACACATATGGCATGTGCCTTTCCATTTCATAATATTGATTTCACTCTTCCGTAATTGAGCACAATTCTGGCCCTACCACTATGCCAGAAAGGCAACAACAGCAAAAAAAACATATAAAAATCACTCTGTGAAAGAATGTGATTACAAGCTGTTTCCCTTGGAAATAGATACAACTTTGGGATTTTTCCATTTTTCTGAAAAAAGTTCACCTACTAGCAAACTTAGATGAAATCCACAAAAAAAAGAAAGCCTTCTATACACAAAGACAGAATACTTGTGATGACAAAAATTCTACACAGTGTAGTCCATTATGAGAATATCACATTTACAAGAGTTTGTCATCTAAATGACATTTTGGTGAAGGTTTTCCAATATTTTAAATGTGAGCACAGGTGCTTTGCTAATTTTAAACTTATTCCTGGAATTTTTATCCCCTCGTGTATTTTTTATTGAAAGGTAATTGATTCCAGTTCTTCTTTTTTTGAAATAAATGTGTTTTCTTTCCTTTTCTTTTATCTTAAGTTAATTCATGGAACTCTTGTATGAAATCCTCTTTCCAGTGTAACATTAATAATTCCAAGGGGTATCCCTAAGGTTTTGAGGAAGATGATCTCAGGACACAAGGCTGAGCCCAAGCACCCAATTATCCATGTTGCATAGCTCCATGTTAGCATTGAGCCCAGCCCATTAACACAATTTTGACTCACGCCAGTACTCTCTCAACCAAGGCTCAAGTATGGTTTGTGGGATACTGTGAGCCAAAGACCAATTCCAGTGCGCAGCAGGGATGAGGGCGTCTTGCTCTCTGTAGGAAGAGTGCCCCATTATCTGATGACAGCCTTGTCCTACCTCTTGTGTTTCCAGGGCTTTCCCCAATTTATTTACCAGAATTAAGGCAGCCACTGAATCACCTGAATTTCCAAACTTAAGCAAGCACAGTCATATTTATTGCAGAAGGCACTGGGGTCTTACTCATCTTCTGGAAGATGCAAAAAAAACCTGCAGTCTCTGAACAGAAATATCTCCCTGGGCAAACCCTAAATTCCACCATAAAGGAGATGGCTTAGAATATCTCAGCCAACCCTAAACAAGCTGAAGCCATACCCCACTTAAGTACCCAAATGCACCACCTCCTGTGAAATGTGATTTTCATGGGTAGGAATTGCTATTCCATGGGTAGGAATTGCTTTCGACCATACTCTGAAAAGTGCTGGATTCCAGCAGCGATGCACCCCCAGGGCTACAGGAGCCCACACCTGTGCTGTGATTCCCCAGTTCAGACCCAGTCAGGGTTGGCTCAGCCCATACGATGGACCTCCCCCTTTGAAAGGGATCCAGAGTTTCTCAGGATGCCCACACCCAAGAAAATATTCCTGCTTGTAACAAAATGCTTGAAAAGTGTCAATGCAGGAGCAAGTTTAAAGATGTTTAAAAAATGTTGTTCACACAGTCTAAAAAGCTATGTGTGTGCTTTCCCTCCTTAATCTTGTTCCAGACCCTTTGAACCAGAAAAAATAAATAAATTAATCTTCTAGAACTAAAATCATGAGCCTCTACACCAAGGTCCACACATTACACAGTAACTTCTAAAAGGCAAAACAATGTCTCTAGGCTGTTGGGGAAATGTGAGTGGTCATCTGGGACAAAACTAAAGGCTTTTTTTTTTTTTACAAAAGATCAGAGAATAGGATGGGAATGCAACTCCCACAGAAAGTCAATGGGAGTTGAGCCTTGAAGTAATTCTGAAGCCTTTGAAATTCTCAGTTCAGTTCAACAACCCAAAACCACTTAAATCCCTAGACCAGAGAGGGAAAGGGAAAAAAGGGAAAACCAAAAACCTATCCCACATAAAACTGTAATTTCTACTAATTTCTGTGTAGGAATATTTATTAGTAGTCATTTATTCTGTGAAACTAAAAAATCCTTTTATTTAAAAAAAAAATCACACCTTTTTTGGTATTTACAGTTTAAAAAATTGGTAGTTCATTCTCCACATTCTAGTTACAAACAGCATTACCACTTCTGAAAACCAAGCAGGGAACCAGATTCTCACCAAATGCATTAGGATTAAATGTATTCATGCTAGAACAAAGGCAACTTGGGATAGAACAACTAATTCATCTGAGGATTATATTTAACATTCATTTCTCACTAGGAAGGTATAAATAAAAGCTAAACCACTTTCATGAGCTTGCTTGATTCATTTTATCTCGTTTTCGAATGCCAAGTCCTGAGAAGTTACAACCAGTCCTTATGCTATCTTTTGCGACTGACACATGGAGTCTACTCAAGAAAGAGAATTTTCAATCTCAAATTACTGATGAAACAGCCTCTGCTCCAGAAAACTTCATCTAGACTTACAAGTGTACTCCTTTAATTGCTGGCATCATAAGAAACCAGGCAGTCACCTTAGAACTAATTCCCCCTAAGCAGCTGGCCCAGGCAACTAAAAAGACATTCAATAGCAGGGTAAGTTTTGGTATTTCTTCTGCTTGTTGGACCACTCACAGGACAGAATCATGATATGACACCATATGTGGGGGCAATCTTGATAAGGTGGAAAGAGTACAACTTCTTCCTTTGCTCCTCTGAACTTACCAAGATGACTGCTGCTCCCTTTTGCCTCTTCTGTCCTAAAGAGAGGTGTGTACAATATTACACTCAGGTTCTAATCTGATACAAACCTTTCTCTGGCCTTTTACCCATCCATGATCAAACTACTTGTCCTCCTCCCTTACCCTTCTTTTTCCAGAGGCTTTCCTGTCTGACTCTAACAGCTGTTTGTCCTTTACAGGCTCTGTCTTCCCACAGCTCACAGCTGCACTAACAGACTTTTCCAGCTATCTGCCCAGTGTCTGAGTCTTTCTTTTGGCTCTCCAGCAAATCCAGATGCTCCACCTGCATCTCTGGGTTATCCCCAACACTCAGAGTGGGATCTTGTTTTAATTTTACTGGCACCAATTTTTAATAGCAATGCTTACTCTTTTACTTTATTTTTTTTCTTCATTGGAACAAAGGAAAAGCTAAGACTAATATAAGAGGAAACAAGGATGTTTTACTACCAAGCACATGATGAACATAAGTCATAGAATCCCAGAAACTGAAGCTGGAAAAGACTGGCTCTTTGGTCATCTTGTCTGTTCCTGCCAGTGTAGAACTGTTCCCCACGGTACTTTTATGGGCAATAAAGCATGCAGAATTAACGATTATTTGACCTTTTACTGTGGTTCACAATGCCATTACTGTATTTCTTTCCAGTCTATTTTTCCTGTGTACACCAAATTAGCTTCAGCACTTCCCTTTTCACTACCACCCAGAAATGTTGCCTCCCTCTGTAAAAAAACCTGATCTGTAACACCCAAGCCCAGATCTTCTAGAGTGGGAAATTATTTTCTCTGATCTTGACTGAATCTGCCTACATCTGAAACATTTTTAAAGAACAGGTTAAATCAAAGAAGAACTCCTTGTTCTACAATTGCCGATCTCATTGTCCTCTTAGAACCGAGGAGTCAGAGAACAACCATGGCTGGAAAGGGGCTCTGTACATCAACTGATCCAAACTCCCATCCAAGGTAAGCCCAGGTCTAAACAGCATCAAGTTGTTCCAAGCTTTGTCCATTTGAGTTCCAAGGATGGAAAATCAATGAGCTGCTTTGGCAATCTGTTCCATCAAACCACCACCCTCACTGGGGAGAACTTCTTCTTTCTCTCTGACTGTAGTTTCCTGCCTAGCAGCTGCAAGAGCAGGGCTGCTCCCCAAGAGGCAGAACATTTTCAGACAAAATAGTGAGTCTCTTCCAGGGTCAACAGAAGAATCAACAGAAGGGAAAACAGGAGGCAAATTTACCCACAGGGTTGGTCTGGAGCCCATCCTGAAGAAGCAATTTATAAAATGGGATAGCAGGAGACAGAGCAGTACCTGCAACATAGCTCAGGCATAGCCTGATGGTCTAGACCTGTCATTTCCCTTACTGTAACTAATGTCCACTTGCTCTCTTCCTATCACTATGAATCTCTCAGAGAGCCTACCTTCATCTTCTCTACAAACAATCACTCACTAGGTAGGCAAGGGCACTCATTAGTCTTCTTTTCTTAGGAAAAATACATTTCCCTCAGGATTTTATACAGCGTGTTCTTCAGACCTCAACCATTCTGGTGGCCCTCCAGTGCGCTTTCTCCTGTATGTCAGTATCTTGCTTATTTTGTCTTTGTCCTGTTCAAAACTAGACAGAGTACTTCAGGTGTGATCTTCCAAGCACAATAGGAGAAGAACCCCAATCCTGATGGCTATCCTCCTGCTAATACAGTCCAGTATGCACCTGTCCTTCACTCCTGCAAAAACATGTTTTGACTTGTCCTTCTCTGCCCAAACCTCCCTTTGACATTTTCTGCAAAGCCATTTTCTTCCCAATCAGAACCCAGCCCTTTTTGCATGAGTTTATCATATTTCAGGACCTTGTTCTTTGCTTTGTTGAACTTCATAAGGTTTTAACACATTTAAAACTTCACACATTTATTGAGCCCCTCAAGATCCATCTGAATGGTAGCCATACAATATATGGTTGTATATACAGCCTGCAGTATATTGGTTACAACACAGTGTTGTCAGCAAAGCTGATGAGGATGCATTTCATCCCAGCACCCAGACATTAATGAAGACATTGATCAGTACTGACCCCAGTATTGCACCTTGAAGAATGTCACTTATAACCAGTCTTCAGCTTAATTTCCATTCTACTTTGGGGCCAGTATTCCTCTACCCCATAGTCCAACTTTCGTGTCCACATCTTTCCATTCTGGCTACAAAGATGCTATGAAAGTCAGCACTGAAGGATTCAGTAAAGTCAAGGAGAAAAATAACCTCTACTCTTCTTTCATTCTCCAAGTGAATCATCTCCTTATGAAAGGTGACCTTATTGGGTAGGCAAGAGTTGCTCCTGGTTAATCCATCTTGGCAGTTCCCAAACACCTCTTGTCCTCCATGGGGCTGGAACTGGCATTGAGGAGACTACAGCCCATAACCTTTCCAGGGACTGACTCTGAGCTGGCAAGACCCTTCTTACCCTTCTGAAGTGTGTGAATGGCATTGCTGCTTTATAGTTGTCAGTAAACTTCCACAATTCCATGACTTTCCAAAGATGATACGTGAACTTCATTATTTCTGCAAGAAATCAAAATTTAGAACAAAGAGATATATGAGAAGTTTACTTAAACCAAAATTTTAAAGTCAGAGAAGTACAATTTTAAGGGCATCCATTGGAAGGGAAAACATACACAAGATAATATACATAAAATTCAGGGAAGTTTCTATGTGAAGACTACTAGTATAGTGAAAGTATAAAATTTCCAAAAAGTAGTTTTTATTAACATGGAGACTTTCCTCCAAAAAATGCTGAGAATCTATACTGAGAGCTATCATCCTGGTAAGCTATATGAACATCACAAAAATTAACCTTGGGATTTTTTGCTAGATTGGGTAAATACTGCTTTTATTATGTTAATTTTGAAAAACAATTCTGCCATCAAAAATAGATGGATTGGCTAACAAATCAAAATAATGCAACAAACAAACAAAAAAACATAAACGAGAAAATACCAAAAAAAACCCCAATCTAAACTTTTCCAAATCTAAAGGACTTGATAGGCAGGTATATCCCTCAAGCACTTTCGGGCAGCATTTTCACTCAGAAATTGCTGAGACATCATTTTTTTGACATTTTGTCTCTGTACAAACTAAATAGAAATTCAACCGGGACCTTGAAATTGGGCTCTGCTGTTTTGGTTTTTCATGATCCTTTGGAAACATGACATTTTTCCACTGTTTTTGCCAGCAGTGGGAATTCTGTTTCAAGCTCCGAGTGAAAAACTCTTCCTCTCCGTATCCTAGGCACAGTGAGCCTCAAAATTTCAACAAGTACATCAAAATTTCTCATTCTAATAGGCAATGACCTCAAAGCTTTTCATTGATTTATCCTGAAGCATTTTATAACTACTTGTGACCTTTGAAAGGTGCTTAATGCATATTTTTGCCTTGCTAATGCTTTTTTTTTATAGGTCATTATAAAGAGACATATAGATTTTTATTATCTACATTTATGTGGGTAAAAAAGGCTAAGAAAATTAGTAATGCTGAATCAAAACACCCACTTTCAAAAACAAAGCAAAAAAAGTAATAAAAAAAAATGCTGCTAATGCTAGACATAAATTCATTAGTGCTTCCAAACCATAGTCTTAAAGTCTTTCAATATGTCATTTGTTTGGTAATTTTTTCCTCGTGTTTTTACCTTTCATGTAAAAAAATTCTTGCCCCTTACACATTTTTTCTCTCTTACTTCTGTTGCTAAAATGCAGCCCATAGTACAGCTTCTTTTCATACTGAGACTTGAGTAGATCCCTTTTTTGCAGTTTTGTAAAAAAAACAATACCAGACAGGGTCTTCAGATGGTTCTAATCGTCATCACTCCAAAGAGTTCAAGAAACTGTATTAACACAGACCAGCTGAGACTCTGCCCCCTTTATGTTAGAAGAGAAGGAAACCAATTTTTCTTGATCTTTCCTTGACTCTTTAATATGTAAAAAAAGGATGATATTCACTCTGTGTGAAAATCACCCCCCCTCAAAAGCAGCTCCTTGCCAACGTATGCACCAATGAAGCATGTCTTAAAGAATTTATATTCTTGTAGGCAAAGGTTGTTTTATTCTATATCCTAGTGAATGCCTCCACAAGTGTAGAAAGCTGATCTCAAAAGGAAGGCCAAAATTCCTATGAGTTTTGATGGGGAGTTACAAAAACAATGATAGGCCACTGACATTTCTAAGTCCATTCTCTAACACCATACTACCAAATAATGTAGTCTGGAGAAAAGTACCTGAATTTAAGCTTTACAACTGAATGTAAAGCCACCACAGGAGATGTCAGTCAGCAGATTGTGTTTTGGACAGGCACCTGCAAGCTTTGTCCTTGCTTGGAGCAGATCAATGATGTGATAGCAATAGCATGTCCATGTACCTAAACCCCACTGTGAGGTACAGTATATTCAGCATTACATTCATGGGACTCACCTTTTGTGGATCAGAGCAAGTTCACATCACAGCCCTTTGGAGATCAGGCAAAATAAAATTGCATTTGCCCAAAACATACAAAGACACCTACCCAGTTATCCATGATCCTACCATGTTTTCATGGAACAGGGATGTAAGGCCCCAGCCCAATGAAACATACAAGCCCTAACTTTCAGAATATGAGAACTCAGTAACATTGTGCCTGCCTTCAGTGAAGTGTATAATCCATTACTTTGCTGGCCCATGGTCTCAAATCATCGTGCAGTAGCCATATTCCAGACTGAATCACAGCTATCACATTCTGCCTATTTAAAATTCTATTGCCCTTCCATATTTCCCTTCCTCTGATTCAATTGTGGGTTAAGTGATTGGGGCAGAGCAGTTCTGCACAGCTGACTCCATTCTGGTAATTGTAAAAGAATGTCTATGCATCTCAGCTGGAAATCTTTGCATGCATATGTTGCTATATTCAGCTGGTAACGTAACGTAGTGAGCATATGTGTGAGGAAAGGGAAAGGACAAGTGGGTCTCACAGATGGTAGAACAGTTTTGTTTCTTTCTAAGGAACTCAAAGAAGGGTTGCCAAGTTCCAGCCACAGAGCTAAAGTATCTTTGTTCATTGCAAGACCAAAAAAAATATATTGCACAGCTGAATGTACAGTGGCTGCTTTCTCTGTCCAATTCTGCCCATCCCTCCCTGTCCACAGCTGCTTTGTGACTTGTGCTGAATGAGGAGTTCTAACCAGGGAGTAACTCCTTTACAGCCTACTACAAGTATGATGTACATGGGCAAGGCTGTTGTACATTGAACGTGGGCCCCTGATCCATGTTTTTTTACTTTTCTCTACCGTGTCCTTGGGGTATCTCTTTCCCATTACTGTTCCTTTGACATATCTGCTGACAGCAAGAGAAAGATGACCACCTCCTTCTTCTGGTATTGAAATCTAGTTATGGTCTACAAATGGAAAAGATTAGGAAGGCTGGTGTAACTATTATTGCTGCAACAGGAACAAATTTGCCCAACATGGAAAAGGGCTGGCTGTGAGTCTCACAAATCAGCCTTCCTGGTGGTAGCTGAGTACTCGTCCCAGCTGAAAAAAGGACTAAAGGGGCATATGAACAGGAAAAGAAACAAACCAAAAGTTTAACTAAACAACTTAGTACATCAGGAAAAAAAAAAAAAAAAAAAGGAAGGAGAGAGAAAGATCTTGGTTTGAGTTCAGGGTAAAAGTTCATGTAATTCTTGCTGTAACTGAGCCATTTCACACAGAACATCTGCAACTGTTCTAATGATCCCCTTACACTTTGTCATTAAAATACCTCCAGTGAAAAAAACTGTGATTTTTTTCCTCAGGTAAATTGCACTGTTTTGTAAAAAAATCTCTTAAATCTTTTCCCACCCAATCATTCCCATTTTTATATCCAAGAGACCAAAGCTCTTGGATGGATGTTCAATAGTTAGATTGACAAAGTAACCTAAGCACTACTAAAGCACTATAATACAAATCCCCACTGGTGGGAAGGGTCATCAACCATAAGCTAAAAGTCTAAGCTTCTTACATAATGACTTGGGTCCTTCCAGATAGTAATGAACAGGCAGCACATGAAGGAAAATATCTCATGCAGCCAGCAATAAATGCCAGCATGGTATAGTAAATCAGGAAGAGAAAGGAAGTACATCCATGTCTTCCAGAGCCTAGAAAAGCATGCTAGCCACAGATATTGTATTAAAAAATGAAACAAAAGTTGGAAGCAATACTCACTGATTTACTACCACCACCACTGCCTATTTGATGAAGAACCCAATGCCATTTGGTTTGTTCACACTGCACCCAACATTCTGGTTTTCTTAGGCTACACAAGCAGAAGAACATCTGATCTGTGGATGCCCAAAATGCTTGACTATGAGACAGGCACCCCCACTACAGAGGACACTTAAAGTTAAGGCCTTGCTGAGTAGGGTTCATAAATGAAACATAAATTTATAAGAAATGCAAAAGTTGAATGCAGAGCTGTCTGGAGACTTCAGCTGCCTACAACCTGGAAACTGCTCAAGAGGAAGTTGAGGATCAGGAATTTTCACTTGGGCATCTACTGCTGAGGTTAGATGAGTTCAACTCCAGACCTTTGAGGGATTTAGATCTGAGAGCTCTTTCCATAGGCTTTCAGTCAAGTAGAATACTCTTTCATATCCACACGATCACTTTTTTTTTCATCTTCTTCATTGTCTGCTTTCTCCATTGTCCTTCTCAGGAGATGGACCTATGCACAGCCATACCCAGAGGTACAAATGCTGTCAGATTCCACACAGAATTTACGCCTGCTGGCACTGGCTGCACCAGATCTGTGCATGGAAATGGTGTGTTTTCCAAAGCTGGAAACTGCTCTTGCATGCAGACTATTACCTCACAGTAACATTTCTGTGCAAGTGTCATCAGAAGAGAATTTATTTCATTGGTTTTATTGCTTGGAATCATCTGGAAAGTCCCGTGTCTAATCCCATTTAATCTGGCAATTAGTAAATTGGGCAGATAGTTTGGTATAAGGGAAACAATTTGATTCTGGATAGCCCAACATTGGAAACAATCCAGTCGCCTTGAACTGAAGGCCTTAGTCCCTACCAAAGCAGATTGTGAAGAATCAATTCAAGTTTTCTCTTTCTTGGAGATGTTCTTTGTTTTGCCACTTTTCTTCTAGTTGTGCATAGGTTCAGTCAGAAACTTCAGAGGACATTTTTATAATGGCATATTGAAGGTAACACAGTGACTTAAATGGAAAAAAATTTTTGATAGAATATCAAAGAAAGTAAAGAGTAGCCATTTAAGGAAAAGAGACAGAAAAGAAACCCAGACAATGGAAGCAAATGCAGACTCAATGTCTTGGTGTTGCCATGAGTACAAGATGATAGACAGGATGGACTAAATCTATGGGTAGCTCTAAAAGCCAGGGGTTGTTTCTTCTCTTTTTAAATCACCTCAATACTAATAAAGCCAGACACCTACACAGACCTAAAACAAATGTGATGAAAAAAAAGATTAGCCGTCAGGAATTTAATTTACATTTTAATTTGATGATGGAAGATAAGCCAGTGAAAGTTACACAGGAAAAAGTGATAAAATTCCTGAAGAAAAGAGCAATCTAATGACACCATTCTGGATGTCCTGCACTTTAGATAACAGACATGTAAATTGAAAGATGAAAAAATAAACTGTAATAAGTCAAGAGCACAAGTGCTTCAATAAAAATTTTAGCTGAGGAACCTGGTACCTAGTCACAAGTTAGAAGCTTATAATTAGTACAATGTGGCAACTGTCATTTCCTGCACTAAATTATGCTTTTAGTTCAATGATACTTTTCTTTGCACAACTTTGCACAGCAGATGAGCAGTTGTCTTCTGCTGGTGACCATGGCTACAGTTCCACTACAGCTCCTGCCTCTAGTAGGAGACTTGCTCATTGCTCCTCCTTCTCCACTTCCCCTTCATGCTCCAAGGACCTTCTCAAACCTCAAGACAATCTGTACAGCATCTGTGGGCACTCCTGTGGCAGAGGTAACTTGCATGCTCACCCTGTGATCTGCTGTCCTGGGCCAGGACCAATGGAGAAAGGAAAAGCCATAGCTCTCACATGCATTTGCACTGTACTACAGACCTGAGGTCCTGCCAGAAGACATGCTCAATTCAGCTCCAAACTTATGCTGTGGCTCATTCTACTTAGAGAAATCTTACCAAGTATTCAATCCTCCCTCTTATACTGAGAGTTTCCTGTAGTTCCATCTCCCAGATCATCTCCAATGATCTTCCAACTGGGTGTATATAAACAGCTTCCTCTGGGCCTGGAATAATGTTGATCTTTATGTGCCTGCATGTGACACAGCCTTAACTGCTGTCACTCTGATAGCTTCCTTTTTACACTCTTCTGTATTCTACTTCAACCTATTGTTCTTGAAAGGCTGCACAGCATACATGACACCCTGCAGCATGAAATTGCAGACGTTCCAGGATGAGACATCATGATATCACAACCAGCTTTTACTATGAGTACTCAGCTGAGTGAATTAGACTTTTCCTCTTATCCTGCCATCATTGGTACCAGCTTTCGAGTCAAATTAACCCATTTCTGTAATTGCCTCTCACTATAAATTTTTTTACTTTTCAAGGGCAGTGAACAAAGGGCTCCAGAGCTCTGACAAGATCAATCTTCAGTGCCACCATTATCTGCCACCAGCAGCAACAGGCTGATGTGATGTATTTTGGAGGAAACTTTGTGGATGCTAGCAGTCATTATTCAGTGAAGAAAGATGTGAAGTTCTTACTGAAGTTCAGAACACCAAACTGTGGGAGCCACCACATAAACACAGCCCACTTGCAAGAATGATGACACAATAATCTAATGAATCATAGGATGTTTCAGTGGGTGTTTTTTAATGAAATACATGAAATACAGAAACAGATGGAAACCATTGTGAGAGAGCCCCACAAAAAGGTCAAGCAAACAGCAAGAGAATTACTTCAAAAATTGGCCCTGGGAAAAAAAGAGAAGTAGTGTGAGCACTTCTTGGGCAGGATACTATCAGGAAAGTTTGTTTGAAATTGCACTGCAAGAATTAACCTTCTATTGTTTAACTTAAACTATGTTCCAGCATCAAGGTGGTCATGTACTTATGCCCCTGAAGAACTAGAATAGCAACAAAACATGATGAAGCCTAACTCTTCTCACCCCTGAGAGTATTCACTTTTCTGTGGATAAAGGTACCACAGAAATCACCTTCGCTTTTGCAAGCAGGAATGAAATATCCATTTTTTCAAAATCCCTTCAAAATAACCCCATGTTTAAAGAGGGGCAATTTGAGGGTTTTCTGAGTGACTTGTTTTCTTTCAGTGAAAATCTTTCAGCAGGAAAGAAGATCAACCACAAATCTGACTTTTCCTGAGATATTTTGGATTTTGTCACTCTTCTAAAACAAAAAATACTATCTGTGCTTTTCAGCTACCAGAAATTAAGTATTGGAAGACAAAACTCTTTTCCTTAAGAAATTTAAAACGGTGAGACAAACCACGGATACTTCTGACTGTAACCATTCCATTTGAAAGACAAAAGAAAAAATGGAGGTTGGCTCACCTATTGATATAATCTAAAATGCTGCCAGGAATAGGCTGGCTGTTTCCCACTAGCGTGATTTTCCATTCCCTTTACCTATCCCTGTATTTAATAGAAAATTTGTTTAATCATAAACTCTATAAACAAGCCAAGTTCTTTTCTCTCCTAAGACCCAGTAAATCAGGAATTAGTTCATTCAATTTATCACATATTCCAGATTTAAACCAGTAAAAATCTGAGCAGAATTTGTCTACATGTCCCAGGTGTGGTGATTATGATTGGTAACATGTTAATAAAGAAAAAAGCTCACTGACGAATTTCTAGATATTAATTGTGCTGTCCTGACAGACAGGGACAAAATGACCAATTTTTTTCTCATATTTAGAAGTGATAGAATTTGTGGCAATGACAAAATATGTTCTTGACTGGAGCAGGGTAGGCTGGGAAAGATTAGCATAATGCCAGTTGGAGCAAGGCAGAGGATACCAGTGACAGGGAGGGGCTGGGAGATATCTGCAAGGAGCTAGAGGTCAAGGCTCTCCCTCTGCACCATTTGCTTCTCCAGCTCCCACAGCTTTCACTCAATTTCTGCAGTCTGTTGAGGTCCCTATAAATGACAGCCTGATGCTCTGGCATATCAGCTACTCCTCTCAGACCATCTACAATCTTGTGGAAGTGCACCCTGGTCCATCATCTAGATGAAGTCGTTAACCAGTCTTGGACCCAGTCTTGGACCCAGTCTTGGATAAACTGCTATTTCATGGCCATTGGTGGGGCATACTACTATTAACCCGTTTTTTAGAGAGCCTCCCAATCACAGCAACATGAAAGAAAATAAAGTAATATGGAGAGAATATGTATATGCCCCTCCTGTCCTACCTACACCCTGTTCTCAGCATCAGCAGGAGGGAAAGGAAGTGAAAACCATGCCAACAGAAGAGCCAAAGCTGCTAGAGTTGGTGATGCCTTGTGAAGGCTGACCTAGAACAGGCACCAGATGGAGTTAAAGAATAAAGTATGTATTTATTAAAATGCCTCAATGGGTACACCTTGGGCAGTACAAGAGCCCAGCCAGAGCTACACCCAAGATGTACCCAATAGACAACTGGTCACACAGTCTCACATTTTTATAAGCTCTGCTCTATTAGCATATTGGGGTTAATTGTCCAGTTATAGCTTTAGCTTATGAAGTCCCATCCTTCTTGATTTTCTCTCTTCAGTCCATGTTATTTATGCTCTTGGGCCTGAAATTTGGATCATTTGTCCCTGGTCCCCAGATAGAGAAAGAATTTTTTTGTCTAGCTACTCTGTGAAGAGAGCTTACTATCCCCTAATATGAAGCTCAGAAGTACACAGTAAAGCAGTCCAGAATTTGAAAAATATAAGAGCTAAAACCTGAGGCATTATGGTCTCAGCTCTAAATGAAGCATGAACTACTATTAGGCAATTATTCCTGTTGGTTTTGCTAATGTTTTACCCCGGTGTCACATTATGCAGTGACGTGGGCAAGGAGTATCTAGCACACTAAACCACGACTGCACTCTGCAACATGCAACTTCATTACATAATCTCTGAGAAATCACTATGTTCTCTGCAGCTGTTCTCACACTACTCAAAAATATAACCCCTTGACTGCTGCTGAATGTACTCATATTCCCATGTCAAGCCAAGATGACACATACTAAACACCACAGTGACGCATGGAAAGGTCTGGTACAGTGCTTCCCGTCTTTATGGCCATAACAGAGGATTACCAAATGGATTGTATCTATTCCACTCCAAAACACTGACCTCCAGTGGCCAAAACAGATGTGAAATACAGCCTCTGCTTTAGGACAGATGTGTAACCCATACAGGGGTTTCTTTTTCTAGTACTCCGAGTTGTGTGATGCAAGTTTTTTTTTTTGTAAATGGGTTGAGGACAGCAAATTTCTTCACGGAAATCTTACCTTACACCCCAGGGCTGCCTCAAAGCACAGTCCTGGCTGGAGCACATCCTAAAAAATGGCCTGGAGGATTCTTTTGTTTACACAGTGAATGCTCATAACCAACAGCTGCACAAAACTGTTCACAGATCTTGCAGAACAGGCTGAAGCTGAAAGGGGTAGATTTTCAAAGGCACTAATGGTCTAAATTCACAGTAGCATTTCTTTTTCTGTCCTGAAGGCAGTACATGGGTTTGAATTGCTTTGTCTCTAGAGCCTTTGATGTTTACCAGGAAAATACCACTGGGACAGTCCTGATTTTCAGTGATTTGTCCTTCTGGCCCAGTAACAAACTAGACACCCCTTAGAGCATCAAGATTCCAGAAGCAACTGTGATGTTTTTCGCTGGGTACATGACAATATTTTACAAATCATTCTTAAGGGGTAGGAATTGAACAAAACCCCAGAAGCATGCCTGTGTCTTTCAACAAACCCAGCTTTGGTTCACTGTGCTCTTCCATGATAATTCCACATCAATATTATGATGTGCCAGCTCAGCTCAGGCAGCACAGGGAAAATCGAGTGGGTTTCTCCCATCACTTCATGAGCCAACAAAGAACGTACACTCAGCCTTTCAAAAAGACATGTAATAAATAAAGTCCCCTTTGCATTCCTGCATTCCTAGTGCTTCCAGGGCTCAAGTTGGGAAAACTTGCAGTGACTTGGTGTGCGTTTCCTACAGACATGTGGCAAACCCAGGGCTAGCGTTCTAGTCTAGAAAGTAATTATGCAATTTAAATGTCTAACCCCAAACTCCTTTAGGCATCTGTATTTAACATAAAAACAATGAATTTTAAGCTTTTCTGTGATTCTGAACTTTCAAAAATGCAGTCTAGACACATTAAAAATTATAGAAATGTTACTATTTTCTGGATTTTAATCAGAAGTAGTCAACTGGAGGAGAAATGGCAAAAAACCCTGGAGGTTGTATCACTGTTTAATTCTTTCTAGATACTTTTCATTTAAACGTCATAGGCTAGATTGGAAGTTATGGCTCTCCAAAAAAAATAAAGAATATGGTTTTACTTCACCCTAAACTTAAAGATTTTGTTCTTCATGCTGAAGAATAGTTCCAAGACACAAAATTCTCCATTTATTCTGAGGTATACGTACACAGAGCAGTTGCACCCAGTGCACACACACCTGAGCTAACCAGCCCTCTGTAAAGAGAGGCATTGTGTCAGAAGGGGGACAGTAGTACTGGTACTCAGCATCCCCAAAGGCACCAACCTTGTTTCCAGTTCATGGAAGGCTCAGCAACCATGCTGTCCTGAGATGAACTCCATGACTACATTTGGGCATACCAGGAAAAGCCAGAATATGCAGCTGGATGGGTTAAAGTGCAGTTGAAAACACTCTCATCCACACATGCAAACCCCAGGCATGAGAGACTAAGTGTATCCTCAGTGACAGGGTGTGTCTGTGTGTACATGTGTGCAATTACGGGCAAGAATCCCACCTTGGACATTGTTACTTCTTCACCTAAAGCCTTTACATGATGGTGGCAGGGATGTTGCTGCATTTGTGGTTGCAGAGGGCAGGTATGGCTGCAGTATTGCAGGAGGCTGCCTTGAAAATCTCATTCCTGAATGAGGGATAACTGGTTACTTCAGAATAGAAATATCAGCTTTTGAAAGGGAACATGGCAGAGGCAGATGTATCTTAATCATCCTGCTCTTTCTCTTTCTGTATGGATACATAGATGAGGTAGTCACTAAATTTAGTAGTTGCTATAGTAGAAAGGGTATTATTGTTTTAAAATCAGGAAGTAACACATTCTCTCTATTTTTTAGTATTTACTTTATGCATTCTAATGTACATTCAAAAACCAGGTTTCAGACATAAGAATTTTTCCCTTTTTCCTAGAATTGTCTTTCATGTAATGCCTTCCAGACCAGTTCAGATTTTCATAAACAGTGTAGTGAAACTATAATGGCATTGCTGCAGGTTTGTTGAGAGTAAAGCCATATTAACTCTGATTGGCTGTTGGCTTTACAAATTTTGCCAGCAGTATGATGCAAGGTTACTCTTTTGCTTTCTTTTTTTTTTCCCTTTTTCCCCCCAGCACCTTCCAAATTTCTTTCTCTTTTCCAGAGTATTATATCATTTGCCAATGTTTTTTTCCAGTGCACTTAGCATAATGTATCCCTTAAGCAGAGAAACAGCTGTATTTTGACATTTGGCGAAGATGAAGCACAGAGAATAATGACTCAAAATCAATGTAAGACAATCAGACTTGTCTTCTGAAAGGTGCACAAAGAATGTATACTTATGACTGTAGGCCAAGCTTTTCGGATCTGGAGACCTAAAGTTAAGCACTGAATGAAGAATGGGCCTGGTCTGCATCACCATACAGAACATTCTAAATGTAAGACCACATTCATGAGGAAGAAATAGAAAAGAGGCATTCAGCTTTACTGTGGGTTTTGTGTTTTTAAATAATTCAGTCTCAAGTAAATGATCTCCTTACAGGAGGGAATGGATTGCTAGCTGAAGGGTTATTCTTCAAATGTCATATATAATCTCACAAGAAAACAAACCCCTTAGCATTCATGGTTTTTTAACATGTCCAAGTGCCACCACAGCCAACAGTAAGGAAAAGTAGAAAGAATCTTCAATAGGGTCTGGAAACAAAACCAGAAGGACAACGCTAAAGCACAGACCTCCAATATAATTAAAGGCTAGGAAGTCCTTTTTTGGTAGATGAGCACTTGAATAAATGAGTTCATAAATAGAGCTGGCCAGGGGTATGAATTTCCATTCTGTGACAATTTCCAAATTACCAGAATACTTTTCATCCTGCTTTGGGAGGAAAAGCCAAACACTGGAAATTTTTCACAGAACTGAAGTCCAGCCATATTTAGTTTCAGAAACTCTTAAACACAAGGTGTTTCCAAAATGAAATTTGTTTCCTAAGATTGCTGGCAGTCACCAACTGGATTGAATGCAATTATCGTTACTAGTAACAGTAACAGCTGTGCGTTACTGAACGCTAGCCTGAAATGTGTTGGTGTAGGGCTTCCTATTGGACATGGCATAACCACCGTGATATTCTGTGCTAATTGCAGTCTGCACTGGCCAGAGCTCCTCCAACACCAGCTCCAGAGCAGCTCTAACTGAGCTGTGGAACTTAAAGGGCCTGTGACCTTCAACTGAGGTCACCAGTGCAGTAGAAACGGTTCGGAGACCTGACACTTGGAATCACAACAGACTTCCCATCCTGAAGCATGGAGATCTCTGCATCCAGTGGGGACAGTTTCTCCAGCTAAGTGGAACCCTTGGAGCTCCCCAGTACTCAATTCATTCTTTAGATGCCTCCCAAGGAGGCAGGAAAGGGACTGACCAGGAAAGCTGACAAGTTTCTAACTGAAGCCTGCCCAGCACTTAAAGTTCAGCTCCTACCTGTCATCCACCAGCATGTAAAAAAGGTCTGTCCAGCTGCTTCTCCACACTCTTTGCCACCTTCCCTGCATAGGAAGCACTGTACTAAGGCTGTGTACAGTTCATTTGCTCTGGCAGCCTGCTCTGGCTGCGTTGGACAGGATACTTCCTTGGAGCACCCGCCTGTGCAACCCCACTCTACAGAAATAAAACCTTACGTGACCCAAACACTTTGAAATCTACAACATGAAACCAGACACGTCATACATCTTACTTTACAAAATAAGCAGCAGCAAATTCTGTTCTCACAAAAAAGCCTATTCTGTTTCCTTTATTTTAAACTTACCCTACCCATGGGTCAGCTGAAATCTACACCAATAGATTCTTCATTCTCTGCCAAGATGGTAGTGGCACTGCTGCCTGTAAAATCTCATAAAGAAATAAAAAACAAAACCACCCAATTGCTTATGTATCCTTTATCATCCATTTGATACCTATGGCTCAATCTATTCGTCCAGCCTGCTTGCTTTTTCTCCCTGTGAAAAGGACAAGCTCTCTGCTGAATCTAAAATCTGAGCAACTGGTCATTTCAAACAAGCTCAGTTTCTGTGAAAGACAGAGGAAATAATGTGTCAGCTCTATCACAATCTGTGAGGATAAGAGGGATGTTTCTTAGGCAGACTCACACAGGATAATTAGAAAGGCTTTCCATATTAGAAGCCTTGAGTTACCCCAAAACACCTCTGTCTGTTGCTTTGTGATGGATTGACCCTGTCTGGCTGCCAGGTGCCCACCGAAGCTGCTCTATCACTCCCCTCAGTGGAGGGGAAGGGGCAGAGAAAATAAAACAAAAACCTCACAGGTCAAGATAAGGACAGGGATCACTCAGCAATTACAGGATCACTCACCAATTACAGTCTTGGGTAGAGCAGACACCACTTGGGGAAATTCTTTAATCAGTTTAGCAAACAACTTGGAGTAGGGTAATGAAAAAAAAAACCTTTAAAACACATCCTTTCCTGCTTTCTGGACCTGATTTTTGTCATGATCTAACCCCAGTTGCTAAATAACCACCACAGCCACTCTCTCACTCCCTTTTGGGAATGGGGAAGGGAATTGGAAAAGTAAAACTGAGAAAACTTGAGGGTTGAAATAAAGACAGTTAAGTGGGAACTCAAAAACTGTGCACACAGGCAAAACAAAGCAAGGAATTCATTCACCATTTCCCATGTACAGGCAGGTGTTCAGACCTCTCCAGGAAAGCAGGGCTCCATCACACATAATGGTTATTTGGAAAGACAAATGACACCACCCCAACGTGCTCCACCATGCACCTCCATGGGCTGCAGAGGAGCAGCTGCCTCCCCATGGCCCTCACCACAGGCTGCAGAGGAATCTCAGCTTTGGTGCCTGGAGCTTGTCCTCCTTCACCTTCCTCACTGACTGCGGAGTCTGCAGACTTGTTTCTGACAGAAGCCATCCCTATAGCCCTGCACTACCTAAACCTTGCCATGCAAAATCAATCCATGCCTCTCTATTTTTCCTATAGAGGCACATGGCCTCTCTACCAAAGTGCTGCTTTCCTGGCTTCCTCAAAACGTCTGCATCCTCTTTCAGGCAGAAATTCCAGTCCCTTAGTGTTTCTTGTATAGCTCTCAGTGGGTTGTGCTTGACTTTTGGCAAAGTTGTTTCTTACTGTCTCTTCTATCCAAACCACAAACAGTTTAAATACTCCTCCTAGAGACTCCTCCAACATCACAAAGTTGCAGAAAGATGGCAGAAAGCTCCCTCTCCGGCTATCTTTAAGAATTAATTAAGTGTACAACTCTGACTGTGGACCACCCTGACAAGGCTTTGTTGCCAGAAGAACCACACAGTAAGTTAGGCATGACTTAGGAGGTTAGGACAAAAGACTGGGAGGAGCATCAAATCCAGTTTCCTTTTACTTAAGGAAACAATTTACTCTAATTCCAGTCCTGCAATTATCATATAATTCAATTTCTCCTCAGACTTTATTTTGGTAGGCTAAACAAACAAAACTATCTTGGAGTTTGTCTACATCTGAGTCGCAGTGCCAGCCTGGGCAGCAACAAGGCAGGTCTGACCCAGGAAAAAAGCCTTCACATGCACTGTGCTGGAGCTAATATGGCCTGCTGAGAGGCTGGGCAGGTTGTCTTAGGCAAAACTCTGGGCTAATGCTGCTCTATGGCTCTGATGAATATTCCTTGGGAGATTTTTAGTGAGACTACCTATGAGATGATACCCTGCCAGGAGCTTCAGATCTGCTAAACACATACCCACTGCTGGGCAGGAGAGGAGCAGGTACATCCTAGGGAGATGGGAGATGGCTTCTGCCTCCACTGGAAAACCATGCAATGCCTGTCTAGCATGTGCCAGACTCTTCTTGGGAAAGGCAGTCCCACAAGTCCTGAGTGCAAGACAGACTGGTTCTCCTGAAAGACAGTGTATGACCCTCAAGCATGGAGAATGACAATTCCAGGTCATCAACAGGTGCTCTTAAAACAATGTTATCTTTCTCAGTTAATGATTTCTACTGAAAATATTAGGTAAGATTGGCCCAACATAGATCCTTTATGACTGCCTCCAGTAACTTCCTCTTAGCCTCAGCGTTCCCTGTTAAGCAAAACACATGAAGTTTTCCTTTTAGCCAGCTCCTTACTCACCTTGCAATTTTTCTTCTAATTCCCATTTATTTCAGTTTAACCAGTAATTTCCTATGTGGCAGCATATCAAACACTTTACTGAAATCCAGATAGATCTACTGTATTTCTCTAGTCTAAAAATCCATTTTTATTAAAGAAAAATATTGGGCTGGACTTCAAGATCAGTCTCTGGTAACCTAATATTGCATTTTATCCTATTTTCCTTTTACCTCCATGTGCTTAATTATTTTTTTTTTAAATTATTCCTCAGTCTTTTAATATACTTCAGGCTATGCTAATATGCTTAAAATTACTCAGAACTTTTTCCCCCTCTTTTTTCTTCTCCATTTGCAAAATACTACCAATTAGCTCAAGTTATTAAATATCATTGTTAATTGATTTTGAAATGCCAGTGCCTTCACAGTTTAGGCTAAAATTTAAGCTCAATGAATTGCTTCCAATTCAAGTGCCTTAATTTTTCTTGAGCCCTTACAGATATTAGATGTGCTGTGTTTCAACACTTGTGCTGCATCACTGTCTTTATTGAAAGCTGAGGCTCCTTGTTTTACAAACTGTGCTGGGGTCTGGCCCAATCCCAGCTAGCCCCAGGTCTCTGCAACCACAAAATCATCTTTTAAAGTCTCTAGTTCAGAGTGATTTTGTTCTGTGAGGTGACACAGCTTGTTACACGAACCTGCTGTTAGTACATGTGTTACTGGGATTGTTTCAGAGCACTGCACACCTCTGCTGTGTAACGTATAATGGGGTGCTTGAGAGCATTATACTTCTCGCTGTTTTAAAATCACAAACCATTTAGACTTGTCTGCACTCATAGAATTACACAGTATGTAGGAAAAGTTGACATCCTCTGAAGTTGTGTGTAGATCTTGGAATATTCTGCAGCACCATGGCATTCATCTCGATGTTTTAGATATAAAACTGATAACAGAGCTCTTAAGAAAGCACAGAACCACAACTTTATGGCAGCTATATGACTAAATCACATGTGAACTTGTTGTTCTTGAAAAGGCCAAAGAGCTCTCAAATTCTGGATTTCTTTCAGATTAAGGAACAAAAACCAAAACAAACGTTCTTGTTCTTGGGTCCTATTGACTAGATAATAGGAGGTTACTTTGAATTACTTTGTGCAGTTATTATTATTGGAAGACTGTTTTCTACAGCACAGACTTCAGAGTTTGCAAAACAAGCTAGCAGTCCTCAATCTTTTATACTGAAAATAGGTTTCCTTGAAAAAGAAACCAAAATGCATGCCAAGATCAAAGAAGCCTTCAGTAACCTTTTGGCCCATATCTTTCTAAAGCACCTGCAGTGATACAGGAAGAAAAAACATAAAAATCAACTGCTTCACAGGATTCTCAATACAGGCTGTTAGTGAGCCTTTGTCAAAAAGTGCAGACAAACACACACAAACCCATGCACAGACACAGACAGCAAGCAAGAGGGGCCAAAGGAGCAGGTTACCCTGACAATAAAGTGATGCTAGCCAAATGTGACCTAATTTCTCCACAGAACTATCCAGGCAGAATTGTTTCCAAGGGATTTGCTTACACAGAGAAAAATCCTCTTTTTGGTATCTTCATGCTGGTTTTTTCCAGGGGGAGAGGAGGTGTTTGTTTATTTCAGTTTTTTGAAATTAGCACCCCAAATGTTAACCCTTTCTTCAGTAAGTTGTAATGTAGTTGTCTACCCACTTTTCCAAAGTACATTAATTTGATCATAAAAGTCCATATTTAGTCAGAAAAATACCCAAAGGCTGTACTCACATTTTAAGTTCTGTTGTTCTAAGAACCATGCAAGCATATGTGAAGGCATGGACTTTTCCCTAAATCACTTGCAATAAGTAAAGAGTCCAGTCAAGATAAATCCAGATTAGAGCATGCAAAGAAATAGTAGAGAACAGGACGTAATCTTACTCGCATCTGTGTACCTTAGAATGATTTATTGGCCTGTTTTTCATTCTACAATGTAGAAATAAATTAAATATGCAGGACATAGCTAGGAATATGTATGGCAAGTTGACAGTCTCCTCAAGCTGTCATTTTATTAGCTTGGCAAATTATGGAAGGTAAAATTCTGGTGAAAATTCTTAACTTGCGAGAGGTTGTTTGGACTATTCTAGAAGTGGCAATTACCCAGTAATATCTATTTTTTCAATAAAATAACTGCTGCACTACACCAATGAAAGTGGTGCCTTTTGGGTATAATATTAAAAACATGACTTTTTTTTTCCATAAGATGATTTTATAAGTGAGGGGAAGCTAGGAAGCACTGTTGTCCACTCCTCAGAGTGACCTTCCCTTACCACTTGACATATTTAAAGATTTTTTTGATAACCTTCCTCTCCCATCTTAAATTGAAATATTAAATTAATTTGAAATATTAAATAATTCCATGACAAATATAGCTATTACCATATACCAATTTTGTCCAGTACAGAGCAAATACATTAATGTCCTGATTCTGTGCTATCCAGAAATGATAGCAAATACTAAAAAATGCAAGCTGTCATCATAAGCTAAAGAAAAGATTCAGACATTACAGGGATGATGTACATGCATGACTTATTTCTGTAGGATCTTCTTAGAAACTCAGAGAATGACCATACAAAAGAGGTACAATTATTACATGTTTCTTTTTGGGTTAAAATTTAAGGGTCTATACTAATGACTGGCAAGGTATTAGGACACTGTTTCAATAAAAATTTATCTAAGTCCTTCTAGTGCAGATATGTGTATATATATGTATGTATGTGTGTATGTATATCTATATGTGTGTCTATAGAAAAAGGATGTAATTCTCTTCAGGGAAAACTCAAATATATAGTCTTTAAAACTCTGAAAAAAACCCTAAACTCTGGAGTTTTTTTAAAGTATGTGCATGCATGATTTGACATCATCCTTCACTGCTGATAAGGGACTTTCCATAATCTTCTGATAATTGCTTTACTTCTTGAGAGCCCGTTTAGCAGCACGGCTTGTTGAGCAGTATCCAAACCCATACAATTACCACACATGGTTTGTCTCAGGAGGGACTACAAACAGGGTGCCACAAACCACAAACCACTTCAGCATCATGCTGGGTTAGGGACTGGTTACTTAGGGACACCTTCACCGGTGGGCTGTGTGGAAGAAGCACATTTCTGGTTGGGCACTGATGATGAACGTGCTGATCTCTATAAAGTGAGAGGATTTCCAAATGCATCAGAATAGAAAAAAACAACATTAGAAGAAGAAAAAAAAACCCCACATTTTGAAGAAAGACAATTAGGAATGTACTATAAGATTGAGGGGTGGGAGAAATGAGATCTGAAATTCAGGCGCGGTTTCTAAACCATGGCAACACGGCGGAGAATGCCACAGAGAGACCAAAATGGGTGTAAAAGAGGAACAGTTCAATTACTTTGCCTAAATAGTTATTTAAAACCATTTGTGAATCCCTAAACTGCCTGGGACATCTTCACAAAATGGGCAAATTATAACGCATAGAAGAAACAGGAAATCTAAACCAACATCTGAGTGCCAGCAAACATACTCTATTAGCACTAGATGATTCTGATTGGACAACAAACTCAGCCCAATGTTTTTCCTAGACTGGGAATGAAATATGGTTTTGAAGAGCTACAAGGGTTTTGAAAATTTAACTTTGCCTTACTGATCCTTCTGACTGAACAAAGCTAGAGTTGATAAAACTAAGGATATATAAAGGTGCTCTAAAATAATTATGTTCCCTAATCTTGGGGATGAACACTTTCTCTTCCCAAAGCTATCTACAAATGAGCAAAAATGCTCATTGGTGGAACTGCTCTGTGATGTAGTCATTCAACATTACTCTTCATATTTTCCATGCCTTTCTCCCACTCCCTTAGCCCTAGTTCCTCACTAGTAGTGATCCAATCCAGCCTTACCTCGCTTTACATTTCAGCATTTTGTTCCTTCCTTTCCTTTCAGAATAAATAATTGCTTCTATGTATTATAACTCATCTTGTTAAATAAACTTTTTCATTCTTTGGTAAGTTTTCTTGGCAGTTGCTTTCTATTTCACATTTTTTTCACACATTCTATCATCTATGGCAAAGGCTGGGGTTTCAAAAGCTTAAACCTGTTTTAGAGATTGCTTGTTGTGAGGCTATCCTTCTCCAGATTAAGGATTGCCTGTTTGCTGTTTGGCTTTTAGGATCACTAAGAAAGTTCGAGATCTTCCTCAAACAGTCTTCCATCCTTCAGCACTTGCTTGGATCTCCAGCCTTCATCTTCTTTCCCAAGTCCAGCCAAGCTGCTCAGTTCGACGCCCAAGACATGCAGGTACACATCACCTCTGCAGCACTTGACCTCCGTTACATGTCTGGAACTGATTGTGATCCCAATCATGCGAGAAGAGGTTTAGGACTGATCCAAACTCTGTCTCTACTAATTCAAAATCCAAACAAAAATTAGCAACAGAAAAAAGTGTAGCCATGGAGATATTTCCTTCCTTTCCCCATGCTGACACCAGGAAATCTGCAAATTAAAGCTCAGTAGCACTTAGAGATTTTGTCTGTACTGATGAAACTAACAGGAGTATAATGGATCACAGTGAAGTCCCATTGATATCAGTACCTGCTGATACTGGGCCAGATCTCCTACTGTATTAAGGGCAAAAGACCACACATTAAATGTTAGACTGATCCATTTTTTTCCTGTGATTTTCTCAGGCTTGATGCCTTCTCCACCCATTTTATGTTCCAGCTAATGACCTACCACACAGGATGAATTTTATGTAATTTAAGCCTTTAGTGTATCAGACATTCTCCCATAAACATTCAGTATTCCAATCTAGAATTTCTTAAGGGAAATGTTTGCTACAAAGCAGAAAGACTTTGAAATTATTATGGGATCCACATTTCACAATGGCTGAGCATTTACTTGTAAATATTTTACTTTTACAGAATGAAACTGAGCCTCTTTGTTGCCTATCCTCATTTGTTTGAAATGAGATGTCCCTTTCACACTGTGTCTCAAAAAATGATAATTAAATGTTTCATGCATCTTGCTTCATTTTGGAATACTGGCACCCACCTCTGGTTTATGTTGAGAATTTCTGCAGCATATTGCATCCAACAGCAGATGGCCTAGCTTTAATACATTTCAAGAGTTGTTGCCTTATTTCCAGGTATTTCTGTTAAAGTCCCCTTAGCACCCTTCTAACACAGGAAATATTTTAATATGGAGACAGGTATTTTTACTTTGCAAGAATTTTAATCACTGGAAGACAAGGGAGGAAGAAACTGGCAAGCAACTGGCTTCCTAAAAATGAATGTGAGATTCAGCTGAACTTCGCATATATTTCAGCGTGATGGTTTCAAATGTTGTATTTTGTCCCTGTTTCCAAATCTACGTTCTGCCATCTTCCTTATGTGGCTGTTTCTAATGTTTTGACCAGACATAACTGAAATTTAAAAGAATTCAGTAATTAACTGACTTTTCATTAGGAATTATTAGAAGGCTGGGAGCTTTAGCCAAGACCAAGGGCAGCATTTAGGAGTCTCAGGAGGCTTTGAAGACCTGCTTTGTCTGGGAAAAACAGATATCTGGCCACAGATCAGAAATGGATAAATGAGAAGAAAAGCTCAAAGCTACTGCTACTTAAATATTTATTTATAGCATTCTCACAGCATTTGTCAAAGAGTAGAAAGTGCTTAGCCCTCCATTTAGCAAATGCCATTAAACCATCTGCTATAAGCATTCCCTCAAGCAGGACTATCACAGAGACACCTTGGCTGAACTGCCTCACCTTGAATGCTGTAACAGACACAGTAGGCTGCAGGGAAGTGCTCTGAGGGGATATCCTATCACACCCATTAGCAATTTTTCTTAAACTGAAAACCTCGTTCATTCCTTCTTGGTCATGGTCAAGCTAGGTTGACAGGGCTGGTTTGTTTGAAGTTATTTAATACGCTAAACAAGAAGGATCAGCTTTATGGATAAGATCAGGCAGTTGCATGGGCTTGGGAAGAATTCTCACCACCTCGCTGACCTTTTGCTCAGAAGCTATGGTTACATTTCAAATATCTCACTCCAAATTATTTCCAGTTTTCTGAATTTATTTATTGAAGCATTGCATTCCAGAAATTCTAGTTTGTTGGCATTTAAGCCATGGGATCACTGGTTTAAAGTGTCTTAATTTGCTTTAGAGAAAATGTTCCTATAGATTGTATACACCTCTGTCTACAGAATCTCACATTAAAATCAGGGTGAGTGGAAAGAAGCAAAAATATTCTTTTGGATTTAAAGAATTGACAAAGCTCTTTCATTTCCCAGTTCTGTGGAAATTCCTCTTATGTTCAAGGAAGGATTTATGTGGTGGTGTTTTCTGTAGTAACAAGTGACAATTACAGGCTCAGGGGAACCCTTGGTATAATCTTCATTACTGTGAACCCCTAGTTCTATACTTAGCCCAGAAAAAGTGGGACAGTTACAGATATGGAAAGGTTTCTTGCTTAGCTTTGCTAAGGCTCCTTCTACTTCCAGCTTTTGACTTGTTCCCTCCTGGACAACTGTGCATGAATAATATGTGCATCATGAGGATGTGTTTCAAGGGAAATGCACTACTTGGCAATCAAAAAGGAAGCACACACTGTGCTTAACGATTAGCTGGCACTTCACCACACATAAATCTATTATGGGATTAAAAATCTATCACAACATAAATCCGTTATGGGAATAAAAATCAATCCCAATGCCAGCTGCAGGAAATGAAACGCGCAGCTGCAGGGACTACTTGGTGAGCGTTCACACAGCCCCATCCACCCGTGTTGTGATTATAGGTATGTGATCAATTTCCTGAGGTGTTCTCTGGGAAAATGAGGTACAAATGTTTAATTTTGGATTATATTTTAAAACACAGATTCAGGAAATCCCAAAACTTTAGGATAAGTAACAATAAAACTTTGTCAATATACAGACTGAGGCATTAACTATCACTCCTTGCATCTTACAACACAGAGAAGTGGCTGATTGTTTGTTAGTCTGAGACACCAAATCACCCCCACTGACTATCTCTTTTATCCCCACTTAAATGTCTTCCTTAGCTTTTTTTTCATTTATAAGTTTTCTTTTTTGGATAACTTCTTTTTAAATCTGACATCTAGGTCACTCTGGAAAGAGTCAGTATTATACTTTCTTTTTGGAGCTGTTGGTTGGAAGCAGGAGATGTTTTATGATATAACAGGTTTTCTCCTGTTCACAAATAGTTTTCTTGAAGTAAATCTGACCAGCTTGTATGCATCTGTTTGATTAATTTTTTGTTCACATACATATAGATGTGTAAGTTTGCCATTGTTTGCATCTGTGCTTAAAGGTGCACGAAGCATATAAAGTTATCTGTTACCGATGGTCTGGATGAATCACAGAATCATTGAGGTTGGCAGGGTTGTTGGTTCTCTTTGATGCAGAGACACTTGCAATATGAGGTGCAAATGTCCCTTGTGCCACTACTTGCCTTCCCTGCTAAAGAAAATAATAACTTCAAGCATCTTTTCTCCAGTCCTTGCTGACTGAGCATTAGAGACACCAACGTAGTGCCTGGAATACCATCCCAAGGTGTTCTGTACACATCATTATCTTGGGAATTCCCATTACCACCATCAATACTTTGGGGAAAAAATGCATTAAAACAAAAGAAAAACCAACATCAGTTATTAACCGATTGTCATTGATATAAAATAACATCTTGATGAAAAACAAACTACATACATATTTTTACAAGAAGTTTTTCCCATTCTTCCACAACATTTTAGACTATGTAAGCATCAAGACTGACAAGGTCAGAAAAAGAAGCAACAGAAAGTGCAGTTTTACATGCTTAAGTTTAAGAAATCAATGGATTCTCATCTTCTAGGTCCTGCTCAATATAACATTTGTAAGCAAGGTTAGGAGCATGAATGGGAAGCAAAACTATTCCAAAGAAGCAAAATTTAAGTATCTTCTTTAAATTCTGAGTAATAGGACAGAAAACATACAGTGCACAACAATGAAAAGTTTTCCTTAAACAAATGTCACTATACTTAGAGAAATAGGGATGAGATGAAGACATACAAGTAAAATAGTGATGTAGAGCCTAAAATAAAATTTTTTTTCAGATAAAAACCTCAGCCAAAGTTGAATTTAGTAAGCCCTAAAAAATGTTTCAGCATTCATTTTTATTGCTAATTTGTACATTATACAAAAGTTTGTATTATTTAATGTAACTTTCAGCAAAGTGCAAGGGCTCTAAGCATTTGAAAGCACCAGCATGCTCATCTTACCCTAAAAGAAAGATCTGAAATAGGTCAGCGGACTCATACGCCAAAAACAATGACTTCTCCCCATGGTGTGAAAAGCAAATGGGAAATCTTACAGATAACAGGGAGGAGAACAAACTTTAGACGTTGCAAGACAAGGTAGCATATTCTGTGACAGGTGATACCATTAATTTCTTGAAATACAACCACTTTCTTGCCACCACATCCAATAAAGCCAGTCCAAATTCAATTATAATGCTAACTTTTCACCCACATCTGCTTAAGTCAGATGACTTTCTTTTCAAAAGAGCTTGAAACAGAAACACTTAACAGCCAAGAAAGAATGCAGTAGGCCTCAAATGAAAGATCTATTTAATTATTTTCTTAAAATTTCTCACAATGAACTTTATCATTTCTCAGCTTTTGCTTTACAGATACAGAAAATCTAAAACACAGTTCAGGACAAAAGAACATGAAAATTTTTGCTTGTGTGTGGTCAGCATAAAACCTAAGATATGAGAAAAGTATTTAATGAATGTAACTTTACTGAATGTAATTCAAATGTCAGCTTGAAAAGTTACTGTAAGTCAGACTTGCCTGAATTAGCAATTTGTATTGTAGCAACTTTGCAACCTAACTGTGTAACAGAAATCTGTTAAGGATGTCACAAGCAAAAAATTTCTTTATCCTGCACATAAAGAAAATGACTGGCCAGTTCATGGATGGATTTGCAATCTGATTATTCTCAAATACTCCATCTGTGTTCTGCACTTTACAGGATAAAACTGCTATTCTGCCAGGAGCAAAACATTTATTTCTCAAGTCCAAGCTCAGACTCCTCAGAAACATCCAACCTCAGCCTCAACCCCAACTTCCATGCCTCCCTCCCAGAGCAGATTTATACCCCCTCCAGCAGCAGATTTATACCCCCTCCAGGGCTCAAGATTTCTTCCAGTTTTCATTCCAAGGCATACTACTTTTTATCCTCTCTGGTAGGAACATTTTTTCCTCTGTGGTAGGAATTGTTTCAGGTGAGGGTTTAGGGGTTTGGGGGATCTAATTTTGTTTGTGTTCTTTTGAACACCTGGGTTATTCTGTGACTTCCCTGTTCGGCTGGAAAGAGAGGAAAACAGAAGTCTGCTTCCAGCCAGCAACTGAAGCCTACAAGTAAAGATCCTGTTGTGGCTCTGATAAAAGATTGTAAATTGTCTTCTCAGTGAGTTACAAGCCTCTCTGAGGGGATAAGCAGATTTATGTCTCAGCAATGCAGACCAGGGAAAATGAATGCAAAGACAAAGGGTTTTGTCCTTCTCACAGCCATTCTGATAGAGTAGAACCAGCATGGGAGGCATAACACAGAAGTTACCCTGTCTCTTGTGAGAAATTCAGTAGAGTGGCTTGGCTCATGCCAATATATAGTAGGAAAAATTTTATATGGGTACTTCATTACAATTCAGTGTTATCAAAAATGTATTAGTTTCTCATTAATAATGTGACTTACAACAAGACTTTCTCCTGTGTACTTAATATTATAGTAATGTCTCATGAAGGCTGATCTAGAACAGAGTCTAGACAGAGCTAAAGAATAAAGAAGACATTTATTAGAAGGCCTCAGTGGATCCACCTTGGGCAGTACAAGAGCCCAGCCAGGGCTACACCCAAGATGAACCCAAAATGGTCACAAAAAGGACGACTGGTCAGAGGGTCTTACACTTTTATAAGTTTTGGTCCATTTGCATATTGGAGTTAATTGTCCAATTATAGCTTTGGCTTATGACATCCCATTCTTCCTGTTTTTCTCTCTTGAGTCCACATTGTTTATGGTCTTGGGCCTGAAATTTGGGTGACTGTCCTTGGTCCCCAGCTAGAGAAGGAATTGTTTTGACTAGCTACTCTGTGAAGAGAACTTACCATCCTTTAATATGAAGCTCAGAACTGTACACTAAAGCAATACAGAATCTGAAAAATATAAAAGTTAATACCTAAGGCTTCAATAGGACAAGATTGACTTGCAAATATGATAGAGTTACGCTGCATTTGGCTTAGTATTTGTAATAAATCATGTTGCAGACAGTTATCTCTCAAGAGACCATTGCTTATTTAACTGAAATTTTGCAGGTGGGATCCAAACATATGGTTGGAACTCTGAAAGCTCTTGTTGAAGTCCAGAGGATTTGACAGGCTGAATGGGGTGCCCAGATGGGCACACTGACAGAAATATCTACAGGTTCAAGCTGACAAGAGAATAATGAAATACAAGCTGAATTGCCAAAAGCATCATTGTCACTCTTTCTTTCTATTTTTTTTCCCTTCTGCATGCAGGTTTCACTGTTCTTCCCCAAGAATTCTGGAATGTTAGCAGAAAGAATTTGCTGGTTCAGATTCTTGGATAGAAATTCACTTTGATGAAAACTATTTACCTTGGCAAGAAGTTTTCAATTTTCCAACTATCACTAACACGTGTAGCCAACATCTAAACCAACAAATACTTCATGTTTTAATGGTGCCAAAAAAAACAATAAAAACAAAACCAAAAATGTACAAATTAATTTTGCTACAAGTGTCGGTTCATGATCCCATTGATTTTCATCAACAGATACCACCATGTTTCCCATAGGAAGAAGCAAAATTCTCTTTTCATCCATCAAAGGGAAGCATATTTGGCTGTAATCATTACAACTTATTTCTCTTAATTTAACATCTCACAGGAGAAACTGGACAGTTTCAAAAAACACAAAAAGCAAAGAGTAAGCAAGCTGCTGCAGTCTTCATAGAAGCCTGTCTTGTCTGTTAATGAAGCCAAATGATTTGCAACATTGATTAAATGAATGAACATTATGCTTCATGAAGAGAAATCAAAAACATCTCAATTGCTAGCTGAAGATCAATAGAGCCCAGATTAGTGCAGTAAAAAATATGTTTGTTAGTCTACTTGGACTTTCTACAACGTGTTCTACTTACAGAAGACAGTTTTGCACTCACTCCATAGCCATTAACATCAAAAAAGAACCTTTTCATGTTCAGCAGCTTCATGAAATCAGTGAAGTCCAAAAAGAGTACATAGAGAAGAAACCATGAAATTAGAGCAAAGCAACTCCAGTAATTTATTTGAAATATTTCTTATATTAATCATAGAATTGTTTAGGTTGGAAAGACCTCTGAGATCATCAGGTCCAACTGTACATCTGGTACTGCTGAATCCCCACTGAAGCATGTCCCTAGATGTGCCACATCTACGGTTCTTGTAAATACCTTTCAGGGCAGTGACTCAATCACCTCACTGGACAGCCTGTTCCAATACTTGACCACCCTTTCCACAGAGAGGTATTTCCTAATATCCAATCTAAAACATCCCTGGCAGAACCTGAGACCATTTCCACTTGTCCTATCACTTGTTACTTGGTAAAAGAGACCAATCCAACCTCACTACAGCCTCCATTCAGGCAGCTGTAGAGAGCAATAAGGTCCTTCCTGAGCCTCCTTTTCTCCAGGCTAAAAAACTCAGGATCCATCAGCAGCTCCTCATAAGAGTTGTGCTCCAGACTCTTCACCAGCTTCATTGACCTTTTCTGGGTATGCTCCAGTACTTCAAAGTCTTTCTTGTCATGAGGGGCCCAAGATTAAACATAGATTAAAAGATGAACATGTATCTTCAGTACCATAATTGTGAGGTAATAGTTTATTACAACTTCAGTTACGAATACTACATTTTGAGATGAAAATGTTTTAATTTTTTTACCTGAAAATAACAGATGGTTGTTAAGCAAATAAAAAATGTACTTTTAAAAAAATTTTAATGCTTTTTAATGTAAGAAGTCATAGAGTCACAGAACCTTAGAATCGTTTGTGTTGGAAGGAACCTTAAAATATCATTTAGCCCTGCAATGAGCAGGGACATCTTCAACTCGATCATGTTGCTCAAGAGCATCATCCAGCCTAACCTGAAGATTTCCAGGGTGGGGCATCCACCATCTCCCTGGGCAACCTCTCTGGGTTCCAGTGTTACACCAGACTCATTGTAAAAACTAATTCTGTGTATCTAATCTAAATCCACCCTCCTTCAGGTAAAATAATTTAAATCAGAGGATGCAAAGACTTTTTGTTGTAGTTACTCTGTTTAATGAGACTCATTCTGAAACAGCTCTTTCTTGTAGACATCTGTCATGACTTTAATTCTCCGTTGCACTGGAGCAGTGAAGCACCAGAGGGAGCTCCAAGACAGGCTCAAAGCCAGTGCTCCCCAAAAAGAAGATGCTCAGGTGGGACATGCCTGTGAGCACAAACTGCTATGGTTGTGAGGGTTGTATATGCCTTCAGTGCTGTCTTTCATTATTATCACTGGTGTCATCTTCTAATGTTGATAATACTGCAATTTGCAACAGTCAGGAGATTTCCTGGTGATGATACAACTGCATTGTGCTGCCTCTTCAGGACTTTGTCAGAAGAGAGCTAAAAGCTGCTGTAGAATCAGGATAGGGCTTCCTGGCTGGGAGTTCAGAAAATTAAATGACTAAAGATTATTTTGTACATATGGGCAAGAGAAAATAAAGGCTGAACAAAGTGTTTGAATTCATGGGGTGTTGCTGGGGGTTTTTAGTTTGTTCGCATGGTTTTTTTTTTTTTTGCTTCAAAAGGCTTGACTGTAATATTAATGGCATCATACCCAAAAGAGTGTAAGAGATGTATTTCATTTTAGGAAATGAGCAGACATTTTGTAGGCCAAAACTGATGTTGAATTCCCAGAAGAGATACTGCAAAACGTTAGTGACAACTGGACTGTTTCAGTAATATATCACATGAAGAAAGTAAGCAGATCGACATGAAGTCTTGATTTGGTTGCTCTGAAAATTATGAGGTGTAATGCATGAGTGTAAAGTCCCATCTTTGGAATTCATTCTCTTTAGAGGTGGTCCCAGGACCTTTCAGGATAAAGAACCAGGATTCTTTCTTTTTTTGTGAGGTTCTTTGTACAAAGACTCTGTCTCATTTGTACTGCAAATAAAAATGTAACAGCAGTTAGAGCCCACAGGGAGATGCTGTACAGCAAAGTGAAGGAAATTACTCACCTGCAGATGTAATATCTGCAGAAATGTATCCTTAGAGACTACTGCATCTAGTGATATGATTTTGCAGGAAAGTAGCAACTAGCAAACTTTTTAGGCAAAGAGAATTACCACAAGTAGTCTTGAAAACTTTTGGGTGAGATTGACATAGCTCACAGAAGGAACTACTTTACTCCAGGTTATTTCTGTCAGTGGTCAGTGCTACCCACTGCAATGTAAAGGCTCCTAAAAGGTATTCATGACATGGAACCTCCTTTAGAGAATTTTTTCCACAAGTTAACAATTGCTTCCCTACACCATGAGAATTTATAGCAGTTAGCCTATAGAGTTTTAGTTCAGCACTAAACATGGAAGCTGGCATTGGCAAATCCTGAGCTCTTTTCAGGTCTTTCATGTAAATACAATTTTATCAATAACATCAGGGGGGAGTGGAGAGAGGCATTTATCATTATTTTCAATTTTCAACCAATCATCTTTCAATTCTGTTAGACCATATTAGGGGAAAAGATCTTAACAAAAAGACTATAAAAGAAGAAACTCAACAGTTCACCATTCTGCTTTCTAATGGTTCCTCCCCGTAAATTTAACAGCTCCAAATTTACTCTTGCAGCCTTCAGAGACAAATATCTGAACAAGATTGTAATAATGCATGTCTCTCTTATTTTTGTCCAGGTTTTTAGACCCACCCTCAGAAAAGAAACTTCCCTTTCAAATTTCCTTCTGATCTTTTCACTATAAGTTTTGCCTGAGAAGTTCCTCTTCACCTAAGCTTCTGTGTAAAAGTTTGTTGCTCTGTAACAGCCATCCATTGGATAATGACACCCTCCCAGTTTCATGAATAACACTTTCTACCGAGCCCTCAGCACAAAACCAACACTCCACATTTAAAGTTTCCATTTGAAATCAAGTCTTTAAAATAAAAGGAGATTCACATTTAGACAGACCTCCAAGAAAAACAAGCAGTTTTCCCATTCTTATAATCTCTCCCAGGTGGTTTCACTCTTTTTCCTACTCTCTACCCCTTTACAGGCATACCACAACATTCTCCTACACTGCTTCATCTTATTTAGCATTCTCTGTAGGCAGTGCAGTGTGATCCTATCAGCCCTGACTCCATCCAGGCCTCTCTGGAGATGACTGCTCCTCTACAGGGCTGTATAGGCATTCCTAACACAGTGAATTCATAATGTGATTTCCAACAGCCTCTTCCTCATGAAATCCACATTAAACTCATTAAAGCACTGATTTCCATAGACACTAGAATGCTAGCATAATAACAATAAATCTAATTTCTCTATTCTCAGATTGGCTATCTCAGAGCTTTGATTATGTTTGAAAGCATCACCTTGTTCCTTCAGACAAAATCAATGCTCAAAAAATAAGTTATCATCTGCATTTAATTTGGGGTCTTTTCCAAATGCCATTTTAAGGTTTCTACTCCCAAATGACTGCTGCTGCTACTGCATGCTATTTGAATATTACTAGTTCTTGCTTGCTATTACTAAGAATAAAAATTAAATAAAATTAAATATTTTTCATAACAAAAGTGTTCTCAGTAGTAAGACCCAGAATTTCATTACCTACAAAATGAAAAATAATAAAAATAAATATTTCAGGATGAGTTAGAACTTTGAAACAAGTTCTGATCAGTTGATTTCCCAGGCATACCTCAAAAATACAGCAATCAAGGAATAAAACACTCCAGGCAGTGCATACTGGTATGATTACTGCATGCCTCATGTGGTACTCTAAAACTTACAGTTTTGAACTTGAACCACCCAAGAAGAAGAATTACTCCATCAGCATTGCCTGGGAAGTCAGCATGCTGTTGGGGAGAAACTAAAACATACCTATTGTATGTATTCAGTTATAAGCAGCTTATGAAACATTACTTTGTTTTCTTTTTTTTTTTTTTTTTTTTTTTGCAGACATGTAATAAAACCATAAAACACACATTTTATGTGTGTAAAACTAGACATTGATTAGGGCACAGTGGTTTGAAATTACCTGTTTAAAGAAATAAAGAGCTAATCAGGAAGACACTAAATGTCCAGCATGGGACTCTGAGAGATCACTCTAATGTACTCCAACTGTGAGCTAATTGCAATCTCCAACAGAACAAGCCTGAGTTGGACTCGGTTCAGGAAAGGAGAGCTCTCTCTGGAGTGTACCTGAACTCCTGCTTAGTCTTGAGCAGAAAAACAGGTCTCCAATCTTTCCAAGAATAAAATTTAAAGCTCTGTTACATGACAGGACTTCAAATGGCAACAAACATTTGTGTTTGTGGTACGAGGCCATACTTGCTTTCAGAGCCTTTACTCTCAGTGCTTTGACTTTTAGATTAGAGGAGAAAGGAATGCTGATAGGATAGAAAGAAGGAGAGTCACAACAAAGCTTAGAAAACCCCTGCTGACCTCCAGGATCATCTCCAGATTGCTCTGGGCGCTTCCAGCTGCTCTTGTCTGATCTTAGTTCCCAACAGCTGTAGGGAGTAGAACACAAGATACTTCATGTGCAAGTACAGGTACAAATATGAAAGTAAAGAGTCACTTGAGAAAATTGAGTAAAAGTCATCTGTCGCTCAGAGTCAAATAGTTCTTGAGAGCATTTGGTACAACTGCATTAAATCAGAAGTAGTGCAACAAATGCAACACCAAAAATACCAGGCACTTCTTATTCACCAGAACCTATCAATTTATTAGAATAATAGAAAAATGGCAATGGTCCCTGCAAATCTCTTTTCATAGTGGGTTGATAAAAGTTGAATAAAGACTTTGCTGAATTAAACTCAGCCATCAAGTGACAAAAGCTATGCTGGCCTGTCCAGGATTCTCAGCATTACTTGGTTTTCTATTCTCTTTGGCGCAAATTACAGTCTACTTCAATCTGCAATTATTTTCCACACGATGAACGTCAAAAAAAAAAAAAAAACAAAGTGATATAAATCAATTAGATATTGGCATAAAAAGAAATCTTCAGCATCTTAATATTTATTAAATTTGCACTCTAAGCAGGAAATTGGAGTCATATGAAAAAGTAAGAGTCAGGGAAGCTAAGAACCTTGTTCAGCTTTCACATCCCCAGACAACTTGTTCCAATGTTTGACAACCATTTTGGTTAATAACTAATACCCTACCTAAACCTCCCCCGGCACAACTTTGCAGTATTTCTTCCCATCTTCTCACTTGTTACCTGGGATCCCCACCTGGCTACAACCTCCTGCCAGGCAGTTGTAGAGAGTGAGGTCTCTCCTGAGCCTCCTTTTCTCCAGACTAAATAATCACAGCTCCCTCAACCGCCCCTTGTAAGACTTGTGCTCCAGACCTTCCACCAGTTCTGTTTCCCTTCTCTGGACATGCTCCAGCACTTCAAAGTCTTTTTCTGTAGTGAGGAGCCCAGAACTGAACACACTTCTTGAGGTGTGGCCTCACCAGTACTGAGCACAAGGAATGACCTTTGCCAGTTCCTGCTGGCCACACCATTGCTGATATAGGCCAGGATACCATTGGCCTTCTTGGCCACCTGGGCACAGCTGGATCATGTTCAGCTGCTGTTGACCAGCACCCTCAGGTCCTTTTCCACTGGGCAGCTTTTCAGCCACTCTGTCCCCAGCCTGTAGCACTGCCTTGGCTTGTTGTGACCCAAGTGTAGGACACAGCACTTAACCTTGTTGAACCTCTTACAATTGGCCTTGGCCCATTGATCGGCCCATCTAGACCCTTCTGGTCCTCCAGCAGATCTCCACTCCCACCAAAATTTAAGTGGATATTAACTCCATTCACTACCACCCTCTGGACCCAGACATCCAACCAGTTTTTATCTAGCAAACTGCACCTTTCCAAGCAGCCATTTTCTCAAGGAGAATGCTCAGGACGATGATGTTTCCCTAAAGTCCAGGTGAACAACACCCACAGCCTTTCCTTCACTCGTCATAGAAGCAGATCAGTTTGGTCAGGTAGGACCTGACCTTCATAAACACAGGCTGACTAGTGCTAGTCCCCTTGTCCTGTATGTGCCATGTGATGACACTCAAGACAATTTGCTCTGTTATCTTCCTTGGCATTAAGGTCAGACTGACAGTGCCCTGGATCTTCATTCTTGTAGATGAACATTACATTTGCTTTCTGTCACCTGGGATCTCGCCAGTTAGCCAGGTCCAATGACAAATTATTGCCTTTTTTAAAATTTTACTTTAATAGAGGAATGTTAGACAAATCAATTTGCAGCAGACTGATTTGGAGGAAAGGATTAAAATTTTTCATCATTTTTAAACTTTTTTAAATACTGTCTAAGCAAGCCAAGACATGTCACAACAAAATAGCTAAATGTCAGATTTCAGGCTATTTGTATCTCACCTGTACCATGCTAACCTTGAACTACCTGCTCAGGACCACAGCCAAGGATGCGGGGATAAGGATTAAAGGATGTGTACAGGGCCAACAAAAGGGTTTTATTTTTTTATAGTTGTATTGTTCACAACGTTACAAGTGTGGGTCCTACCTAGGATTCTCATGCTTTCATGTAACTCTGGATAGAAAGAGAGGGGCATATTTGTATTTCCCTTCCTTCTTCATCAAATTAAAGATTCTAGCCTCTACAGCTCTGTGCAGCCACTTTTTTAATTTTACAGGCAATGAAACTCTGCATCATATTAATTATATCCATATTCATGCTTCCTTTGATCTTAGGATACAAAATTAACAGGTATATCAAAGAATGGGCAACAACTTGAATTAACCAGCAACATACAAAAGAATGAAATTCAAGGCTGTCTCAAATAAGCCAATTACTATAAATTATCACACAAGTTAACATTAGGTACAAATAAATAAGGAATCACATTCAACTGTCCACAGGCATGATCATCAGAAAATGGACAAGCCATGTTATGGCCCTTGTGAGTTATGGCTCTTATGAGTTCAAATGAATGTTGGTATGTGTCCTGTTAAACCATTTTCTTTGGTAGCATTCACATGCATGAACCACAAAAAGACTGATGTAAGTGCAGTGATGGTACATCCAAATTGCATTTCCTCCTGGGAGACTGCAATCTGTTACTGATGATCTGTTGAGAAAATCTGCCATCGCCAGCATGGTAGTTTCATCAGAGGACAGGACACAAAGGGACATGCAGTTCTGCAGAACATTTCATTAAATGAGAAGAGAATAACAGAAGTTTCAAGGTGTTCTGAAAAGGATAAATTAGTGGGAATTCTGATGCAAACACTGTGTGGATTGACAAATGCACTAGTCAAAAACGTCCTCAGCTCACCCCGATCATATTAGGTACTCTGGTTTCACAAGTAAGAAAGCCTGTTGGAGAAACAGCTGGACTGTTCTTACTCCATCTGACTCTCACTTTTTTTATCATAAGACTCCACCACCAGGTTCAGTTGCCACATTTCAGTGAAATAAAGTGCCTCAGATGAGCTGCCAGAACAGGCCAGGAGCAACTTTCAAACTCTATCTTGCAGCAGTTAATTGTGTTCACTGGAACATCTTGATTACAGAATCACAGAACATTCTGAGTTGGAAAGGACCCACAAAGACCATCTCCTAAATGAATGGCCCATACAGGAATCGAGCCCACAACCTTGGCACAATTAGCACCATGCTCTGACCAACTGAACAGATCTTCATCACAGTTTGAGGACATTTTTTAGCTTGCATTTACGATGGGCTGGGAACACTCCCCAAAATGGGTGCTGCCATTCAGCTGATGGGATATGCAAGCACTCTAACTTCATCCTGTTTGAGTCCTGGAAGCTCTAGGACACAACCATCACTTAGTTGAAAAAACCCCAGCAAATAGTGATTACTGAACTCAAAGGTTATAGGAAAAGAAGATTATAAATGGGAAGCAAAACCAGAGGAAATCTCAATATGTATGTGAAGCAAGAGTACAGCAGCATACCAAGGAGATTCCCACTTCCACATCTCAGATGAAGGATGCTGAACTAGTTGCAACATCAGCAAAATAGAGAATAGAAAGAAGAATACTTTTCTCAGGGGTAAAGTAAGCCTTCTGTGCAGTAGATATATATTTTAAATGAAACAAACAATGAGGCCTTAGACAAGATTATAGTGGCCTAGGTGTAAAAAAGGCTGAATTACACATTGGTCCTGCTATGGAGAGATTTTAGGAAACTGCAAACTCCAGCACACAATCCCTTAGTCAGTATGTATGTAGGTACAGACTGTAAACATGTCAACAATTAATTAAGAAATTGACTGAGAAAATCCCCCATCTGTTGTTTCTTTTTTCTTCACCTTTGTTTCTTTAGATGCTACAAGATTATAAAGTTGCAAGTCTTTTGCTGCAAGGAATTTAATCAAAATTCAGGTTTGAAATCATTTAGCTTCTCTATCATCATCTTGCAATTACTCTGTTTAATCCATACTATGTTAACTAACCACAGATGTTTCCCTTGGCTCATCAGTGATTCTATCTGAACTTATGTTCCTCTTCAGAGGAGCTGAACCCTTCCTGGAAAGCAGAGCACAATTTCCATTTATCATGTTTCTCTCCAAGAAAGTGTTGCTGTTGATAAGTATCAGAGAACTTGACTGTTCAAACACCACATGTTCCTGCACTTTGCTCTGAAATTATGTGTTTTTCTAAACCAAAGCTTGGTTTCATTGACGATAACTTCAATTCAAAAAGATGATCTAAACTGTCAAAGATTGCATGACAAAGATAAGTATTTTATAGCTTCTTGTGGCATCTTTCAGGATGGGATCTTAGACCTTAAACCATTTATGCTTACTTAAACTTTACCCTTCTATGAGGGAACAAACATCTTAAAGATGAATAAGTGAAGACAAAAAACATTTACTGTCCATGAGCTATGTGCAGCTTGAAAAGAAAGTCAGTGAGATTGTGACAATTTGAGGAAAAATATCTCTTTTAAATGTGTAAGCCTGACCTTGAAGCATTTAGCAAGACTATTTAATTCCTAACATATTTTATTTTAATCACACACTGGTTTCAACCCATAAATAGTCAACATCCAGCTTGAGAAAAGGATTTCTTAAAAAGTATTCTTAAAATAAATGCGCCACTTGCAGTCTCACTTGTTTGCCTCAATCTTTGGTTAATCAGAGGAAGACAAAGGATTCTTCAGACTAAAAAAGAAAACATGGAAGAAAAAAAAGTTGAAGAATTTTTTGCAGTCACCCATATCAATTCCAAACTGGCTTTTCCCCATGTTACCTTATATTTTTGATATATTGATATATTTCTTATAAATTTACATATCCTCACAAAAGGTACAGAAAGTACAAGTGAAATAATTTTTCAATTTAACAGCAAGAGCTGATCATTAATGAGCCTTACCCTTATGAGCAGTCAAGTCTATCATTAACTATCTCTAAGGCAATAGAAGTACTCAGTTTGTTGCCAGCTGTTGGTGTTATTTGCTATCAAGTTGACTAATGAGAATCAAGTGCAAATAAATTCAGCCCAGTATTGGAAAATAACAAGAGTGATATCTTTCTTTTCCTTTAAATAAGATACATCAATGAGAAAAAGAAGGGGAAAAAAAAGGAAAGGGAAATTTGAAAAAGGGAGAAAAGTTTGAAATACAAACTAACATTATTCTCACATGTCATGGCAGAAATAATTACTACAGCACTACAATTGTATTTTCTTACACCAGAATACAATGGGAGATCATGTTGGCAATTTGTGATAGGGAATGCCTTCTTAAATTTCTACTTAAAATCCACATGTCATTCCATTCTTACTGGCAGAAAATGGGATAAAGGCAATACATGCTGACAAAACAAGGTCATGCCACACTAGTGTATTTTCCAAAGGAAGAAGGAAGTTGCACTTTATAAAAAAGCATATCTTGGCTTTTGTTAGTTATTTGTTAGTTATAATGTTAACATTCAGGCATGAAGAAATGCAATACAGTGAAATTATTATAGGTTACATTAACTTGTTCAAGCTGTCATGGGAAAATAGAACATGTATGGGTTTGTTTGCAAGGACTTAAGGTATCACCCACAAAATAAAGAAGAAACCATTTCCTTATAAACAACATAGGAGCTGATTGCTTCAGCTGGCAGCTGCAGGTGGGATTAGAGAAAATTTAGTCTCAAACTAGTGTAAAGGAATGTCAGCTCTCTACTGAGAATGGAACTTGTAGCTACTGTCTGAAAACCTGATTAATCAGCCTGTTAAATGATTCTATAGTTTGCAAAGAGTTCTTAGAAAATCCTCTCTGGTGAAAGAGTAAAACGAGGTGATGCTTTGACACTAGATTAAAATAATGTGAGTGAATTCAACTGGCCATATAAATTCAGTTTTCCTAGTGAAAATCTGGGCTAACTTCACTGGGTTTTGGAAAGTTACACTCACATAACCAAAAGCTGCTGCTGCCTACCTATGACTTAGGAGGCATGTCATAAGGGGGAAAGCAATCCATTATTTTTATCTGTCACTGACATCATAAACCATAGGCTTCAACTCATAGCAGAGACTAGTTTAAAATTTCACTTTATTAGTAGAAACAAATAACAAATACTCTATTGCCAATATTAATGTGGACTTTTTTATCTACAAGTGATTATTTCACAATAGGGGTTCATTAAAAAACCCATTTTCAGTTTTGTCCAGTCCAAGTGCTTCTGAAAAGAAGGGTCCTCAAAGCTTCTGTCTCTTCAGGGTCTCTCAAGGAGTATATCTTTATGTACCAGGTTTTTACTGCTCCTGAAAAAGGAATTTGCAGTTTTATGATTAGTAGCCCAATTTTCTATTCTTATATAATATATCAATTAAGGCACTTGATATAAAACTTGCAGCTATGTCTTTTGGCTGAGTTCCTGCTTAGAGCCCAAAGGCCCTGAAAAGGAGAGACATACTTCTCTGAAGTAACTTCCAGTATTTGAAGTTGCTGTCAACACATGTTGAAGTTTTTTTCCACTGCTTTTTCCCTAGCAAGTGTGCAGGGCCTTAAAGCCATCAAGTGGAAGACTCAAAACAAACAAAAATAGAGAGCTCATACACTAAATGTGTAAGTTACAAAACTTCTTAACGCAGGATAGTGACAGCCAGAAGTGTACATAGGGATAAAAAGACACTGACATGTACATGCACAAGAATTTCACAAGGGGTATTAAACACACAGAAACCATTTCTGCCTCAGAAAATCCCTGTGCCACAAGCCATTGTCAGCTGGGACCTTTCTCAGAGCAATTTTCATTGCATCATTTCTCTAATCTTATCTTTTTTTCCTAGACATGTGCTTGAGATCATTGCTCAAGACAAGAGAGTGACCTAATACAGCCTCAGTTCTCTGATGTCCATTGGCTTTTCATATAAAAAGCATAAAATGGGATTTAAAACAACAAATACTAGAACAGATGCTTAAGTAATGGCCTGCTTCTCCTCTCTTCCCAAGACTTATCTGTTCTGTACATCAAGTGAGATACCTTCTAAGTCCAGACTCCTCAGTTTCTGGGCTTTCTTTCCTTGGAAGGAGTTAAGAGGGAGGTCAGGCCCTCTTCTCTCTTGGTTATATAACTGTCTTTAAATGTTTACCAAGATATGGCTTATCTCTGGCAGTTTTTTCTTCATTTGGTCTTCTTACAGCCCAGTGTTTAACTAAACAAAGAGCCCAACAGTCATCCCAACGGTCATGTCAATACAGTGTATTCATTAACTACTTTTGCAGCTCCTCATCCATCACTGTGGTTCCTAGAGCTTGACCTGGACATGGAAGTCATTGCCTTTAAGGACAAGCATCTGTGTGGTTTCATGCTCATTCAACCGAGTGGGTTTGAAGTGATGATAAGCACAGCTGGGCTTATTTAGATGTGGAAGATTCTAATCTAAAACACACTTCAAATAAGCAGGTTCAGATCTTCATTTTTAAGAAATGCAATTAACTACTGAAAATGGGCTAGCAAAGGAAGTAAGAGACTGTCTGTTTCCTGGGAACTTTATGGCTAGTTAGATGGGAATGGTTCAGTCAAACATTTGAGATACAAATGTTATTTGTATCACAGGAGGAAAGGGATGAAGGGGTAAGATGACTGATGGAATTATGCTTTACCACAGGGGACATTAAAATGATCCATTCTGGCCTAAATAAAATATTTTGATTTTAAAATCATGTTAGTATAATGTAACAACAATATGTGAGATTTCTAAGTGTATTTTTCTTGCACTGGGGAGTTGCATATGATGAAACAGAATGAAAAAACTTTTTTTTTTTTTTTTCATTTTACTCTAAGTGGAAACAGCATTTGCACCTGCAACACTGCTCAATACTTGCTCTTTAAACTTTCCCATGAGGCAGGAGATCATCCTTCCTCAGCTAAGGGAGTGCTCCAGTACAACCCAACTAGAACTAACTGCACTGGAGTGGCAGGAGCAGGGACACAGCTCCATATCCCAGTCACTGGTGTCTTCCAGGCACCCAAGACTGGACTGGACTGGGGAAGGGACAAGTCATGTGCCAATTAGCAGAAAAATTTGACGAGAAAGTGTTAGAAATCCACCGGGAGAAAAAAACTGAAAATGGCACCGTGTACATAATAAATAGAGCACAATGGAAATAGAGGCAAAGGTTGGGTTTTAATAGTAGGTTATGAGATTTATTTAGATGTCACTAAAATGAAATATGATTTTTTTCCTTTTGAGGAGAAGGATTATGTGTGTTTGTTCTACAAACCAAAAAGAAATCAAAATTTACACACTCATCAAAGCATAGTATCCAAAGGAATTCCAACCCAAAGACTATTTTCTTACTTTCTACTGTTAAATATATCGTATTTTTTCTAAAACTGTGAAAAAACAAATATTTCACATTTCCATAGTGGAAAATACTTAATGTGAATAGGTCCTTGAAGTGCAATCTAGTTCAATGGCAGATATTCCAAAACAGTCATATATTGAAAAATATATTTATACCTACTCTGTAATGAAGTACAGATAATAAATGTGCTTTACTTCTGTATTTTATTAAATCTTAAGTATTCATAGATGAAGCCATGCTGTGCAGATTTCTCATTACAAAAATACCTTTTAGGGAAAAGCATTTTTCCTGTGTACAGCCAAGAGGGAACGTCTTGGCACAGCAAAAGAACTGGAGAAGCATTAATTTTCTATTTGTCCATACACTTAACAGTGATAACTGTTTTCTGACAATGAGTTCCTTGCCAGACATGCCTCTTCTTGTGAGTCTGACCTGTGCTTTTTAACCCATTGCACTAAATTCAATCCAGAGCAAAGCTCACAGGCCTGAGCATTGACATGTTGGGCTTTGATTTACTTGCTCTGAGGGCAGAATTTCTGATCCATTGACCCAAACAATGCTCTCCACTGAAGTGAGAAACTCAGCCTGGTGCACTCTGGCCAGTTCCAGGTCAGCATGCATGACACCAGGGCAGTGGAGACTGGGACAAGGTGACTGACCCTCAGCTGGCGTGTCACTGCATCTGTTGTGCCACTGGCTGCAGGGATTCAGCACACAAGTCACAAGGCACCATGTCTGCAAGGCTGCAGAAAGAGAATGCCCTGGCCAGAAACACATCTCCAGCCTTCTCCTGCAGAGCTCTGTTGTGCTGATGATGGTCACTCAGGAGTGTCCCTGCCCCAGCCTTGGTGGCCTGCTGCCACAGTTCCCTTAGGGGTGTCCATATCCTCCCCCACAGCAGCACTCCATTCTGATTCCAAAAGACACCTGCTGAGGGGCCCATGGGCTCCTCCAGCTGCCCTAAGTTGTGCCACACACCGGGGCGTTCATGCCAGCCCCAGAACCATCTGTGGCTGGCACAGGGCAGTTCACGACCCCCAGAGCCTCCTGCTGCCCACACCCTGCCAATCATGGCCAGCAAAGCATCTGTAAAATGGCCAAACTGAAGAGCAAAAGAAAAGTGACCCTTTCTTAATGGCGGGATCAAGCAAAGGAGCGTGGTTGTGCCGTGATCACCCAGCTCAGGGACATGGATCTCCCATGGTCACCCAGCTCCTGCTGTATTTATGAAGGGACTCTCCTCAGCCTGTTCTTCAAGACTCCAGAGCAGTTCAGGCTTATTCAGTGGTCCCAGCAGATGCCCCATGGCCTCAGGAGGGATTACTGAGAAGAAGTATTAATGGGTTTTGATAATCTGGAAATTAATTACAAAGTAATATAATTTATTGCTAAACTAGGACTGAAACTATGTGGTCGTGGCTGGTATACAGTACTCCGAGGCTGCCAATGTCACTGACACATGATATCATCTTCTGGGCCAGAGGGAAGCTTTCAAAAGTAGACTCAGAAATTACAATTTTTATTTTAATAATTCATCACAGTTTTCTTCATGGTCAAGAATGCCTTGTGTGAATGATCACATTGTGGGGATAATTAGAACAATATGAAATAAATGGGATGAGTAAATGTGTTTTTCTAACAAAAATCAGAGTTGAACAAGGAATATTCTTTTTTGACTGGATTTCTACATACAGCAAGGGTGTTTATAGCAGTACAAATGGCTTGTGATTCAACCTTAATTTAAGTTTCTGGCTGGATCATACTCTGTATCAACAGGAATTATAGTTTTAATACCAGTCCTGTATTTAATTCCAAAACCGGTGGAGTTGTGTGTTTGTTTACATATTTTGATCCAAGATAAAATCTCAATGACAGTAAATAAACAGTGTCATGAAATCACTATTTATTTATCACTGCTAAGAGAATTCATTTGTGTTGAACTGTTTTTCTAAAAGGGTTTTTAAGGGTTTTGTGGGTTGGTTTTATTTTGTTTTCTGTTGGTTTCTTTTTTTTTCTTTTACAAGTATTTTAACCTTATTACCATGTTACTGAAAATTCTGGCTTTGCAGTGAATACTGCTCTCACTTGTGTACTCCTGTGACTTTTAGTTAGTAAACACACTTTGAAAATAAGGGTTCCAAGTACTGGTATTTGCTTACAATCTCACCTTTGGAGAAAATATTTATTGGGGTAGGGCATCCTGTGGAAATTTTCTTTTCTCCTTCTGCAAAATATATAATTTTAATAGTTTTAGTCTACTATTTTGTTCTATTTTTATAGGGCAATTATTTCATATAGATACATAATGGGAATATACACCAGGAAGAAGGAAAACTTGCTTAAACTGTAACAACATTAGTGATACCCAAGAACAACTGGGTAAGACTGTGCTATGAAATTTGGAAATAACCTTAGTTTCAAAATCTTAACCATCAGAAAACCAAGGTTATGCTTATTTTTGCAATAAATGATAGAGGGCAAAAAGACAAATTTAATTTAAGACACAAACTGGCAGAAAATTTTGACAACAGATGAGTTTTCTTGGAGGAGGAGGAGATGGTTTTACGGGATAAATGAAACAGGTTTCTTCCATGGTAGCAGTTTCCAAAGTAACCTGTACAAAGAGCCAAGACTTTTCTGAGTATGAACTGGGAGGCCATGTTTTTAAGCCCTTATATCTTCAATCTCCACAACTGAGTATGGCCTTGAAATAGACTTTTACAAAGGCTTGTAAAAAGGAGGGCAGAAGACATAAGTTTCACAATGACACAAAGATGGGAATTTAAGGAGGCATAACTCAGTACTTTCATAGTCTATGCTTTCCCAAGATATGAAGGCAGGAAAAAGAGGAGTTCAACAGAGCTAAGAATGCCTTAAACAGCCTGTGCTAAGGATATAAACTATTGTATTGAGAAAGAAGAAAAAAATGCACCAAGATCACGCCAGGCAGATCAAAAGCTCTCTAGTCTCTTCAAAATACAAGGAAGCATCCAAATAAGGCCAAACTACCGCCAGTATTAACTAATAGTGTAAGGATTTAGGCCCAATTCATGGAATAAAATATCTCTTGCTCTTGTTAGTTATGTCAAAGGTTATCAGAAGATAGTTTTAGTTGAAATTATGAAGCAGAGGCTATTCATTCATTCTACTCGGTTCTGCTTTTTCTGTTAAAGGTTGCAAAGAGAAGTTTTTAAGGAGCCATACCTTCTATTCTTCTGTATACACCAAATCATTCAGACTCCAGAAATTAAAGGAAAAATAGTGTATCATATGTAAAAATTCTCTGTTTTAAACATGACCATTAAGGTTCATATTCTAACAGAGGGACTACCATTTGGAAAATCATCTAGTGTTTTCTTAAAGATACTTAGGCAAACAGTGTGGAGTCACTGACACTTGAGAAAATTATGCAAATGTCTTACCCAAACACTGTTGACCATAAGCCATGTATTTGTACTGAGCTCCTTTCAATGAAGCACAGTGACCACACTTCATCAGCAGAAATTCAAGTGTAGGCAAGTAAACTCCCTAAACATTTGGCATGTACCTGAGCTAGAAAGGAAAATTCCACTAGTTGCACTCATCTGAAATTTAGCTGTCTCACAAGTTATACAAAGTAAAATAAATAGCACCTGTAGGAGCTTACTGACTTTCCTCCAGCTTGAGGAAGGAGTCACTTTATGTTCCCAAACAGCTAACTATCTCTTCTGGTGCTTGGGGGTTTTTTAATCTATCCTATGTTCAATATTTCTTTGCAAGTGCAGAAGTGAAAATTTTTAAAGTACAAACTAGAGAAGTAAGCATTTGCACTGCTGTAGAGTCTTCCACCAGGTGATGATCTGGGACAATGGTAGAATGATTGAAATACTATTGCTAAGTATTTTAAAATACTTCCTAATCAGACCACTTAAATGAGTTGAGTAAGATCCACAGATAAAAAAATTTACAATTGTTTCCCAGTGAATCACCTGGCAAACATTTAATATTAATATTTTCTGAATATGAGAGTCAAAAGATAAACGACAAAAAATGTTAGTGCAACTATAAAAGAAATAAAATTTTCCATAAATCTGTGTGAAGTGAAACATCTCCTTTTGGGTAAGGAGATCACCCATCTACCGATCCCTGCCTTACTGTGCTTTCTCAGACATGCCCATATAAGCTATTGGTTTAAGGAATTTTACATTTGTAAATAACCTGATTCTAAACCTTATCTGTCTACATGGACCACATTAGATATCATAATGTGGACATCAACTGTGGACCTGATTCAGAGGTCCTAACTTCCCACAGTCTTACTGAGTCAGATGAGAGCTGTAAGTTCTCACAGGTTTTAAGACATAAACTCATTAATTCTAACAGGCAGTCTCAAACAGACCATTGTATTACAGATGAAGTATTCATGATACTAAATGTATCTCTGTCATTTAATGTCTGAAAAATTGCCATTTTCTTTTGCAGATTACCTCACAAAAGTTGTAGTTATAAATATAAGTGGTGGAATTGGAGCCTACAGTGTTGAAATAAGTCAAAAAATATGCATATGTTTTCCTCATGGAAAGCTAGTCAGTACCAAAAGTATATGTTGCATCAATTATAGCTGATGCCGAGCAGCTATTATTACCAAAACCCTGCTTCAGAGCGCATAAAGCTTGATAAATGCTTTGCTTTCTTGAGGTCAGCAAGCAAGTTGGCCATGAAGGCTAATGGCATCCTGGCCTGTATCAAAAATAGTGATGCCAGCAAGACCAGAGCAGTGATCATCCCTTTGTATTTGGAACTGGTGAGGTCACATCTTAAATATTGTGTAGAGTTTGGGGTCACTCACTACAAGAAAGGCATTGAGGTGCTGGAGCGTGTCCAGAGAAGGGCAATGAAGCTGGTGGAAGGTCTAGAGGACAAGTCTTACAAGGAGCAGCTGCAGTTGTTTAGCCTGGAGAAAAGGAGTCTCAGGGAGGACCTAAAACTACCTGAAAGGCAGTGCTAACAAAGCAAGGTGGGGGTCAGTCTCTTCTCCCAAGTAATAAGTGATAGGACAAGAGAAAATGGCCTCAAGTGGCACTAGGGGAGCTTCTTGGGCTATTGGGAAAAAGTTCTTCATTGAAGGAGTAGTCAAGAACTGGAGCAGACCGCCCAGGGAAGGGCTGAGTCACCATCCCTGGGAGTATTTAAATATGTATAGGTGTTAAACTCAGGGACATGGCCTGGTGGTGGACTTGGCAGTGCTGGTTTAACAGTTGGATTCGATGATCTTAAAGGACTTTTCCAACCTAAACGATTCTCTGATTTTAGGATGAAACTTTACACAAAGTGTCCACAGCCAGCAGGAGCCTGGGGAGCTGCAGGTTATACAGCAAACAGCCCAGATTAGAACCAGTCCTGTACAAACAAACATGAGATGAAGGACTGCAGTGTAGGAGAACAAAACTACTTTTGAGGCAAGGTCGTGTGGTGAGATTAATTATAATACATGAAAAAACATAAAATTTGGTAATACCTAATAAATTGTTAATGGAGGCAAACAGGGAAATTACTGCTATCTTGAATTAGTGTTTTCAGCTGTAACTGAAGTACAGAATCTCTAGTTAAACAGAATCATTATGGAATGAGTCAATGAACCATGTAATAATAATGCTTGTCTCCTCATATATTTCATCCCCAGCAGAGGTGTTCAGATAAACTGTCATGCACAGAAAGCAAAGTCTCTACTCCTTCATCAACAGGCAACATCTTGTGATTGCATTTCCTTCTCAACACCAATGTACGCATTGCAGTTTAGCACTTTATCATGCTTGGGCTTATTTTTTAATTAAAAGCCAAACTAACAAAACCAAATGAAGCATAAACCTTAGGATATCAGTATATTTTAATATAATATCCCATTTATATTTCTATATAAAATTGTATTTATATATAGAAATATATATAGAGATATCTTTATGTAATTATATATCTATTCCCTCCTCTCACCAAGAGGTCCTTTCTGAGTCTCCATTACTACCTTCCCTGTCCCTTTTCTCTCCCATAAAATCATGGTGCTGAAGCAGGTCAGTGTGAAGTGTGAGGCTAAAGACCACATTTCAGAATTAATTCTTGATGAGAGCAGAGTATGAATATGATTTTCTTCACAAATACATCTTCATTTTCCATACAAATTTAAGAAAAACTTTTCCCTGATTCCAGAACTCCCTGTGTAAGTTTTCTCCAATACATTACCCCTGGACTAACAACTGGTACAGTCATTGATAATGTGTCAACACCAAGGTACTCTCTCAATCCAAGTCAGACAGAGATGCTAGGAACACATTTGACATCTATCTGCAACCAGCTTGAGGGACTTCTGACTTCAATCATAACCACTTCTTGCATTGGGTTTGAAGCTTGGTTTGCTTCTCCTCCCACTTGTCGCAGAGGGCTGTTGGATTGCAATGAGCCTCTTTCAGCTGCTGCTGGACTTCCACTTCTGTGGGCTGCTGTGGGTGTGGAACTGCAGCCTCAGCCAATGTAGCCAATGTTGCTGCTCTGCCAGCCACTTTGGGAGTATTTCCATCTCTTACTTTGTATGAAAAAGATACTGTTAATTTCTTATAACACACAAGAGGCAGAATTCTTATCCAATATGCTTTACCTAAGAAAATTAAATAAGCACAGTTGTTTTTTGTATATTATATGTATATATATATGTATGTATGCATAAAAGAGAAATATGTTATCTTTTTATTTGCTGGAGCTTCCTTGTATCACAGTTACAATTGGCAGTTAGCAACAGAAAAATTAAGTCAGCTATAGATTTTTGGTTCTCTTTCAAATCCAAAGAATAAAAAATTTATGATGCTGTTCTGGAATCAGTCCTAAACATACATTCTTGGACTTGTTTTAAAAGAATTCTTTATTCCAAAAATAACTCCATATTCCAAAAATTTTGACTCAGTATATACTGCCCATATTAAAAGCTTACACAGCTTTTAAAATATTAAGTTATGCATATTTCCTTTGTTTCAGAAAGATACCATACAGCTTTCATTGTCTCTTAACAAATAGGTTGATTAAAACAAAACTTGTCAAGGCAAAGTTGTAAAAAGTGATTCATGGCATAATGACTTTAAAATCAAATTCAGATCCCATGTAAGTAGATGCACCACTACATTTTTCATAGCAATGACTCATTCCAGTTCTGAATTTGGCTCTCTGTTAGAAACTGAAATCTTGATACCTCCATTACTGCAACATCAGCCAATTTTGTTTCCTCTGTAAATTTTAGTAGATTCTGTGTTTTAGAGCTGTCTTTAATTCAGAACAATAGAAAGGTGCACAAATTCTTAAGGTGCAAAACTTGGATAAAGAGCATCTGGCACAGACTTCCTGTGAGATCTTTGTCTCTGGAAGTATTTCTGTTTGAAGACCTAAAAATTCAAACAATAGGTCTTTCTATTTTTACTGCCTCTGACTCTGGGATGCAATCCAGACCTCTAATTTGAATTTTTCTAGTTTGGTGTCTAGGCTTGTGTAAAGGTGTTTGAGGAGAGTTACATAGTTCAAAACATATGCTTTCACAGTACCTGTCTGAACAGTGATCCAACTTAAATATCTGTATCAGGAAGCTGGCTTCACTATGTATTCAACTGAGACAGATATTTCTTCTTCCTTTCATTGATTTCAGTTAAACAGTTGAAGTGAGTTACAACAGTATGTCCTCAGAAGCAGCAATCCAGAAGCCTCTCTCCACCTGCAGAAAAGCCACCCAGAGCTTAGATCACAAGTCACACTGATGGAACTTCTCTGGACAGTTTTTCCTTGGTTTCATTTAGGCTCCAGAGTCTGCAATTCCTTCCTTTCCCGAAACCTGTGTTATGTACCTAAAGACATCCTTTCCAAGACCTTTATATTTGCCAACTCCTTCTGGCTTTTAAACATAACTGGCAAAGGAAGCTGTGTGGCAGGCCCTGCTCTCCATCAAGATGCTGAGTGACTGACAGTCTCAGCCTCCACATGTCCAAACTACCTTTTGTCAAAGGAATGGCCTCTGATTTCTGTAAATGCAGATGTGATTTGCACTGAGAAAGACAGACCCTGATTCTGCAACCTACTGCACAGGGCCTGTATCTATGAGAGAGGAATTTTTGTCTCTACCACCGTTTTACCTATTTCCAATACCAAGTGAGGGAGAAGGACTCCACTTTCTGTAAGGTGAATGCCTCAGCCAGCAGGTGACAGAAGCAATGGTCCCCTCTCATCTGGTCTGGCCCTATGAATGCTCTGTTTTCTGCTGCTTACAGAAACACAGGCATCATCTGCTTAAACAAGTTAGGCAACCTTTCTGAAACAAGCCTTAAATAACCAATTTTCAGGATGGCAATTGTTTCTCAACAGCTAAAGCTTTCTATTCAGTCCAAATGCAGTAGCATTCACATTCTGATCTGGATGATCAGCTAACATGAAGAAACAAATATGTTTGTGTATATTCTCAAGTCCCTACAGTCATGATGTAACCAATGTTTTCAAATACCCTTATAATGCTATCAGAGTAAATAAGGAAAAGGGAACACATCTCCTCATGGCAGGGGAGTTGGAACTAGATGCTCTTTAAAGTTCCTTGTGACCCAAAATTTTGTATGATTCTACAATTACATGACTTTTTCATAATTTTACCTTTATAAATGCAAACTTATTTTATAAAGGCAAGTAATACTGTAAAATACATAATTCTCAATTAGCCACTTTTAGCAAATGAAATATGAAAGGGATAAATAGGGATACTAGAGTGTATATGTATATACAATAATAATATATATTAGTATATATCAAGTAGATTCATACTGATTTATGTTATTTTGTGTTAGCTTACACAATACACTTCTATATAATTATTTATGAGTGTTTAAAACTGTAGTAAATACTAATGCTGATGTAAAACACAGAGTTAGAGTTAGACCTTCAGCTCTGCAAATTCCAACAGATTCTTCCCCCAACACTAAGCTTATCCACAGCCTAACTATTTTATGGTGCAACATTTTTAACTTCACATTAAATTAAGCACCATTATTGTAATTTAGAAAGGAAAACAGAAATAAAAAGGCTATTGAAGTATTGTATGAGTGAGTTAACAGTATTGTAAGAACTCTGGCTTCTGGAATTTCCTGAGTTTTGAGTGCCTGACTTTATGACTTGGTACTGCACCAAAACTAAAACCTTCTTTGTAAAGAAAAGAGGCAACAAAACCCAGCATATTTTCTTTGGGATTTTTCTACATGCTTTTGACTTCCTCAGTACATCTTATAAATTGCCTCAGCACAACCTTACACCTCTGTCTAACATTGGCTAAACAGAGAGATAAGAAGGAGGCCTCAGCAAACAATAATCTGTCATACACCATATTGCAGAGCACAGTGCTCTCCAGCTAGCTAGACCCACTACTTTTCACCTACTTTCCATCTGCTGCTCTCTCTAATCCTCATGCATTAGGGCATGCCAGTCTGCTCTCTAAATCTTGCACCTTGCTCCTATAAAATTCAGACTTAAGTAAAAAAATGCCTTAAAAAATGTGACATGCAAAAGTGGATGTATGGCTTTGTGAATCTGGACAAGGAATTTATACTTACTGTACTTACCTTTGTATTCACTGTTGCCTCTTCTCTGTTTAGACATAAGCTTTCCACTGCAAGAGCTCTGTGCACACTTCTGATTAATGCTAGAGCATAAGGCCACTTCAAAGTTGGTGCACAGACTACAGTGTCATAATCTCCTGACACTCAAACCCTACCAGCTGTCTACTTATCCTAGCAGCTTCCCTGACTTTCAAGATACTAAGAGGCAATGCACACAAGCCTCACTTACTGATATTTATTCCTCTGCTTAACAAGGAAGGAGGCCCAATACAGACTCCTACAGTGCAAGAAAAAAAAGGGGGGCCTTAGTTCATGGCCAGACTAATACACATTTAGTCTCACCAAGGACAATGTCAGTGTGAATACAGCTTATGTGCTTGCCATGCACCTTACAGAAAGGAGTCCCAGCTGCTGCAGCTCAACAATGAATCAGGAACACACCCAGAAGTCAGGTGGAGTTGGATTTTTGGATTTTTCTTTTAATGGATTAATAGAAAGAAAAAAACCTGCTTGCCCTCCTCATATTTTTACTTTTTTTTTTTTTTAACTTTATCAAATAGCTTCTGTTGGACCTCATAGATATATACAGCTCAGACAGACAACCAAATAAAATGTCATTGTTACTTGCTGTTTCCATATATATCCAAATCAATCTTTAAACTGCTTTAAAAAGTGTTCAAGGGCTTCTCTCCTTGAATAGCATCAGAGTCCTTATAGCAATACTGTGTAATTCTCAAATGTGCTTTGCTTTATAGCCACAGAAGATATAAACCAGACTAGAATGTGGCCTTAGAATCGATGTTTGTTGTGTGGGTCCTACATAAAGATATGAAATATATCTGATGCATGATATGAGAGCAAATAGTAAATGAAAACTAGAAGATTGCTTCAGTACCCAATCAAAATAATATCTAGAGCTACCAGAAAGAAAAAAAGCTAGGTTGAAAAGAAATTTTGCAAGCACAAAAGCTATCTTGCACAAAGAGCCAAATGCAGCATGTGTGCTTCTAAATCTCATCCTATTTTCAGGAATTTAATCATGGATAAGACTTTTGCTGCCACCTGTGCAGAAATCAATGCACAGAGTACTTCAGGGCAGTGAAAATAAGTAGGATACCAAACAGCTGAACTCACAGACATGAATCAAACCAGAGATCCAAACTTTTCCGCAATAAAAGTTTCATCCATGCTCATTCTTGCAGATGCAAGTTTAATTGCTGTTTAGTAACATTCATTTTTAGGTGAAATATTATTTCAACTTTGGCCTCTCATTTACCCAGTATAGAAACTACACAAGCATAAGTGGCAGGTGCTGGAGAACAAACCTGTGGTAGAACCACGCAGTTGTTTCCAGAGCTCTGGAGAGACTGCTAGTGCACTGAGGGTGCTCACAACCCTCTTATGCTGAGATCACAAACTTTTTCTCTGTGAAAAGTAGTTCTCCTGCCTCAGAGGCATGCCAGAGCAGAGTCCTGGAGGACCACTGACATCTGGTGGCCACTTCACTCTAAAGAAGACTAAGTCATATATATTTAATTCTACTGTGACTTGATCAAATTACATTTTACAGGTGGTCTGACAGAAATACATGCCAAGGAAGCATTAAGTTACTGGTCTTACTCTGTCTTTATTAACTTAGTGGAATTTGATAGCTACAAGTAAATGCAGATGAACTGCAATACACAAACAACAAACTCAGTTAAAGCTGCCAGTACATTAATAGTATTGTTGGATTAAACCCACTCTAGAGATAATAAATCTTTTCCAAATAGAGCACATTTAATTCAACAAGTTCTTGAGAACCACTGGATCATGAAATAGAATTATATAAAACTATCTTTTTTACAAATAAAAAAGGACATTGTCTCCTAGGTAAGATGTTTCTTATTACTGAAAAGGAGTAATGAGATTTAGGTCTACTTTTGCTAGACAACTAGCACAATATTAATTAATAAGCAGGAGTATCCAATAATTTTATCCATATTGATATGTGTTAGATGGTGAGCCTGCCCAGACAGAAACTGCCTCAGTTCTCTCCAGCAAACTTGAAATGATCTTCTTGACACTTAAATGCAATTGTGCAGAGAGACCACACCCACCAGCACTGGACCTAAAATGCACTTAGGCCTGTTAGCACTGATTGTTGGTAGGCAAACACTTAAAGCTATGCTTTGTTTGTGGCATCTATGTACAACTTGTAAACAAAACTCGGAGGCTTTCAAACATTCATCAAGCATACAAAAGTTTTACGAAACTGCCATGAGAATTTTCAGCCCTTCCCAAATGCTTTTTTGATGCAAAATGATTCAAAGTCTACCTTCAGGTAAATGTACATTTCTTATTGAAATGGGAGCTCAGTTCAAAACTAATAAAACTCACAGCATCTATTGAGTAATAGGAAGTAATCAAATTGTTTTTCTACACCTTTCCTCCATGCTACAATAGGGCAGTTTTGCAAAAAATCAGCAGTACAAATTGTCTCAAAACTTTCTGTATTTTTCACTTACCATCAACATGACCCCATCCATAAGTAAACAGATTGCTAAATTACAGCTTTACCTTCAATCTAGGCTACCTAACCAGACTGATAAATAGTGAACTATTTTTAATTACTTATCCAAAAAGGCAGTGCTCTGCGTATGTTTTCTAGTTGGCTGTGGCACGTTGTGGGCAAGCATTTTATACAGACATGTGCAATTGCTAATCTGCCAAAAAGTGTGCAAAAAATAGCCAGTGCTCAGAGTGAAATACAGTACACAGGACACTCACATGGAGGCAACCGTATCAAGCCACCCCAAAGAAAGCAGCAAATGTGCACCAAGACAGTTTGATTTGATTATGCCAGAGTTTGAGGCTGAGCCCAAAAGGCTTTCAAAGGACAAGTGTCAGGTGTTTTTCTTCCATTTGTATTTCAGCAAAATTGTAGTATCTGTTGCCCAGTGATGCCTCTGGAGAATTTCTCTTGCATGGCACACAAACCACTGATGTTCTTACCTGCTTCAGGTCTTTTCCTGAACTGCTGCATGAACATACACTGACAAAAGTGGCTTTACAAGATTATTTTTAACACATTCCTAAAGGTCCAACTGCAAATTAGGAGACAATAATCAGTACAGAGAAACGTGGTCCTGTACACAACAGGCACAATGTTCCAATTAAATCTTACTCTGAGCATTTAAAGTAAGAGCTATTTTCAGTATTTAAACAATGCTGGTTTCTTCACAATAATGCATTTCATCTACAGTGAAAAGCTGTCACATTGCTGCATATCTATTAAATAACAGCATTTTAATTAGGTCAGCTACTGGGTAAAGGAGACAATAACCACTTTAACAAAGCACTGTCACAGTTATAGGCCCTTGGCTGAAAAGTACGTCTCTTCTTTCCTTTGTCATCCTCCCAACAAATATTTTTGAAACATATCTCAGCATTGCCAACCCAATTAAACAGCAGCAGGAGATGATTACTCTGTGGCAATGTTCTAATTCGCAGACATAATCGTTCTTCTACATTTATATTAATTGAAGATATTTTCCTGGGGGCAGAGATGCCCTCCACTCACCACCAGGGACAGAGAAAGTCTAAAAATAGTTTTGCCTGGTTCTAATCGATAGCACCATGTTGGCAAATCTCTTCCGAAGACAGAGGAAAGCAAGGTAACCCAGCCCTGCCAGCATGCTGACCAGCAGGGTGGAGCCAAGAACCCTGGGAGCCCTTTTCTTGGCCACACGGAATGCTGTTGGCAGGACAGCTGAGATTAATATATTGTTGACGTGTCCCAAAACTTTGTAAAATGCTTTTCTCTTCACGACACGCTCATAATAAGCTTCCAAGTTGGGCCGCTTTCCATTTCCCCAGTTCCTTCTTGCTAATCCCAGAAACTTCAGGCGATGTAATGTGACAGCAAGTGACACATCTGCCAGACTGAAGAAATCACCACAGAGCCAAGGCTGATTTCCATCTTCTAAGCAGAGATAAAACATAAAGCATTTAGGAACTAATGGAATATAAGCACATTTAGTTTAGTTGCTACTTCAAAGTAGCATCTAATAAAGAGCAACAACACTTCAGCTAAAACATTACTTTAATCAATAAATATTTTACTAATTCCTGTCCACTCTTTGCACAATCTTGTAAAGTCTTAGGCTCAGCAGCCTGACCTACATTTGTTAAGGAAAAAAAAAGATCCACATTCCAGGTTCATAAATTAAAACCCACAGTAAACACTTATTTTGCTCAACTAGATTTCACAAATCTGGATTAAATTAAACAGGATTGGAAAGGAGGAAAGCAGTTTAGCTTTTACTGAAAAGCTACCACTTGTCTGAAGAATTTATCTTGCCTGTGTCACTCAGCTCAATGGCATTCACTCAAGAACTAACTCCAGCTAGCTTGTTGGAGGCTTTCAAGTCAAAAAGAAATGGATCAGATGACTGACTTGCACCAAACATATCAGCTCATTGAGATGACAGAACTGTCTACCTGACCCTCTTTTGTGTCTCTTTGACCCCAAGTCATGGGGGTTTTACACTGAGATGTTTGAGAAATGACTAATATTCACACTGCTCACCACTAGTCAGGAGCACAGATGGAGACCCCAGGTACCCTCTCCAGTCAAAGGAAAGAGGTGAATCTTCCTGGGATGGCTCAGAGCAGGCACTGCCAGGCAGCATCACACTTCACTGTCAGTGATCTGAACCACCACCACCTGAAAGGGCTGACAAGTACTGACTATACCAAGGCTTTTGAAACCCAGGATATGAAACTTGATAGCCAGCACAGCTATCATAGCTGCCAGCAAAGTACTCTGCTCTAGCCTAGATCTCAAATAGAGAGGACTATGCTGTTCCCATCTCATTTGTAGCTTTTGCAGTTCATCCCACACAGCAGGCATGGAAAAATGCTGGCACGAACACTCAGCAGCACCTCTCTGGAAACAGAGAAATTTTGCAATCTCCTTTCCAACACATTTTCCACTAGAGAAAAGCAACAGCTTGGCACAAAGTTGGTACCAGTCCATTTTGACTGGTTACACAGGTCTGGAAGAAAGGCCTCTGTAGAAAAGGAGTGTAGAAAAGGGAATTCATCCAGTGCATTAAATAAGATGATGGAAAAGACCAACAAATCTATCCTGCGTGAAAGAAAGATGCCTGCAGTGGCAGCAGTAGCAGTTGAGGGATTCAAGCAATTGCAAGAGAAGCAGGAACTCTGAGTTTTACTAGAACGTGGAGAAGTACAGATCACAAACCTCCAAAGTGGGACTACCTCAGACAAAATTCCAAGAGGCAATAGTCCCATGTTTCACAAAATCCAGCCATCCCAGAAGCTTTCATAAGCTCATCAATACTGCACCAGTTGACTCCTTGGAAAGGCTACTTAGCAGAGAAAGGAAAGGGCTTGCTGGAAATGGTGGCAGACATAGTTTGCTGAACAAAATCCTTCCATCCTTTATGAGTTAAAATATTTTCTGTGACTCTTTCACTGTTGAGTCAGTAGAAAATTTAATCTGGATTTTCAACTGCTGGTTCAAACCTACAGTTGTCATAGTAATCAGTAGTTATTACAACAGCTATTTATAGAGCCAAATGCAAAAAGTTATTGATTTGAGCAGATGCAGTTGATATTGACTGATGCCTCATGCAGTTTCCAGTGAAGTCAGGGGAAGGACTCCTATTAGCACCACTAGGAGTTGAACCACACTGAGAAAAAGAAGAAGGCTGATCCCATTTAAACAGAATTTAGGATGCTGACATGGTTAAGTGCTTGTGGGTATAGATCAGGGGGAGGGTCAGCATTGCAGATGTCCTTGCAGGAGTGTGTGACAGACCTACTAGCCACCATGAAGAGGCAGATGATGCACTCTACAGGAGGCTGGCAGAAGTCTCTCAATTTCCAGCCCTTGTACTTGTGGGGGACTTCAGCCTGCCAGATGCCAGCTGAAAATACAACACAGTGGAGAGGGGGCAGTCTAGGTGATTCCTGGAGTGTGTGGAGGAAAACTTACTCTCAACTGGAGAAGAACTCATGGGTGATGTGGTGGTCAGTGGCCATCTTGGGCACAGCAACCATGATCAGTTCTGGGTGAAGTAAGGAAAGGCACCAGCAGAACTGCCACCTTGGATCTCTGCCAGGCAGACTTTGGACTGCTTAGGAGTTTGATTGACAGAGTTCCTTGGGAGTCAGTTCTGAAAGGCAAAGTAGTACAGGAAGGACAGGCAAGATTTAAGGAGGAATTCTTAAAGGTACAGCAACAGATTGTCCTCATATGCTGTCAGGGACAAAGACCAATCTGGATAAACAGGGAGCTTAGGCTGGAACTCAGGGTAAAAAGGACTGTGTCTCACCTGTGGAAGGAGGGGGATAACTACAAGGATGCCATGAGATTATACAGGAGAAAATCAGAAAAAAGCCAAACGAACTTAATTTGGCACTGCAGTTAAAGACAACAAAACCAGTTTCAGTAAATACACTGGCAGCAAAAGGAGGGCTAAGGATTCTCAACCCTTTGCTGGATGAAAGGGAAAACATAGTAGGGATAAGGAAAAGGCTGAAGTACTTAATGCCTTCTTTGCCACAGTCTTTAACATTAAAACCCATGGTCCTCAGGCTTTCCAGCTCCCAGAGCTGAAAGTTGTTGACTGGGACCTGAGTCAAGCACCCACAACCCAGGAGAAAATGGTTAGCAACCTGTCATGTCATTTAGATATTCAGAAGTCTATGGGTCAAGATGGGATGTGCCCAAGAGTAAGACGAGAGCTGCCAAAACCTTGCCAATTATTTCAATCATTTACCAGCAATTCTGGTTAACCACAGAAGTCTCTGTTGCCTGGAAATTAGCAAATGTCATACCCATCTACAAGAATGGTCAAGACCCAGGAAACTACAGACCTGTCATCCTGACTTGGTACTGGGAAACATGACTTGGTACTGGGAAACATCATGGAGCAGATTGTCCTGAGTGTCACTACATGGCATGTGCAGGACAACCAGGGGAACAGGCCCAGCCAGCATGAGTTTACAAAGGCAGGTCTTGTTTGGCCAACCTGACCTCCTTCCATGACCAGTGACATGTTTACTGGATGAGAGAAAGGCTGAGCATATTATCTAAATAAAGATTTTGACCTGTCTCCCAGGGCGTTCTCCTGGGTAAACTGGCTTGAGTGGGTACAATCTTCATTGACTGAAAAACTGGCTGGATGTCCAGGCCCAGGGAGTGGTGGTAAATGGAGTGACATCCAGTTGGTGGCTGGTCACTGGTGGGGTTCCCCAGGGCTCTGTATTTGGGCCAGAACTTTCTAACAGAATGAGAGGAAATGGCCCTAAGTCGAGCCAGAAGAGGTTCAGATTAGATATTAGAAATGTTTTTCACTGAGAGTGGTCAGGCATTGGAATATGTTGCCCAGGGCAGCAGACAGCAGGATATGGTTAGGTGTGGTTATGATGGTGCTGGGTTGACAGTCAGACTAGATCATCTTGAAAGTCTCTTGCAACATTGATGATTCTGTGATTGTGTGAATAATTTGACTTTCATTTGGGTGGAAGCAGGTAAACAGGACTGCTTTCCAAGAGGGTGAGAGAAGAGGGTTGCCTAATGATTAAAGCAATTATTCAGATTGCTTATTCTGCTTATACCACAAATATCAGCAGAGTATCTGCACAAGATTATAGTAAACCTGTGTTAGACATTAGGGTTGTGATCATTATAGTGAACTGAAGCCTACACCTATAACATCAACATTCTGTAGTTAATTTTTTTCTGATTTTGTTGATAAAAATACTAAAAAAAATGTACAGCTAATTACACTCATTTTCCTGAAAATGTGATCAAGTACTCTCATGAGACAGTGAGAACTCACTGACTGAAACAGAAAAGTAAGCTAGTATTTAAAACAGTATTGATCCCTTCTGTGATGTATAGATCAATACACACTAAAAATTAAAAATTGCTTTATAATATTGCTGTCAACAAGTTTACTCGTATCCTCAAACAGAAATATTAACAGGATTTAGCAAAAAAAAATTCCTTACCTGGTGTTTCCTCATTTCGCCGCTGCAATTCAGTCTCAACCTGATCCAAAACTTTTTCCAGTTCATCCAGTATTTTCTTTAGGTATTTTATATTATCATGATCCAGCAGTTTAGACTAAATAAACATACAGGTTAGTGTTTAATCATTGTACAGAGTCTATACTTTTATCAGAGAAGCTTATATTTAGTACAATACACAGTGTTTGTTCATAAACTGTGATCATTTTCTCCACATAGTCAAATGGATACTACATGGATGCTGGTGACAATTCAGAAAACAGAAGAAAACTTTAGAGATACCAGATATTAGGGTTTGCCTACCCCTGCAGGGTGCTCAACAGCCCAACACCAGCACTGATGTGTACTTACCTTTGAAGTCAGTGGGACCAGTCCAGTACTTCAGCACACACTTGAAGTGTGTAGCTGATCTGAGGACAGACTGTTTCATGCCTTGAAGGGTTAAACCACTGCATGACATTACTGGTAATGACAAGTGAAACAAATGTTTATATTATGACCAAAAAATCTAACACTAACAAGCTCATAATAAAGGGGCCCATACAAAGGGGTTTCTTACCTTAAGGCGCTTCTGTTTTGCTATATAGGCATCTTGAAGGTCTGGATTTTCTTCTGCAAGTTTCTTCAATTCTGATTCTGTGTTACTTATTTGGCCTAATTTAAAAATATTAAAAAAAAAAAGAAAAAAAACCCACAAAGGCAGACAAAAAAAGGAATGACAAATATTAGATATCCAAACATACTCATAATTCAATCCACAGGAACTGATCGATAGCCTGTGTACAAATATCATACCAAGGAAATCGGAAGTGCTGCTTCAATACAGCAACTACACTAGGTTAGGATTTAAATACATCACGTTTTGGAAAACTTGAATGCTTTTTAAACTGACCCACCATACCTTCAGCTCATCAGTTGTGACAGAGCTGGTAGGCCCACACTGAGATTTCTTGTCACTGTAGGCCATAGGCATAATTTCACAGCAAAAGCCTAAATGCCACTGAATATGGAGCCAAGGTGTTTTCATTTAGCTAAAACCTGATGCCAGAGTCTGTGATCCTTTGGGAAATGTTCTTCAAGAACTGCATGCATGTCCTAGAAGAACATTATTACATGATTTAAAGAAGGAATGATGTGAAAAGTTTAAATTAATTTTACTGATTTCTACTATGCGTGTATAGCCTTTTCCTTAAAATGGGGCTTTACTTGAAAATGCCATACTCATAAACCAAAAATACCAAAAGACAGTGATTTATAAATCTTCTAAAAATAAGTATTTCTAAAGTAAGTATTTTGTTCACAAACCGAGAACAAAAGAATAATTATAGAGCATGAATCACCTCTCACTTGTACTTGATAATAAAGTTTAGT